>NW_027516898.1:0-716326 GCF_048772815.1 Callospermophilus lateralis
CCAGGAGTGATCAAAAAGGCCTGCCATTAATTCCGCTCTGTTTCTATAATTTGAGGCTTACTGAATGTCAGGTATAGATTTTTTATGTGATTTGGAGTCATGAGAAAACCCAAGCATATCTGCAGAGCATTGAAGAATTCATTTGACAAAGAGGATCCCTATTCTCACTTGAAGGGGGTCAGGAACCTAACAGAGAAAGGCAAGAATCTTCATTCACAATGACTGCTCTTTTTGCCATTTTGGTTTTGAATGCACACATGGGATCTTTCTTTAGATCCATTAGGTGCTGAGAATCTAAGCCACAGCCTCACACAGGGCCAAGAGGCAGATTCAGACAAATCCCTTTCCAAAGCAATTAAGCAAAGAGCCACAGGTGATGTCCATTTAGTTCCATTTGAAAATTTTTTCTTCAGGCTTCACAAAGGGGTGGCCTGAGGCAAAGACCTTCCTGACATTCAGGGCAACAGAACCCTTGATTGGTATACTTAGCTTGAATTATGTTCTGCACCGAGGTCTCAGATAAATCGATATACAATGGCATAGGACCGTGGACCTCGGATGATTGAATGTAGAAGAGAACATCCAGTCAAAAAGGGATAGTCTGTAGGATTAGGAAGATAGTCAGTAGGTTTAGGAAGAAGAGTGACTCTAGGAGTTGGACCAAAAGTTCTTTAGCAATAGGGTTTCAGTTAGAGAGTGAATGTAAATGTCAGCACATGTGAAGAGACAGTCACAATGATGAACTGGGAAAAATATGTAGGAAAGCAGATATCAATAGAAAGATTAGGAAATCAGGCAAAGTATAAAGTGAGTGATAGGATTAGACATTTTCAACAGGCTTGAGGTTGAATATATAATCTTAGGAAGAAACAAATATGTAATAATCAATAGGATTGACATTTGAGAGCATTAGGCACCCTGGACATGGATGTTTTTAGTAATCCATGGTCACTTTCCATTTAGGCTTTGGTACAATCATATGTGTGACCTTTGCATTTTGTGTCCAGAATACTACCGTGATAAATTGTATATGTAGATAAGGTGACATGAGTATTTCTTCCACCATTATGGGGAGTAATATTCTGGAAACTTATAAATTAGTACTGGTGATACAAATAGGTGTACCTTGTGTTGATGATTATTGAGATGTTGCATGAATAGACCATATTGTGATAAAGTATATAACTAGTTCCAACTTTAAATAATGGATTGAGTTTGCATCTGAAAATATATTGGAAATCTTATATTGATATATATACAATCATTCCAACCAGTTATATATGTAATGGTAATATTAGGGTTACGGTTTATCGTGAAGGGTGAGTATTGCTTCAAATATGATTATGGAATCAAAAATAATGTGTTTAGAAAGAAGTCTAGTGAAAAGACCAGTAAAGAAACATGGAGGAATACATGTGTTCTTAAGTAGTAAGTAAATGAATGTGAACCAAATGCCTATAATTTTGTGAAATTGTGGATGAAAAAATATATCCTATGATGTCCATAAACAGATAAAATAGTAATATACCAGTGTTGAATAAAAATGAACTTCAAAATACACATCATGTCCCATAGCAATCTACTTGCATTGATGTTAAACTGGGTCAGGTACTGTAGAAATATTAGGATTTGTATGCACCACCTACTGAACTTAGTTTTCAGTAGTAGGAAACAAATATGTATTACAGGAATATAAATATTGCTGAAAATAATCTTGTAAAGATTGGATTTTGAACCCACATACATGAATATAAATGAATTTAGGGAGTGTATAATAAGACACATATTTTTCATATTTTTTTAAAATCTGGAGAAAAAAAAAAATATATATATATATATATATATATATATATATATATATATATATATATATATATTTTTTTTTTTTTTTTCCAGATTTAAAAAAATACACAAACACACACACACACACACACACACACACGCACACATACACACACACACACACACACATTAATATTTAGCAATATATATGCCAATCGAAATTCATCATGAAATATAATTCATCCACATATCCAAAAATATTCATTTTACTGAACATGGATTTATGTATAGTGTTTTTCACTAGGAAGCTCACCCATAGGTTGAATTTTCAGTTCCATCATTATTTAGGGAGAGTCATCTGTTCTCACAATTTTATATTCCAAAGTCAGGGAGCTCAAAAGAATGTCCGTGTGATACCAGGTAGGATATTATATACATGCATAAAAAAATACATGTGCTTAATAGGATACAGAGAAAGGGAGACAGGAATTTATATATGTGATAATTTTAAAAAATCATGGAGAAATATTACAATGAAAAGTTGACTAGATTTAAAACACATACTCTTGATAATGCAGAAGGCAAATAGAAGTATACACCATGCTTCCTATGAAAGGCCTGTATTTCTATTCGGTTAGGTTTCTTTCTCTCCATGATATTAGGATTAGTAGTCAGAGTCTAGTAGGGTATGGGTTAGTGTCAGGGATTCAGTATTTCAAATGGAAAAAAGGAAAATTAATCTAATGTGTATGCAAAAATGTGATACACATAAATCTTCCCTCTCTCATCCAGAACAATGCCTTGACATAACCATCGCTAAAAGTAAGACACAATTAGAGGAGAGGAGTTAGAAAATCTGTGAATTTATGTGGAATGGAAAATGCTCAGGAGTTCACAACACTGGAGGTGGTAGAACAGTTTCCAAAAGTAAGGGAGAGGGTAAACAATCCAGAAACATGGAGCTGTGCTGGCCTAAAGACTTCTTGAGAAACTTCCTCTGAGGTTGGGAACAAGAAATATATGTAATTGTCAGGAGATTTAGCTTCGTTTGTAGTGACACCATGAAATCTGGGTCTGCATCTATGTTACCTGGAGAACATGGTTTCTTATTTTCCAATGATCATGAGGCAGCGGTGCTGAATTCTCTCTTTGTAGGTAAACTGAGGCCACTGGGCTGAAGTGTCTCCCATGTGGACTGTGAAGCCATTTGGTGATCCTCCACTTTCCAGGGTGTTTCTTACTGCTGCACTGGGAGTTTGGTACTTGCTTCACGAAATACAAGGAGTTCAACTGGGATAAAAATGCTGGAGGAGTTCTGTCATGTGTGGTTGGTCAGGGTCGCGAAGAGAATGTACGAACCAGGCTTCTATCCTACATAGCTTTCCCCTTGACTATAGCATCCTGATTCTGAACATTGCCCTGAAACCTCTCCATATGACAAGATGCCTTTACATATAAAGGTCTGCTGCCTGCACCATGTCAGTCGCAAGTCTTTCAAAGCCAATGGAAGATCCAGGTGGTCCTACCAAAAATATTTATTTACACACCTACAGTCCACTTCTCTCCGCCCACTACTCAGCAGGCTCCAAATTACTGGCATCTCTGTTCTACACCATTTTCACGAAACCCAGTCAATCAAGGCACTCTTTGGTACACTCATGATCAGCAACAGGAAATCCAAAGTTTATCCAGTGCCACCTGGTCATGGGAATTTCAGAAATTTCATGGTATTAATCTAGTCACATTTCAAAAATGAAGTTAGAGGCACTGTGGGTTTCAATTAATTCAGGAACCATTAAATGGTGAGGAAGCTCTTTTCAATGAAAGCTCTGGAGAACACTCACAGAAAAGCCTTCCAAAAGACTGGCAAAAAGGTCACATGAATCCAGACACATTGTGGTCTACAATGTGAGTTCCATATGTGTTTGGACTCTCAACTAGGGCTGCCAAGTCTTCAAGAAGTAAATCATGTGATATCCTGGCTCAGAATCCCCGAGCTCCGTAGAAAGCCATCCTGGGCCTAGATCTCAGTTTCCAAAGGCGATTCTCACGCGTGGCCTAGTAAAATCCCAAGAGAATTCACGGCAATACTTCTCTGAGGTCAGATCCAGAACTCATTCTTTAAGGGGAATCACACCAGAGTTCAAGCCCAGGTGATCCCAGTCATCTCTTCCAACTACCACACAAATTACCACAATTAAAACAAGAACACTCCCATATGGCCCTCATCTTCTTCCATATTGACACTCATCATAATTTGGCTGGATGTTTAAATGAGGGGCGCAGACCAAGACAGTGTCCAAAATAAGCTCCTTTGACCCTCATTTGCCTAAAGTCAAGGTGGCCTGGACACCCATCCTGTGAACCAGGAGTGATCAAATAGGCCTGCCATTAATACCGCTCCAATTCTCCAATTTGAGGCCTACTGACTGTGGGGTTTAGATTCTTTATGTGAATTTTAGTCATGATAAAACCAAACACCTATGGGCTAGCCTCTGCAGGTTTTGAAGAACTCATTTGACCCAAAGGATCCCTATTTTCACTTGATGGAGTTCAGGAACCTTACAGAGGAAGTCAAGAGACTTCATCCCAATGACTGCTCTTTTGGCCATTTTTCATTTGGATGCAAACATGGGAACTTTCTTTAGATCCATCAGGTGCTGAGAATCTAAGTCACAGCCACACACAGGGCCAGGGGGCTGATTCAGACACATCCCTTTTCAAAGCACTTAAGAAAAGAGCCACAGGTATGCCCAATCATTTCCATTTGAAAACTGTTTTCTTCAGGCTTCAAAAAGGGGTGGCCAGAGGCAAAGACCTTCCTGACATTCAGGGCAACAGAACAATTGGTAAGCAAAAGGCCCAAAGCAGGGTTTCTCCACTGAGACTTTCCTGGTCACACTGATATCTGAGTTTTCTGAGATGCTCCCCATTCCCTACAGCTATCCAGTACATTGTTATGTCACAGAGCTTTGAGGTTGTAAATATCTTGGACACAAAACCATAGGCCTATTCTTGAGATTGGCCGGAATTCAGGAAGAAAACAGGAACTTAGGAAGATAGCAGGTGTTGCACATCAATAAGGCAAGCTACAGTCCATTCATAAATGGGGCAATATGAATGCTGAGAAGCTTTCTACTAGACAAGACACATCCATTCATGAATTCTCTTTTCTAATGTCTACAACCACGGACACAGTGAGATACACAGACAGAGAAACACTCGCCATGTTAAACGACTTACTAGAAACAGTCCACTTCCAACGAAACAAACTGACTTTCCTACCTATTCTTAGAAAATGAGACAAAACCACAAACCCACAACCACACCCACAAAGGCACCTTCTTCCCCCAAGTAGGTCTTTGACTATCCGGAGTGTCCTCTGACTTGTTGGCCATAATATGTTCCCCCAAAATAGCCTGTCCTGTCTCAGATCTGGTCTCCTTGGCAAACTCTGTGAACTTCTCAGGAGCCAACGGTGAGCCACTAACTGCTTTCTCAAGAAAAGCAACGCTTCCGAGCTTTCCTGGCATTTGTTCTTCTCACGTCTGAAGGTACCAAGAAAGACTGACTGTCCTTGGTAAATTCAAATAAGTGAGACCACAGGGATGGGGACTGGGACTTGCTCTGTGTGCCTGGCTTCCTGGATCCAAAGTTAAGAAAGTTCCATCACCAAGGAAGTGAGGTGAGGTCATTTCCTTCCTGAACTGAATGAGGTCCCTGTCTTGGCAACCACTTTGTCTTAACTGTTGCTTCCAAGGGTCCCATGAGATTGAGGCTGCCCCTACTTCCTGTGACACTTTCACAAGTTAGAATGGTATATCAACCATAGGCACCCAGGAATAGATCTCCACACAGCCCTGTTTTGGTCCATGTTCTCTACATTAAGAAGAGAATCTGATTCAGACACAACCTTTTATCCTGACCGGGTTGTTTGCCATGGAAGATGACTTTTGCTCTCTCACGTCCTTCATAGCTGCCTACATCTTCTCCAGGGATCATTTCTGCATGGGCCTTTGAGGTTCTCAGCAGGTGGAAGTTTCCCTACATTTCTTTATTGTAAAATCAACTCTTTCCCTGCTCTTCTATAAAGTTAGATTGAGGGAACAGTGTATGATTATGGTTAAAAACATGTTTGATTTGAGTTAGAAATCATTGTGCTGGATGAATAATGGTATTGGGAACTTGCTATGTGTATAAGAATATATAGGTGTAATATATGTATGAAAAAAGAAATCTAAGTATGATTTCAAGGCCAGAAGGGCATTGGGCCCTTGATTGGGATACGCAGCATTGAATTAAGTTCTGCAGAGATGTCTCAGATAAATCGATATACAATGGCATAGGTCCTTGTACCTTGCATGAATTAATGTAGAAGGAACATCCAGTCAAAAAGGGATAGTCGGTAGTGAAAGGTTAATAAAATAGGTACTTGTAATTTCCTGTTTTTCTGTATGCTTAACAAAACACTGTTGAAATCTTGAGAAATGTTTGCTAATCTTGTTCTAGAATGTACTGTTCCCAACTGCCAAACTGCAGAATGTACTGCCTCGGTGTCACGGTGTCACGCGAACCGCCCACTCACCCTTAAACATCAGTAAACTTCCCTCCCTTCCCTCTCCAAGAAATGTATGTAAGCTCTGCATAAGCTGTTCTCAGAGCTCTCTGATCTATTTAAGTTAGCTGTGAGCCCCAGCAAGCTGGACCCAAAAAAAACCCTTTGCTGTTGCATGAGACAGTCTCTTGGTAGTCTCTTCCTCCGACACTCGCCTGACCTTTACATATTGAGGTTCCACCGAGTTCTGGCAGTGGCGGATGAGAGACCCCCAACGGGCTCCTCTCGGAGCAAGTAAGGCGCCTCTTTCTGGTTTCAGGTGTCATGTTAGGGCTTGGCAAAATTGCTGGCGATGAAGAGCCTCGGGTCTCTCCGACGGTGGCTGAGAGACGTGTCACAGAGACATAGGGCACCTCCATGGGGGACCCCGCAGAGGACTCGGAGAATCAAGGAACAATTGCTTCATCCACTCAGTGATATTTTGTTTTAGATTAGGTATTGCCATCCTATCGGGTTTTGCAGGCTACGCATTCCTGGTCTCAGTGTTGGACTCCATTGCCTGTCTTCATGGTCTTGTCTTATCTGTGTCATGTGACTTTGCTTTTACTGTTTGTGTACCTTTCATTATGGGACAGAGCACTTCAATGCCTCTGTCCCTGACCCTTGATCACTGAACCAAAGTCCGCTTAAGGGCTCAGTATCTTTCTTTTTTTAGTAAAACGCTAGACCTGGCAGACTCTCTGTGCCTCAGAATGGCCCATTTTGGAGTCGTATGGCCCCTAGAAATATCTTTCTACTTCCCACTAATTTAAAAAGTCAGAGATATTGTCTTTCAGCCAGGGCCACATAGCCATCCTGATCAACAGCCATATATCTTAACTTTGCCGACCTCTGCAAATCTCCTCCTCCATGGGTGAAGCCTTTCCTTGCCCATGCCTCTGCTCATACTCCTTCCCCCATGATCTCTCAAACCCTCACCTCTTCCACCTCCTCCACCCTCTGTTCTCCCTGAGTCACAAGATTTGACTCTACTGGACTCTTCTTCCCCTCCTTATCCACTGCCCTCGTCACCTAACACACAACACACTCTAAGTGATTCCCCTGCTTCTGACTAAGCCTCTCTACCATTGGAGGAAGCTAAGCCGGTAATAGGATCTGATAATGGACCGATGTTCATGGCCCAGGTAAGTCAGGGGTTAGCCAGGAACCTGGGGATTAATTGGAAGTTATATTGTGCTTATAGACCCCAGAGTTCAGGACAAGTAGAAAGAATGAATAGAACAATTAAAGAGACCTTAACGAAATTAAGCTTAGAGACCAGCATAAAAGATTGGACTATGCTCCCGACTTATGCAATGTTTCATGCAAGAAAAAATCCTTCTGTTTCTTTGAGTAGCCTTACCCCCTGAGAAATTCTCTATGGTGGCCCTCGTCCAGTAAGGGTCCTAAGCCCAACTGTAAGACCTAAGGATCCATTTCACACCCTCTTGGTTGACAGACTTAAAGCTCTTGAAAGAACTCAGTGATACTTGTGAAAATAGCTGGCCACTGCCTACCAAACTGTGTACCAGGGGATTCCACATCCATATCAAATAAGAGACTTCATGTATGTAAGATGACATCAGGTGTCATCCCTGGAACCCTGCTGAAAAGGACCATACCAGGTGCTACTTATAACACCTACAGTGGTAAAGGTATACAGAATCACTTCCTGGATCCATGCCTCTCATCTCAAGCCTGCTCCTTGTCCAGAATCTTTCTGGAAACTATAAAAGACTGGTAACAGTTTCAAATTGTGTATTCGCCATGTGGATAAGGTTATATACTCTCCCATTGGCCACAAGTAGTCCTAACCCTCATCAGCCTGTTAAGCAGCGATGGCTGATCACAAATCCTACTGGAAAAGAGTATAATCTATCTCGCATACAGCCCCCTTAGGGACCTGGTGGCCATCTCTCCACCCAGACATTTGTCAGCTGGCCATAGGTCTTTTTTATTGGGATATCCCTGATGAAGAAAATCCCACTAAAATACCATTAAATCCCTTCCGTACCATAGATAATGGAAACAAACATTATGGATGTAAGGACACGCGAGCCAGATGCGGTTGGCTAGCCTAGATTACTATGTTTGCCCAGCAAACTATCAAAGCCACAAACAGTAACGGCTGTGTGGGGGAAAAGCCGACTTCTTCTGTATTTCATGGAGATGTGATCATACAGGGGCTGCCTGATGGAACCCCAATACTTCATCAAATTCAGTACACAGCATTGGCCATACTACCAAGTAGAAAACAGAAAAAGGATGGCCCCCAGAGGGGTCTCTAGATCCTCAAATTTTGCGTGACCTTTTTAACTTCTGCAAGTGCTCAAAAGGGTGAAAGGAGATTCCCCTATGTGGAAGCCTTTTCCCTCCTTCACTCACATCCTGAACTATGCTTCTCCAATAGATTTTTATCCTCAGCCTTCTGCTCCAGACTCTCTGCTGTCACTCCCACCTCAGCAACCTGATTTCTCCCCTCCAATTACTAGATCAGAAACCCAAACCTCCACCAGTTCTCAGACAATTGCCCACTAGTGAGGTAGCAGGTACTGAGGTACCCCTCCACCGACTCATTCCTCTCTTCTCCTGTCAGTGCCCTCACCGGGTCCCACCAGGTCCTCTTTCCAGCTAACCCAAAGCTCAAACAAGCTGAGGAGAGCTCTCAGACTCTTATCCAAGATGTAATATAAATGGCCATTAAAGTTGCTTTGTCATCACTGAAAACAGGTTACTAAAATTTTAAGTCCATCACAGAATTTTGGAATACTCACTCCCATTTTCTGCTCTGCTCTACCTGTTCTACTGCTGAAGTTTTGTTGCTAGGAAATTCCCAAACCCCTTTCCAATTATTCTTTTACATCTCTCTTTTCACTCATTCTCAGATCCTCTGAGGTGCTCTCAGCCCCAACTTCCCCGTCTTTCCCCCTCTGTACCAGGCCCACAGAAATGTCTTAAATGTCCTTCTCCAGAAGTCTTCACCATGGCTGAATTTAGAACTTTCAGCATAGAGTTTCTATAAAGAGTTCAATGTAGATAAACTTTCTCTTTTTGTATTGCCCTGTTCTACTTGGCCACTGGCTAAAAAACTCAGTACTTCTAAGCTAGACAACCCCTAACTTGTTTTTCACAAAATATGTGAACAAGGCCTCTGGCCTTCAGCTGGGGCTTCACAGAAATGGCTACATTTCTAAGATAAAGAAATTACCAAATGGGCTCCGTTGTAACAGCTGGCAGGGGGAAAATAAGAAAGGGAATAAAAAGCTCTCCCCCTCCCATGTGTCCTTGAAAATTTAACTTGCCCAGAACAGAGGAAAAATCAGAAACAAATACTGCTTTTTTGAACTTCTGCAGACTGTAAACTTCTGAGCCCCATCCTTATATGCTGGGTACAAAATTCTGAAACTACCTAAACTTGAGTTTCAGGGGATTAATTGATTAAAACAGAAGCAATGCCCTCTGAGTCCCGTTGCAACAAAATAGGACTGTTTCCCTGTCTTCAGTGCTATCTTAGGTGCCTTGCCTTGTCTGTCCCTACAACAGCATAATTGTATATACTTAAACATTGTTTATGTTTTCATGAAATGGTCAACAGATGGGATTAATTTTGAAATGGTGCAGATGTTTCCCAGAGTGCTCTATCATGATGCAGGTTCGTTTGAAGATCAAATGGGGGGGGCATACAACCGGTTCCACTGGGAACATGTATCGCTCACTTTAGCCATCCTATTATGAATAGGAGTTGCTGCACGGGTGGGCACAGGAGCCACTGCCATTGTCCATGGGACACAACAAATGACCCAATTAGAAGCAGCAATAGGGCAAAACTAAGATATTAGAAACCCCTATCAGAGCTTTGCATGAATCTTTAACCTCTCTCTCTGAAGTTGTTTTACAGAACAGTTGAGGGTTGGACCTCCTCTTTATTAGAGAAGGGGGCCTTTGTGCTGCATTGAGGGAAGAATGTTGTTTTTATGCTGACCATACTGGAGTTGTAATAAAATCTATGAGTAAATTTAAAAGACACCTTGAATAGCATCAAAAGAGAGAGAGGCCCAAAAAGGGTGGCTTGAGTCTTGGTTCACACACTCCTCCTGGTTAACTACGTTTTTATCAACCTGGCAGGTCCAATAATAATCCTCATATTATTGCTAACTATAAAACCCTGTTTGCTCAACCGTGTAATTTCTTTTCTCCAGGCTCAAATTGGACGAGTTAAACTTATGGTAATACCCCACTAGCAGACATAGAATGTGACACCCTCCAATGATCATTTTTATGATTAAAAGTAGCCAGAAGAAGAAGTGGGGAATTAAAGGTTAATAAAATAGGTACTTGTCACTTCTTGTTTTTCTGTATGCTTAACAAAACACTGTTGAAATCTTGAGAAATGCTTGCAAATCTTGTTCCCAGAATGTTCTGTCCCCAACTGCGCAACTGCAGAATGTACTCCCTCACCCAGTTGCACGCAAACCACCCACTCGCCCTGACCCATCAATAAAATTCCCTCCCTGCCCTCTCCAGGGAAAGTATATAAGCTCTACTTAAGCTATTCTCAGGGCTATCTGCTCGATTCAAGTGATCTCTGAGCCCCAGCATGCTGGACACCCAAAAAACCCTTTGATGTTGCACGAAATAGTCTGTTGGTTGTCTCCTCCTCTGAAGCTCGCCCCACATTTACTTGGATGATTGAATGTAGAAGAGAATATCCAGTCAAAAAGGGATAGTCTATAGCATTAGGAAGATAGTCAGTACTTTTAGGAAGAAGGGTGAGTATAGGAATTGGAAAAAAAGTTCTTTAGCAATAGGGTTTCGATTAGAGAGTGAATGTAAATGTCAGCACAGGTGAAGAGTCAGTCACAATGATGAACTGGGGAAAATATGTAGGAAAGCAGATATCAATAGAGACATTACGAAAACAGGCAAAGTATAAAGTGAGTGATAGGATTAGATATTTTGAACAGGGTTGAGTTTACATATATAATCTTAGGAAGAAACAAATATGTAGTCACAAATAGGATTGACATTTGAGATCATTAGGCAAATTTCAGGTGGATGAATATTTCTCAGAATAATCTTGTGAATAGTTGATTATAAATCCACATACATAAACATGAATGAATTTAGGGAGTGTATATAAGACGCATATATTTCATATTTTGAAAAATCTGGAGAGTATATATATATATATATATATATATATATATATATATATATATATACAAAACACACACACAGACAAAAAAGTAGCAATATATATGTCAATCAAAATTCATTATAAAATATGCATCATCCAGAGATCTAAAAATATTAATTTTACTGAACATGGATTTATGTATAATGCTGTTCAACTAGCAAGCTCACCCATAGGTTGAATATCCAATTCCAACAAGTTTAGTAGGAGTGATCTCTTCTAACAATTTGTATCTGCCAAGTCAGCCACCTCACAAGAATGTACTTGTGGTACCAGGTAGGAATCTATATGTGCATATAAGAATACAGAGAAAGGGAGACAGGAATTCACATATTTGTTAACCTTAAAAATACATGGACAACTATTTCAACAACAAATCGACTAGATTCATAACTCCAACTCTGTATCATGCAAAAGGCAAGTCCAACAATACACCAGGCCTACTCTGAACTGCTTGTATTTCTATTCTGTTTGGGTTAGTTTTCTCCATCATATTAGAATTAGTAGTCAGAGTCTGGTCGGGTATGGGTTAGAGTCAGGGATTCAGTATTTTGAATGGAAAATAGAAAACTGAATCCAATGTGTATGCAAATATATGCTACAGAAATTTCTTCCCACTCTCCTCCAGAACAATGCTTTGACATTACCTTCGCCCCAAGTAAGACACAATTAGAGGAGAAGAGTTAGAAAATCTGTGAATACCTATCAGGAATGGAAAATGCTCCAGATTTCACATCTTTGGAAGTGGTAGAGGAGTTTCCAAAAGTAAGGGACAGGGTAAACACTCCACAAACATGGAGCTCTGCTGGCCTAAAGACTTTTTGAGAACCTGCCTTTGAGGTTGGGCACTTAAAATATATGTTGTTTTCATTAGCTTTAGCTTTATTTGTATTGAGACAATCAAAGCTCGATCTGCTTCTATGTGACCTGGAGGACATGGTTAATTATTTTCCAATAAAAATGAGGCAGCAGTGCGGAATTCTCTCTTTGTAGGTAAACTGTGGCCACTGAGGGCTAAGTGTCTCCCCGTGTGGACTGTGACACAACTTGGTCATCCTCCAATTATCGTCGTGTTTTTTGCTGCTGCACTGGGAGTTTGGTATTTGCTTCATGAAATACAATGAGTTCAAATGGGAGACAGTGCTGAAGGGAGTTCTGTCAGCTGTGGTGGGCATGGTCTCCAGGAGAATGCACCAACCAGGGTTCTATCCCACGTAGCTTGCCCCCTTGACAATAGCAACATGATTCTGAACATTGCCCTAAAACCTCTCCATATAAAAATATGCCTTTACGTATATGGGTCTGATGGCTGCACCATGTCAGTCTCAAGCCATTTGGAAGCCAATGGAAGATCCACATGGCCCCACCACAGATGTTTTATCACTCACTTGCATAACACTTCTCTAGGCCCACTACTCACCAGGCTCCTACTTAATAGCATCTCTGTTCTACACCATTTTCATGAAACCCAGTCAATCAAGGCCCTGTCTGGTATATTCATGATCATCAACAGGACATCAAAGGTTCTCCAGTGACATCTGGTCATGGGAATTTTAAAAATTTCATGGTAATTATCTAGCAATTTTTCATGGATGAAGTTGGAGGCACTGTGGGTTTCAATTCATTCAGGAACCCTTAAAGGGTTAGGAAACTAATTTCAGGCAAAGCTCTGGAGTACTCTCACATGCAAGGCTACCCAATGAGTGGCCAAAAAGTCACATGAAGCGAAGCCAATTGAGGTCTATAAAGCGAGGTCCATGTGGGTTTTGAATCTCTATAATGCATGCCAAGTCTTTCAGAATAAAATCATGTAATATCCTGGCTGAGATTCGCAGTGTTCTGTGGAAAGCCAACCTGTGCCTAGATCTCAGGTTCCAATGGCAACTTCATGCCTGGCCTCCTAAAATCCCAACACAATTCATGGCAATACTTCTCTCAGGTCAGTTCCAGAACTCAGTCTATAAGGAGAATCACACCAGAGTTCAAGTCCAGGTGGACCCAGACAACTCTTCCAACCGCTACTCAAATGAAAACAATTAAAACCAGAATACTCCCTCATGGCCCTATTCTTCTTCCATATAGACACTAATCATAACCTCTTCCTGGAGTTTTCCATGAGTTGTGCAACCCAAGAAAATGTCCAAAATAAGCTTCTTGCACCTCTTTTGCCTAACTTCAGCGTGGCCTGGGCACCCTTCCTGTGAACCTGGAGTGATCAAATAGGCCTGCCCTTAATACTGCTCCGCTTATCCAATTTGAGGCTCTCTGACTGTGGGGTCTAGATTCTTTATGTGAATTGGAGTCATGAGAAAAGCCAAGACAGTGTCCAAAATCAGCTCGCTTTTTCCTCATTTGCCTAAAGTCAGGGTGGCCTGGACACCGTTTCTGTGAACCAGGAGTGATCAAATAAGCCTGCCGTTAATACTTCTGTGTTTCTCCAATTTGAGGCCTACTGATTTCAGGTATCAATTTCTTATGTGATTTGGAGTTACTCGAAAACCCAAGCACTTCTGCAGGGAATTGAAGAACTCATTTGACCCAAAGAATCCCTATTCTCACTTGATGGAGTTCAGGAACCTAACAGAGGAAGGCAAGAGACTTCATCCATAATGAATGATTTTTTTGCCATTATGGTTTTGGATGCACACATGGGATCATTCTTTAGATGCATCAGGTGCTGAGAATCTAACTCAAAGCCACACACATGGCCAAGAGACTAATTTAGACACATCCCTTCCCAAAGCAATTAAGCAAAGAGCCACAGGTGATGCCATTCATTTCCATTTGAAAACTGTTTACTTCAGGCTTCACAAAGGGGTGGATTGAGGCAAAGAACTTCCTGACATTCAGTGAAAAACAACAATAAGTAAGCAAAAGGCCCAAAGCAGGGTTTCTCCACTGAGACTTTCCTGGTCACACTGATATCTGAGTTTTCTGAGATGCTCGCAATTCTCTTCAGCTATCCAGTACATGGCCATGTCACAGAGTTGGAGGTGGTACATATTTTGAACACAAATCCATGAGCCTATTCTAGAGAGTGGCCAGAATTCAGGAAGAAAACAGCAACTTAGAAAGATAGCAGGTCTTGCACATCGACAAGACAAGCTGCACTCCATTCATATATTGGGCAGGTTGAAATATGGGAAGATTTACACTTGACAGGACACATCCATTAATGCATTCTCTTTTCCAATGTCTACAACAATGGACACAGTGGGATACACAGACATAGAAACACTCACCTTGTGAAACAACTTACTAGAAACTGTCCACTCCAAACCAAACCGCCTTTCCCATCTATTCTCAGAACATGAGACAAAACAATAAACCCACACACACTTCCACAAAGGCACCTCCTTCACCCAAGTAGGTCTGTGACTATCCAGAGTGTCCTCTGACTGGTGGGCCATACTATGTTCCCCTGAAATGGTCTGTCTTCTCTCAGATCTGGTTTCCTTGGCCAACTCTGTGCAGTTGTCAGGAGCCAGTGGTGAACCACTATCTGCTTTCTCAGGAAAGGTCCATCTTCAGAGCTTTCCTGGCATTTGGCCATCCTCACATCATTAGGTACCAAGAAAACTGACTCTGTCCTTGGTAAATACAAACAAGTGAGCCCACTGGGACTGGGACTGGGAATGCCTCTTGGTGCCTGGCTTTTTGGATACCAAGTTCAGACAGTTCCATCACCAAGGAAATGAGGTATGTCACTTTCTTTGGAACTGAATGAGGTCACTGCCTTGGCAACGACTTTGTCCTAACACTTGCTTCCAAAGGTCCCATGAGATGGAGCCTTCCCCTACTTCCTGTGACACTTTCACAAGGTAGTATGGTATATCAACCATTGGCACCCAAGAACAGCTCTCCACACAGGCCTGGTTTGGTCCATCTTCTCTACAATAAGAAGAGAGAGGCTGATTCATACATATCCCTTCATCCTGACCAGGTTGTTTCCCATGGAAGATGACTTTTGCTCTCTCAGGTCCTTCATACCTGCCTACAACTTCTCCAGGTATCATTTCTGCATGGACCTTTGAAGTTCTCAGCAGGTGGAAGGTCCCCAAGTTTCCTGTATTGTAAAAACCACTCTGTCCCTGCTCTTCTGTAAAATGAGATTGAGGGAACAGAGTATGTTTAGGGTTAATAACAGGTTTGATTTGGGTTACGAATCATTCTGTGCGATGAATAATGCTATTGGGAACCTGCGATATTTACAAGAATATAGAGGTGAAATATAAGTATGAAAACAGAAATCTAGGTATGATTTGAAGCCCAGAAGGACATTGGGCCCTTGATTGGGATACTTAGCTTTGAATTATGCTCTGCAAAATTGTCTCAGATAATTCGATATACAATGGCATAGGACATTTTATTGAATGTAGAAGAGAACATCCAGTCAAAAAGGGATAGTCGGTAGGATTAGGAAGATAGTAGGTAGGTTTAGAAAGAAGAGTGAGTATAGGATTTGGACCAAAAGTTCTTTAGCAATAGGGTTTCGATTATAGAGTGAATGTAAATGTCAGCACATATGAAGTGTCAGTCACTAGGATCAACTTGGGAAAATTAGTTGAAAAGCAGATATCAATAGAAACACTATGAAATCAGGCAAAGTATAAAGTGAGTGATAGGATTAGACATTTCCAACAGGGTTGAGTTTGAATATATAAATTAGGAAGAAACAAATATGTAGTCACCAATAGGATTGACAATTGACAGCATTAGGCAACCTGGACATGGATGTTTTTAGTAATTCATGTACACTTTACATTTAGGATTTGGTACAATCATAAATGTGACCTTTACATTTTTTTGTCCAGAATACTACTTTGATAAAATGTATATGTACATCAGGTGACATGAGTATGTCTTCCACCATTTCTGCAAGCAATATATTGAAGATGTAAAATTAGAATCAGGGGTACAAAGAGGTGTACCCTGTGTCTATGAATATAGAGATAAAGAATGAATAGACCGTAATGTGAATGAATAATATAACTTTTTTCAACTTTAAAAAATGAATTGATCTAATATCTGAAAAATCACAGGAAATCGTATATTGATATACAATCATTCATTCCAAGCAGTTATATATCTAATGGTAATATTCGTGTTTTGGTTTATCATGAAGAGTGTGTGAGTTTTGCTTCAAAAGTGACTATGGAAATAATGTGTTTGGAAAGAAGACTCATGAAAATACCAGTAAAGAAACCCTGACAATACATGTGTTCTGAAGCAAAAAGTGATTAAATTTGAAACAAATGCCTACAAATTTGTGAACTTGTGGATGAAATGTGTATCCTATGATGTGCAAAAACTGAAGAAATAATAATGTAAAAGTGTCGAATACAAATGAATAAAGAATTACATATCATGTCCCATTGGAATCTACTTGCATTGATGTTAGACTGGGTCAGTTACTGTAGAATAATTAGGATTTGTATGCATCATTCCCTGAAGTTAGTTTTCAGTACTAGGAAACAAATATGTATTTCAGGTGGATGAATATTTCTGAGAATAATCTTGTGAAAAGTTGATTAAAAATTCACATACATGAACATAAATGAATTTAGAGAGTGTATATTAGACACATATATTTCATATTTTGAAAAATCTGGAGAGTGTACACACACACACACACACACACACACACACACACAAAACACTCACAGACATTAAAAAGTAGCAATATAAATGCCAATCGAAATTCATCAGTAAATATATATCATCCACAGATGCAAAAATATTTATTTTACTGAACATGAGTTTACGTATAATGTTGTTCTACTAGGACGCTCCCTATAGGTTGAATTTTCAGTTCCAACAGCATTTAGGAGGAGTGATCTCTTCTCACAATTTGTATCTGCCAAGTCAGCCACCTCACAAAGATGTACGTGTGATACCTGGTAGGATTCTATATATACATATAAATATACAAGTGTGAATAGGCTAAAGAGAAAGGGAAACATGAATTCTCATATTTGTTAACTTTAAAAACACATGGAGATCTTTTTCTATTAAACATTGACTAGATTTATAACTCCTACCTTGTATAATGCAAAATGCAAGTCCAACTATACAACATGCCTCCAATGAACTGCTTGTATTTCTATAGGTGTGTGTTATTTTTCTCTATCATATTAGGATGAGTTGTCTGAGTCTAGTATGTATGGGTTAGTGTCAGGGATTCAGTATTTCAAAAGGAAAATTGTAAATTGAATCCAATTTGTATGCAAATATATGCTACACAAATATCCTCCCACTCTCATCCAGAACAATGCCTTGAAATTACCTTCACCCCAAGTAAGACACAGTTAGAGGAGAATAGATAGAAAATCAGTGAATACATATCTGGAATGGAAAATGCTCAGGAGTTCACAACCTTGGAGGTTGTAGAGGAGTTTCCAAAAGTAAGGGACAGGGTAAACACTCCACAAACATGGAGCTCTGCTGGCCTAAAAAGTTTTAGAGCAACTGCCTCTGAGTTTGGGAACGTGAAAAATATGTTGTTGTCAGGAGAATTGGCTTCCTTTGTAGTGAGACCATCAAAGCTGGGTCTGCCTCTATGTGACGTGGAGAACATGGTATCTTATTTTCCAATGAACATGAGGTAGCAGTGTTGATTTTCTTCTTTTTAGGTAAACTGTGGCCTCTGGGGGCTAAGTGTCTCCCCGTTGGACTGTGAAGCCATTTGGTCCTCCTCCACTTTTTGTGGGGTTTTTGCTGCTGAACTGGGAGTTTGGTATTTGCTTCATGAAATTCAAGGAGTTCAACTGAGACACAGTGCTGCAGGGAGTTCTGTCATGTGTGGTGGTTCAGAGTCTGCAGAAGAACGCACCAACCACGCTTCTATCCCTCAAAGCTTGCCACATTGCATCCTTGTCAATAGCAACCTGATTCTGAACATTGCCCTGAATCCTCTCCATATAACAAGATGCCTTTAATTACAAGGGTCTGCTGGCTGCTTCATGTAATCCACAAGCCATTTGGAAGTCAATGGAAGATCCACATTGCTCCAACACAGATGTTTTATCACACTCCTGCCCACCACAGCTCTAGGCCCACTTCTCAGCAGGCTGCAACTTTCTGGCACCTCTGTTCTACACAATTTTCATAAAACCCAGTCAAGCAAGGCACTGTCTGGTACATCCATGATCAGCAACAGGACATCCAAAGATTCTCCAGTGCCACCTGGTCATGGGAATTTCAAAAATTTCATGGTATTTATTTAGACATTTTTCAAGGATGAAGTTGGAGGCACTGTGGGTTTCAATTCATTCAGGAACCAGTAAATGGTGAGCAAGATTATTTCAATGAAAGCTCTGGAGAACCCTCACAGGCAAGGCTTCCCAAAGAATGGCCAAAAGGTCACATTAAGCCAGGCCCATTAAGGTCTACAATATGAGGTCCATGTGTGTTTTCACTCTCAACTATGGCTGCCAAGTCTTTCGAATGAAATCATGTGTTATCTTGGCTGAAATTTCCAGTGCTCTGTGGAAAGCCACTCTGGGGCTAGATCTCAGTTTCCAAGGGTGACTCTCATACATCGCCTCTTAAATCACAACACAATACATGGCAATACTTCTCTGAGATCAGTTCCTGAACTCAGTCTATAAGGGGAATCACACCAGAGTTCAAGCCCAGGTAGACCTTGTTATGTCTTCCAAGTGTCACACAAATATCCACAATTAAATCCAAAACACTTCCACATGGCACTCATCTTCTTCCATTTACACAATCATCATAATCTCTGGCTGGAGGTTTCCATGAGGGGTGCAGCCCAAGACAGTGTCCAATATAACCTCCCTTGCCCCTCATTTGCCTAAAATAAGGGTGGCCAGGACATCCTTCCAGTGAACCAAGAGTGATCAAATAGGCCTGCCATTAATATGGCACTGCTTCTCCAATTTGAGGCCTACTGACTGTGTGTTTTAGATTCTTTATGTGAATTGGAGTCTTGAGAAAAACCAAGCACTTATGGGCTAGCCTCTGCAGGGTTTTGAGGAACACATTTGAACCAAATTATCACTATTCTCACATGATGGATGACAGGAACCTTACAGAGGAATGCGAGAGACTTCATCCACACTGACTGCTCTTTTGTCCATTTTGGTTTTGGATGCACACATGGGATCCTTCTTTAGATCCATCAGGTGCTGAGAATCTAAGCCACAGTCTCACACAGGGCCAAAAGGCTGATTCAGACACATCCCTTTCCAAAGCAATTAAGCAAAGAGCCACAGGTGATGCCCTTTCATTTCCATTTGAAAACTGTATCTTTAGGCTCTACAATGGTGTGGCCTGAGGCAAAGACCTTCCTGACATTCAGGGCATCAGAACAATTGGTGAGCAAAAGGCCCAAAGCAGGGTTTCTTCACTTAGAATTTCCTGGTCAAACTAATATCTGAGTTTTCTGAGATGCTCCCATTTCTTTCAGCTATCCAGTACATGGCCATGTCACAGAGCTTGGAGGTGGTACATATTTTGGACAAAAAACCATGAGCCTATTCTGGAGAGTGGCCAGAATTCAGGAAGAAAACAGGAACTTAGGAAGATTGTTGGAGTTGTCCACCCATAAGTCAAGCCGCAGTCCATTCATAAATTGGGCAAGTTGAGTCTAGACAGGACACATCCAATGATTCATTCTCTTTTCTAATATCTAAAACCACGGACACAGTGGGAAACACAGACAAAGAAACACTGGCCTTGTCAAACGACTTACCAGAAACAGTTCACTCCAAACCAAACAAACCGCCTTTCCTACCTATTCTCAGAACATGAGACAAAATCTCAAACCCACACCCACACACACAAAGGAAGCTCCTTCTCCAAGTAGGTCTGTGACTATTGGGAGTGTCTTCTGACTGGTGGGCCAAACTATGTTCTGATGAAATCGCCTGTCCTGTGTCAGATATGGTCTCGTTGGCCAAATCTGTGAAGTTGTCACTAGCCAGCGGTGAGCCACTACCTGCTGTCTCAGGAAAGGCCCCTCTTCAGAGCTTTCCTGACATTTGTTCATCCTCACCTCAGTAGGTACCAAGAAAGACTGACTCTGTCCTTGGTAAATCCAAAAAATAAGACCACTGGGACTGGGACTGAGACTGGCTCTGGGTGCCTGGCTTCCCGGATTCCAAGTTCAGAGAGTTCCATCACCAAGGAAGTGAGGTGAGATTAATTCCTTCAGGAATTCTTTGAGGTCATTGCCTTGGCAACCACTTTGTCCTATGAGATGGAGGCTGCCCTTACTTCCTTTGACACTTTCACAAGTTAGAATGGTATATCAACCATAGGCACCCAGGAACAGCTCTCCACACATGCCTGGTTTGGTCTATCTTGTGTACATTAACAAGAGAGAGGCTTATTCAGACACAACCCTTCATCCTGGAAAGGTTGTTTGCGATGGAAGATGACATTTGCTCTCTCAGGTCCTTCATAGATGTCTACATCTTCTCCAGGGATCAAATCTGCATGGACATTTGAGGTTCTCAGCAGGAGGAAGATCCCCTACATTCCTGTATTGTAAGACGAACTCTGTCCCTGCTCTTCTGCAAAGTTAGATTGAGGGAAGAGTGTATGGTTAGGGTTAATAACATGTTTGATTTGGGTTACGAATCATTGCGAAGGATGATTAATAGTATTCGGAACCTGCGATATTTATAAGATTATAGAGGTGAAATATAAGTATGGAAACAGAAATCTAGGTAAGATTTTAAGCCCAGAAGGGCATTAGGCCCTTGATTGGGATACTTAGCTTATAATTACATTCTGCACAGATGTCTCAGATAAATCGGTAATCAATGGCATAGGACCTTACACCTTGGAAGATTGATTTTAGAAGAGAACATCCACTCAAATTGAGATAGTCGGTGGGATTAGGAAGGTAGTCAGTAGGTTTAGGAAATAGAGTGAGTATAGGACATGGAGCAAAAGTTCTGTAGCAATAGTGTTTTGGTTATAGAGTGAATGTAAATTTCAGCACATGTGAAGAGTCAGTCACAATGATTAACTGGGGAAAATATGTAGAAAGGAAAATATCAATACAGACCTTACGAAATTAGGCAATTATACAGTGAGTGATAGGATTAGACATTTTCAATAGGGTTGAGATTGAATACATAATCTTAGGAAGAAACAAATATGTCGTCACCAATAGGGATGACATTTGAAAGCATTAGGCAACCAGGACATTTATCGTTTTAGTAATCCATGTTCACTTTCCATTTAGTATTTGGTACAATCATAAGTGTGATTTTTGCATTTTGTGCCCAGAAAAATATTGTGATCAAATGTATATGTAGATCATATGACATGAGTATTTCTTCCACGATTACTGGGAGCAATATTTGAAGACATATAAATTAGTATTGGGGGTACAAAGTGGTGTACCCTGTGTCTATGAATATAGAGATAATGCATGAATAGACCATACTGTGAATAAATATTATAACTGGTTCCACTTTAAATAATGGATTAAATTGATATCTGAAAATATATAGGAAATCATATATTGACATACAATCATTCACTCCAACCAGTTATATATCTAATGGTAATCTTAGGGTTATTGTTTATCATGAAGTGTGTGTGAGTTTTGTTTCAAAAGTGATTATGGAAATCGAAAATAATATGTTTGGAAAAAAGTCTCATGAAAAGACCAGTCAAGAAATATGGAGGAATCCATGTGTTCTGAAGCAGGAAGTGATTGAAAGTGAAACAAATGCCTATAAATTTTCTAAATTGTGAATGAAATATATATCCTGTTATGTGCATAAACTGATGAAATAGTAATGTATCAGTGTTGAATAAAAGTGAATGTCAAAATACACATCATGTCCAATAGGAATCTACTTGCATTGATGTTAAACTGGGTCAGTTACTGTAGAAATATTAGAATTGTGTGCATTATGCACCAAAGATAGTTTTTTTTTATTTTTATTTATGGTTGTTCAAAACATTACATAGTTCTTGATATATCATATTTCACACTTTGATTCAAGTGGGTTATGAACTCCCATTTTTACCCTGTATACAGATTGCAGAATCACATCAGTTACACATCCATTGATTCACATATTGCCATACTAGTGTCTGTTGTATTCTGCTGCCTTTCGTATCCTCTACTATTCCCCCTGGCCTCCCCGCCCCTCCCCACTTCTCTCTCTACTCCCTCTACTGTAATAAATTTCTCCCCCTTGTATTATTTTTCCCTTTCCCCTCAATTCCTCTTGTATGTAATTTTGTATAACCCAGAGGGTCTCCTTCCAATTCCATGCAATTTCCCTTCTCCCTCCCTTCCACCTCTCATCCCTGTTTAATGTTAATCATCTTGTCATGCTCTTTGTCCCTATCTGTTCTTAGTTACTCTCCTTATATCAAAGATGACATTTGGCATTTGTTTTACAGGAATTGTGTAGCTTCACTTAGCATAATCCAGTCTAATGCCATCCATTTTCCTGCAAATTCTATGATTTTTTCATTTTTCAATGCAGAGTAATAATCCATTGTGTATTAATGCCACATTTTTTTTCCATTATTCTATTGAAGGGCATCTAAGTTGGTTCCACAGTCTTGCTGTTGTGAATTGTGCTGCTATGAACATCGATGTAGCAGTGTCCCTGTAGCATGCTCTTTTTAGGTCTTTAGTGAATAGACCAAGAAGGGGAATAGCTGGGTCAAATGGTGCTTCCATTCCCAGCTTTCCAAGAAATCTCCATACTGCTTTCCCAATTGGCTGCACCAATTTGCAGTCCCACCAGCAATGTACAAGTGTACCTCTTTTCCCACATCCTTGCCAGCACTTCTTGTTGTTTGACTTTATAATGGCTGCCAATCTTACTGGATTGAGATGGTATCTTAGGGTGGTTTTGATTTGCATTTCTCTGACTTCTGGAGATGGTGAGCATTTTTTCATGTACTTATTGATTGATTGTATGTCCTCATCTGAGAAGTGTCTGTTGAGGTCCTTGGACCATTTGTTGATTGGGTTATTTGTTATCTTATTGTCTAATTTTTTGAGTTCTTTGTATACTCTGGATATTAGGGCTCTATCTGAAGTGTGAGTAGTAAAGATTTCTTCACAGGATGTAGGCTCCATATTTACCTCTCTTATTGTTTCTTTTGCTGAGAAAAAACTTTTTTAGTTGAGTAAGTCCCATTTGTTCATTCTAGTTATTAACTCTTGTACTATGGGTGTCCTATTGAGGAATCTGTAGCCCGACCCCACAGTATGTACATCGTAACCAAATTTTTCTTCTATCAGACAGTGTGTCTCTTATTGGATATCAAGCTCCTTGATCCATTTTGAGTTAACTTTTGTGCATGGCGAGAGAAACGGATTCAGTTTCATTTTGTTACATATGGATTTTCAGTTTTCCCAACACCATTTGTTGAAGATGCTATCCTTCCTCCATTGCATGCTTTTAGCCCCTTTATCAAATATATGATAGTTGTAGTTTTGTGGATTGGTTTCTGTGTCCTCTATTCTGTACCATTGGTCCACCTGCCTTTTTCGGTACCAGTACCATGCTATTTTTGTTACTATTGCTCTGTATTATAGTTTGAAGTCTGGTATCGCTATACCACCTGATTCACACTTCCTGCTTAGCATTGTTTTGCAATTCTGGGTCTTTTATTTTTTCATATGAATTTCATGATTGCTTTCTCTATTTCTACAAGAAATGCCTTTGGGATTTTGATTGGCATTGGATTAACCCTATAGAGAACTTTTGGTAATATCGCCATTTTGATGATGTTAGTTCTGCCTATCCATGAACAGGGTATATTTTTACATCTTCTAAGATCTTCTTCTATTTCTCTCTTTAGGGTGCTGTAGTTTTCATTGTATAAGACTTTCACCTCTTTTGTTAGGTTGATTCCCATTTTTTTTTTTAGGATATTGTCAATGGAGTGGTTGTCCTCATTTCCATTTCAGAGGATTTGTCGCTGATATACAGGAATGCATTTGATTTATGCGTGTTGATTTTATATCCTGCCACTTTGCTGAATTCATTTATTAGCACTATTAGTTTCTTTGTAGACCCTTTTGGGTCTGCTAGGTATAGAATCATGTCATCTGCAATAGTGATAATTTAAGTTATTCTTTTCCTATTTATATGCCTTTAATTTCTTTCATCTGTCTAATTGCTCTGGCCAGTCTTTTGAGAACTATATTGAACAGAAGTGGTGAGAGCGGGCATCCCTGTCTTGTTCCAGATTTTGGAGGGAATGTCTTCAATTTTTCTCCATTAAGAATGACGCTACCCTGCGGTTTAGCATAGATTGTTTTTACAATATTGAGGAATGTTCCTGTTATTCCTAGTTTTTCGAGAGTTTTGAACATAAAGGGATGCTGTACTTTGTCGAATGCTTTTTCTGCATCTATCTAGATGATAATATGGTTTTTATTTTTAAGTCTATTGATGTGGTGAATAACACTTATTGATTTTCGTATATTGAACCCTCCTTGCATCCCAGGGATGAATCCTACTTGATCATGGTCCACATTTTTTTGATATGTTTTTGTATCTGATTCGCCAGAATTTAATTTAAGATTTTTGCATTTAGGTTCATTAGAGATATCGGTCTTTAGTCTTCTCTCTTTGAAGTGTCTATCTGGTGAAGGAATCAGAGTTATATTGGCCTCGTAGAATGAATTTGGAAGATCTCCCTCTTTTTCAATTTTCTGAAATAGCTTGAAAAGTATTGGTATTAGTTCATATTTAAAGGTTTTGTAAAAGTCTGCTGTATACCCATATGGTCCTGGGATTTTCTTAGTTGGTAGTCTTTGGATGGTTTCTTTTATTTCCTCAATTGATATTGGTATGTTTAGGTTGTCTATATCCTCCTAACTCACTCTGGTCAGATCATATGACTTAAGAAATATTTCGATGCCTTCACTATCTTCTATTATTTTGGAGTATAAGGATTCAAAGTAATTTCTGATTATCCTCTGTATTTCTGAAATATCTGTTGTGATATTGCCTTTTTCATCCAATATGATAGTAATTTCAGTTCTCTCTCCTCTTCATTAGCATGGCTAGGGGTCTGTCCATTTTATTTATTTTTTCAACGAACCAACTTTTAGTTTTGTCAGTTCTTTCAATTGTTTCTTTTGTTTCGATTTCATTGATTTCTGCTCTGATTTTAATTATTTCTTTCCTTCTACTTCTTTTGCTGTTGTTTGCTCTTGTTTTTCTAAGATTTTGAGATGAAGTATGAGATCATTTATTTGTTGTTTTTTTCTTTTTCTAAGGAATGAACTCCAAGCAATGAATTTTCCTCTTAGAACTGCTTTCAATGTGTCCCATAGATTCCGATATATTGTGTCTGTATTTTCATTTTTCTCTAAGAATTTTTTATTTTCCTCCTTGATGTCTTCTATAACCCATTGATCATTCAGTAACCTATTGTTCATTCTCCAAATGATGCATGATTTTTCCTTCCTTCTTTTATCATTGATTTTTAGTTTCATTCCATTATGATAAGATAAGATGCATGGTATTATCTCTACTCCTTTAATTTGTCTAAGAGTTGCCCTGTGACATAATATATGATCTATTTTTGAGAAGGATCCATGTGCTGCTGAGGAAAAATGTAACTGCTTGATGTTGGGTGGTATATTCTATATATGTCAATTAAGTCTAGGTTATTAATTGTGTTATTGAGTTCTATAGTTTCCTATTTCAACTTTTGTTTGGAAGACCTGTCCAGTGGTGAGAGAGCTGTGTTGAAGTCTCCCATGATTATTGTATGGTGGTCTATTAGACTCTTGAACTTGAGAAAAGTTTGTTTGATGAACATAGCTGCACCATTGTTTGGGGCATACATATTTATGATTGTTATGTCTTGCTGGTGTATGGTTCTCTTGAACAGTATGTAGTGTCCCTCTTTATCCCTTTTGATTAACTTTGGCTTGAAATCTATTTTATTTGATATGAGTATGGACACTCCTGCTTTTTTCCGAAGTCCATATGAGTGATATGATTTTTTCCAAACTTTCACCTTCAGTGTATGTATGTCTTTTTCTTATCAAATGCGTCTCCGGTAGGCAGCATATTATTGGGTCTTGTTTTGTGATCCATTCTACTGGCCTGTGTCTGTTAATTGGTGAGTTTAAGCCATTAACATTTACAGTTATTATTGAGATAAGGGTTGTTCTTCCAGCCATATTTGTTTATTTATGTTATTAAACATGGATTGTTTTCCTCTTTGATTATTTCCCCCCTTTAATGTCCTACCTCCCACTGTTGGTT
The DNA here is from genome assembly GCF_048772815.1 of Callospermophilus lateralis. Taxonomy (NCBI): domain Eukaryota; kingdom Metazoa; phylum Chordata; class Mammalia; order Rodentia; family Sciuridae; genus Callospermophilus; species Callospermophilus lateralis. The sequence continues at coordinate 26,816 of NW_027516898.1, forward strand.
TTCATTATTTTCCAATTACTCTTCCTGTAATATTTTGCCAAGGATGTTTTGAAGAGATGGTTTTCTAGCTACAAATTCTTTTAACTTTTGTTTATCGTGGAAAGTTTTAATTTCATCTTCCATCCTGAAGCTTAATTTTGCTGGATACACAGTACATGGTTGGAACCCATTTTCTTTCTGTGATTGAAAAATGTCATTCCAGGATCTTCTAGCTTTCAGAGTCTTTGTTGAAAGATCAGCTGTTATCCTGATTGGTTTACCCCTAAATGTAATCTGCTTCCTTTCTCTTGTAGATTTTAAAATTCTCTCCTTATTCTGTATGTTGGGCATCTTCATTATAATGTGTCTAGGTGTGGATCTCTTATGATTTTTCACATTCGGCGTCCTGTAGGCTTTTAGAACTTGGGAGTCTGTCTCATTCTTCAAGTCTGGGAAGTTTTCTCATATTATTTCATTGAATAGATTGCTCATTCCTTTGGTTTGGACCTCTATACCTTCCTGTATCCCAATGACTCTTAAGTTTGGTCTCTTTATTTTATCCCATATTTCTTGGATGTTCTGTTCATGGTTTCTTAACAGTTTGGCTGAGCTGTCTATGTTCTTTTCAAGTTGAAATACTTTGTCTTCATTGTCTGATGTTCTATCTTCTAAGTGTTCTACTCTGATGGTAGTATTCTCAATTGAGTTTTTAAGATGGTTTATTGCTTCCTGCATTTCTAGGATTTCTGTTTGTTATTTTTTACAACCTCTATCTCCCTGTATAGTTGATCTTTTGCTTCTTGGTTTTGTTTATGTAATTCAATGTTGAAGTGATCTTTCATTGTCTGATTTTGCTGTCTAATGTCTTCCTTGAGACTTCAGATCATCTGAAGAATGTATATCCTGAGTTCTTTATCTGACATTCCATCTGCTGCAGCTATTACCTCTTCTAAAGTTGTGTTGACCTGCATTGCTTGTGGTTCTTTTTTCCTTTTCTTTTCATACTGCTCGTGTTTCTTTCTGCTTGGTGAAACTGTTGTGATTTTGAAATTTTCCCCCTATATATTTATATTGCTCTTGTATATTTGAAAAGTCTTCATTGCAGGGACAGGGGTGGCTGTGCTGTTCCACCAATTGGGGTGATATATCTACCACGCTGATGGGCCGCTAGGCCTGTTATTCTGATCGGTCGCAGGTCTGCTTACCATGCAGGCGCAGGAGGCTGCTCTCCTCTGCCCCTCCTCCAATTGTTGTGACGTGTCTACCACGCCCGTGGACCCCTGCGGTGTTCTGCCGATCGGTCGCAGGTCTGCCTACCTTGCTTGCGTGGGCGGCGGCTCTGCTCTACCCCTACCCCAATTGGGGTGACGTGACTACCACGCCGGTGGGCCGCTGGGCCTGGTCTGCCGGTTGGTCGCAGGTCAGGATACCTTGTGAGCACGGGCTACAGATCTGTTCTGCCCCTACTCCAAATGGGGTAAAGTGTGTGCCGCGCCAGCAGGCCGCTGGGCCTCTTCTTCTGGTCAGGTGCAGGTCTGCTACCTTGCAGGCGCGGGTGGTGGCTCTGCTCTGCCCCTACTCCAATTGGTGTGTCGTGACTACCATGCCTGCAGGTTGCTGGGCCTGTTCTGGGCATGGGCAAAGGCTCTGCTCTGCCCCTACTCCTATTGGGGTAATGTGACTACCATGCCGGTGACCCACTGGGATTGTACTAGGCACGGGAGAAGGCTCTGCTCTGCAACAACTCCAATTGGGGTGACGTGACTACCACACCTGTGGGTCGCTGGGCCTGTTCTGGGCCCGGGTAGCGGCTCTGTTCTGCCTCTACTCCAATTGGTTTGACATGACTACCATGCAGGTGTGTCACTGGGTCTGTTCCAGGTGCGGGCAGCTGCTCTGCTCTGCCCCTCTGGCTTGATGACAAAGTGAGAGAGACCCGGGTGTTTGTGACTCACTTTCTTCACCAGGAGACCAACTGTTTCTGTCACTGCTGGTATCAATGAAGTTATCTCCTCTGCTGCTTTCTGATGACATCAGAAATTTGTCATGTTGGTATCCCATGTGAAAGGCAGCATTTCGTTCCCTTTTCTGGGTGACCAAAGCAATGGGTGAGTCCTGACCGGCCCTCACAAGCCGCGTCTCAATCCTGTTGCCACTGCCTATGAAGGCTCGGTTGATATTTACCTACACAGTATTCAGCAAGACCCGGAACGAGAAGCAGTTTCCGCGGGTTCTTTAGCCCTGGGCCAGATCAGTTCCGAGAGGCGGAATTCGGCCGCTCTGGGCTTGGTGTATGTTCTAATAGGAGCAGGCTCCAAGACGGAGTTTCTGCAGGTTCTTTGGCACTGAGCCTGAGTAATTTGTCTGCGACACAAAGGTGAATGGCATCCTGAAATTACCTGTTCTATAGCTGAATGAGCTTCGATCAGTCGAAAACAGTTATGGTGACATCAGCTCTCCAAGATGGTGGCCGCTGGCTTCCTCTGTGGTCTGACCGGTGTGGAGAACCGAATTGGACCGCATCCTTTCCCGTCTCAAACCCAGAATTCAGCACTTAGCACAGTGATTGCATACCTGTCAGGAGCCCACAGAATCCACACTGCTGTATATTTGCATTGCTATCTCTTCGTTTCCCAGTGCACGCCGCAGACTCTAGCCGCAGACCGATTTCCTGAATAAGCAGCATGACCCTCTATGCGGACAAATCACTCGTGTTTGAGCCCGCGTAGCTGATCCTCGTGAGATGGAAATATGTCGACTAGGTTTTGGAGCACCCCAATTTTGCTGGAAATTTCTAACAAGATAGGTTTTAGCCATTATAACTCGTCTTTCTCCCGCACAGTGACGCGGTACATGGGGGTGATGCACTCCCTTCATCACCATCATATGATCCCCCAAAGTTAGTTTTCAGTACTAAGAAACAAATATGTATTTCTGGTGGATGAATAATTCTGAGAATATTCTTGTGAAAACTTGATTATTAATCCAAATACATGAATATGAGTGAATTTAGGGAGTGTATAATAAGAAAAACATACTTCATATTTTGAAAAATCTGGAGAGTGAATATATATATATATATATATATATATATATATATACACACATACACACACAGACATTAAAAAGTATCATTATGTATGCCAATCGAAATTCACCACGAAGTAATATATCATCCACAGATCCAAAAATATTCATTTTAATGAACATGGATTTATATTGTTCAAATAAGAAGCTCACTCATATGTTGAATTTTCAGTTCCAACAGCATTTAGTAGGAGTGATCTCTTCTCACAATTTGCATCTGCCAAGCCAGCCACCTCACAAAATGTACGAGTGATACCAGGTAGAATTCTATATGTGCATATAAAAACACATGTGATGAATAGGCTACAGAGAAAGGGAGACAGTTATTCACATGTTTGTTAACTTTTAAAACACAGGGAGAACTATTTCAATTAAAATTCGCTAGATTTATAACACCTACCATTTATCATACGAAAGGCAAGTCCAACTATACACCATGCCTCCTGTGAACCTCTTGTATTTCTATTCTGTTTGGGTTATTTTTCTCCACCATATTAGGATTAAAAGTCAAAGTCTAGTAGGGTATGTGTTAGTGTCAGGGATTCAGTATTTCGAATGGAAAACTTGAAAATGTATCAAATGTGTATGCAAATATGTGCTACACAAAAATCTTCCCACCCTCATTCAGCACAATGCCTTGACATTACCTTCGCCCCACATAAGACACAATTAGAGGAGAAGAGTTAGAAAATCTGTGAATACATATGTGTAATGAAAAATGCTCAGGAGTTCACAAATTTGCAGGTGGTAGAGGAGTTTCCAAAAGTAAGGGACAGGGTAAAAACTCCACAAACATGAAGTTCTGCCAGCCTAACATCTGGAGAAACTGCCTCTGAGGTTGCGCAATGAAATATATGCTGTTGTCAGGAGCATCAGCTTCATTTGTTGTGAGACCATCATAGCTGAGTCTTCATCTATGTGATCTGGATGACATGGATTCTTATTTTCCAATGAACATGAGGCAGGAGTGCTGAATTTTCTATTTGAAGGTAACCTGTGGCCACTGAGGTCTAAGTGTCTCCCCTTGTGGACTGTAATTCCATTTGGTCATCCTCCACTATTCGTGGTATTTCTTGCAGCTGCACTGGGAGATTGGTGTTTGCTTCATGAAATACAAGGATTTCAAATGGGACACAGTGCTGAAGTAAGTTCTGTCAAGTGTGGTGGGTCAGGTTCGTCAGGAGAATGCACCAACCAGGCTTCTATCCCACATAGCTTGCCCCATTTTCCATAGCAACCTGATTCTGAACATTGCCCTAAAACCTCTCCATATAACAATATGCTTTTACATATAAGGGTCTACTGGCTGCAAAATGTCAGTCACAATCCATTTGGAAGCCAATGGCAGATCCACATGCCCCCACCACAGATGTTTTATTACACACCTGCCATCCACTACTCTAGTACAACTACTCAGCAGGATCCAACTTACTGGCATCTCTGTTCAACACCATTTTCATAAAACCCAGTCAATCAAGGCACTGTCTTGTATACTCATGATCAGCAACAGGACATCCAAATATTCTCCAGTGCTACCCGGTCATGGGAATTTCAAAAATTTCATGGTATTGATCTAGCCAATTTTCAAGGATGAAGTTGGAGGCACTGTGAATTTTAATTCACTCAGAAACCATTAAATGGTGAGGAAGCTCATTTCAATGAAAACTCTGGAGAATTCTTACAGGCAAGGCTTCCAAAAGTGGGGAAAAGTCAGATTAAGCCAGGCCCGTTGAGGTCTACAATGTATGGTCCATGTGTGTTTCGACTCTCAAATATGGCTGCCAAGTCTTTAAGAATAATATCATGTGATATTCTGGCTGAGATTCCCTGTGCTCTGTGGAAAGTCAACTTGGGCCTAGATGTCACTTTCCAAGGGCAACTCTCATGCATGGCCATCTAAAATTCCAACACAATTCCTGGCAATAATTCTCTGAGATGAGTAAAAGAACTCAGTCTCTAAGGGGAATCACACCAAAGTGCAAGGCTAGGTGGACCCAGAGATCTCTTCCAACCGCCAGACAAATATCCACAATTAAAACCAAACACTCTCACATGGCCCTCATCTTCTTCCATATAGACACTCATCATATTCTCTGGCTGGAGGTTTCCATAAGGGACGCAGCCCATGACAGTGTCCAAAATAATCTCCCTGCCCCTCATTTGCCTAAAGTCAGGGTGGCCTGGACTCTCTTCTTGTGAACCAGTAGTGATCAAATAGGCCTGCCTTTAATATTGCTTGGCTTCTCCAACTTGAGGCCTTCTAGCTTTGGGGTTTAGATTCTTTAAGTGAATTGGAGTCATGAAAATGAAACACCTATGGCCTAGCCTCTGCAGGGCTTTGAAGAACTCATTTGACCCAAAGGATCCCTATTCTCACTTGATGGATATCAGGAACCTACCAGAGGAAGGCAAGAGAGTTCATCAACAATATCTGATCTTTTTGCCATTTTGGTTTTGGATGCATGCATGGGATCTATCTTTAGATCCATCAGGTGCTGAGAATCTAAGCCACAGCCTCACACAGGGCCAACAGGCTGATTCAGACATATCCCAATCCTAAGCAATTAAGCAAAGAGTCACAGGTGATTCCCATTCATTTCCATTTGAAAACTGTTTTCTTCAGGGTTCACAAAGTGCTGGCTTGAGGCAAAAAACTTCCTGACATTCAACAGAACAATAGGTAAGTAAAAGGAACAAAGAGGGGTTTCTCCACTGAGACTTTCCTGGTCAACAGATATTTGAGATTTCTGAGATGCTAGCCATTTCTTTCAGCTATCCAGTACATAGCCATGTCACAGATCTTGGAGGCACAAATCTTGGACACAAAACCACGATACTATTCTGGAGAGTGGCCAGAATTGAGAAAGAAAACAGGAAATTAGGAAGCTTGTAGGTGTTGCCCATCCATAAGGCAAGCCAGTGTCCACTCATGAATTGGGCAGGATGAATGCTGGGAAGCTTTCTACTAGACAGGACACATCCATTGATGCATTGTCTTTTCTAATGTCTACAACAATGGACTCAGTGGGATACACACACATAGAAACACTCGCCTTGTCAAAGGACTTAATAGAAATATTCCACTCCATACCAAACAAACCGCCTTTCCTACCTATTCTCAGAACATGAGACAAAACCACAAACTCACACCCACACCCAAAAAGGCACCTCCTTCCCCCTAGTAGGTCTGTGACTCCCTGGAGTGTCGTCTGACTGGTGGGCCATTCTATGTTCTTCCAAAATGACCTCTCCTGTCTCAGATCATGTCTGCTTGGCCAACTCTGTGAAGTTCTCAAGAGCCAGCGGTGAGACACTACCTGCTTTCTCAGGAAAAGCCCCTCTTCAGAGGTTTCCTGGCATTTGGCCATCCTCACATCTGTAGGTACCAAGAAAGACTGACTCTGTCCTTGGTAAATCCAAACATGTCAGACCACTGGGACTAGGACAGGGACTGTCTCTTGGTGCCTGGCTTCCCGGATTTCAAGTTCAGAGAGTTCCATCACCAAGGAAGTGAGGTGAGATCACTTCCTTCAGGATATGAATGATGTCACTGCCTTGGCAACCACTTTGTCCTAACAGTTGCTTCCAAAAGTATCATGAGGTGGAGGCTGTCCTGATTTTCATGGGACACTTTCTCTAGTTAGAATGTTATATCAACCATAAGCACCCGGGAACAGCTTCCACACAGGACTGGTTTGGTCCATGTTCTATACATTAAGAAGAGAGAGACTGATTCAGACACAACCCTCCATCCTGACCAGGATGATTGCCATGGAAGATGACTTTTGCTTTCTGAGGTACTTCATAGCTGCCTTCATCTTCACCAGGGATCATTTCTGCATGAACATTTGAGTTTCTCAGCAGGTGAAGATCCCCTAGATTCCTGTAGTTTAATACCCACACTGTTATTGCTCTCCTGCAAAGTGAGTGTATGGTTACGGTTAATAATATGTTCGATTTGGGTTAGGAATCATTCTGCAGGAAGAATAATGAGATTGGGAACCTGCAATATTTATAAGAATATATACGTGAAATATATGTATGAAAACGGGAATCTAAGAAAGATTTGAAGCCCAGAATGGCATTGGGCCCTTTATTTGGATACTTAGTGTTGAATTATGTTCTGTACAGTTGTCTCAGTTAAATCGAAATACAGTGGCATAGGACCTTGTACCTTGGATGATTGAATGTAGAAGAGAACATCCAGTCAAAAAGGGATAGTCAGTAGGATTAGGAAGATAGTCAGTAGGTTTAGGAAGAAGAGTGAGTATATGATTTGGAATAAAAAGCTTCTTTAGCAATAGGGTTTCGTTTAGAGAGTGAATGGAAATGTCAGCACATGTGAAGAGTCAGTCACAATGATGAACTGGGGAAAATATGTAGGAAAGCAGGTGTCAATAGAGACATTACGAAATCAGGCAAAGTATAAAGTGAGTGATAGGATTAGACATTTTCAACAGGGTTGAGTTTGAATACATAATCATAGGAAAAAACAAATATCTCGTCACGAATGGGAATGACATTTGAGAGCATTAGGCAACGTGGACATGGATGTTATTAGTTATCCACGTTCACTTTCCTTTTAGGCTTTGGTACAATCATAAGTGTGACATTTTTATGGTTTTTTTTTTGTTCAGAATATTACTGTGATAAAATGTGTATGTAGATCAGGTGGCATGAGTATTTCTTTCACCATTTCTGGGAGCAATATTTTGAAGACGTATACATTAGTATTAGGGGTACAAAGAGGTGTACCCTGTGTCTATTAATATAGAGATAATGCATGAATAGACCATACTATGAATAAATAACATAACTGATTCCACTTTAAATAATGGATTGAATTGATATGTGAAAATATATAAGAAATCTTATATTGATATACAATCATTCATTCCAACCAGTTATATATCTAATGGTAATATTAGGATTATGGTTTATGATGAATGGTGTTTGAGTTTTGCTTTACACGAGATGATGTTAAACAAAAATAATATGTTTGGAAAGAAGTCTCATGAAAAGACCAGTCAAGAAACATGGAGGAATACATGTGTTCTGAATCAGGAAGTGATTGATCGTGAAACAAATGCCTATAAATTTTCTAATTTGTGACTAAAATATATATCCCATCATGTGCATGAACTGAAGACATAGTAACGTACAAGTGTTGAATAAAAATGAAAGTCAAAATACACATCATGTCCCCTAGGAATCTACTTGCATTCATTTTAAACTGGCTAAGTAACTGTAGAAATATTAGGGTTTGTATGCACCATTCACTGAATTTAGTTTTCAGTACTAGGAAACAATATGTATTTCAGGTGGATGATTATTTCTGAAAATAATCTTGTTGAAAGTTGATTATAAATCCACAGATATGAATATGAATGTATTTAAGGAGTGCATAATAAGACACATATATTTCATATTTTGAAAAATCTAAAGAGTATATATATATATATATATATATATATATATATATATATATACACACACACACACGCAAATGCACAGATATTAAAAAGTAGCAATACAGGAGATCCATTATGAAGGCAGGCATGGAGAATTCAAGTCTCTGATCTCTTCAGCTGCGCGGGCATAGGGAGTCGTAAACTGTCTAAATGCTGTTTGCTCAGAATCACTAGGCAATATTGACCTGTTGTGAATCTGGGGCGAACAGTCTGGGCCCCTCAGAACACACACAAAGCCCGGATTGGCTGCATTCAAGCTTAGATTCATCTGGTTTTTGTGACTCAGCACTAACATTCCCGCTGAAATAATTGGTCGGGCTTTCGGAATTGACAGAGTTAAAAGCCAACTGAGCCTTCATAGGCAGTGGCCACAGGATTGAAATGGGGCTTGGGAGAGATAGTCAGGACCCACCTGTTGCATTGGTCACCCAGCAAAGGGAACGAACGGTCACCATTTTAATGGGATACCACCATGGCAGCGAACTGACGTCACAGTCGGAGGAGATAAATTCATTGAAACCAGTGCGACAAGTGTGTTATCCCATTGCCATCTCTCTCAACACCGCAGGGAAACCTCAAGGGCCCTTCCCACCTCTGCCGTAATGGCCCCTCCCAGCTCTCCAAGGAGCGCGATACCCAGACCTAGGGAATCAGGATTGGCTCGGGACTCGAGGCGTGTAATTGCCGGCTACCGCTCCCACCAGTGCTGACAATTGAGGTCTCTTACACCACCTACCGGGGCCATGGCTCCCGAAGGGCAAGCAAATTCGCTGGGGTTTCTCAGCCCCAAGCTCTACAAACTTAGGGTCTGAGGGAGGCAATCAAGGAGAGTGTGCCCAGGCGTTCATGGAAACAGGGCTACCAGGAGCAGAGGCCTGGCTTGTAACCAGTATTGTGGTGAGCGTCACAGGTGAGTGGGGCCTGTCTTGAGGAAGCACAAGAGAAGGCCCTAGGCACTCAGGGTTGGAGACCCGCCCAGTCTGGGAGGAAGAGCTGCTGCACAGTGATTGGTTCCCACTTATTGAGAGGAGAAGCTTGGCCCAGTGCGCACAGCTCCACCTACTGGAAGAGAAGTTAATTGAACTCTAGGACTGCATGTATTATTACTATTTTTTTATTTGTATTTTTTTCTTTTTCTTTCATTTTCATTTTTGTTGTTGTTGTTCATTAACTTTTTTAAATGTTTTTATTTTTTTAGTTTCTTTTATTTTATTATTATTATTATTAATATTATTATTTTAAATTTTAATTTTCAATTTTTTAATCATCATTATTACTTAAAATTTTCTTTCTTTATTTTCTATTTTTTTTTGTCTTTTCATTTCATTTCAATTTTTTTATTCCCCCTTACTTGAATTCTACCTGCCTACTCTCATTCTCTTTAGTGACTTCTCCCTTCCCTTCTAATATCTTTCCTCTCAAGCATCAAATAAATTTATAAGAGTAAGCAGTAACTCAGTAGTCAAACAGAACGAGAAGTAACATGAGAAGCATAAAAAAGCAAGGAAGAAAAGGAGTACGAACAATGAAGGACAGACTAAATATTCAAGAGCACCTAGAGTCATCAGAAAAATGGTCATATAAAGAACTCAAGGAATACCTTAGACAGATGGAATGGAACCTTAAAGAGGATACGAGACAGCAAAAACAAACAGTGATAGAACGCATTGAAAATAAATTACATAAACAGATAAAATAAGAAATTAAGCATCTTTATCAGGAGATAGAGATTATTAGAAAAATCAAACAATAATTCTAGAAATCAAGGAAATGATAAACCAAATTAAAAATTCAATTGAGAGTATCACTAACAGTGTAGAGCAAGTAGAAGACAGAATGAAGACAAAATATATCATCTTTAAAAAAGTCTAGCCAACAAAGAAATGCTGTAAAAAATTATGAGAAAACATTCAAGAGATATGGAATAACATAAAAAAAACCTAATGAGTCATATGGATAGAGGAAGGTACAGAGATTCAAACCAAGGGAATGAGAAACCTGCTGAATGAAATAATTACAGAAAACTTTCCAGAAATAAAAATGGAAAGGGATAAACAAATTGTAGATGCTTACAGGACATCGAGCACACAAAATCACAGTAGACCAATGCCAAGACACATTGTTATGAAGATATCCAATATACAGAACAAAGAGAAAATATTAAAAGCTACCAGAGAAAGGAGGCAGATTACAATCATTACAATCAGGGGTAAACCAAAAAGGTTAACAATGGATTTTTCATCATAGATGCTGGAAGTGAGAAGATCCTGGAACAACGTACTTCAAACACTGAAAGACAATGGATGCCAACCAAGAATTATGTATCCAGCAAAATTAAGCTTAAGGTAAGACAACGAGAATAAAATATTTCATGATAAACAAAACCTAAAAGAATTTGCAGCCAGATAACCAGCATTGCAAAGCATCTTGAGCAAAACACTACACGAGGAAGAAATGAAAATCAACAACGAAAACCATGAGTGAGAAGTGCCTCAGTAATGACAGAGGGCGGGGGAAAAGCTAATCATGGAGAAACAAACTAATTTTAAAAAAAGATATAAGCAAACATGGGTGGCAGTACAAACCATATATCAATAGTAACTCTAAAAGTAAATGGCTTAAACTCTCGAATAAAGTGACATAGGCTTGTAACTTGAAATAAAAAAAAAAATCCAACAATATATTGCCTCCAGGGGACACATCTGAATGGAAAAGACATACACAGGCTGAAGGTGAAAGATTGGGAAAATTTATACCATGCACACGCTCCTCGTAAGCAAGCAGGGGTGGCCATCCTCCTATCAAATAAAATCGACCTCAAGACTAATTTAATCAAAAGGGATAAAGAAGGACATTATATACTGCTAAAATGAACCATTCACCGACAAGACATAACAATTATCAATATTCACGCAGCAAATAATGGTGCTGCGATGTTCATAAAACAAATTCTCCTCAAGTTAAATAATCAAATAGACCACAATACAATAATTATGGGTGACTTCAACTCACCTCTCTCACCATTGGACAGATCCTCCAAACAAAAGTTGAAAAAAGAAACTATAGAACTCAAAATCGCAATCAATACCCTAGACTTAACTGACATATATAGAATATATCAACCATCATCAAGTGGATATACTTTTTTCTCAGCAGCACATGGATCCTTCTCAAAAATAGACCAAATGTTATGCCATAGGGCAACCCTCAGTAAATATAAAGGGGTGGAGATAATACCATGAATTTTTTGTGATCATAATGGAATGAAACTGGAAACCAATGATAAAAGAAGGAAGAAAAAATCATACATCACATCCAAAATGAAGAATATGTTACTGAATGATCAATGGGTTACAGAAGACATAAAGGAGAAAATCAAAAAATTCTTAGAGATAAATGAAAATACAGACACAACATATCAGATTCTATGGGGTACAATGAAAAGAAGTTTTAAGGGGTAAATTCATCGCCTAGAGGTCATTCCTCAAAATAGAAAAGAAAAACAAATAAATGTGGTCACACTTCATCTCAAAGCCTTAGAAAAGGAAGAGCAAAACAACAGCAAATGTAGCAGAAGGCAAGAAATAATTAAAATCATAGCAAATTTGAAACAAAAGAAACTATTGAAAAAATTAACAAAACTAAAAGGTGGTTCTTCAAAAAGATAAATAAGATAGACAGACCCTTAGCCATGCTAACGAAGAGGAGAGAGAAATCAAATTACTAACATACGGGATGAAAAAGGCAATATTACAACAGATGCTACATAAATACAGAAGAAAATTAGAAATTATTTTGAAAACCTGTATTCCAATAAAATAGAAAATAGTGAAGACATCGATAAATTTCTTAAGTCATATGATTTGCCCAGACTGAGTCAGGAGGAAACATACAATTTAAACAGACCAATATCAATGGATGAAGTAGAAGAAACAATCAAAAGACTACCAACCAAGAAAAGCCCAGGACCGGATGGGTATACAGCAGAGTTTTACAAAACCTTTAAAGAAGAATTAATACCAATACTTCTCAAGTTATTCAGGAAATAGAAAAACTGGGAGCTCTGCCGAATTCATTCTATGAGGCCAACATCACCCTGATTCTGAAACCAGACAAAGACACCTCAAAGAAAGAAAACTACAGACCAATATCTCTGATGAACCTAGATGCAAAAATCCTCATTAAAATTCTGGCGAATTGGATAGAAAGGCACATCAAAAAAATCGTGCACCATGATCAACTTGGATTCATCCCTGGGATGCAAGGAGGGTTCAATATATGGAAATCAATAAATGTTATTCACAACATCAATAGACTTAAAGATAAGAACCATATGATCATCTCGATAGACGCAGAAAAACCATTCAACAAAGTAGAGCATTTCTTTATGTTCAAAACATTTTAAAAACTAGGGATAACAGGAACTTACCTCGACATTGTAAAAGCTATCTATGTTAATCCTCAGGCTAGCATCATTCTGAATGGAGAAAAATTGAAGGCATTCCCTCTAAAATCTGGAACAAGACAGGGATGTCCTCTATCACCACTTCTATTCAATATAGTTCTCGAAAAACTGGCCAGAGCAATTAGAGAGATGAAAGACATTAAAGGCATAAAAATAGGAAAAGGAGAACTTAAATTATCACTATTTGTAGATGACATGATTCTATACATAGAAGACCCAAAAGGGTCTACAGAAAAAACTACTAGAACTCATAAATGAATGCAGCAATGTGGCAGGATACAAAATCAACATGAATAAATCAAAGGCATTTCTGTATATCAGCGACAAAACTTCTGAAACAAAAATGAGTCAAAACACTGCATTCCCAATTTCCTCAAATAATTAAATACTTGGGAATAAACCTAACAAAAGAGGTGAAAGATTTATATAATGCAAACTACGGAACCCTAAAAAGAGAAATAGAATAAGATCTTAGAAGATGGAAAAATATACCGTGTTCATGGATAGGCAGAACTAACATCATCAAAATGGTGATATTACCAAAAGTTCTCTATAGGTTTAATGCAATGCCAATCAAAATCCCATAGAAACTTTTTGTAGAAATAGATAAAGCAATCATAAAATTCAAATGGAAAAATAAAAGACCCAGAATAGCAAAAGCAATTCTAAGCAGGAAGTGTGAATCAGGCAGTATAGCGATACCAGATTTCAAACTATATTACAGAGCAATCATAATAAAAACAGCATGGTACTGGTACCAAAACAGGCGGGTGGACCAATGGTACAGAATGGAGGACACAGAAACTAATCCAAAAAGCTACAACTATCTTATATTTGATAAAGGAGCTAATGGCCTGCAATGGAGGAAGGATAGCATCTTCATCAAATGGTGTTGGGTAAACTGGAAATCCATATGCAACAAAATGAAACTGAATCCCCTCCTCTCGCCATGCACCAAAGTTAACTCAATGTGGATCAAGGAGCTAGATTCAAATCAGAGTATCTGCGTCTGATAGAATAAAAAGTTGGCTCCGATCTACATATTGTGTGGTCAGGCTCCAAATTCCTTAATAGGACACCCAAAGAACAAGAGTTAATAATAAGAATCAACAAATGGGACTTACTTAAACTGAATTATTTTTTCTCAGAAAGAGAAACAATAAGAGAGGTAAATATGGAGCTTACATCATGGCAACAAATTTTTAGTCCTCACCCTTCACATGGAGCCCTAATATCCAGAGTATACAAAGTATACAAAGAACTTAGAAAATTAGACAATAAGATAACCAATAACCCAATGGGCCAAGGACCTGAACAGAAACTTCTCAGAGGAGGACATAGAATCAATTAACAAGTACATGAAAAAAATGCTCTCCATTTCTAGCAGTAAGAGAAATGCAAATAAAAACCACCCTAAAATACCATCTCAATCCAGTGAGATTGGCAGCCATTATGAAGTCAAACAACAACAAGTGCTGGCGAGGATGTGGGGAAAAGGGTACTCTTGTACATTGCTGGTGGGACTGAAACTGGTGCGGCCAATTTGGAAAGCAGTATGGAGATTCCTGGGAAAGCTGGGAATGGAAGCACCATTTGACCAAGCTATTGCCCTTCTCGGACTATTCCCTGAAGACCTTAAAAGAGCGTACTACAGGGATACTGCCACATGGATTTTCATAGCAGCACAATTCACAATTGCTACACTGTGGAACCAACCCAGATGCCCTTCAATAGATGAATGGATAAAAAAATGTGACTTTTATATACTATCGAGAATTACGCAGCACTAAAAAATGACAAAATCATGGAATTTGCAGGGAAATGCATGGCACTGAGCAGATTATGCTTAGTGAATCTAGAAAATCCCTAAAAAAAAATTACCAAATGTCTTCTTTGATTTAATGAGAGCAACTAAGAACAGAGCAGGGAGGAAGAGCATGAAGAAAAGATTAACATTAAGCAGAAACATGACGTGGGAGGGAAAGGGAGAGAAGAGGGAAATTGCATGGTAATGGAGAGAGACACTTATTGTTACACAAAATTACATATAAGAGGTTGTGGGAAAATAAACAAGGAGAGAAATGAATTACAGTAGGTATGGTAGAGAGAGAAGATGTGAAGAGAGGGGAGTGGGGATAGTAGAGTATAGGAAAGGTAGCAGAATACAACAGTAACTAATAGGGCATTATGTAAAAATATGGATGTGTAACTAATGTGATTCTGCAATCTGTATTTGGAGTAAAAATGGGAGTTCATAACCCACTTGAATCTAATGTATGAAATATGATATTCAAGAGCTTTGTAATGTTTTGAGCAACCAATAAAAGAAAAAAAAAGTAGCAACATATATGCCAATAGAAATTCATCATGAAATGTATATAATCCACAGATCGAAAAATGTTCATTTTACTGAACATGGATTCATGTATAATGTTTTTCAACTAGGAAGCTCACCCATAGGTTGAATTTTCAGTTCCAACAGCGTTTAGGAGGAGTGAACTCTTCTCTCAATTTGCATCTGCCAATTCAGCCACCTCACAAGTGTATACGAGTGATATCAGGTAGAATTCTATATGTGCATATAAAAATACATGTGCTGAATAGGCTACAGAGAAAGGGAGACAGGGATTCACATATTTGCTAATTTTAAAAACACATTTAGAACTATTTCAACAAAAAAATTGACTAGACTTATAACTCCTACATTATATAATGCAAAAGGCAATTCCAACTATACACAATGCGTCCTCTGAACTGCTTGTGTTTCTTCTCTTTTTGGCTTATTTTTCACCATCATATTAGGATTATTAGTCAGAGACTAGTAGGGTATGGGTTAGTGTCAGGGATTCAGTATTTCAAATGGAAAATTGAAAAATGAATCCAATGTGTATGTAAATATGTGCTACACAAAAATCTTCCCACTCACATCCAGAACAATGCCTTGACATTACCTACGCCCCAAGTAAAACACAATTAGAGTAGAAAAGTGTGAAAATCTATGAATACATATATGGAATGGAATATGCTCGGGAGTTCACAACCTTGGAGGTGGTAGAGGAGTTTCCAAAAATAAAGGACAGGGTAAACACTCCACAAAAAGGAGCTCTGCTGGCCTAAGAATTCTTGGGAAACGGCTTCTGAGGTTGGGCACTTGAAATATATGTTGTTGTCATGAGCTTTAGCTTCCTTTGTAGTGAGACCATCATAGCTGGGTCTGCATCTATGTAACCGAAAGACATGGTTTCTTATATTCCAATGAACATGAGGCAGCAGTGCTCAATTCTCTCTTTGTAGCTAAACTGTGTCCATTGGAAGCTAAGTGTCTCCCAGTGGGGACTGTGAAGACATTTGGTCATCCTCCACTTTTCGTGGTATTTCTTGCTGCTGCACTGGGAATTTGGTATTTGCTTCACAAAACATAAAAAGTTCATCTGAGATACAGTGCTGGAGGGAGTTCTGTCACGTGTGGTGGGTCAGGGTCTGCAGGAGAATGCACCAACCAGGCTTGTATCCCACATAGCTTGCCCCAATAACCATAGCAACCTGATTCTGAATATTGCCCTGAAAACTCTCCATTTAACAAGATGCCTTTACATATAAGGGTCTGATGTCTGCACTATATCAGTCACAAAAAATTTGGAAGCCAATGGCAGATTCACATGGCCCCACCATGATGTTTTATCACACACCTGCCCACCACTGCTATAGGCCCCCTACTCAGCAGGCTCCAAATTACTCGCTTCTCTTGTTCTACACCATTTTCATGAAACCCAGTCAAAAACAAGGAACTGTCTGGTATACACATGATCAGGAACAGGACATCAAAAGTTTCTGCAGTGCCACCTGCTCATGGGAATTTCAAAAATTTCATGGTATTTATCTAGAAATTTTTCAAGGATGAAGTTAGAGGCACTGTGGGTTTCAATTCATTCAGGAACCATTAAGTGTTGAGAAAGTTCATTACAATGAACGCTCTGGAGAACTCTCACAGTCAATGCTTCTCAAACAGTTGCCAAAAGGTCTCCTAAAGCCAGGCCAACTGACATCTACAATGTGAGGTCCATGTGTGTTTTGACTCTCAAATATGGGTGCTAAGTCTTTCAGAATAAAATCATGTGATATCCTGGCTGAGATTCTCAGGCCTCTGTGGAAACCACCCTGGGTCTAGATCTCAGTTTCCAAGAGTGAGTCTCATGCGTGGCCTCCTAAAATCCCAACACAATTCATGGCAATACTTCTCTGAGGTCAGTTTCAGAACTCAGTCTCTAAGGGGAATCACACCAGAGTTCAAGCCCAGGTGGACCCAGTCATCCCTTCCATCCGCCAAAAAATGACCACAATTAAAATCAAAACACTCCCACAGGGCCATCATCTTCTTCCATGTAGACACTCATCATAACCTCCAGCTGGAGGTTTCTATGAGCCCAAATAAGCTCACTTGCCCCTCATTTGCCTAAAATCATGATGGCCTGGACACTCTTCCTGTGAACCAGGAATGATCAAATATTCCTGCTGTTAAAGTGTTCCACTTCTCCAATTTGAGGCCTACTGGCTGTAGGGTATAGATTCTTTATGTGATTTGGAGTCATGAGAAAACCCAAGCAAATATGGGCTAGCCTCTGCAGGGATTTCAAGAACTCATTTGACCCAAAGGATCCCTATTCTCACTTGATGGAGGTCAGGAACCTAAAACAAGAAGGCAAAAATATTCATCAACAATGACTGCTCTTTTGGCCATTTTAGTTTTGGAAGCACATGGGATCTTTCTTTAGATCCATCAGGTGCTGAGAATCAAAGCCACAACCTCATACAAGGACAAGAGGCTGATTCAGACACATCCCAATCCAAATCAATTAAGCAAAGAGCCACTGGTGATGTCCATACATTTCCATATGAAAACAGTTTTCTTCAGGCTACACAAAGGGGTGGCCTGAGGCAAAGACCTTCCTGACATTCAGGGTAATAGAAATAGAAGTAAGCAAATGGCCCAAAGAAGGGTTTCTCCACTGAGACTTTACTGGTCACACTGAAATCTGAGTTTTCTTAGATGCTCCCATTCCCTTCAGCAATCCAGTACATGGCCATGTCACAGAATCTTGTGGTGTTACATATTTGGGAAACAAAACCATGAGCCTATTCTGGAGAGAGGCCAGAATTCACGAAGAAAACAGGAACTTTAGAAGATAGTAGATGTTTCCCATCCATAAGGCAAGCTGCAGTCCATTCATTAATTGGGCAGTATGAATGCGGGGAAGCTTTCAACTAGAGACAACACATCCATTGATGCATTCTCTTTTCTAATGTCTACAACCATGGATACAGTGGGATACACAGACCTAGAAACACTCACCATGTCAAACGACTTACTAGAAACAGTCCACTCCAAACCAAACAAACCACTTTTCCTACCTATTCTCAGAACATGAGAAAAAACCACAAACTCACACCTACAACGGCAAAGGCACTTACTTCCCCCAAATAGGTCTGTGACTATCCGGAGTGTCTTCTGACTGGTGGGCCATATTATGTTCCCCAAAAATGGCCTGTCCTGTTTCAGATCTGGTCTCCTTGTCCAACTCTGTGAAGTTGTCAGGAGCCAAAGGTGAGCCACTACTTGCTTTCTCAGGAAAGGCCCCTCTTCAGAGCTCTGCTGGCATTTCTCCATCCTCACATCAGTAGGTACCAAGAAAGACTGACTATGTCTTTGGGAAAAGCAAACAAGTTAGCCCACTGGAACTGGGAGTGGGACTGGCTCTGGGTGCCTTCCTTCCTGGATCCCAGGTTCAGAGAATTCCATCACCAAGGAAGTGAAGTGAGGTCACTTCTTTCAGGAACTGAATATGGTCACTACCTTGGTAACCACTTTGTGCTAACAGTTGCATCCAGGGTTCCCATGAGATGGAGGCTGCCCCAACATCCTGTGACACATTCAGAAGTTAGAATGGTATATCAACCATAGGCACCAGGGAACAGCTCTCCACAGAGGCCTGGTTCAATCCATCTTCTCTTCATTAAGAAGAGAGAGGCTGATTCAGACTATCAATTAATCCTGACCAGGTTGTTTGCCATGGAAGATGACTATTGCTCTCTCAGGTCCTACATAGCTGCCTATATCTTCTGCAAGGATCATTTCTCCATGGATCTTTGATGTTCTCAGCAGGTGGAAGATCATCTACATTCCTATATTGTAAGACCCACACTGTCCCTGCTCTTAAGTAAGTTATACTGAGGGAACAGTGTATGGTTAGGGTTAATAACATGTTCAATTTGGGTTACAAATCATTCTGCGGGATGAATAATGGTATTGGCAAAATGCGATATTTACAAGAGTATATATGTGAAACATAAGTATGAAAGCAGAAATCTAGGTAAGATTTGAAGCCCAGAAGGGCATTGGGGACTTGAGTGGGATACTTAGCTTTGAGTAATGTGCAGCACAGATGTCTCAGATAAATCAATATACACTGGCATCGTACCTTGTACCTTGGATATTGAATGTTGAAGAGAACATCCAGTCAAAAACTGATAGTCGGTAGGATTAGGAAGGTAGTTGGTAGGTTTAGAAAGAAGAGTGAGTATAGGATTTGGAAAAAAAGTTCTTTCGCAATAAGATTTCGGGTAGAGAGTGTATGTAAATGTAAGCACATGTGAAGAGTCAGTCACAATGATGAACTGGGGAAAAATATAGGAAAGCAGATATCAATAGAGACATTAGGAAATCAAGCAAAGTATCAATTGTGTGATAGGGTTAGACATTTTCAACAGGTTTGAAGTTGAATATATAATCTTAAGAAGAAACAAATATGTAGTCAAAAATAGAATTGATATTTGAGAGCATTAGGCAACCTGGACATGGATGTTTTTAGTAATCCATGCTCACTTTCCATTTACGCTTTGGTACAATTTTAAGTGTGACCTTTGCTTTTTGTGTCCAGAATATTTCTGAAATAAAATGTGTATGTAGATCAGGTGAAAAGAGTATTTCTTCCACCAATTCTGCGAGCAATATTTTGAAGACTTACAAATTAGTATGGGGGTACAAATAGGTGTACCCTGTTTCAATGAATATAGACATAATGCATGAATAGACCATACTGTGAATAAATAATATAACTGGATCCACTTTAAATAATGGATTGAATAAATATCTGAA
This sequence comes from Callospermophilus lateralis, assembly GCF_048772815.1. NCBI lineage: Eukaryota > Metazoa > Chordata > Mammalia > Rodentia > Sciuridae > Callospermophilus > Callospermophilus lateralis. The sequence goes on from NW_027516898.1 coordinate 46,971, forward strand.
AATTTATAAGAAATTTTATATTGATATGCAATCATTCATTCCAACCAGTTATATATCTAACGATAATCTTAGGATTATGGTTTATCATGAAGGGTGTGTGAGTTTTGGTTCAAAATTGATTATGGAAATCGAAAATAATATATTTGGAAAAAAGTCTCATGAATAGACCAGTCAAGAAACATAGAGGAATACATGTGTTCTGGAGCAGGAAGTGATTGAAAGTGAAAGAAATGCCTATAAATTTGCTAACTAGTGAATAAAATATATATACTGAGATTTGCATAAACTGAAGAAATAGTAATGTACCAGTGTCGAATAAAAATTAATGTCAAAATACACATCATGTCCCATAGGAACCTACATGCATTGATGTTAAACTGGGTCAGTTAAAGTAGACATATTAGGATTTGTATGCACCTTTTACTGAAGTTAGTTTTCAGTACTAGGAAACAAATATGTATTTCGGGTGGATGAATATTTCTAAGAATAATCTTGTGAAAAGTTGATTATTAATCCACATACATGAACATGAATGAATTTAGGGAGTGTATATAAGACACATATATTTCATATTTTTAAAAATATGGAGAGTATATATATATATATATATATATATATATATATATATATATATACATATATATATACACACACACACACACACACACACACAAACACAGACATTAAAAAGTAGCAATATATATGCCAATCGAAATTCATCATGAAATATATATCATAAAGATGCAAAGACATTCATTTTAGTGAACATGGGTTTATGTATAATGTTGTTCCACTGGGAAGCTCAACCATAGGTTGAATTTTCAGTTCCAACAGCGTTTAGGAGGATTGATCAATTCTCACACTTTGTATCTGCTAAGTCATATACCTCACAAGGATGTACGTGTGATACCTTGTAGGATTCTATTGGTGCATATAAAAATACATGTGCTGAATAAGCTCCAGAGAATGGGAGACAGTAATTCACATATTTGTTAACTTTAAAAACACATGGAGAACTATTTCAATTAAATATTGAATAGATTTATAACACCTACCCTTTATCATGCAAAAGGCAAGTCCAACTCTGAACTGCAAGTATTTATGTACTGTTTGGGTTATTTTCTTCCATCATATTTGGATTAGTAGTCAGAGTCTAGTAGAATATGGGTTAGTGTCAGGGATTCAGAATTTCAAATGGAAAATAGAAAAATTAATCTTCTGACTCTCATCCAGAACAATGCCTTGTCATTACTTTCGCCCCAAGGGAGACACAATTAGAGTAGAAGAGTTACAAAATCTGTGATTACATTTCTGGAATAGAAAATGCTCAGGAGTGCACAAACTTGGAGGTGGAATAGGAGTTTCCAAAAGTAAGGACAGGGTACACACTCCACAAACATGAAGCTCTGCTTGCCTAAAACTTCTTGAGAAACTGCCAGTGAAATTGGGCACTGAAATATAGGTTGTTGCCAGGAGTTAATCTTCCTTTGTAGTGAGACCCTCAAAGCTGTGTCTTCATCTATGTGACCTGGAGGACAACATTTCTTATTTTCCAATGAACAGGAGGCAGCAGTGCTGAATTCTCTCTTTGTAGGTAAACTGTGGGCACTGGGGGCTTATTGTCTCCCCGTGTGGACGGTGAAACCATTTGGTCATCCTCCACTTTTCGTGGTGTTTCTTGCTGCTGCACTTGGAGTTTGGTTCATGCTTCACGAAATACAAGGAGTTCAACTGGGAAACAGTGCTTGAGGTAGTTCTGTCACGTGTGGTGGGTCAGGGTCTGCAAGAAAATTCACCAACCAGGCTTCTATCTCTCAAAGATTGCCCGCATGTCCATAGCAACCTGATTCTGAACATTGCCCTGAAACTACGCCATATAACAAGATGCTTTTACATATAAGGGTCTGATGTCTGCACTCTGTCAGTTACAAGCCATTTGGAAGCCAATGGCAGATACAAATGGCCCCACCATGATGTTTTATCACACACCTCTCCACCACTGGTCTAGGCCCACTACTCAGCAGGCTCCAAAATACTGGCTTCTCTGTTCTAAACAAATTTCATGAAACCCTGTCAATCAAGGCACTGTCTGGTACACTCATGGTAAGCAACAGGACATCGAAAGTTTCTGCAGTTCCACCTGGTCATGGAAATTTCAAAAATTTCGTGTTATTCATCTAGCCATTTTTCAAGGATGACGTTGGATGCACTGTGGATTTCAATTATTCAGGAACCATTAAACGTTGAGAAAGTTCATTTCAAAGAAAATTCTAGAGAACTCTCACAGGCAAGGCTTTCCAAAGAGTGGACAAAGGTCACTTGAAGCCAGGACCATTGAGGTCTACAATGTGAGGTCCTATGTCTTTTGACTCTCAACTATGGCTTCCAAGTCTTTCAGAATAAAATCATGTGATATCCAGGCTGAGATTCCCAGTTCTTTGTGGAAAGCCACCCTGGTCCTAGATCTCAGGTTCCAAGGGCGACTCTCATGCGTGGCCTCCTAAAATCCCAACACAATTCATGGCAATACTTCTCTGAGATCAGTTTCAAAACTCAGTCTCTGCGTGGAAACACACCAGAGTTCAAGACCAGTTGACCCAGTCATCTCTTCCAACCGCCACACCAATGACCAGAATTAAAACCAAAACACTCCCACATGGCCCTCATTTTCTTCCATATAGTCACTCATCATAACCTTGGCTGGAAGTTTTTATGAGGCACACAGCCCAAGACAATGTCAAAATAAGCTCCCTTGCCCTTCATTTGTCTAAAGTCAGTGTTTCCTGGACAACGTTCCTGTGAACCAGGACTGATCAAAGAGGCATGCCATTAATACTGTTCCGCTTTTCCAATTTGAGGCATACTGACTGTCGGGTATAGTTTCTTTATGTGATTTGCAGTCATAAGAAAACCCAAGCACCTATGGGCTAGCCTCTGCAGGGCTTGAAGAACTCAGTTGACCCAAAGATCCCTGTTATCACTTGATGGAGATCAGGAACCTTACAGAGGAAGGCAAGAGACTTCATCACAATGACTTCTCTTTTGGCCATTTTGGATTTGGATGCACACATGGGATCTTTCTTTAGATCCATCAGGTGCTGAGAATCTAAGCGATAATCTCAAACTGCACTGAGAGGCTGATTCAGACATATCCCTTTGCAAAGCAATTAAGCCAGGAGCCACAGGTGATGCCCATTTATTTTCATTTGAAAACTGTTTTTTTTTCAGGCATTGGAAATGTGGGGCCTTAGGCAAAGACCTTCCTTACATTCAGGGCAACAGAACAATAGGTAAGCAAAATCCCAAAGCAGATTTTCTCCACTGAGACTTTCCTGGTCACACTGATATCTGAGTTTTCTGAGATATTCACCATTCTCTTCAGCTATCCAGTACATGGCCATGTCCCAGATTGTGGAGGAGATACATATCTTGAACACAAAACCATGAGCCTATGGGAGAGTGGCCAGAATTCAGGAAGAAATCACGAATGTAGGAAGGTAGTAGGTGTTGCCCATCCATAAGGTAACCTGCAGTCCATTCATAAATTGGACAGGATGAATTCTGCGAAGATTTCTACTAGACAGGACACATCTATTGATGCATTCTCTTTTCTATTGTCTACAACCACGGACACAGTGGGATATCCAGACATAGAAACACTCGCCTTCTCAAAGGACTTACTAGAAACAGTCCACTCCAAACCAAACGAACCGACTTTCCTACATATTCTCAAAACATGAGACAAAATCAAAAACACACACACACACACACCCACAAAGGCACCTTCTTTCCCCAAATAGGTCTGTGACTATCCAGAGCGTCCTCTGACTGGTGGGCCATACTATGTTCCCCCGAAACGGGCTGTGCTATGTCAGATCTGGTCTCCTTGGCCAAAACTGTGATGTTATCAGGAGCCAGCGGTGAGCCACTGCCTGTTTTCTCAGGTAAAGCCCCTCTTCAGAGCTTTCCTGGCATTTGTCCATCTTCAATTTAGTTGCCAAGAAAGACTGACTCTGTCCTTCTTAAATCCAAACATTTGAGACCACTGGGACTTGGACTGGGACTGCCTCAGGGTGCCTGGCTTTCTAGATCCCAAGTTCAGAGTGTTCCATCAACAAGAAAGTGACATAGGTCACTTCGTCTAGAACTGAATGAGGTCACTGCCTTGGCAACCACTTTGTCTTAACAGTTGCTTCCAAGGGTCCCTGAGATGGATCCTGCCCCTACTTCCTATGACACTTTCACAAGCTAGAATGGAATATCAACCACAGGCACCCGGGAACAGCTCTCCACACAAGCCTGGTTTCGTCTATCTTCTCTACATTAAGAAGAGAGAGACTGCTTCAGACACATCCCTTCATCCCGACCTGTTTTTTTTTTTTTTTTTTTTTTTTTTTTTTTGTCATGAAAGATGACTTTCGCACTCTCAGGTCCTTCATAGCTGCCTGCATCTTCTTTAGGGATCATTTCTGCATGGACCTTTGAGGTTCTCTGCAGGTTGAAGATCTCCTACATTCCTGTATTGTAAGACCAACTCTGTCCCTGCTATTCTGTAAAGTTAGATTGAGGGAACAGTGTATGGTTACGGTTAATAACATGTTTGATTTGGGTTAGGATCATTCTGCTGGATGATTAATGGTATTGGGAACCTGCGATATATATAAGATTATATAGGTGAAATATATGAATGAAAACAGAAATCTCGGTAACATTTGAAGCCCAGAAGGGCATTAGGTCCTTGATTGGGATACTTAGCATTTAATTATGTTCTGCACAGATGTCTCAGATAAATCTATACACAATGGCATAGGACCTGATACCTTGGATGATTGAATGTTGAGGAGAACAACCATTCAAAGAGGGAGAGTCGGTAGGATTAGGAAGATAGTTGGTAGGATTAGAAAAAAGTGTGAGTATAGCATTTGGACAAATAGTTCTTTAGCAATAGGTTTTCAGGTAGACAGAAAATGTAAATGTCAGCACATGTGAAGAGTCAGTCACAGTGATGAAATGGGGAAAATATGTAGGAAAGCAGATATCAATAGCGACATTAGGAAATCAGGCAAAGTATAAAGTGAGTGATAGCAATAGACACTTTCAACAGGCTTGAGATTGAATATATAATCTTAGGAAGTAACAAATATGTAGTCACCAATAGGATTGACATTTGAGAGCATTAGGCAACGTGGACATGGGTGATTTTCATAACCCATACTCACATTCCATTTAGGCTTTGGTACAATCGTAAGTGTGACTTTGCATTTTGTGGCCAGAATATTACTGTGATAAAACGTATATGTAGATCAGGTGACATGAGTCTTTCTTGCACCATTTCTTGGAGCAATATTTTGAAGGGGTATAAATTAGTATTGGAGGTACATAAAGGTGTACCATGTATGTATGAATATAGAGATAATGCATGAATAGACCATACTGCGAATAAATAATATAACTTGTTCCAACTTTAAATAATGGATTGAATTGATATCTGAAAATACACAGGAATCATATATTGATATATATACATTCATTCCAACCAGTAATACATCTAATGGTAATATTACGGTTGTGGTTTATCATAAAGAGTGTGTGAATTTTGCTTCAAAATTGATTATGGAAATCGAAAATAATGTGTTTGGAAAGAAGTCTCATGAAATGACCAGTCAAAAACAAGGAGGAATACATATGTTCTGAAGCAGGAAGTGATTGAATGTGTTACAAATTTCTTTAAATTTGTGAACTTGTGGATGAAATGTATATTCTATGGTGTACAAAAACTGCAGAAATAGTAATGTACCAGTGTTTAATAAAAATGAACGTCAAAATACACATCATGTCCCATAGGAATCTACTTGCATTGATGTTAAAGTGGGTCAGCTACTGTAAAAATATAAGGATTTGTTTGCACCATTCACTGAGGTAACTTTTTAGTACTAGAAAACAAATATGTATTTCAGGTGGATGAATATTTTTAAAATAATCTTATGAAAAGTTTAATATAAAACCACATACATGAACAAGAATGAATTTAGGGAGTGTATAATAGGACACATATATTTTATATTTTGAAAAATCTAGATATATATATATATATATATATATATATATATATATATATACACACACACACACACACACACAAAACACACACAGAGACATTAAAAATTAGGAATATATATGCCAATTAAAATTCATTGTGAAATATATATCATCCACAGATCCAAAAATATTAATTTTACTGAACATGGATTTATGTATAATGTTCTTGAACTAAGAAGCTCACTCATAGTCTGAATTTTCAGTTCCAAAAGTATTAATGAGGAGTGATCTCTTCTCACACTTTGTATCTGCCAAGTTAGCCACCTCTCAAGAATATACGTGTGATACCAGGTAGGATTCTATATGTGCGTATAAAAATACATGTGCTGAATAGGCTACAGAAAAATGGAGACAGGAATTCACAGATGTGTTAACTTTAAAAACACATGCAGAACTATTTCAACAAAAAATTGACAAGATTTATAACTCCTACCCTATATCATGCAAAAGGCAAGACCAACTATACACCATGCCTCTTCTGAAGTGCTAGTATTTCTATTCTGTTTCGGTTATTTTTCTCCATCATATTAGAATTAATAGTCAGAGTCTAGTAGGGTATGGGTTAGTGTCAAGGATTCAGTATTTCGAATGGAAAATTGAACAATGAATCCAATGTGTATGTAAATATGTGCTACACAAAATTATTCCCACTCTCAACCAGAACAATGCCTTGACAATCCCTTCACCCCAAGTAAGACACAATTAGAGGAGAAGATTTAGAAAATCTGTGAATAAATTTGTGGAATGCAATATGCTCAGGAGCTCACAACCTTGGAAGTGGTAGAGTAGTTTCCAAAAGTATGGGACAGGGTAAAAACTCCACAAACATATAGGTCTGCTGGCCTAGAGACTTCTTGAGAAACTGCCTGTGAGGTTGGGCACTTGAAAAATATGTTGTTGTCAAGAGCTTTAGCTTCCTTTCTAGGGAGACCATAAAAGCTTGGTCTGCATCTATGAGACCTGGAGGACATGGTTTCTTATTTCCCAATGTACATGAGGCAGCAGTGCTGAATTCTCTTTTTAGATAAACTGTGGCCACTGGGGGCTAAATGTGTGCCGGTGTGCACTGTGAAGGCATATGGTCATCTTCCATTTTCGTGGTGTTTCTTCCTGCTGCACTGAGAGTTTGGTATTTGCTTCACAAAATACAAGGAGTTCAACTGGGTCACAATGCAAGAGAAAGTTCTGTCATGTATGGTGGGTCAGGTTTTGCAGGAGGATACAAGAACCAGGATCCTATCCCACATATCTTGCCCCCTTGACCATAGCAACCTGATTCTGAACAATGTCCTGAAACCTCTCCATATAACAACTTGCCTTTACATGGAAGGTTCTGCTGGCTGCACCATGTCAGTCACAAGCCATTTGGAAGCCAATGGAAGATCCACATGGCCCCACCACAGATGTTTTATCACATACCTGCCCACCACTGCTCTAACCTACTACTCAACAAAGTCCAACTTACTGGCATCTCTGTTCTACACCATTTACATGAAACCCAGTCAATCAAGGCACTATCTGGTATATTCATGATCAGCAACAGGACATCAAAAGGTTTTCCAGTGCCACCTGGTGATGGGAAATTCAAAAATTTCATGGTATTTATCTAGCCATTTTTTAAGGATGAAGTTGGAGGCACTGTGAGTTTCAATTTTTTCAGGAACCATTAAATGGTTAGGAAGCTCATTTCAATGAAATCTCTGGAGAACACTCACAGGTAAGGCTTCCCAAAGAGTGGCCAAAAGATCATATGATGCTATGCCCATTTAGGTCTACAATGTGAGGTCCATGTGAGTTTTGACTCTCAACTATGGGTGCCAAGTCTTTCAGAATAAAATTTGTGGTATCCTGGCTGAGAGGCTCAGTGCTCTGTGGAAAGCCACCCTGGGCCTAGAACTCAGTTTCCAAGGGCGATGCTCATGCCTGGCTTCCAAAAATCTCAACACTATTCATGGCAATACTTCTCTGAGGTCAGTTGAAGAACTCACTCTAAGGGAATCACACCAGAGTTCAAGAACATGTGGACCAAGTCATCTCTTCCAACCGCCACCCAAATGACCACAATTTAAACCAAAACACTCCAACGTGGCGCCCATCTTCTTCCATATAGACACTCACAATAAACTCCACTACGGCTGGAGTTTTCCATGAGGGGCATAGCCCAAGACCGTGTCCAAAATAAGCTCTTTTGCACCTAATTTGCCTAAATTCAGGGTGGCATGGACACCCATCTTGTGAACCAGAAGAGATTAAATAGGCCTCCTGTTAATACTGCTCCGCTTCTTCAATTTGAGGCCAAATGACTGTGGGGTTTGGATTCTTTATGTGAATTGGAGTCTTGAGAAAACCCAAGCAACTATGGGCTAGACTCTGCAAGGCTTTGAAGAACTCATTTGACATAAAAGATCCCTAATCTGACTTGATGGAGGTCAGGAAAGTTACAGAGGAAGGCGAGAGACTTCATCCACAAGGACTGCTCTTTTGGCCATTTTGGTTTTGGATGTACACATGGGATCTTTCTTTAGATCCATCAGGACCTGAGAATCTAAGCCACAGCCTCACACAGGGTAAATAAGCTGATTCAGACACATCCTTTCCAAAGCAATTAAGCAAAGAGCCACAGGTAATGCCCATTCATTTCCATTTGAAAACTGTTTTCTTCAGGCTTCACAAAGTGGTGGACTGAGGAAAAGACCTTCCTGACATTCAGGGCAACAGAAGAGTAGGTAAACAAAAGGCCCCAAGCAGGGTTTCTCCACTAAGACTTTCCTGGTCACACTGATATCTGAGTTTTCTGAGATGCTCACCATTCCCTTCAGCTATACAGGATATGGTCATGTCACAGAGCTTCGAGGTTGTACATATCTTAAACAGAAAACCATGAACCTATTCTGGAGAGTGGCCAGAATTCAGGAATAAAACAGAAACTAAGGAAGATAGCAGGTGTTGCACATCAATAAGGCAAGCTGCAGTCCATTCATAAATAGGGCAGGATGAATGCTGTGAAGCTTTCTACTAGACAGGACATATTAATTGATGCATTCTGTTTTCTAATGTCTACAACCACGGACACAGTGGGATACACAGACATAGAAATTCTCGCCTTGTCAAACGACTTACTAGAAACAGTTCACTCCAAACAAAACAAACCGCCTTTCATACCTATTCTCAGAACATGAGACAAAACCACAAACCCACACCCACACCACAAAGGCACCTCCTTCCCCCAAGTAGGTCTGTGACTATCCGGAGTGTCCTCTGTCTGGTGGGCCTTATTATGTTCCCTGGAAATAGCCTGTTCTGTCTCAAATCTGGTCTTTTGGCCAACTCTGTGAAGTTGTCAGGAGCCAGCGGTGAGCCACTGCGTGCTTTCTCAAGAAAGGCCCCTCTTCATAGCTTTCCTTGCATTTGGCCATCGTTACATCAGTAGGTCCCAAGAAAGACTGAGTCTGTCCTTGGTAAATCAAAATAAGTTTGACCACTGGGACTGGGACTGGGACTGGCTCTGGGTGCCTGGCTTCCTGGATTCCAAGTTCAGAGAGTTCCATCACCAAGGAAGTTAGGTGAAGTCACTTAATTTTGGAACTGAATGAGGTCACTGCCTTGGCAACAACTTTGTCCTAACAGTTGCTTCCAAGGTTCCCATGAGAGGGAGGCTGCTCCTACTTCCTGTGACACTTTCACAGGTCAGAGAGGTATGTCAACCATAGGCATGCAGGAGCAGCTCTCAACACATGCCTGCTTTGGTCCATCTTCTCTACATTAAGAAGAGAGTGGCTGATTCAGACACATCCCTTCATCCTGAGCAGGTTGTTTGCCATGGAAGACTTTTGCTCTCTCAGGTCCTTCATACTTGCCTACATCTTCTCCAGGGATCATTTCTACGTGGACCTTTGAGGTTTTCAGCAGGTGGAAGATCCTCTATTTTCCTGTATTTTAATACCAATTCTGTCCCTGCTCTTCTGTAAAATTAGATTGAGAGAACAGTGTATGGTTAGGATTAATAACAGGTTCGATTTGGTTTAGAAAGAAAACTGCACGGTTGAGCAAACAGGGTCCTACAGTTAGCAATAATATGAGGAATTTTAATGGACCGGCCATGGCAGATAAAAGCGCAGTTAATCAGGTCACTATGTGAACCAAGACTCAAACCTCCCTTTTGGGGCCTCTGTCTCTCTTTGACGCTCTTCAAGTCGTTTTCTTAATTTATTCATAGATTCTTTTACAACTCCAGTATTGTCGGCACAAAAACAACATTCTTCCCTCAATGCAAGCAAAAAGGCACCTTTCTCTCATGAAGAGGAGGTCCAACACTCGCCTGCTTTGTAAAACAACTTCAGAAAGAGAGAGGTTAAAATTCCTGTAAAGCTGTGATGTCGGTTTTTAATGTCTTTAAGGTTTGGCCTATTTCTGCTTCTAATTGTGTCTTTGTTGTGTCTCATAGACTAGCCCACCCCTTAAGCAACTATTATTTCTAATAGGATGGCTAAAGTGAGGGATACAGGTTCCCGCTGGAACCGGGTTGTATGCCCCCCTATTTGATCTTTAAATGAACCTATGTCATGATAGAGAACTCTGGAAAACATCTGCATCATTACATAATTAATCACATATATTGACCATTTTATGAAAACATAAATAATGTTAAAGTGTATAGAATTATACTGTTGTAGGGATGGACAAGGAAAGGGACCTAAGATAGCACCAAACACAGGAAAACAGCCTTATTTGGTTGCATCCGGATTTAGAGGACATTGCTTCTGTTGTAATCAATTAATCCCCTGAACCCCAAGTTTTGGTAGTTTTAGAATTTGTACCCAACATGTAAGGGAAGTGGATCAGAAGTTCACAGTCTGTAGAAATTCACAAAAATCAGTTTTTGTTTCTGTTTTTGTTCCTCTGTTCTGGGCAAGTTAACTTTTCAAGGACACCTTGGAAAGGGAGAGCTTTTTTGTCTCTTTTTTTTCTCCCTGCCAGCTGTCACCATGAAGCCCAGTTGGTAACTTTTTTATCTTAGAAATGTAGTCATCTCTGTGAAGCCCCAGCTCAAGGCCAGAGGCTTTGTTCACATATTTTGTGAAAACCTAGTAAGGCGGTGTCAAGCTTAGGGGTGGTGATTTTTCCAGCCAGTGGCCAAGTAGAACAGGGCAACACGAAAAGTGGAAGTTTATCTACATTGAACTCTTTCAGAGGGACTCTTTTGCTGAAAGACCTAATGTAAGCCTCGGTGAAGATTTCTGGAGAAGGTTATTTAAGACATATCTATGGACCTGGTACAGAGGGGGAAGACGGGGAAGGCGAGGCTGAGAGCAGCTCCGTGGATCTGAGAATGAGGAAGATGAGATGTAAAAGAATAATGGAAAAGGGGTTTGGGATTTTCCTAGAACAAAACTTGACCAGTAGAACAGGTAGAGCAGAGGTGAAGATGGGAGTGAGTATTCCAAAAACCCCTGAGGGACGTTAAATTTTTAGAAACCTGTTTTCTAAACAGGGGGCAATGGTCTGAGAACTGGCAGAGGTTTGGGTTTTTGATCTAGTAATTGGAGGTGAGAAATCACGTTGCTGAAGTGGGAGTGACAGCAGAGACTCTAGAGCAGAAGACTGAGGGTGAGGAACTATTGGAGAAGCATAGTACAGGATGTGAGTAAAGGAGGGAAAAGGATTCCGCATAGGGGAATTTTCCCCTTTTGAGCACTTGCCGAAGTTAAAAATGTCACGCAGAATTTGAGGATCTAGAGAACCCTCTGGGGGCCATAGCTTTTGGTTGTCTAATTGGTAATATGGCCAATGCTCTGTACTGAATGTGATGAGGAGTTTGGGTTCCACCAGGCAGCCCCGGTATGCTCACATCCCCATGAGTTACACAAGAAGTTGGCTTTTCCCCCACACAGCCATGGCTGTTTGTGGCTTTGATAGTCCACCGGGCATACATCGTAATCTAGGCTAGCCAACCTGAATCTGGCTTGCGTTTCTGTGCATCCATAATGTTTGTTTCAATTATCTATGGAACGGAAGGGATTTAATGAAACTTTAGTGGGATCCTCTTCATCAGGGTTATCTCAATAGGAAAGACGTATACCAAGCTGAAAAATGTCTGGGTGGAGAGATAGCCACCAGGTCCCTAAGGGGGCTGTATGCGAGATATACCATACTTCTTGTCTAGTAGGATTTGAGATCAGCCTTCACTGCTGAACAGGCTGATGAGGGTTAGGAGTACTGGTGGCCAAGTTGAGAGTCTACAGTCTTGTCCACATAGCGAATACGAAATTTGAAATGGTTACCAGTCTTTTCCAGTTTCCAACCAGAGTCTGGACACAGCGAAGGCTTTAGATGAGAGGCATGGATCCAAAAAGTGATTCTGTCTACTTTTACCGCTGTAGGTGTTATAAGTAGCACCTGGTATGTTCCTTTCCAGCGGGGTTCTAGGAATGACACCTGATGTTGTCTTATGTAGACGAAGTATCTTACTTGATATTGATGTGGAATCCCCTCGTCCCCAGGTTGGTAGGCAGTGGCCAGCTGTTTCCACAGTTATCACTGAGTTCTTTCAATGGCTTTAAGTCTGTCAAGCAAGGGGTGTGGAAGGGATTGTTAGGCCTTAGAGTTGGGGATTAGGTCCCTTACTGGATGATGGGCATCATAGAGAATTTCATAGGGGGTGAGGTTACACAAAGAAACTGAGGGAGTATTTCTCGCATGAAACAGTGCATAAGGCAGGAGCATAGTCCAATCTTTTATGCTAGTCTCTAAGCTTAATTTTGTTAAGGTCTCTTTAATGGTTCTATTTATTTTTTCTACCTCTCCTGAGCTCTGGGGTATATAAGCATAATGTAACTTACAATTAATCCACACGTGACTTACCTGGGCCATGAACACAAGTCCAATATCAGACCCTATTACCTTAAACAGACCATATCTTGGAAAAATATCTTCCAGGATCTTCTTGAGAACCATTTGGGCCGTTTTTTTTTTTTTTTTCTGTGTGTGTGTGTGTGTGTGTGTGTGTGTGTGTGTGTGTAAGGCTTCAATCCATCCTGAAAATGTATCTACAAAGACTAGGAGATATTTAAGTCCATACCTTGCTGGCTTAATTTCAGTAATGTCCACTTCCCAGAATTGTCCTGGTCTGGTTCCTCATAGGTGCTTTCCTCTAAGAAACATGGAAGGGTAAGCATTAAACAATTGACTGACCCAACAGGCTTTTGTTACCAGTTCAGTTTTTTTCTTTCGCTGTGTGTTGGTTAGTGGAAAACTCTGTTCTTAATCCTACAGGAGTGCCTGCAGTTTCTTTGAACCAAGGTGAGTGAGTTGACGTACATTTTTAACTTAGTGTAGGGCTTTCTGTAATTGCAGGCTGAGCTCAATAAAGTTGAGGCGTTCAGTGTCAGTGTCCTTAGATGTTATCTAAAACTTCCTGTTACTCAGGGGTCCATTGGAATTGGGCATCTCCCTTTAACAGCGGGTATAAAGGAGCAGCTAAGGACGCGAACCCATTTATCCATAACCTGCAAAACCCAGCAATCCCAAGAAACTCTCTTAGTTGTCTGCTGTAAGATGGGGTTGGTATCTGCTCAACGGTTTGTTTTCTGGGCTCAGTGAGCCATCGTTTACCGCCCCTGAGGAAATAGTCATGGAAGATTATTTCTTGCTGGCAAATTGGGCAATTTTGGCAGAAGCTCTATACCCGAGTTGAGCAAGCTCCGATAATAGTGCTTGGGTCCCAGTTCAGTTTTCCTTGGTGTTGGATGCCAGTAGCAGGTGATCCACGTATTGAAGCTGGGTGACTTCGGGGTGTGTAGTTCTGAAATTGTTGAGATCTCTGTGGAGGGCTTCATCAAAGAGAGTGGGGGAGTTTTTGAACCCCTCTGGGAGTCTAGTCCAAGTTAGTTGACTATACTTTCCGGTTTCTGGGTCTACCCACCCAAAAGCAAACAGCAACTGACTATCTTTATGCAGAGGCAAGCAAAAGAAAGCTTCTTTTAAGTCCAGAACAGTATACCATTTCTGCTCAGGGTTCAGAGTGCTAAGAAGTTTGAACAGATTAGGTACTGTGGGGTGAATGTCCTGCACTCTGTTGTTGATCTCTCTTTGGTCTTTAACAGGTTGATAGTCCCCGGTTCCTGGCTTTTTCTTCTAATAACAGGGGAGTGTTCCAGGCCAATTGACAGGGCCTTAGGACCCCTAAGGCCAGATATTTCTGAATATAGGGCCTTATCCCATCTTTAGCTTTTTATGCTTAGAAGATATTATTTGACATTGATTGGGGAGGCTGAGGTTTTTAACTCCACTGTTATTGGAGGTTGTTTCATGGCCAGGCCTAACACAGCAGTTTTTGCCCAGGCATCTGGGTAATCTGTTATCCATTTCTGCGGTAGCTTGCCTGTTTGATCAGTCTTGGGGGGTGTGAAGAGTGGATGTTTATCTTCTACTAATATAGTTACAGCCGTGACTATAGGAGTTTTTACTGAAGGATTTAGAAATTTCTTTTGGGGGCTTTCAGGGTTAAAAGTTATTTTGGCCCAGAGATTGGTGATCAGATCTCTGCCCATCAATGGGTGCGGGCATTCTGGGATTATTAGGAAGGAGTGATGGATTTTTCCTTTCCCCAGGTCCATGGTCCTCTTAGTAGTCTAATCCCGATATTTACTGCCATTAGCCCTTTGAACTACAGACCTTTTATTTGATAGACGGCCCAATGGGGCCCTAAGGGCTGAGTATACTGCTCCTGTATTCATTTCAAAGTTTACTGGGGTCCCCTACTCTTCAAAAGTTACCCTGAGCTAGGGGAAGGAATCTGAGCCCCAACTTTCTTAGTCATCCTCCAGAGTCAGAATGGCTGGCTGGCGTGTCTGTCTCTTTATAGGGCACTCTTTGGCCCAGTGTCCTTTTTTTTACGGTAGGCACATTGATCTGAGGCCAGGGGTGGCCTCTGGCACGGGCCCAGGTATCCCTTCCTGTCACCTTATGTCTTAATTTCTGTCCTCTTTCTTGTTGTGACCAGGATCTAAGTCAATGCCTTAGTCTTTCTTTTGCTTCTCTCATCATCCCTTTGCTCCCTTTCTTTTTCCCTGTTTCTCTTTTATAGTATATTTTTTTGGCTTCTCTGACTAAATCTCTCTTTTAACTTTTTTTTTTTTTTTTTAATATCCATGGCAGCTTCCCCAATTAAGGCCATCATGACAGATGCCTTTTGATCTGCTGCCTGAGGATCGAAAGGAATATATCTCTTATATGCCTCCATAATTCTCTCTAGAAACATAGAGGTAGATTCATCAGGCCTTTTAATAATTTCTCTTACCATGGCCAAATTAGTTGGTCACCTAGCGGCCCCTTGGATACCCGCTATTAGAGCGTGGCAATAATTGGACATATGCTCCCTATCTTCTAAGGTGTTGGGGTCTCAGTTGGGTTGGTTTAAGGGGAAGCCGGCTTTGATTATGTTGGGAAGTTGTGTTGGTCGCCCATCAAGTCCGAGGATATTTTTTTCTAGCTTCCAGGAGGTTTTTCCTCTCATTCCTCTGTCGTGAAGAGAGTCCCTAGGAGTTGTTGGCAGTCATCCCAAGTAGGCAGGTGTGAAAACGTTGGCGAGTTCTCTGAGTTTTTTTAGCCGGGCCAGCTTCCTCTAGGGAAGGAGGGGCTGTGTGTGCCATTGGACAGTCATCTGGGGGTGCTGGGCCATCCTGGCTTCCTCGAATGGTGGAGAGGCTGAGTAAGCAGCAGGGGAATTACTTACAGGGTTTTGGGGGTTGGGGGACAAGGGCAGAGGATAAGGACGAGTAGAGTCTTGAGACTCAGGGAGAACAGAGGGTGGAGGTTGAGGAGCAGAGAGTTTGAGAGATAGAATCGTAGGGGAAGGAGTAGGAGTGGGTGCAGGGACAAGGAAAGGCTTCACCCATGGAGGAGGAGATTTGCAGAAGTCCTGACAAGTTAAGATATATGGCTATTTATCTGGATGGCTATGTGGCCCCAGCTGAAAGACAATATCTCAGACTTTTCAAATTAGTGCGAAGTAGAAACATCTTTCTAGAAGCCATCCGACTACAAAGGTGGGTTATTCTGAGACACAGAATCTGCCAGGTCTGGTGTTTTAATGAAAAAGAAAGAATCTGAGCCCTTAAGCAGACTTTGGTCCAGTGATTAAGGGTCAGGGACAGAGGCATTGAAGTGCTCTGTCCCATAATGAAATATACACAGACAGTGAAAGCAAAGACACACGACACAGACAAGACAAGACAATAAAGACAGACAATGGACGTCCAATACTGAGACCAGGACTGAGTAGCGGGCAAATCCTGATGGGCTGCCAATTCCAAATCTGAAAGAAAATATCACTGAGTCGAGGAGACTATGGTTCCTCGATTTCCCGAGTCCATCCCACAGGAACATGGCCTGTGGCTCTGTGACATGTGTGTCAGCCACCGTGGGAGAGAGCTCACGCTCTTTAACAATAGCCATTTTGTCAAACCCTAACCTGAATCCTGAAACCAGAAAGAGGGGCCTTATTTACCCCCAGAGGAGCCCATTGGGGGTCTTTCATCTGCAGCTGCCGGATCTCGCTGGGGCCACCAGAAGTAAAGGTCGGGTGAGCGTCGGTGGAAGAGACCACCGAGAGACCGTCTAATGCAACCTCAAAGGGTTTATTGGGAGTCGGGCATGCAAGGGCTCAGAGATCAGTTGAATAGAGCAGAGAGCCCTGAGAACAGCTTAAGAAGTGCTTATATATTTTCCTTGGAGAGGGCAGGGAGGGAAGTTTATTGATGGTTAAGGGCGAGTGGGCGGTTTGCGTGCAAATGGTTGATGGAGTACATTCTGCAGTTTGGCAGTTGGGGGCAGCACATTCTGGGAACAAGAAGAGCAAACAGTTCTCAAGATTTCAACAGTGTTTTCTTAAGCATACAGAAAAACAGGACGTGACAAGTACCTATTTTATTAACCTTTCAATATAAGTATGAAAACAGAAATCTAGGTAAGATTTGAAGCCCAGAAGTTCATTTGGTCCTTGATTGGTATACTTAGCTTTGAATTACATTCCGTAGAGATGTCCTAGAATTATGGATATACAATGACACAGGACCTTGTACCTTCTCAGAGGTCAGTTCCAAAACACAGTCTCTAAGGGGAATCACACCAAAATTCAAGACAAGGTGGACCCAATTATCTCTACCAACCGCCACACAAATGCCCACAATTAAAACCAAAACACTCCCAAATGGCACTCATCTTCTTCCAAATAGACACTCATCATAACTTCTGGCAGGAGGATTCCATGAGAGTCGCAGCACAAGACAGTGTCCCAAATAATCTCCCTTTCCCCTCATTTGCCAAAAGTCAGAGTGGCCTGGACACCCTTCCTGTGTACCAGGAGTGATCAAATATGCCTGCCATTAATACAGCTCTGTTCTTCAATTTGAGGCCTACTGTCTGTGGGGTTTAGAGTCTTTATTTGAATTGGATTCATAAGAAAACCCAAGAACCTATGGGCTAGCATCTGCAGGGCTTTGAAGAACTCAATTGACCCAATGGATCCCTTTTCTCACTTGATGGAGGTCAGGAACCTTACAGAGGAATGCGAGAGACTTCATCAACAATGACTGATTTTTTGGCCATTTTGATTATGGATCCACACATGGGATCTTTCTTTAGACCCATCAGGTGCTGATAATCTAAGCCACAGGCTCACACAGGGCCAAGAGGCTGATTCAGACACATCCCTTTACAACGCACTTAAGCAAAGAGCCACAGGTGATGCCCATTCATTTCCATTTGAAAACTGTTTTCTTCAGGCTTCACAAAAGCGTGGCCTGAGGCAAAGAACTTCCTGACATTCAGGGCAACAGAACAATAGGTAATCAAAAGGCCCTTTGCAGTGTTTCTCTACTGAGACTTTCTGGGTCACACTGATATCTGACTTTTCTGAGATGCTTGCCATTCTCTTCAGCTATCCAGTACATGTCCATGTCACAGTGCTTGGAGGTGGTACATATCCTGGATGCAAATGCATGAACCTATTCTGGAGAGTGGCTAGATTTCAGGAAGAAAACAGGAACTTAGGAAAATAGCAGGTGTTGCCCATCGATAAGGCAAGCCCTAGTGCATTCATAAATTGGGCAGGATGAATGCGGGGAAGCTTTCTACTTGACAGGAAACATCCATTGATGCATTCTCTTTTCTAATGTCTACAAGCACGGACACAGTGGGATACACAGACATAGAATCACTCGCCTTGTGAAACAACTTACTAGAAACAGTTCAAGCCAACAAACCGACTTTCCTGCCTATTCTCAGAACATGAGACAAAACCACAAACACACATCTACCCCCACAAAGGCACCTCCTTCCCCAAGTAGGTCTCTCACTCTCCAGAGTATCCTCTTACTGCTGGGCCATACTATGTTCCCCCAATATGGCTTGTCCTGTCTCAGATCTGGTCTCCTTGTCCAACTTTGTGAAGTGTTCAGGAGCCAGCTGTGAGCCACTACCTGCTTTTTCAGGAAAGGCCCCTCTTCAGAGAACTCCTGGCATTTGGCCATCCTCACATCAGTAGGTACCAAGAAAGACTGACTCTGTCCTTGCTAAATTGAAGCAAGTGAGACACTGGGACTGGGACTGAGACTGACTCTGTGTGCCTGGCTTCCTGGATCCCAAGTTCAGAGAGTTCCATTACCAAGGGATTGAGGTGAGGTCTCATCCTTCAGGAACTGAATTAGGTCTCTGCCTTGGCGACCACTTTATCCAAACAGATGCTTTCAAGCGTACCATGAGAAGGAGGCTTACCCTATTTTCTGTGGCACTTTCACAAATTAGAATGGTATATCAACCATAGGCACCAAGGAACCACTCTCCACGAAGGCCTGATTTGGTCCATCTTCTTTATATTTGGAAAAGAGCCTTTAGTCCAGGGAGCACTACAGTGAACCTCTGCACTAAAACTATTAGCAAGCACCTGATGGAGGAGGCCTCCATAGGTAAGTGGCTCCTTTATAACATCTGATATCCAGTTAAGGGAGATCTCTTCTGATGACAGAGATGTGGCACGGGGAGGCTCACATATACTTCTGTGCAGAACAGTAATGAGAATCATTCTGTCCTCTGTTCTGTTCTGTAGGGAATTCCTCTGGAACTGTAGAGAGGTGCCGATGAGCACGCACGCGCTCCTACCCTGGAGCTTTAGCAAGATGTTGCACTGTTCCCCTGTTTCTGTGTTTAGCCACCGGGTTTCTGTTTATTTGTGTTCTGTGTTCTATTTTTTGTTTTTTTGTTTGTTTGTTTTTGTTCGTTTTGTTGTGTGATTTTGGTGGTAAAAACTTAAGTATATTGGACATGAAAATCAGAAATAAAGAGAGTAAGCCTGACACCTCTTTGGACTGTGTTTTAAGGAACTGCAATGAACTTTATCCCCCTTTGCGAAGCAGGATGATAGAAGCCCCTAGCTGGCTTCCTGGAGCACACCCATTGGAGAGGGAAATGCCTGCTGGGGACCTAAGAACAGAGTATCTCCCAGGTTAACAAGTGAAACTCCTTTAAAACCCCTTGTCCCTCCAGATAAAGAGAGTCACAACTTTGGCAGAGTCCCCTGTGTTTCTCCTTTGTTAGCCAAGCAATAAACCTCCTTTTTTCTTTTTCTCAAAACCCAGTCCTCATTATTAAATTGGTATTAATTGGCTTCAAGGTCAGGAACCAAACTTTAAGTTACAAATCTTGTACCCCCCCTCCGCCCCGGAACTTTGTGAGACTTATCTACTGAAATGTTATTAGATAGAGCATGGTTGGTGTGGAACTGAATCAGAGGAGCTAATCCTGTATGTAAAAGGAGAAACTGAGGGACTCCCAGCAGCTGCCAAAGCCCTGTTGATTCAGGGAATTACCTCCTTCCTTCCCTGCACTGTAAGGATTATGCCACCTCTGTCTTGTTAAAAAAAGAGAAAAAGAAAAAGGGGACACTAAATGCAGTAAAATCACCATGGAGACACTTTATTTTACATTTCAGGTTGCCCCTCTGTGAAAACATCTGGTCCCCTTGTGGGGACAGCTATGGTCCCACTGGTGTACGAGATTTTTCTCTTATCTGCCCTGGTTTAAAGGGTTCTCTCTGACAGCTATAGTCTGGACCTCCTTTTGGTCTGTATTGTGTCTTTGTTTCTGGCCCTTTAAGGCATGTGCAATAATGTGTTGATATTATAAATTGTTTTTTGGGAATGATCTTAGCTGAATGTGTGTCGAAATGATGATGTTTTATTTTAACAATCTGGAATCTGAATGGGTTTTTGAAGCATTGCACAATCTTGCAGTTAAAAGTCGGGTTTAGGTAATTGTTTAGTTTATGATTTCAGATAATTCATGCCAGAGAACTTAAATACTTACAATGGATAACTGAAGAACTCTACTTCCAAGTTGGCAAGAAACTTCCCAATCATACAGTCTTCTTTTTTCACCAATTTTGAATTGGGTAGCCTGGGAAAATGTCACTGTGTGTACCAGTGCATTAATTTGGACATGGATAGTAAATCATAGTATGGTGTCTGTTGAAAAAACAAGATGTAAAGATATAAAATTTTGTGAATTGTATCTTAAACTTGTATCATAATTTTCAACATCCGAACCTGAAAATTATGGTTAAAATGCCTTAGTCCTGAGATGTCTGTTCAGAATAGCAGTTTTTTTCCTGCTCCTTCCAGACCTCAGCCATGACTTATGTTGAAATGCAAATGAAAGAAGCCTGCAAGATTTGTAGGAGACTGATTTGAGATCTAAGGGAAAAAAAGGTAAATTGTATGGTATTTTCTAATTACTGGCAAGTCATTTTTTCTAGGACTCTTATTTTTTTCTGAGATACTTTATGTTTTTTGACCTCATGATTTTGAGCATACAGACCTAGGTTAATGTTTTTCTGATCAGTTCTATCTTTGACCAACTGTGGACTTCTTGAAACATTGCAATAAAGATTTCACCTGTGAAATGCTACGAGGCCTTTACTATTATTATGTGTGCACAATTTTGTTATGTGTTGTATGTCTATATATACATATGTCCGTATATCATATATATGATACATAAATTAACATATATAAGGAGCGCTCATAAAAAAAAGCGCTCATAAAAACAAATTTTAAAAAGTGGATCCAAAGATCTTTAATTCACGTGATTTAAATGTTTCAATTTAAATTGGATAAAGAGATAAAAACAAATGTCTTTAAATTTAAGCTTACAAAGTTTTCTAGGTGTTCAAACATCTAACAAAATATTAACATCTACAAAATATCTAATATGCCTTGGCTCTAGTACCTTTCCTTCAACATAAAAATGGTTTACACTGTTCAATACGTTTCTCTAACTTTTTGATAAATAAGTAAAGTAAATTTGATATGGGATTACTCATTCATGAGTACTTTAGTTAGATATCTGATTGATTTACTAAGATCTGTATTTTTTTAGTAAACTCTGTATAAGATTGTAAAAATCAGTCATGTGTTAATGAGGCAAAAATTTCTTAAAACATAAGTTTACCCATAACATTGAGTTTATTAAGATTTATGTTTTCTAGAGCAAGCAACCATAAAAATTAAACAACTGATTAAATAAGAACTGTTATTTTAGAGCACTGTACTGCCGTTTCTTTAAAAGCCAAACTTGATTAATGTAGAAACATAAATGTAATTGTTATGCTACTAATGTTTTCATATCTTACAGGTATGCAAGTCTGTAAGGTAGAAACCTTAAAAGAGCATTATATCAAGCTGGTGCTCTGAAGTTGTGTGGTAAAAAATATATTGTGGATTTATTTACCTGTTATCAATAAGATATGTAAATTTTTATGTTACTTTTTACATTGGGGAACAATTTAAATGTATTTTTAAGTTAATTAGAGCCTAATCTTTGTAAAGGTTAGAAACTTTCAGCATTTCTTTAATTCATGTTTTAAATGTGATATCATATGGTGTTAGCTAATGTTCATGTGACCTCAAACAATTTATGTAAACTTTGTCAAAAGATATTTAAAAATAAAGATCAGCTTTAGAATTAAAATACTTAAGATTTATAAAGAGCCCTGCCTTACCTGAGATAAGGCTGCGTATCCCATCTTACTACATGTGATAATGACTATGAAACATGTAGGTCAGATAATATTTCTTTAAAGTTATGTAAAAAAGTTTTTTTGTTAATTGTCAATATTACTAGGATCTCAAACAGGGGATATAATGTATAACTCAGTCAAAAAATTCAGGGAAGATATTACACGAACTAAGTATTTTTACTTTTGTTAATTTTAGTTTGAAATTTTCTTATAAGTGATCTAAAGATTCCCTGTTAGTGTTTTACAAATGCGTTGCTTTAAGAACACAACATGGGTTTATTCAAGATAATAAGTCATCAACTACAATACAGACAGAATAATACAGATCCCAATTAATAAAAAGGTAATTATAAAGTTATAGACATTAAAGCCCAGTACTCTTAATATAAGGCTGTTAAAATTTATTTGCTGGATGTTTAAGATTAGGATTTAAAATTAATGTTAAATGAAAAGGGCCAAGAAAACCAATATTTGGCTCTTGCCCTCTGAGTCAGTCTGAATCCACGGAACAGGGGACTTCTCTAAAGAGCTTTGCAACTCTGAGCCACATAACCTCCTGATCAGGGAGATTAATGAGACCACTGGAGAACAAAAAGCCAATCAGTGCATTTGTTACAAAGAGGAGAGTCATCAGAGAAAGGAGACATCCCTGATGCTTCTGAGGGAAGCCAAATGGTCAAGCAAGACCTGGACCCACCTAGCGCAAATGGCACTAGCAGAACTGAGAATCTCCTCTCAAGTTTCCCCAGAATTGATTCCCACAAAAGCTCAGCTGACTGTTAACAATAGATAGAAACAAAAGTCAGTTTGACTGCTTCATCTTAAACACTTAGCAAAGACAGTTAAGACCAAAATACAGCCACTACTGGGCATATTAAATAATAATAATAATAATAATAATAATAATAATAATAATAATAATAATAAAGTTTTAAGGTATGCACTTTATCTTATCCTCCCAAAACAAGTAAGACTGGAGGCTACAAAGAAGGATTCTCACACAGGATTGCCTAATACTTATAAAAAGAGACTATCAAGAAGAGCTGCCACAGGCAGAAGTTTTCAGTTTAAGACCTACAGATATTCCTAACCTACAAAGGTAGGCTTGGTGTTTGCTAGTACGATTATCCAAACCTGAGTAACAGAATTAAAGGTTTCTCTATTAGACGCAGAGGTCATACTAGTAAAAGGATTTTACAAGATCAGATGACATTAAATTATTAAACTGTGTCTTATTGGGAGGGCCAACTGTAACACTTAAAGTTAAATATTAAGTTGACAGTCCTGATAACTGGGGATATTAAAGACTGGTGAGGGAATTTCTATACAGTGACATGTTCTAGCTGCTGCAACATTTATCCAGTACTCATGGTTTTTGTTTCACTCATAGAAGAACCCATTCACAGATGACTTTACAACCTGTTCTTCCCCAACCTGACTTCAAACCGAACTGACTTCTAAAAGGCAACTCATGTCTCTCAACTGACTTCTAATAGGCAACTCATGTCCCTCACGCCGAGCCCACTCACGTCACCCTGTCTCAGGACAGAAGAAGAAAAAATTAGTGATGCCACTCTTCTTACAACAATGGAGAGAAAGATAAATAGACTATCAATATAAGTAATTAAGAAGGGTAAAATCAGCGAGATCGGTTTTGGGTGAGTTCTAAAAATTTGGAGACTCTTACCTGAGGGATTAAAATTTCCTCAGTGCTCTTCCCATAATCTATCAAAGATTTGAAAGGGACACAGAGAAAAGGGGGGAATTGTAGACCCAACCTGATCTTCTATTAAAATTGGGAGCCATCATGCCACAAAGCCATGAAAAGATAATTTTGGCTTTACCATTAATTACTTCAAATTCTGAACCTGCGTGGAATGCCTGCCCGCGCCTTGAACTCACACATGCCTGGCTCTCTGACCAGATAGCAGCCCTCTCTGAAACTTTAGTGACACATCATAAATATTTGCCTTCTCTGGCAAGACAACAACCCTCTCTGAGGCTCTAATGGTCCTCATGAATTCTCATGTAGGGACAGCAAAAAAAATGTAAACTACCTTTAGTGTGATGTTTATCAGAGTTCTGTTATCTGTAACCCCCCTTTTGTGTAACTTTCTGGGCTATAAAGCTGGGCTGTAGGAAAGCTGGCGTTGCTGTCTTGTTCCCTTCGTTTTGGGAGGGAGAGGCAGCATGGCCGGTGGAAATAATAAGCTTAATTTTATTTGATTTTAATTTGAGTCAGTGGTCTTTTCTTGCGTCCTGGTCTAACAGGTAAACACTCCAAAAACATGGAGCTCTGCCGGCCTAAAGACTTCTTGAGAAACTTCCTCTGAGTTTGGGCACTTGAAATATATGTTGTTGCAAGGAGATTTAGCTTCCTTTCTAGTGACACCATAAAAGCTGGGTCTGCATCTACGTGACCTGGAGGACATGGTTTCTTGTATTCTAATGAACGTGAGGCAGCAGTGCTGAATATTCTATTTGTAGGTAAACTGTGGCCACTTGGTGCTAAGTGTCTCCCCGTGTGAACTGTGAAGCCATTTGGTAATCCTCCACTTTTCGTGGTGTTTCTTGCTGCTGCACTGGGAGTTTGGTATTTGCTTCATGAAATACAATGAGTTCAACTGGGACCCAGTATTAGAGGGAGTTCTGTCACTTGTGGTGGGTCAGGGTCTGCAGGAGAATGCAACAACCAGGCTTCTATCTCACAAAGCTTGCCCCTTTGTCCATAGAAATCTGACTCTGAACTTTGCCCGGAAACCTCTCCATATAACAAGAAGGGTCTGCTGACTGCACCATATCAGTCACAAGCCATTTTGAAGGCAATGGAAAATCCTCCTGGCCACACCACAGCTGTATTATCACACACCTGCCCACCACTGCAAAAGGACCACTACTCAGCAGGGTCCAACTTACTGGCATCTTTGTTCTACACCATTTTCATGAAATACCGTCAATCATGGCATTCTCTTGTACACTCATGACCAGGAAAAAGACATCCAAAGGTTCTCCAGTGCCACCTGGTTAAGGGAATTTAAAAAATTTTATTTTATTTATCTAGCCATTTTTCATGGATGAAGTTGGAGGCACTGTGGGTTTCAGTTCAGTAGTGAGACACTACCTGCTTTCTCAGGAAAGACCCCTCTTCAGAGCTCTCCTGGAATTTGGCCATCATCACATCAGTAGTTACCAAGAAAGACCGATTCTGTCCTTGGTAAATCCAAACATGTGTGGCTACTGGGACTGTGACTGGGAATGCCTCTGGGTGCCTGGCATCCTGGATCCCAAGTTCAGAGAGTTCCATCACCAAGAAAATGATATAGGTCACTTCCTTCAGGAACTGAATGAGGTCACTGCCTTGGCAACCTCTTTGTCCTAACAGTTTTTTCCAAGTGTCCCAATAGATGGAGGCTGCCCCTACTTCCTGTGACACTTTCACAAGTAAGAATGGTATATCAAACATAGGCACCCGTGAACAGCTCTCCACACAGGCCTGGTTTGGTCCATCTTCTCTACATTAAGAAGAGATAGACTGCTTCAGACACACCCCTTCATCCTGACCTGTTTTTTTTTTTTTTGTCATGAAAGATGACTTTTGCTCTCTCAGGTCCTTCATAGCTTTCTATATCTTCCCCAGGGTTCACTTCTGCATGGACCTTTGAGGTTCTCAGCAGGTGGAAGATCTCTTACATTTCTATATAAGACCAACTCTGTCCTTGCTTTTCTGTAAAGTTAGATTGAGAAAACAAAGTATGGTTAGGGTTAATAACATGTTTGATTTGGGTTAGGAATCATTCTGCTGCATGAATAATGGTATTGGGAACCTGCAATATTTATAAGTATATATAGAGGTGAAATATATGTATGAAAACACAAATCTAGGTAAGATTTGAAGCCCAAAAGGGCATTGGATCCTTGATTGGGATACTTCACTCGGAATTATGTTGTGCACATGTGTCTCAGATAAATCTATACATAATGGCATAGGACCTTGTACCTTGGATAATTGAATGTCGAAGAGAACATCCAGTCAAAAAAGGATACTTGGTAGGATTAGGAAGATAGTTGGTAGGATTAGAAAAAAAGAGTATAGGATTTGGACAAAAAGTTCTTTAGCAATAGGGTTTCAGGTAGACAGAAAATGTAAATGTCAGCACATGTGAAGAGTCAGTCACAATGATGAACTGGGGAAAATATGTAGGAAATCAGATATCATTAGAGACATTAGGAAATCAGGCAAATGATGAAGTGATTGATAGGATTAGATATTTTCAACAGGCTTGAGGTTGAATACATAATCTTTGGAAGAAACAAATATGTAGTCACCAATAGGATTGACATTTGAGAGCATTAGGCAACCTGGACATGGGTGATTTTCATAATCCATACTCACATTCCATTTAGGCTTTGGTACAATAGTAAGTGTGACTTTGCATTTTGTTGACAGAATATATATGTAGATCAGGTGACATGAGTCGTTCTTGCACCATTTCTGGGAGCAATATTTAGAAGAGATATAAATTAGTATTGGGGGCACAAATAGGTGTACCATGTGTGAATATATAATATAACTGATTCCAACTTTAGAAATTGGAATAAATTGATATCTGAAAATACACAGGAAATGTTATATTGACATACATACATTCATTCCAACCAGTTATACATCTAATGGTAATATTAGGATTGTGGTTTATCATAAAGTGTGTGTGAGTTTTGCTTCAAAATTGATTATGGAAATCGAAAATAATGTGTTTGGAAAGAAGTCTCAATAAATAACCAGTCAAAAGCAAGTAGGAATACATGTGTACTGAAGCAGGAAGTGATTGAATGTGTTTCAAATGTCTTTAAATTTGTGAACTTGTGGATGAAATGTATATACTATGATGTACAAAAACTGAAGAAATAGTACTGTACCAGTGTTAAATAAAAATGAACGTCAAAATACACATCATGCCCCTTTGGAATCTACTTGCATTGATGTTAAATTGGGTCAGTTACAGTAGAAATATAAGGATTTGTTTGCACCATTCAGTGAAGTGAGTTTTTAGTACTAGAAAACAAATATGTATTTCAGGTGGATGAATATTTCTGAAAATAATCGTATGAAAATTTGATTATAAAACCACATACATGAGCATGAGTGAATTATTTAGGGAGTGTATAATAGGACACATATATTTTATATTTGGAAAAATCTAGAGAATATATATATATATATATATATATATATATATATATATATATATATATATATCTCACAGAGAAACATTAGAAAGTAGCAATATATATGCCAATCAAAATTCATCGTGAAATATATATCATCCACCGATCCAAAAATATTAATTTTACTGAACATGGATTTATGTATAATGTTGTTCAACTAAAAATCTCACTCATAGTTTGAATTTTCAGTTCCAAAAGCGTTTAGGAGGGGTGATCTCTTCTCATACTTTGTTTCTGCTAAGTTAGCCACCTCACAAAAATGTACGTGTGATACCAGGTAGGATTTTTTATGTGCATATAAAAATACATGTGCTGAATTGGCTACAGAAAAAAGGAGACAGAAATTCACATATGTGTTAACTTTAAAAACACATGGAGTACTATTTCAACAAACAATTGACAAGATTTATAACTCCTACACTATATCATGCAAAAGGCAAGACCAACTATACACCATGCCTCCTCTGAACTGCTTGTATTAATATTATGTTTGGGTTATTTGTCTCCATCATATTAGGATTAGTAGTCAGAGTCTATTAGGGTATGGGTTACTGACAGGGATTCAGTATTTCGAATGGAAAATTGGAAAATGAATCCAATGTGTATGTAAATATGTGCTACACCAAAATCTTCCCACTCTCATCCAGAACAATACCTTGACAACACCTTCACCCCATGTAAGACACAATTAGAGGAGAAGAGTTAGAAAATCCATGAATACATATCTGGAATGGAATGCGATCAGGAGTTCACAACCTTGGAAGTGTTAGAGGAGTTTCCAAAAGTAAGGGACAGGGTAAACACTTCAAAAACATGGAGGTCTGTTGTCCTAGAGACTTCTTGAGATACTGCCTGTGAGGTTGGGCACTTGAAATATATGTTGTTGTCACGTGCTTTAGCTTCCTTTCTAGTGAAACCATAAACCTGGGTCTGCATCTATGTGACTTGGAGGACATGGTTTCTTATTTTCCAATGAACATGAGACACCAGTGCTGAATTCTCCCTTTGAAGGTAAACTGTGGCCCCTTGGGGCTAAATGTCTCTAGTGTGGACTATGAAGCCATATGGTCATCCTCTATTTTCGTGGTGTTTCTTGGTGCTGCACTGGAAGTTTGGTATTTGCTTCATGAAATACAAGGAGTTCAACGGGGACACAGTGCGTGAGGGATATCTGTCACATGTGGTGGGTCAGGGTCTGTAGGAGAATACAAGAACCAGGCTTCTATTCCACATAGCTTGCCCTCTTGAACATAGCAACCTGATTCTGAACAATGTCCTGAATCCTCTCCATGTAACAAGATGCCTTTACATATAAGGGTCTGCTGGCTTCACCATGTCAGTCACAAGCCATTTGGAAACCAATGGCAGATCCACATGGTCCCACCACTGATGTTTTATCACACACATGCCTACCTTTGCTCTTGGCCCACTAATCAGCAGGATCCAACTTTCTGGCATCTCTGTTAAACACCATTTTCATAAAAACCAGTCAATCAAGGCACTGTCTGGTATACTCATTGTTGGGAAAAGTATAAACGACAGCCATACCCCAGAAAAAAAAACCCAACATGGCGCCTAAGCACTTCTTCTTCCTACATTCTTCTTTTCTGCAGTGGTGCGAAATGTTCCCGCCCGTGTGAACTCTTCTGCTGGCGCCAATTTCAAATCTTGCTGGCCGGGAATCTTAGCCCCAATAAGAACTAATTCCTGGGCTCCGGAGCTGATATCTGAAAGAACTTGCCAATAAACGGATTGCCTGCCATTTATCTAAGCCCTCCCATCTCCTCCTTAGTTCTATATAAGCACACAGCTTTTTGCAATAAAATTGGAATTCTCCCGGTGAAGTGCCTTTGCATGGGGAGTTCTTTCATTCTGGTGCCCCGTGTGAGGATATGGGTGAGCTCTTTCCAACAAGAGCCCCGTCCACTGCTCCACCGTGGCACTCTGCCCTGGTCTGCTCTTTTCAGACGCAGGCTTCCTGCACTCACCACTGATTTGTTGTATGTAAGCCTCCCCTGACCCCGGCTCGCCAACTCCCTTCAGGCTACCGCTGGCTTTGTGACCATGATCGTCTGTCACACTCTAGACGCCTGGTAGGGGGGAGGGAATTCCTCCCACTAAGACCTTTACTGGTTGCAGTGGACCCTCTGGTGATCCGTTTCCCTTTGGGGTGTGAGGCTTCTGAGTTTACATGAGAGGCTCTGTGGTTTTTCCTCCTCTGCTGCTGCTGCCGCTGCCGGCTAGAGTTGCTGTTTCCTGCGGGCCTGCTGTGTCTGGCTGAAGCTGCCTCTCTGCTCGGGGAAAACTGAACTCCCATCCTGGAACTGCATTCTGCTGGAGCCGGAGTTCTGTTTTCATTACTTACTTCTTCTGCTGCGTTCGAAAACTTTCCTGATGTCAGGTTGCCCGTGGCTCCGAACCCATTGGGTCTCACAGATCGCACTTCACTGGTGACGATCAGGTAGTGCCCTCTGTATTTCCTCATGATGGCTGGTCATTTTGGGGATGCCCACCTGACCCCCATTCGCCCTGAGCGCTTCCCGGAGTCCGTTCCAGGCCGGGTTTTCTCTTTGTCTCTCTTGCTTACACTTATTCTCTCTCTCTCTCTCTCTCTCTCTCTCTTCTCTCTCTCTCTCTCTCTCTCTCTCTCTCTCTCTTCCATCTCTCCCTGTGACTGTGGGCACCTCTTTATCTGTACCTGAAACCTCACCTCTCAAAAGTTTAATAAAAAATCTGGCCACACTCTCCCTCACACCAGACATCAAGCCCAAACTTCTAATCAAATTCTGTACCCAAGATTGGCCTACATATCCACTGGATAATGGCAATCATTGGCCTCCAGAAGGCTCCTTAGATCCAAACCTCCTCTTGGACCTTTTTAATTACTGCCAGCATCTGAAAAAGTGGAGTGAGATTCCCTGTATTGAATGTTTTAGCCTTCTCGCACAGCACCCTGTCTCTGCTCCTCCTGCCCTCCCTCTCAGGTCCTTCTTGCTTGCAAACCCCTCTCTTCCCCTAGTTCTACTCCTGACTTCGCAGATTCTTCCTCATTCGACCCAGCAGATCAACCCCCACCTTATCCCCCAGCCCCAACTGACCCTTCTCTCCCGCAAAATCCTCCTCTTCCTCTGCCTAATTCCACGGATCCTCAACCTTCCATTTCATCACCCTCCCTTCCCCACTCTTCTGCCTGCTCCACCTCCTCCTCTTCCACAGAGACATTCCATTCCCCTCCCTCTCCTTCCTGTCCACCGCCTGCCTCTTTCAGTCCTCCTGTTACCAGGTCTAAGGGACTCCTTCCCACCCCCAAGACAATCGCACCCCTTTGTGAGGTAGCTGGTCCCAAGGGTGTCATCAGAGTCCACGTGCCCTTCTCCATGTCGGACATTACTCAGCTAGAGAGGAAGTTAGGCTCTTTCACCACTGACCCCACCACTTACATTCTTGAGTTTCAATGGGTACTGCAAGCATATAGCCTCACTCATCATGACATCTACATGCTCTTGGCCAATAAACTTCTCCCCAAGGAAAGGCAATGGTTCTGGGAGCTAGCCCAAGCCCATGCTGATGAAAATCATAGGACCAATCATAACCACCCACAGGCCCTCATGCTGTCCCAGAGCAGGATCCCCTATGGGCTTACAGTCTAGTGACCTTTTTACATCCTGCCTCTTGGCGGGACTGAAAAAGGCCACCCGCAAGGCTGTTAACTTTCAAAAGATGCAAGAGGTCATTCAAAGGAAGGAGGAAACACCTTCAGAATTCCTGGATAGACTAACCAAGTCCCTTCAGCAGTACACAAACCTTGACCCAGAAACCCCTGATGGCCGTCATGTCTTAATGACATATATTCTGGCCCAAAGCTACCCTTACATTAAAGCCAAGCTTAAAAAGTTTGAACAGGGCCCTGCTACTCCTCAGACCAAAATCCTCGCTGTCACTTTCAAGGTTTTTCATGGTAGAGAGGATGAAAGTGAATTCCGTAGGCAGAGGGCTGAAAATGCCAAATTCCAAATGTTGGCCCAGCTCATTCAGAGAAGGCCATCACCATGCCATCCCAATATGACCCCCCCTGGAGCTTGCTTCAAATGAGGTAAGGAGGGACATTGGACCAGGAATTGTTCTTCGCCGAGGACACCCTACAACCCCTGCGCAAAATGCCATCAAAGTGGACACTGGGGGGCAGACTGCCCAACAACCCAGAAGGGAGGTTGGTCTGCTGCCCAGCAACCCCAGCCTCACCTGGGCTTGGCAGAGGAGGATTGATGGAGTCCTGGGCCTTCCCTCCAGACTATTACCATCAAGAATCAAGAGCCTAGGATCACCTTCCTGGTGGATGGACGCTTCATTAACTTCCTCTTGGATACTGGTGCCGCTTTTTCGATTTTGAGGGAGTATTAGGGTCCTACCACACCCTCAAAAACTCCTATTGTCAGGGTAAAAGGTAAAAAGATTTTTCCTCAACCCCCCCCCAATCATGTTATATACAGCGATCCCTTTTGTCCTTCACTCACTCCTTTCTTGTTATGAGCCATTGCCCCATTCCCTTTCTGGGAAGGGACATACTCTCACTATTAAAAGTCACCATTCACTTATCACCCCACACCTCTCCTACCTCTCATCTCCTCATGATATTCCTAGGGGCAGATACACCTCCTTCATGCACTCTCCCACGACTATCTAAACCATTTAACCCTGAGGTTTGGGACACAATTACACCCTTTATGGCTAAATGCAGTCCTATTCATATTGTCTTACGGGACCCTTCAAGATATGTTAGTCAACCACAATATCCACTCACAACCACATCCCTCCTTGGATTAGAACCCATCATCCAGGATTTATTATGAAAGGGGTATCTTAGGCCTACACACTCTCCTTTCAACACACCCATTCTGGCAGTTAAGAAACCTAACGTGTCCTACAGGCTGGTTCAAGAACTTCGCCTTGTCAACTCCTCTGTGGACCCCATCCACCCGCTAGTGCCCAACCCTTACACCCTCCTCTCTCAGATCCATGCCACTACTACTCACTTCTCAGTCCTAGATTTAAAAGATGCATTCTTTTCTATTCCCTTGTTCTCAGAATCTCAGGATATCTTTGCTTTTTCATGGACTGACTCTCACACCCGCCATTCTCATCAGCTTACCTGGACTGTCCTCCCACAGGGATTCAGGGATAGCCCCCATCTCTTTGGCCAATTTCTTGCCCAGGACCTCACATCTTTTCACCTGACCTGTCCTGACTCTACTCTACTTCAATATGTCTATGACCTTCTTCTATGTAGTCTTTCTGGGAACACTCTCAATCCCACACCGCTCAGCTTCATAAATTCCTAGAAGACAAGAGATATAGGGAGTCTCCCCACAAGGCCCAAGTTTCCCAGTCTTCGGTCACGTATCTTGGTTTTTGCCTTACACCCGGGAAAAAGGAAATAACACTGGATAGGAGGCAACTCCTCTGTGATCTTTCAGTGCCCTATACGAAAGCCAAAATACTATCATTCCTAGGATTAGCAGGTTATTTTAGGGCCTGGATCCCAAATTATTCTCTTCTCTCCAAACCCCTGTATGACCTAGCAAAGGGACCCCCTAGTGAATCTCTTGCGTCCTTTCCCATCTACCACTTCCGCAGGCTTCAGCAACTCCTCTTAAAGGCACCTGCCCTTCACCTTCCAGATCTTTCAAGAACATTTCATCTATATGTCCATGAAAAAGGGGGGCAAGCACTTGGGGTCTTAGGTCAAAACTATGGGCGTACATTTGCACCTGTGTCATATTTGTCCAAGCAACTAGACCCTACCATCCGTGGGTGGGCCCCTTGCTTAAGAGCTCTGGCTACTGGACAAATTTTACACAAAGAAGCCTCTAAGCTGACTTTTGGGGCCCCTTGAACTATCCACTCCCCACATCACTTGAAGGATCTTTTAGCTTAAAAGGGCCTTCAAACTCTCCCTACATCCAGATTTCTGTCGCCCCTCACTTCCTTTCTGGAAAACCCTAATATTATTTTCCTCCCCTGCTCTGCACTGAACCCTGCCTCACTGCTCCCAATGACTCCCATGTCTCACATACCAACTCATAATTGCTTGGAAACCTTAGATGATTTCCTCCCCTGTCATTCTTCCATTTCTGAGAGACCACTCAGCAAGCCTGACCTTATCTGGTTTACTGACAGCAGTTCCTTTAAGGAGAACGGAACTCATTACTCTGGATACGCTGTATTTTCAGCCACTGAGATTATAGAGGACAAAGTTTTGCCTTCAGGAACTACAGACAAGTAGGCTGAACTTATAGCATCCACTCGTGCCTGCCTTCTAGCACAAGGCAAATCCCTCACCCTCTAAACTGATTCAAAATATGTCCTTCCATATCTTATTATCCCATGCTGACATTTGAAAGTAGCGAGGCCTACTTACCACCAAAGGTAATGCGATCACTAATTCAGCTTTTATAACCAATCTAATAGAGGCCACTTACCCACCCAGTTGGGAGTTGTCCATTGTAGGTCCCATCAGAAGGACGGCTTTCTTATCACTGAGGGCAATGCCAAAGCTGACCAGGCGGCACGAATGGCTGCTACCACTTTCAATTATGGCCTCCATGGGGGACATATAATGGCCACTTTAGACAGCTCATCTGAAGCCCCTACGTCTTTCAGTAAGAACAAGCATCTTTTCAAGTTCCTTCATACTCTATTCCTTTCCAATTCTCAGTCTTTGACCCTCTTTTTACAGAGTTTCTTTTCCCTCACCCCCTCTGACAAGCCATGCTACAGAATATAGCCTCTAATTGTCAGATCTGTCAGCGGACCAACCCTCATACTCCTTTAAGGCCCAAACCTTTCCCTTTCCACCAAGCCCGGGGACACATTCCCGCTGCTGACTGGCAGGTAGACTTCACCAACATGCCCACAGTATGGCGCACTAAATACCTCCTTGTCTTTGTGGACACTTTCTCTGGTTGGGTTGAGGCATTTCCCACTTCCAATAAAAAGGCTTCCACTGTAGCTTCAATCTTACTGACAGACATCATCCCCAGGTTTGGTATGCCCACTTCCCTACAATATGACAATGGCCCTGAGTTTACTTCTAGGATCACACAAAAGGTCTCTCAAGCCCTCTCCTTCAAGTGGCATTTCAACTGTCCATATTTCCCCCAGGCTTCAGGGAAAGTGGAAAGGGTAAATCGTACTCTAAAGAAAGTCCTTACCAAATTGACAATGGAATTAAACATAGACTGGTTCAAACTCCTTCCCTTGGCTTTGCTTCGAATCAGAGCTCTCCCTAAGAAACCATCTTTACTGTCTCCTTTTGAGATAATGTATGGAAGACCTCTTATAACCCCTGGGTTGGTCATTTCACAAGGACCACTCACCCGAGATTTGTCTTTGCCTCTCTTGCTCCATCTCCGCTCGGAACTCTGGAAATATCAGGACTGGCTTCTTCCGGACCCAGTCTCCTCTCCAAACACTCCTCCCTTAACACCTGTTAGTCTAGTCTATTATAATACCCCAGAGGAGAAAGGGACTCTTGCCGCAAAATGGGAAGGCCCCTATCCTGTCATTCTCTTTACCCTTACCGCCGCCAAACTCTCCTTACCAGACAACTGTCTCACTCCCTGGATTCACATGTCTAGGTTGAAGCCACATCACCAGGAGGCCCCACCTGCTAAAGACAGGGCCACCCCAGAGGAACTCCAAGAATCACCTACTGAACCTCCCCTTTACTCCTGCTCTCCACACCCATCTCACCCATTTTAGTTGTGGCTCACACGGTTTTCCTTGCAACCCAATTCCTCTTAAAGAAGGCACAATGAGCTCTTCCAACACCCTAGTCTTCTCTAACTGCTTGTTTTTTGTGCTCTGCTTATTTTCTGTGCTCTGTCAGGACTGGTCTTTACCCTCCTCACCTACCATGCATTTATTCACTTTTCGGGAATGATACTCAGAACATGGCATGCAGAAGGTCTGCGCAGTGGATGCAACTACTTGCTTCATCCACAACTGCACCTCTATTTCCCTAAAATTGTCACCTTCAAGGACCTTCGTCACTGGTAGCTGGAACTGGCCTTTCATTTGCTTCCTTTTTGATCAAACAAAAGACTATTGTCATTGGTGGCCTGAGATATATAATGGGTGCCCCTATTGGTCATGCATGTTCCATGATGAACGTGGTAGCTATTCTTACCACTCATTTGGTTACCCTGAAGGGTGGACTTCTAGTTACATAAAGTGGCATAAAGGCTCTTCATCCAGTAACAATGGATGGTATACTTTAGATAAACCTGACCCCAAGGCCAAACGATGGGCCTATGTTGAGTTTGCTGTCTATGCTCGGACAACCTCAGTCAGACCCACAGGGTGGATGACTATTGGCCGCACCCTGATTACGCAACCTAAGGCAACCATCCAGGTAGTTGAACACATTAAGGACTCAGAATCAAAACTTCGAGATCATATCCATAGCTCATCCAAAGGGGATTCAGAGCCTTCAACCCTCTCAGGTCCCCCTCCCACATGGCTCAATTTGCTACACCAAACTTTTTGATTATTAAACTCCACCCCTCTTTCTGTGCCTACTTCTCAGTGCTTTCTCTGTGCTTCACTTAGTCGTCCACTTCTAGCAGCAGTCCCATTAGCGGCAGAAAATATTCCAGCAAAACCCTACAATTTCTCTAAAAAGGACAAGCGCTACATGTGACACGTATCCCACTGTGGGAAAGTTATTCCACCAATACTTTATTTCCTTTCATCTGTTTCCACCTGCCAATAATGAATCCTTTACCCATTTGTTCCTTGAGCTACAGCACCCCATAGAGCCCTGTGTTTATGCAACCTGGACATTTCCTCTGGGGTAATGGTTCATTAAGTACCTCAACCATCAATGTCTCTGGCGCCTGTTTCTTGGTTACTGTAGTTCCTCAGCTATCTTTGTATACTCCCACCGAATTCTGACAGTTGGCCCTACCTTCCCGCACCCGTAGGGTAGTCTTTCTGCCGGTTCTGGTAGGCCTCATTTTAACAACCTCAGTGACGGGTCTCGGACTCTCTGGTGGAGCTATAGGTCATGCTCTATGGGATAAAATGACCTTCAACAAAAACTGCAGGAAACACTCAATACCATGGCTGAGTCTCTGGGTTCCTTGCAGCGGCAGGTTACTTCATTGGCACAAGTGGCTTTACAGAACCAAAGGGCAATTGATCTTCTCACTGCAGAAAAAGGGGTTACATGCCTATTCCTCAGAGAGGAATTTTGCTATTATGTTAATGAATCTGGGCTAATAAAAAAAATGTTGTTAAATTGCAGGAATTATCGACCCAATTGCTCAAACCTACCTCCTCCAATCCCATAACGGGGTTCTTCCAATCCTATCTTGCCATGTACTTACTACATATCTTGGGTCCCCTTATTTGGATGCTCCTTTTTTGTGCTCTCTTGCCCTGCATAATGAAGTGCCTTCAAACCCAACTGCATAAAATTCCTAATCAAATTTTCAACCAGCTTTTGCTTAGTCACTACCAGCCTCTGATGACCGATGAATCCCCAACATCTCCAAGAGAACAGTTCACTCAGTGATGAAGCTCACTACCAGGCATGATGGAATGCAACGGGTATTAGACAGCGGGAGACAACGAGCTCGGAGAACCTCTTAATCTGCCATCCTGGATTCATAGTCTTTACCACCTTCTAAGCTTTCTCATGGCCCTTGGCCTCTTCTATGCCAGTCCCCCCACATGGAACTTCTGCCAAAAATTGACATTTGCTTTAATTTTTATCTTCATTCTGTTTTTATTCGCTCTGATCTTCTTCAGGTGCTGGCGACACCATGTTCAGGCAACGCTTCCAGTATTTCCTTGAGTCTCTGTTACAGGACCAGTGGTTGATACCAACAATCTCTTCCATCCAGGACTGGTTCCATGCCATCGACATCTTTGGCTTCAGGGAACATTCATTGACTTCACCCCTATGAAAATAGCTGTCTATAGCCACTGGGTTTTATTTCTGGCTGCCATGATATCCCCATACCTGCCCCCTGAGCATTCCTCCACTTCTCTTTCTAGGCCCCACACCACCCCCACACAGCAGGAAGCAGCCAGATCTGACAAACGACGCCCCACTTCCTAAGAAAACAAAAAGGGTGGAATGTTGGGAAAAGAATAAATGGCAGCCATACCCCAGAGAAAAACCCCAACATGGCGCCTAAGGACTTCTTCTTCCTACCTTCTTCATTTCTGCAGTGGCGCAAAAAGTTCCCGCCCTTGTGAACTCTCCCACCAGCGCCAATTTCAAATCTCGCTTGTGGGGAACCTTAGCCCCAATGAGAACTAATTCCTGGGCTCTGGAGCTGATATTTGAAAGAACTTGTCAATAAATGGGTTGCTGCCATTTATCTAAGCCATACCATCTCCCCCTTAGTTCTATATAAGCACACAGCTTTTAGCAATAAAATTGGAATTCTCCCAGTGAAGTGTCATTGTGTGGGGAATTATTTCACTCATGTTCAGCAACAGGATATCCAAAGGTTCTCCAGTGCCACCTGGTAATGGGAATTTCAGAAATTTGATAGTATTTATTTAGCCATTTTTGAAGGATGAATTTGGAGTCACTGTGCGTTTCAATTAATGCAGGAACCATTATGTGGTGAGGAAGCGCATTTAAATGAAATCTCTGGAGAAATCTCACAGGCAAGGCTTCCCAAAAAGTGGCCAAAAGGTCACATGAAGCCAGGATCATTGAGGTCTACAATATGAGTTCCATTTGTGTTTAGACTCTCAATTATGGCTGCCAAGTCTTTCAAAATAAAATCATGTGATATCCTGGCTGAGATTCTCACTGCACTGTGGAAAGACACCCTGGCCCTCGATCTCAGTTTTCAAGGGCGCATCTCATGCGTGGCCTCCTAAAATCCCAACACATTTCATGGCAATACTTCTTTGAGGTAAATTCCAGAACTCAGTCTCTAAGAGGAATCATGCCAGAATTCAAGCCCAGGTGGATCCAGTTATCTCTTCCAACCGCCAAACAAATGACCACAATTAAAACCAAACACTCCCACATGGCCCTCATCTTCTTCCA
Source organism: Callospermophilus lateralis (assembly GCF_048772815.1). NCBI lineage: Eukaryota > Metazoa > Chordata > Mammalia > Rodentia > Sciuridae > Callospermophilus > Callospermophilus lateralis. The sequence continues at coordinate 85,445 of NW_027516898.1, forward strand.
TATAGACACTTATCATAACCTCTGGCTGGAGTTTTTCATGAGGGGTGCAGCCCAAGACAGTGTCAAAAATAAGCTCCCTTGCCCCTCATTTGCCTAAAGTCAAGGTGGCCTGGACACCCATCCGGTGAACCAGGAGTGATCAGATAGGCCAGCTGTTAATACTGCTCTGCATCTCCAATTTGAGGCCTACTGACTGTCAGGTATAGATTCTTTATATGATTTGGAGCCATGAGAAAACCCAAAAACCTATGGGTTAGCCTCTGCAGGGCTGTGCATAACTCATTTGAACCAAAGGATCCGTATTCTCACTTGATGGTGGTCAGGAACCTTACAAATGAATGCGAGAGACTTCATTCACAATAATTGCTCTTTTGGCCAATTTGGTTTTGGATGCACACATGGGATCTCTCTTTACATCCATCAGGTGCTGAGAATCTAAGCCACAACCTCACACAGGGCCAAGAGGCTGATTCAGACACATCCCTTTCCAAAGCAATTAAGCAAAGAGCCACAGGTGATGCCCATTCATTTCCATTTGAAAACTGTTTTCTTCAGGCTTCACAAAGGGGTGGCCTGAGGCAAAGACCTTCCTGACATTCAGGGAAACAGAACAATTGATAAGCAAAAGGCCGAAAGCATGGTTTCTCCACTGAGACTTTCTTGGTCACACTGATATCTGAGTTTTCTGAGATGCTCGCCATTCCCTTCAGCTATCCAGGACATGGCAATGTCACAGAGCTTGGAGGTGGTTCATATTTTGGACACAAAACCATGAGACTATTCTGGAGAGTGGTGAGAATTCTGGAAGAAACAGGAACTTAGGAAGGTAGCAGGTGTTGCCCATGGATAAGGCAAGCTGCAGTCCATTCATAAATTGGGCAGGATGAATGCCGGGAATCTTTCTACTATACAGGACATATCAATTGTTGCATTCTATTTTCTAATGTCTACAACCACGGACACAGTGGGATACACAGAAATAGAAACACTTGCCTTGTCCAACGACTTACTAGAAGAAGACCACTCCAAGTCAAACAAACCGTCTTTCCTACCTATTCTCAGATCATGAGACAAAACCACAAAATCACACCCACCCCACAAAGACACCTCCTTCCCCCATGTAACTCTGTGACTATCCGGAGTTTCCTCTGAGTGGTGGGCCATACTATGTTCCCCCAAAATGGCCTGTCCTATCTCAGATCTGGTCTCCTTGGCCAACTCTGTGAAGTTGTCAGGAGCCTGCGGTGAACCACTACCTACTTTCTCAGGAAAGGCCCCTATTCAGAGCTCTCCTGGTATTTGGCCATCCTCACATATGTAGGTACCAAGAAAGACTGACACTCTCCTTGGTAAATTCAAACAAGTGAGCCTACTGGGTCTGGGACTGGACTGGCTCCGGGTGCCTGGCTTCCTGGATCCCAAGTTAAGAGAGTTCCATCACCAAGGAAGTGAGGTAGATCACTTCTTCAGGAACTGAATGAGGTCATTGCCTTGACAACCACTTTGTCCTAACAGTTGCTTTCAAGAGTCCCATGAGATGGAGGCTGCCCCTACTTCCTGTGACACTTTCACAAGTTAGAATGGTATATAAACCATGGGCACCCGGGAACAGCTCTCCACCTAGGACTGGTTTGGTCCATCTTCTCTACATTTAGAAGAGAGAGGCTGATTCATACACATCCCTTCATGCTGACAAGGTTGTTTGCCATAGAAGATGACTTTTCTCTCTCAGGTCTTTCGTAGCTGCCTACATCTTCTCAAGGGATCATTTCTGCATGGACCTTTGATGTTCTCAACAGGTGGAACATGCCCTACATTCCTGTATTTTAAGAGCAACCCTGTCCCTGCTGTTCTGTAAAGTTCGATTGAGAGAACAGTGTGTGGTTTGGGTTAGTAACATGTTCAATTTGGGGTTAGGAATCCTTCTGCATGACGAATAATGGTATTGGGAAACTATGATATTTACAAGAATATATAGGTGAAATATAAGTATAAAAACAGAAATCTATGGAAGATATGAAGTCCAGAAGGGCATTGGGCCCTTAATTGGTACACTTAGCTTTGAATTATTTTCTGCAAAAATGTCTCAGATAAATCTATATACAATGGCATAGGAGCTTGTACCTTGGATGATTGAATGTCGAATAGAACACCCACTCAAAAAGGGATTGTCGGTAGGATTAGAAAGATAGTCAGTAGGTTTACAAAGAAGAGTGAGAATAGGATTTAGACCAAAAGTTCTTAAGCAATAGGGTTTCAGGTAGACAGTGAATGTAAATGTCAGCACAAGTGAAGAGTCAGTCACAATGATGAACAAGGGAAAATATGTAGGAAAATAGATATAAATAGAGACATTACAAAATCAGGCAAAGTATAAAGTGAGTGATAGGATTAGACATTTTCAACAGGCTTGAGGTTGAATATATCATCTTAGGAAGAAACAAAAATGTAGTCACCAATAAGATTGACATTTGAGAGCATTAGGCCACCTGGACATGGAAGGTTTTAGTAATCCATGCTCACTTTCCATTTAGGCTTTGGTACAACCTTAAGGGTGACCTTTGATTTTTTTGTCCAGAATATTACTGTGATAAAATGTATATATAGATCAGGTGACATGAGTATTTCTTCCACCATTTTTTGAGGAATATTTTGAAAACTTATAAATTAGTATTGAGGGTAAAAATAGGTGTACCCTGTGTCTATGAATATAGATATAATGCATGAATAGACCATACAGTTAATAAATAATATAACTGGTTCCACTTTAAATAATGTATTGAATTGATATCTGAAAATACATAAGAAATCATATATTGATATATAATCATTCATAACAACTAGTTATAGGTCTAATTGTAATCCTAGGGTTATGGTTTATCATGAAGAGTGTGTGAGTTTTGCTTCAAAAGTGATTATGGAAATCAAAAATAATGTGTTTGGAAAGAAGTCTCATGAAAAGACCAGTTTGAAACATGGCGGAACACGTGTTTTCTGAAGCAGAAAGTGATTGAAAGTGAAATAAATGCCTATAAATTTGTGAACTTGTGGATGAAATATATATCCAATAATGTGCATAAACTGAAGAAATAGTAATGTACTAGTTTTGAATAAAAATGAACTTCAAAATACTTATCATGTCCCATAGGAATCTACTTGCATTGATGTGAAACTGGATCAGTTACTGTAGAAATATTAGGATTCTTATGCACCATTCACTGAAGTTAGTTTTCAATACTAGGAAAAAAATACGTATATCAGGTGAATGAATATTTCTGAGAATAATCTTGTGAAAAGTTGATTATAAATCCACATACATAATCATGAATGAATTTAGGGAGTGTATAATAAGACACATATATTAAATATTTTGAAATATCTGGAGAGAATATATATATATATATATATATATATATATATATATATATATCCACAACAGATTTTAAAAATTAGCAATATATATGCCAATCGAATTACACCGTGAAATATGTATCATCCACAGATCCAAAAATATTCATTTTACTGGATATGGATTTATGTATAACTTTTTTCAACTAGGAAGCTCACCCATAGGTTGAATTTTCAGGTCAAACAGCGTTTAAGAGGAGTGATCTCTTCTCACACTTTGTATCTGCCAAGTCATGTAACTCACAAGAATGTACGTGTGATACCAGGTAGGATTCTATATGTGCATATAAAAATACATGTGCTGAATAGAATACAGAGAAAGGGAGACAGGAATTCACATATTTGTTAACTTTAAAAGCACAAGGAAAACTATTTCAACAAAAAATTGACTAGATTTATAACTCCTACCCTATATAATGCAAAAGGCAAGTCCAAGTATACAACATGCCTCCTCTGAACTGCTTGTATTTCTATTCTGTTTCCGTTATTTTTCTCCATCATATTAGGATTAGTATTCAGAATCTAGCAGGCCATGTGTTAGTGTCAGGGATTCAGTATTTCAAATGTAAAATAGAAAAATGAATCCAATGTGTATGCAAATATGTGCTAAACAAAATCTTCCCACTCTCATCCAGAACAATTCCTTGATATTTTTTTCGCCCAAAGTAAGACACAATTAGAGGAGAAGAGTAATAAAATCTGTGAATAATATGCTCAGGAGTTTACAACCTTGGAAGTGGTAGAGGAGTTTCCCTAGTATGGGACAGGGTAAACACTCCATAAACATGGAGCTCTGCTCGCCTAAATACTTCTTGAGAAACTGCCTCTGAGTTTGGGCACTTGAAATATATGTTGTTGTCAGGAGCTTTAGCTTCTTTTTAGTGAGACTATCAAAGCTGTGTCTGCATCTATGTGACCTGGAGGACATGGTTTCTTATTTTCCAATGAACATGAGGCAGCAGTGCTGAATTCTCTCTTTGTAAGTAAACTGTGGCCACTGGGGGCTAAGGGTATTCCCATGTGGACTGGGAAGCCATTTCCTCATCCTCCACTTTTCGTGGTGTTTCTTGCTGCTGCACTGGGACTTTGGCATTTGCTTCATGAAATAAAAGAAGTTCAACTGGGACACAGTTCTGGAGGCAATTCTTTCATGTGTGGTTGGTCAGGGTCTGCAGGAGAATGCACCAACCAGGCTTCTATGCCACATAGCTTGGCCCCATGTCCATAGTAACCTGATGCTAAACATTGCCCGGAAACATCTCCATATAACCAGAAGCCTTTACATGGAAGGGTTTGCTGGCTGCACCATGTAAGTCACAAGCCATTTGGGATCCAATGGCAGATCCACATGGCCCCACCACAAATTTTTTATCACACACCTGCCTACCACTGCTCTAGGCCCACTACTCAGCAGGTTCCAACATATTGGCATCTCTTTTCTACACCATTTTCATGAAACCCACTCAATCAAGGCACTGTCTTGCATATTTACGATCAGCAACAGGACATCCAAAGTTTCTCCAGTGCCACCTGGTCATGGGAATTTCAAAAATTTCATGGTATTTATCTAGGCATTTTTCAAAGATGACGTTGCAGGCACTGTGGGTTTCAATTCATTCAGGAACCTTTAAATGGTGAGGAAGCTCATTTCAATGAATGCTCTGTAGAACTCTCACAGGCAAGGCTTCCCAAAGAGTGGCCAAAATGTCACATGAAGCCAGGCCTATTGAGGTCTACAATGTGACGTCCATGGGTGTTGTGACTCTCAACAATGGCTGACAAGTCTTTCAGAATTAAATCATGTGATCTTCTGGCTGAGATACCCAGGGCTCTGTGGAAAGCCACCCTGGGCCTAGATCTCAGTTTCCAAGGGTGATTCTCATGGGTGGACTCCTGAAATCCCAACAAAATTCATGGCAATACTTCTCTGAATTCAGTCTCTAAGGGGAATCACACCAGAGTTCAAGCCCAGGTGGTCCCAGTCATGTCTTCCAACCAGACACAAATGACCAAAATTAAAACCAAAACCCTCCCATATGGCCCTCATCTTCTTCCATATAGACACTAATCACAACCTCTGGCTGAAGGTTTCCATGAGTGGCGGAGTCCAAGAGAGTGTCCAAAATAACTCCCTTGCCCCTCATTGGCGTAAATTCAGGGTGGTCTGGACACCCTTCATGTGAAACAGGAGTGATCAAATATGCTAGACGTTAATACTTCTATGCTTCTCCAATTTGTGGAAAACTGAGTGTCAGGTATATATTTTTATGTGATTTGCAGTCATGAGAAAACACAAGCTCCTCTGCAGGTCTTTGAAGAACCCATTTGACCCAAATGATCCCTATTCTCACTTGATGGAGTTCAAGAACTTTAAAGAGGAAGGCGACAGACTTCATCCACAAGGACTGCTTTTTGGCCATTTTGGTTTTGGATGCACACATGGGATCTCTCTTTACATCCACCATGTGCTGAGTATCTAAGCCACAACCTCACACAGGGCCAAGAGGCTGATTCAGACACATCCCTTTTCAAAGCAATTAAGCAAAGAGCCACAGGTGATCCATATTCATTTCCATTTGAAAACTGTTTTCTTCACGCTTCACAAAGGGGTGGCATGAGGCAAAGACCTTCCTGACATTCAGGGCAACAGAACATTAGGTTAGCAAACGGCCCAAAGCAGTGTTTCTCCACTGAGACTTTCCTGGTCACACTGATATCTGAATTTTCTGAGACGCTCGCCATTCCCTTCAGCTATCCAGTACATGGCCATGTCACAGAGCTTGGAGGTGGTACATAACTTGGTCACAAAATCATGAGCCTATTCTGGAGAGTGGCCAGAATTCAGGAAGAAAACACGAACTTAGGAAGATAGCAGGTGTTACCCATCCATAAGGCAAGCCGCATTCCTTTCATACATTGGGCAGAAAGAATTCTGGTAAGCTTTCTGCTAGCCTGGACACATCCTTTGATGCATTGCATTCTCTTTTCTAATGTCTACAACCATGGACACAGTGGGATACACAGACTTAAAAACACTCGCCTTGTCAAATCACTTGTTAGAAATCGTCCACTCCAAACCAAACAAACTGCCTTTCCTACCTATTCTCAGAACATGAGACAAAAATCACAAACACACACTCACACCCACAAATTCACCTCCTTTCCCAAAGTAGGTCTCTGACTATCGGGTGTGACCTCTGACTGGTGGGCCGTACTATGTTCCCATCAAATGGCCTTTTCTGTCTCAGATCTGGTTTCCTTGGCCAACTCTGTGAAGTTGTCAGGAGACAACGGTGAGCCACTTCCTGCTTACTCAGGAAAGGCCACTCTTCAGAGCTTTCCTGGCATTTGGCCATCCTCACATCAGTAGATACCAAGAAAGACTGACTCTGTCTTTGGTAAATCAAAAGAAGTGAGACCACTGGGACTGGGCCTGGGACTAGATTTGTGTGCCTGGATGCCTGTATCCCAAGTTCAGAGAGTTCCATCACCAAGAATGTGAGGTGAGGTCACTTCCTTCAGGAACTGAATGAGGTCAATGCCTTGGCAAGCACGTTGTCCTAACATTTGCTTCCAAAGGTCCCATGAAATGGAGGCTGTCCCTAATTCCTTTGACACTTTCACAAGTTAGAATGGTATATCAAACATTGGTAACCAGGAACAGCTCTCCACAGAGGCCTCGTTTGGTCCTTCTTCTCTACATAAAGAAGAGAGAGGCTGATTCAGACACATCCCTTCATGCTGACCAGGTTGTTTGCAATGAAAGATGACTTTTGCTCTCTCAGTTCCTTCATAGGTGTCTACAACTTCTCTAGGGATCATTTGCGCATAGACCTTTGAGTTTCTCAGCAGTTGGAAGATCCCCTAAATTCCTGTATTTTAAGACCAACTCTGTCCTTGCTCTTCTCTAAAGTTAGATTGAGGGAACAGTGTATGGTTAGGGTTAATAACAGGTTTGATTTGGAATAGAAATCATTCTGCTGGATGAATAATGGTATTGGGAATCTGCGATATTTTCAAGAATATATAGGTAAAATATAGGAATCTGAAAACAAAAATCTAGGTAAGATTTGAAGCCCAGAAGGGCATTGGGCTTTTGATTGGGTATTAAGCATAGGACCTTGTAACTTGGATGATTGATTTTCAAAGAGAACTTCCAGTCAAAATGGATAGTCAGTAGTATTAGGAAGATAGTCGGTATGTTTATAAAGGAGAGTGAGTATAGGATTTGGACCAAAAGTTCTTTAGCTATAGGGTTTCGGGTATTGAGTGAATGTAAATGTCAGCACATGTGAAGAATTAATCACAATGATGAACTGGGGAAAATATGTAGGAATGCAGATATCAATAGAGACTTTAGGAAATCTGGCAAAGTATAGTCGGTAGTGAAATGTTAATAAAATAGATTCTTGTCACTTCCTGTTTTACTGTATGCTTAATAAAACACTGTTGAAATCTTGAGAAGTGATTTCTAATCTTTTTCCCAGAATGTGCTGTCCCCAACTGCCAAACTTCAGAATGTACTCCCTCACCCAGTTGCACGCAAACTGCTCACCCGCCCAGGCCCATCAATAAACTTTCCTCCCTGCCCTCTTCAAGGAAAGTATATAAGCTCTGCTTAAGCTGTTCTCAGGGTTCTCTGCTCTATTCAAATGAGCTCTGAGCCCCAGCATGCTGGACCCCCAATAAACCCTTTGTTTTTGCATGAGAGAGTCTCTTGGTGGTCTCTTCCCCCAATGCTCTTCCGATATTTATATATGGAGGTTCCACCGAAATCCAGCAGTGGTGAACGAGAGACCCCAATGGGCTACTCTCAGGGTAAGTAAGGCACCTCTTTCTGGTTTCAGGTTTCAGGTTAGGGCTTGGCAAAATGGCTGTCGATGAAGTGTGTGAGCTCTCTTTGATGGTGGCTGGCAGACGTGTCACAGAGCCACAAGCCAAGTCCCTGGGGGACGCCACAGAGGACTCGGGAATCAAGGAATAATAGTCTCCTCGACTCAGTGATACTTTGTTTCAGATTCGGTATTGCCAGCCCATCGGGTTTTGCCACCTGCTCAGTCTTGGTCTCAGTGTTGGACGTCCATTGCCTGTCTTTATTGTTTTCTCTTGTCTGTGTCCTGTGTCGTTGCTTTTACTGTTTGTGTATCTTTCATTATGGGACAGATCACTTCAATGCCTCTGTCCCTGACCCTTGATCTATGGACCAAAGTCCGCTTAAGGGCTCAGAATGTTTCTTTTTTAGTAAAACGCTGGACCTGGCAGACTCTGTGTGCCACAGAATGGCCCACCTTTCGATTCGGATGGCCCCTAGAAGGATCTTTCTACTTCCCACTAATTTAAAAAGACAGAGATATTGTCTTACAGCCAGGGCCACATAGTCATACTGATAAACAGGAATATACCTTAACTTGGCAGGACCTCTGCAAATCTCCTCCTCCGTGGGTGAAGCCTTTCCTTGCTGTGTCCCCGTTCCTACTCCTTCCCCCACGATCTCTCAACCCCTCTGCTCCTCCTCCTCCTCCACCCTCTGTTCTCCCTGAGTCACAAGATTTGACTCTACTGGACTCTCGTCCCCCTCCTTATCTTCTACCCTTGTCCCACAACCCCCAACACCCTCTAAGTGATTCTCCAGCTGCTGACTCAGCCTCTCCGCAATTGGAGGACGCTAAGCCAGCCCAGGGCCCTCCAGATAACTCCCCTGCGTCACACAGAGCCCCTCCTCCCCTGGAGGAAGCTGGAGTTGCTAAAGGAACTCGCCGGTGGCAAATGATTGAAAACCCTGGAACTCCCGTGTTGCTTCCCTCCATCCCTAAGGACCAATGATTGACGATGGCCATAGGGAAAAAATGCAAGCCTACCAGTATTGGCCTTCTCCTCTTCAGACCTATATAAATGGAAAAATAACAATCCCCCTTTTACCGAGGACCCAACCTGGCTCTCAGGTCTGGTGAAGTCATTGATGTTTTCACACCAACCTACTTGAGATGACTGCCAAAAACTCCTAGGGACTCTCTTCTTGACAGAGGAACAAAAGAGAATCCTCCTGGATGCTAGAAAAAAGTATCCTCGGACCAAATGCGTGACCGACAAAACTTCCCAATATATTCAAAGCCGGCTTTCTCTTGAAACGACCCAACTGGGACCCCAACACCTTTGAAGGTAGGGAGCATCTGTCCACTTATCGCCGGGCTCTAATAGTGGGTATCTTAGTGGCCGCTAGGTGACCAACTAATTTGGCCAAGGTAAGAGAGATTATTTAAGGGCCTGATGAATCTCCCTCTATGTTCTTAGAGATAATTATGTAGGCATATAAGAGACATACTCCTTTCGATCCTCAGGCAGAGGATCAAAAGGCATCTGTCACAGTGGCCTTTATTGGGAAAGCTGCCCTGGATATTAAAAGAAAGTTACAATGCTTAGATGGATTACAAGATATGACTTTGAGGGATTTATTCAGAGAACCCGAGAAGGTATACTTTAAGAGAGAGACTGAGGAAGAGAAGGGAGCTGAGTGAGGATAAAAGAAACAAAAGACAGACTAAGGCATTGACTAAGGTCCTGGTCACAACAACAAATAGGCCAGAAACTAAGAAAGAGAGAGACAGGAAGGGATACCTGGGCACACACTAGAGGCCACCCCTGGCCTCAGATCAATGTGCCTACTCTAAAGAAAAAGGACACTGGGCCAAAGAGTGCCCTAGAAAGAGACAGCCATGCCAGCCAGATATTCTGACTCTGGAGGAATACTAAGAAAGTCCGGGCTCAGATCCTCTCCCTGACCTCAAGGTAACTTTTGAAGTGGAGGGGAACACAATAAACTTTGAAGTAGATGCAGGGGGAATATACTCAGCCCGTAAGGCCCATTGGGCCCTCTACCGAATAAAAGGTCTCTAATTCAAGAGTCTAACAGAAGTAAATATCGGGCTTTGACAACTACGAGGACCATGGACCAGGGAAAAGGAAAAATCCATCACTCCTTCCTAGTAATCCCAGAATGCCTGGCCCCATTGATGGGCAGAGTTCTGCTCACCAAGCTCTGGGCCAAAATAACTTTTAACCCTGAAGGCCCCCAAGTGGAATTTTTTAATCCTTCAGTAACTACTCCTATAATCATGGCTCTAACTATGTCAGTAGCAAATGTTCATCAACTCACTCACCTTTTTTCAAAGAAACTGCATTCATTCGTGAAGGATCAAGAACACAGTTTTCCACTAACCTACTCACAGCAAAAGGAAATAACTGAATGGGTAACAAAAGCCTGTCAGGTCCATTAATTGGTTAAAGCTTACACTTCCAAGCTTCCTGCAGGAAAGCACCTATGAGGAACCAGACGAGGACAATTCTGGGAAGTGGACTTTACTGAAATTAAGCCAGTAAGGTATGGACTTAAATAACTCCTAGTCTTTGAACATACATTTTCAGGATGTATTGAAGCCTTCCCCACACACACACAAAAAAAGAAATAAAAAAGAAGAAAAAAGAAACATTGCAAATGGTTGTAAAGAAGATACTGGAAGATATTTATTCTCCCCTTGACGACCAGTAGTCTTAACCCTCATCAGCCCCTTAAGCTGCGATGGCTGATCACAAATCCTACTGGACACGAAGTATGGCCTATCTCGAATACAGCCCCCTTACGAACCTGGTGGCCATCTCTCCACCCAGTCATTTGTCAGCTGGCTATAGGTCTTTCCTATTGGGATATCCCTGATTAACAGGATCCCACTAAAATTCCATTAAATCCCTTCTGTACCATAGATAATGGAAACAAACATTATAGATATAGGGACACGTGAGCCAGATGCAGGTTGGCTAGCCTAGATTACTATGTTTGCCCTGCAGACTATCAAAGCCACAAACAGTCACGGCTGTGGGGGGGGAGAGCAGACTTCTATTGTAAGTCATGGGGATGTGAGCATACAGGGACTGTCAGATGGAACCCAAACTCCTCATCAAATTCGGTACACAGCATTGGCCATATTACGAATTAGATAACCAAAACCGATGGCCCCCAGAGAAGTCTCTAGATCCTCAAATTCTGTGTGACCTTTTTAACTTCTGCAAGTGCTCAAAAGGGTGAAAGGAGATTCCGCTATGTGGAGGCCTTCTCTCTCCTTTGCTCACATCCTGAACTATGCTTCTCCAATAGATGCTCACCCTCAGCCTTGTGCTCTAGACTCTCTGCTGTCACTCCCACCTCAGCAACTTGATTTCTCCCCTCCAATATCTAGATCAAAAACTCAAATCTCGACTGGTTCTCAGACCATTGCTCCCTTGCTGAGGTTGCAGGTACTGAGGTACCACTCCATTCACTCACTCCTCTCCTCTCCTGTCAGTGCCCGCACCGGGTCCCACCCAGTCCTCTTACCACCTAATGCAAAGCTCAAACCCGCTGAGAAGAATCCTCAGACCCTAATACAAGATGTAATGAAAATGGCCTTTAATGTTGCTTTGTCATCACTAAAAACAGGTTACTAAGAATTTAAAGTCCCTCACAGGCTTTTTGGAATCTCACTCCCGTCTCCCCCTCTGTTCTATCTGTTCTACTGCTCAAGTTTTTGTTGCTATTAAGATCCCAAAGCCCTCTCCCAATATTCTTTTACATCTCTCCTTCCTCATTCTCAGATCCACAGAGCTGCTCTTATCCCTGCCTTCCAAATTGTCCCCCTCTGTACCAGGCCCACAGAAAAGTCTTAACTGACCTTCTCCAGAAGTCTTCACCATGGCTGATTTAGGACTTTCAGCAAAAGAGTCCCGATAAAAGAGTTCACTGTAGATAAACTTCCTATTTTTGTGTTGCCCTGGTCTCCTTGGCAACTGGCTAAAAAATTCAGCACTCCTGATCTAGAAACACCCTTACTAGTTTTTCACAAAATATTTGAAAAAAAGGCCTCTGGCCTTGAGCTGGGGCTTCACAGAGATGGCTACATTTCTAAGATAAAGAAGTTACAAACTGGGCTGTATGGAAACAGCTGGAAGGGGGAAAAAAAGAAAGGGAAGACACCCCCACCCAGGTGTCCTTGAAAAGTTAACTTGCCCAAACTGAGGAAAAAACAGAAACAAAGACTGCTTTTTGTGAACTTCTGCAGACTGTGAACTTCTGAGCCCCTTCCCTTACGTGTTGGGTACAAAATTCTGAAACTACGTAACTTGGGTTTCAGGGGATTAATTGATTACAACAGAAGCAATGCCCTCTGAATCTGGTTGAAATCAAAAAAGACTGTTTCCGTGTCTTTGGTGCTATCTTAGGTGCCTTGCCTTGTCCGTCCCTACAACAGTATAATTCTATATACTTAAACATTGTTTATGTTTTCATGAAATGGTCAACAGATGTGATTAATTGTGAAATGGTGCAGATGTTTCCCAGAGTGCTCTATCATGACGCAGGTTCATTTGAAGATCAAAGAGGGGGACATACAACCCGGTTCCGCTGGGAACATATGTCCCTCACCTTAGCCATTCTATTACGAATAGGAGTTGCTGCAGGGTTGAGCACAAGAACCACTGCTCTGGTCCATGGGACACAACAAGTGACCCAATTAGAAGCAGCAATAGATCAAAACTTAAAGATGAAACCTCCATCACAGCTTTGCAGGAATCTTTAACCTCTCTCTCTGAAGTTGTTTTACAGAACAGTCGAGGGTTGGACCTCCTTTTCATGACAGAGGGGGGCCTTTGTGCTTCATTGAGGGAAGAATGTTGTTTTTATGTCGACAATACTGGAGTTGTAAAAAAATCTATGAGTAAATTAAAAAGATGCCTTGAAGAGCAACAACGAGAGAGAGAGGCACAAAAAGGGTAGTTTGAGTCTTTTTTTACACAGTCCCCCTGGTTAATTATGTTTTTATCAACCCTGGCCGGTCCAATAATAATCCTCATATTATTACTAACTATAAAACCCTGTTTCCTCAACCATGTAATTTCTTTTCTCCAAGCTCAAATTGGACAAATTAAAATTATGGTAATACCCCACTAGCAGACATAGAATGTGACACCCCACAAAGATCACTTTTATGATTAAAAGTAGCCAGAAAAAGAAGTGGGGAATGAAAGGTTAATAAAATATGTACTTGTCACTTCCTGTTTTTCTGTACACTTAACGAAACACTGTTGAAATCTTGAGAACTCTTTGCTAATCTTGTTGCCAGAATGTGCTGTCCCCAATTGCCAAACTGCAGAATCTACTCCCTCACCCGGTTGAATAGAAACCTGAACTGTACTTGGATCATTGAATGTAGAAGAGAACATCCATTCAAAAAGTTATAGTCAGTTGGATTAGAAAGATAGTTGGTAAGTTTAGGTAGAAAAGTGAGTATAGGATTTGGAACAAAAGTTCTTTAGCAATAGGGTTTTGGTTAGAGAGTCAATGTAAATGTCAACACAAGTGAAGAGTCAGTCACAATGATGCACAGGGCAAAATATGTAGGAAAGCAGATATCAATAGAGACATTAGGAAATCAGGAAAAGAATAAAGTGAGTGATGGGATTAGATATTTTCAACAGGGTTGAGGATGAATATATGAGCTTAGGATAAAACAAATATGAAGTCAACAATAGGATTGACATTTGATAGCATTAGCGTAGCCCAAGACAGTGTCCAAAATAAGCTCTGTTGCCCCTCATTTGCCTAAATTCCCAGTGGCCTGTACACCCTTCCTGTGTACCAGGAGTGATCAAATAGGCCTGCCCTTAATACTGTTCTGCTTCTCCAATTTGAGTCCTACTGAGTGTTGGGTACAGATTCTTTATTTGAATTGGAAAGATGAGAAAACTCAAGCACCTATTGGATAGCCTCTGAATAGATTTGAAGAACTCATTTGACCCAAAAGATCCCTATTCTCACTTGATGGAATTCAGGAACCTTACAGAGGAAGGCAAAATACTTTATCAACAATGACTGCTCTTTTTGCCATTTTGGATTTTATGCACCCATGGGATCTTTCTTTAGATCCATCAGGTACTGAGAATCTAAGTCAAAGAATCACACTGGGCCAAGAGGCTGATTCACACACATCTCTTTCCAAATCAATTAAGGAAAGAGCCAAAGGTAAAGCATATTCATTTCCATTTGAAAAATCTTTCCTTCAGGATTCACAAAGGGTTGGCCTGAGACAAAGACCTTCCTGACTCTCAGGGCAACAGAACAATAGGTAAGCAAATGGCCCAAAGCAGGGATTCTCCACTGAGACTTTACTGGTCACACTGATATCTGAGTTTTCTGAGATGCTCGCCATTCCATTCAGCTATCCAGTACATGGCCATGTCACAGAGCTTGGAGGTAGTACATATCTTGGACACAAAACCATGAGCCTATTCTGGAGATTGGCCATAATTCAGGAAGAAAACAGCAACTTAGGAAGGTAGCAGGTATCGCCCATCAATAAGGCAAGCCACATTCAATTCATAAATTGTGCTGGATGAATGCTGGGAAGCTTTCTATGAGACAGGACACATCCATTGATGCATTCTCTTTTCTAATGTCTACAAGTACGGACACAGTGGGATACACAGACATAGAAACACTTGCATTGTCAAACGACTTACTAGAAACAGTTCACTCCAAACCAAACAAACCGCCTTTTCTAACTATTCTCAGAACATGAGACAAAACCACAAACCCACACCCGCAATGGCACCTCCTTCCCCCAAATAGGTCTGTGACTCTCCGGAGTGTGCTCTGACTGATGGGCCATACTATGATCCTCCGAAATGGCCTCACCTGTCTCAGATCTGGTCTTCTTGGCCAACAATGTGAAGTTGTTAGAAGCCAGGAGTGAGCCACTATCTGCTTTCTCAGGAAGAGCCCCTCTTCCGAGCTTTCCTGGCATTTGGCCATCCTCACATCAGTAGGTATCAAGAAAGACTGACTCTGTCCTTTGTAAATCCAAAAAAGTGAGACCACTGGGACTAGAACTGAGACTGGCTCTGGGTGCCTGGCTTTCTGTATCCCAAGTTCAGAGAGTTCCATCACCATGGAAGTGAGATGAGATCACGTCCTTCAGGAACTGAATGAGATCACTGCCTTGGCAACCACTTTGTCATAACAATTGCTTCCAACGGTCCCATGAGATGAGGGCTGCCCCTACTTGCTGTGACACTTTCACAAGTTAGAATGGTATATCACCCGTAGGCAAAAGGGAACAGCTCTCCACACAGGCCGGGTTTGGTCCATCTTCTCTACATTAAGAAGAGATAGGCTCATTCTGACTCAACCCTTAATCCTGACCAGGTTGTTTGCCATGGAAGATGATTTTTGCTCTCTCAGGTCTTACATAGCTGCCTACATCTTCTCCAGAGATCATTTCTGCATGGAGCTTTGAGGTTCTCAACAGATGGAAGATCCACTGCATTCCTGTATTGTAAGACCAACACTGTCCCTGCTCTTCTGTAAACATAGATGTGAATTGGAGTCATGAGAAAACCCACGAACCTATGGGATAGCCTCTGCAGAACTTTAAAGAATTCACTTGACCCAAATGATCCCTATTCTCACTTAATGGAGGTCAGGAACCTTACAGAGGAAGGCGAGAGACTCTATCCACCATGACAGTTCTTTTGTCCATTTTGGTTTTGGATGCACACATGGGATTTTTCTTTAGACCCATCATGTGCTGTGAATCTAAGCCACAGCCTCACATAGGGCCAAGAGGCTGATTCAGACACATCCATTTACAAAGCAATTAACCGAAGAGGCACAGGTAATGACCATTCAATTCCATTTGAAAACTATTTTCTTCAGGCTTCACAAAGTGTGGCCTGAGGCAAAGACCTTCCTGACATTCAGGGCAACAGAATAGTTAAGCAAAAGGCCCAAAGCAGGGTTTCTCCACTGAGACTTTCTTGGGCATACTGATATCTGAGTTTTCTGAGATACTCACCATTCCCATAAGCTATCCAGTACATGGCCATGTCACAGAGATTGAGGTGGTACATATCTTGGACACAAAATCATGAGCGTATTCTGGAGAGTGTCCAGAATTCAGGAAGAAAACAGGAATTTAGAAAGATAGCAGGAGTTGCCCATCCATACGGCAAGCTGCCGTCCATTCATAAATTGCACAGGATGAATGCTTTGAAGCTTTCTCGTAGACAGGACACATCCATTGATGCATTCTCTTTTCTACTGTCTACAATCACGGACACAGTATGATATATAGACACAGAAACACTCACGTTGTCAAAGGACTTACTAGAAACAGTCCACTCCAAAACAAACAAACCAGCTTTCCTAACTATTCTCAGAACATGAGACAAAACCACAAACTCACACTCACACCCAAAAAGGCACCTCTTTCCCCCAAGTAGGTCTGTGTCTATCCGGAGTGTCCTCTGACTTGTGGGCCATACTATGTTCCCCAAAAATGGCGTGTCCTGTCTCCGATCTGGTCTCTATAGCAAACTCTGTGAAGTTGTCAGGAGTCCGTGGTGAGAAACTACCTGCTTTCTCTGGAAAGGCCAGTCTTCATAGTTTCCAGGCATTTGGCTGTCCTCACATCAGTATGTACCAAGAAAGAGTGACTCTGTCTTGTTAAAACCAAACAAGTGAGCCCACTGGGACATGGAGTGGGTTTGACTCTGTGTGCCTGGTTTCCTGGATCCCAAGATCACAGACTTTCATCACCAATAATGTAAGGTGAGGTCACTTCCTTCAAGAACTGAATGAAGTCACTGCCTTGGAAACCACTTTGTTTTAACAGTTGCTTCCAAGGTTCCCAAAAGATGGAGTCTGCCTCTACTTGCTGTGACTCATTCATAAGTTAGAATGGTATATCAACCATAGGCACCGGGGAACAGCTCTCCACACAGCCATGGTTTGGTCCATCTTCTCTACATTAGGAAGAGAGAGGCTAATTCAGACACATCCCTTCAACCTGACCAGGTTGTTTGCCATGGAAGATGACTTTTGCTCTCTCAGATCCTTCATACCTGCCTACACCTACTCAAGGGATTATTTCTGCAGGGACTTTTGAGGTTCTCAGCTGGTGGATGATACCCTACCTTCCTGGATTTTAAGACCAACTCTGTCCCTGCTCTTCTGTAAAGTGAGATTGAGGGAACAGTGTATGGTTAGTGTTAATAGCATGTTCGATTTGGGTTAGGAGTCATTCTGCTGGATGAATTATGGTATTGGGAACCTGTGATATTTATAAGAATATAAATGTGAAATATATGTATGAGATCAGAGATCTAGGAAAGATTTGAAGCCCAGAAAGGCATTGGGCCCTTGATTGGTATACTTAGATTGAATTATGTTCTGCACCGAGGTCTCAGATAAATCGATATACAATGGCATAGGACCCTATACCTCGGATGATTGAAAGTAGAAGAGAACATCCAGTCAAAAAGGGATAGTCTGTAGGATTAGGAAGATAGTCAGTAGGTTTAGGAAGAAGAGTGAGTCTCGGAGTTGGACCAAAAGTTCTTTAGCAATTGGTTTTCAGTTAGAGGGTGAATGTAAATGTCAGCACATGTGAAGAGACAGTCACAATGATGAACTGGGAAAAATATGTAGGAAAGCAGATATCAATAGGGGCATTAGGAAATCAGGAAAAGTATAAAGTGAGTGATAGGATTAGATATTTTCAACAGGCTTGAGGTTAAATATATAATCTTAGGAAGAAACAAATATGTAGTAACCAATAGGATTGACATTTGAGAGCAGTAGGCACCCTGGACATAGATGCTTTTAGTAATCCATGGTCACTTTCCATTTAGGCTTTGGTACAATCATATGTGTGACCTTTGCATTTTGTGTCCAGAATACTACTGTGGTAAAATGTATATGTAGATCAGGTGACATAAGTATTTCTTCCACCATAAAGGGGAGTAATATTCTGGAAACTTATAAATTCGTACTGGGGATACAAATAGGTGTACCTTGTGTTGATGATTATTGAGATGATGCATGAATAGACCATATTGTGAATAAAGTATGTAACTGGATCCAACATTAAATAATGGATTGAGTTTGCATCTGAAAATATATTGGAAATCTTATATTGATATATATACCATCATTCCAACGAGTTATATATGCAATGGTATTATTAGGGTTACGGTTTATCGTGAAGAGTGAGTTTTGCTTCAAAAATGATTATGGAATCGAAAATAATGTGTTTAGAAAGAAGTCTAGTGAAAAGACCAGTAAAGAAACATGGAGGAATACATGTGTTCTGAAGTAGTAAGTAATTGAAAGTGAACCAAATGCCAAAAAAATTTGTGAAGTTGTGGATGAAAAAATACATCCTATGATGTCCATAAACTGAAGAAATAGTAATGTACCAGTGTTGAGTAAAAATGAACTTCAAATTACACATCATGTCCCATAGCAATCTACTTGCATTGATGTTAAACTGGGTCAGTTACTGTAGAAATATTAGGATTTTTAAGCACCATCCACTGAACTTAGTTTTCAGTAGTAGGAAACCAAAATATATTTCAGGTGTATGAATATTACTGAGAATAATCTTGTGAAATTTGAATTTAAATGAACATAAATGAATATGAATGAATTTAGGGAGTGTATAATAAGACACATATTTTTCATATTTTTTTAAAATCCGTAGAATATACACACACACACACGCACACACACACACACACACATGCACACACACACACACATTAATATTTAGCAATATATATGCCAATCGATATTCATCATGAAATATAATTCATTCACAAATCCAAAAATATTCATTTTACTGAACATGGATTTATGTATAGTGTTTTTCACTAGGAAACACACCCATAGGTGGAATTTTCAGTTCCATCATTATTTAGGGAGAGTCATCTCTTCTCACAATTTTGATATTCCAAAGTCAGTGATCTTACAAGAATGTACGTGTGATACCAGGTAGGATATTGTATATGCATAAAAAAATTACATGTGCTGAATAGGATACAGAGAAAGGGAGACAGGAATTTACATATGTGATAACTTTAAAAAATCATGGAGAAATATTAAAATGAAAAGTTTACTAAATTTAAAACACATACTCTTGATAAAGAGGAAGACAAATACAAATATACACCATGCTTCCTATAAAAGCACTGTACTTCTATTCAGTTAGGTTTTTTTTTTCTCCATGATATTAGGATTAGTAGTCAGAGTCTACTAGGGTATGGGTTAGTGTCAGGGATTCAGTATTTCAAATAGAAAATAGGAAAATGAATCTAATGTGTATGCAAACATGTGATACACAAAAATCTTCCCTCTCTTATCCAGAACAATACCTTGACATAACCATCGCTAAAAGTAAGACACAATTAGAGGAGAGGAGTTAGAAAACCTGTGAATACATATGTGGAATGAAAAATGCTCAGGAGTTCACAACACTGGAGGTGGTAAAAGAGTTTACAAAAGTATGGGAGAGGGTAAACACTCCAGAAACATGGAGCTGTGCTGACCTAAAGACTTATTGAGAAACTTCCTCTGAGGTTAGGCACAAGAAATATATGTATGGCAATATGTAAATCAATGGTTCTGCAACTGATGTGATTCTGCAATCTGTATATGGAGTAAAAATGGGAGCTCATATCCCACTTGAATCAAAGTGTAAAATTTGATATATCAAGAAGTATGTACTGTTTTGAACAACCTACAATAAAAATTAATTAAAAAAAGAAAAAGAAATATATGTAATTGTCAGGAGATTTAGCTTCGTTTGTAGTGACACCAAAAATCTGGGTCTGCATCTATGTGACCTGGAGGACATGGTTCTTTATTTTGTAATGAACATGAGGCAGCAGGTCTGAAATCTCCCTTTGTAGGTAAACTGTTGCTACTGGGAGCTAAGTGTCTTCCCGTGTGGTCTGTGAAGCCATTTGGTCATCCTCCACTTTTCAGGGTGTTTCTTACTGCTGCACTGGGAATTTGGTATTAGCTTCATGAAATACAATATGTTCAACTGGGACACAATGCTGGAGGGAGTTCTGTCATGTGTGGTTGGTCAGGGTCGGCAAGAGAATGTATGAACCAGGCTTCTATCCCACATAGCTTTCCCCTTGACTATAGCAACCTGATTCTGAACATTGCCCTGAAACCTCTACATATAACAAGATACCTTTACATATAAAGGTCTGCTGCCTGCACCATGTCAGTCGCAAGATTTGGAAGCCAATGGAAGATCCAGGTGGTCCTACCAAAAATATTTATTTACACACCTATAGTCCACTGCTCTACGCCCACTACCCAGCAGGCTCCAACTTACTGGCATCTCTGTTCTACACCATTTTCACGAAACTCAGTCAATCAAGGCACTGTTTGTTATACTCATGATCAGCAACAGGATATCTTAAGGTTATCCAGTGCCACCTGGTCATGGGGATTTCAAAAATTTCATGGTATTAATCTAGTCATTTTTCAAGGATGAAGTTGGAGGCACTGTGGGTTTCATTTAATTCAGGAACCATTAAATGGTGAGGAAGCTCATTTCAATGAAAGCTCTGGAGAACACTCACAGGCAAGCCTTCCCAAAGAGTGGCCAAAAGGACACATGAATCCAGGTCCATTGAGGTATACAATGTGAGGTCCATGTGTGTTTGGACTCTCAACTATGGCTACCAAGTCTTTAAGAATTAAATCATGTGATATCCTGGCTCAGAATCCCTGAGCTCTGTGGAAAGCCATCCTGGGCCTAGATCTCAGTTTCCAAAAGTGATTCTCATGCGTGGTCTCCTAAAATCCCAACACTATTCATGGCAATACTTCTCTGAGGTCAGTTCCAGAACTCAGTCTCTAAGGGGAATCACACCAGAGTTCAAGCCCTGGTGGACCCAGTCATCTCTTCCAACTACCTCACAAATTACCACAATTAAAACAAGAACCCTCCCATATGGCCCTCATCTTCTTTCATATAGACACTCATCATAATCTGGCTGGAGGTTTCCATGAGGGGTGCAGACCAAGACAGTGTCCCAAATAAGCTCCTTTGCCCCTCATTTGCCTAAAGTCAAGGTGGCCTGGACACCCATCCTGTGAACCAAAAGTGATCAAATAGGCCTGCCGTTAATACCGCTCCAATTTGAGGACTACTGTCTGTGGGGTTTAGATTCTTTATGTGAATTTTAGTCATGAGAAAACCCAAGCACAACGGGCTAGCCTCTGCAGGTTTTGTAGAACTCTTTTGACCCAAAGGATCCCATTCTCACTTGATGGAAGTCAGGAACCTTACAGAGGAAGTCGAGAGACTTCATCCCAATAATTGTTCTTTTGGCGAATTTTCTTTTGGATGCACACATGGTAACTTTCTTTAGATCCATCAGGTGCTGAGAATCTAAGCCACAGCCACACACAGGGCCAAGGGCCTGATTCAGACACATCCCTTTCCAAAGCAATTAAGGAAAGTGCCACAGGTATGCCCATTCATTTCCATTTGAAAACTGTTTTCTTCAGGCTTCACAAAGGGGTGGCCTGAGGCAAAGACCTTCCTGACATTCAGGGCAACAGAACAATAGGTAAGCAAAAGGCCCAAAGCAGGGTTTCTCCTCTGAGACTTTCCTGGTCACACTGATATCTGAGTTTCCTGAGATGCTCGCCATCCCCTACAGCTATCCTGTACATGGCCATGTCACAGAGCTTGGAGGTGGTACATATCTTGGACACAAAACCATGGGTCTATTCTTGAGATTGGCCAGAATTCAGGACGAAAATAGAAACTTAGGTAGGTAGCAGGTGTTGCTCATCGATAAGGCAAGCTACAGTCCATTCATAAACGGGGCAATATGAATGCTGAGAAGATTTCTACTAGACACGAGACATCCATTGATGTATTCTCTTTTCTAATGTCTACAACCACGGAAACAGTGGAATACACAGACATAGAAACACTCGCCCTGTGAAAAGACTTACTAGAAACAGTCCACTTCAAATGAAACAAACCGACTGTCCTACCTATTCTCAGAAAATGAGACAAAACCACAAACCCACAACCACACCCACAAAGGCACCTCCTTCCCCTAAGTAGGTCTGTGACTATCCAGAGTGTCCTCTGACTTGTGGGCCATAATATGTTCCCCCAAAATGGCCTTTCCTGTCTCAGATCTTGTCTCCTTGGCCAACTCTGTGAACTTCTTAGGAGCCAACGGTGAGCTACTACCTGCTTTCTCATGAAAAGCCCTGCATCAGAGCTTTCCTGGCATTTGGCCTTCCTCACATCTGTAGGTACCAAAAAATACTGACCCTGTCCTTGGTAAATCCAAACAAGTGAGACCACTGGGACTGGGACTGGGACTGGCTCTGTGTGCCTGGCTTCCTGGATCCCACGTTCAGAGAGTTCCATCACCAAGAAAGTGAGGTGAGGTCACTTCCTTCCTGAACTGAATGAGGGCACTGTCTTGGCAGCCACTTTGTCCTAACTGTTGCTTCCAAGGGTCCCAAGAGATTGAGGCTGCCCCTACTTCCTGTGACATTTTCACAAGTTAGAATGGTATATCAACCAAAGGCACCCAGGAATAGATCTCCACACAGGCCTGGTTTGGTCCATGATCTCTACATTAAAAAAAAATCTGATTCAGACACAACCTTTTATCCTGACCGGGTTGTTTGCCATGGAAGATGACTTTTGGTCTCTCAGGTCCTTTATTGCTTCCTACATCTTCTCCAGGGATCATTTCTGCATGGACCTTTGAGGTTCTCAGCAGGTGGAAGTTTTTCTACATTTCTGTATTGTAATATCAACTCCTTCCCTGCTCTTCTGTAAAGTTAGATTGAGGGAACAGTGTCCGGTTATGGTTAAAAACATGCTCGATTTGGGTTAGAAATCATTTTGCTGGATGAATGATCGTATTGGGAACTTGCTATGTGTAGAAGAATATATAGGTGAAATATATGTATGAAAAAAGAAATCTAAGTCTGATTTGAAGCCCAGAAGGGCATTGGGCCCTTGATAGGGATACGTGGTGTTGAATTACGTTCTGCAGAGTTGTCTCAGATAAATCGATATACAATGGCATAGCACCTTGTACGTTGCATGAATTAATGTAGAAGGAACATCAAGTCAAAAAGGAATAGTCAGTAGTGAAAGGTTAATAAAATTAATAAAATAGGTACTTGTCACTTCCTGTGTTTCTGTATGCTTAACAAAACACTGTTGAAATCTTGAGAAATGTTTGCTAATCTTGTTCTAGAATGTACTGTTCCCAACAGCCGAACTGCAGAATGTACTCCGTCACTCGGTGTCATGCAAACCGCCCACTCGCCCTTACCCATCACTGAACTTCCGTCTCTTCCCTCTCCAAGGAAAGTATATAAGCTCTGCTTAAGCTGTTCTCAGAGGTCTCTGCTCTATTTAATTTAGCTCTGAGCTCCAGCATGCTGGACCACAAATAAACCCTTTGCTGTTGCATGAGACAGTCTCTTGGTAGTATCTTCCTCTGACACTCGCCTGACCTTTACATATTGAGGTTCCACCGAGTTCCAGCAGTGGCGGACGAGAGACCCCAACGGGCTCCTCTTGGAGCAAGTAAGGCGCCTCTTTCCGGTTTCAGGTTTCTTGTTAGGGCTTGGCAAAATTGCTGGCGATGAAGAGCCTGGGCTCTCTCCGACGGTGGCTGAGAGACATGTCACAGAGACAAAGGGCACCTCTCTGGAGGACCCCGCAGAGAACTCGGGAAATCAAGGAACAATAGTCTTCTCGACTCAGTGATATTTTTTTTAGATTCGTTATTGCCATGCCATTGGGTTTTGCCGGCTACTCATTCCTGGTCTCAGTGTTGGACGTTCATTGCCTGTCTTCATGGTCTTGTCTTATCTGTGTCGTGTGTCCTTGCTTTTACTGTTTGTGGAACTTTCATTATGGAACAGAGCACGTCAATGCCTCTGTCCCTGACCCTTGATCACTGGACCAAAGTCCGCTTAAGGGCTCAGAATCTTTCTTTTTTTAGTAAAACGCTGGACCTGGCAGAATCTCTGTGCCTCAGAATGGCCCATCTTTGGAGTCGTATGGCCCCTAGAAGGATCTTTCTACTTCCCACTAATTTAAAAAGTCAGAGGTCTTGTCTTTCAGCCAGTGCCACATAGCCATCCGGATCAACAGCCATATATCTTAACTTGGCAGGACCTCTGCAAATCTCCTCCTCCATGGGTGAAGCCTTTCCTTGCCCCTACCTCTGCTCCTACTCCTTCCCCCATGATCTCTCAAACCCTCTCAACCTCCTCCTCCTCCACCCTCTGTTCTCCCTGAGTCACAGATTTGACTCTACTGGACTCTTCTCCCCCTCCTTATCCCCTGCCCTCGTCCCCTAACACACAACACACTCTAAGTGATTCCGCTGCTGCTGACTAAGCCTCTCTACCATTGGAGGAAGCTAAGCCGGTAATAGGATCGGACAATGGACCGATGTTCATGGCCCAGGTAAGTCAGGGGTTAGCCAGGAACCTGGGGATTAATTGGAAGTTAAATTGTGCTTATAGACCACAGAGTTCAAGACAAGTAGAAAGAATGAATAGAACCATTAAAGAGACCTTAACGAAATTAAGCTTAGAGACCAGCATAGGATTGGACTATGCTCCTGCCTTATGCAATGTTTCATGCAAGAAAAAATCCCTTTGTTTCTTTGAGTAACCTTACCACGTGTGAAATTCTTTATGGTGGCCCTCCTCCAGTAGGGGACCTAAGCCCAACTGTAAGACCTAAAGATCCTTTCCACACCCCCTTGCTTGACAGACTTAAAGATCTTGAAAGAACTCAGTAATACCTGTGAAAACAGCTGGCCACTGCCTACCCAACTGGGAACCAGGGGATTCCACATCCATATCAAGTAAGAGATTTCATCTATGTAAGATGATATCAGGTGTCATCCCTGGTACCCCGCTGAAAAGGACCATACCAGGTGCTATTATAACACCTACAGTGGTAAACGTAAACAGAATCACTTCCTGGATCCATGCCTCTCATCTCAAGCCTGCTCCCTGTACAGAATCTTTCTGGAAACTGAAAAAGACTGGTAACAGTTTCAAATTGTGTATTGGCAATGTGAATAAGGTTATATACTCTCCCCTTGGCTACAAGTAGTCCTAACCCTCATCAGCCCATTAAGCAGTGATGGCTGATCACAAATCCTACTGGAAAAGAAGTATGGTCTATCTCGCATAAAGCCCCCTTAGGGACCTGGTGGCCATCTCTCCACCCAGACATTTGTTAGCTGGCTATAGGTATTTCCTATTGTGATATCACTGATGAAGAGGATCCCACTAAAATACCATTAAATCCCTTCTGTACCATAGATAATGGAAACAAACATTATGGATGTAGGGACACGCGAGCCAGATGCAGGTTGGCTAGTCTAGATTACTAAGTTTGCCTGGCAGACTATCAAAGCCACAAAGAGTAACGGCTGTGTGGGGGAAAAGCCGACTTTTTCTGTATGTCATGGGAATGTGTGCATACAGGGGCTGCCTGATGGAACCCCAATTCTTCATCAAATTCAGTACACAGCATTGGCCACATTACCAATTAGACAACCAAAAACTATGGCACCCAGAGGGGTCTCTAGATCCTCAAATTTTGCGTGACCTTTTTGACTTCTGCAAGTGCTCAAAAGAGTGAAAGGAAATTCCCCTATGTGGAAGCCTTTTCCCTCCTTCACTCACATCCTGAACTATGCTTCTCCAATAGATCATTATGCTCAGCCTTCTGCTCCAGACCCTCTGCTGTCACTCCCATCTCAGCAACTTGATTTCTCCCCTCCAATAACTAGATCAGAAACCCAAAGCTCCACCAGTTCTCTGACCATCGCCCCCTTGCTGAGGTAGCAGGTACATAGGTACCGCTCCACCGACTCATTCCTCTCATCTCCTGTCAGTGCCCTCACCGGGTCCCACCAGGTCCTCTTACCAGCTAACCCAATGCTCAAACGAGCTGAGGAGAGCCCTGAGACCCTTTTCCAAGATGTAATATAATTGGCCTTTAAAGTTGCTTTGTCATCACTGAAAACAGGTTACTAAAATTTAAAGTCCCTCACAGGATTTTGGGATCCTCACTCCCGTCTTTCACTCTGCTCTACCTGATCTACTGCTCAAGTTTGCTGCTAGGAAATTCCCAATACCCTTTCGCATTATTCTTTTACATCTCTCTTTTCACTCATTCTCAGATCCTCGGAGGTGCTCTCAGCCCCAACTTCCCCGTCTTTCCCCCTCTGTACCAGGCCCACAGAAAAGTCTTAAATGACCTTCTTCAGAAGTCTTCACCATGGCTGAGTTTTGAACTTTCAGCCAAACAGTCCTAATAAAGACTTTAATGTAGATAAACATTCTCTTTTGTATTGCCCTGTTCTACTTGGCCACTGGCTAAAAATCTCAGTACTTCTAAGCTAGACAACCCCTAACTAGTTTTTCACAAAATATGTGAACAAGTCCTCTGGCCTTCAGCTGGGGCTTCACAGAGATGGCTACATTTCTAAGATAAAGAAATTACCAACCGGGCTCCATGGTAACAGCTGGCAGGGGGAAAATAAGAAAGGGAAGAAAAAGCTCTCCTCCTCCCAGGTGTCCTTGAAAAGTTAACTTGCCCAGAACAGAAGGAAAAACAGAAACAAATACTGCTTTTTTAAACTTCTGAAGACTGTGAACTTCTGAGCCCCATCCCTTATATGTTGGGTACAAATTTCTGAAACTACCTAAACTTGAGTTTCAGGGGATTAATTGATTACAATAGAAGCAATGCCCTCTGAATCCGGTTGCAACCAAATAGGACTGTTTCCCTCTCTTGAGTGCTATCTTAGGTGCCTTGCTTTGTCAGTGCCTACAACAGCATAATTCTATATACTTAAACATCGTTTATGTTTTCATGAAATGATCAAGATATGTGATAAATTGTGTAATGGTGCAGATGTTTCCCAGAGTGCTCTATCATGACGCAGGTTCATTTGAAGATCAAATAGGGGGGGGCATACAACCGGTTCCACTGGGAACATATATCCCTCACTTTAGCCATCCTATTAGGAATAGGAGTTGCTGCACGGGTGGGCAGAGGAACCAGTGGCATTGTCCATGGGACACAAAAGATGACCCAATTAGAAGCAGCAATAGAGCAAAAGTAAGATATTAGAAACCTCCTTCAGGGCTTTGCATGAAACTTTAACCTCTCTCTCTGAAGTTGTTTTAC
Organism: Callospermophilus lateralis; assembly: GCF_048772815.1. Classification (NCBI taxonomy): domain Eukaryota; kingdom Metazoa; phylum Chordata; class Mammalia; order Rodentia; family Sciuridae; genus Callospermophilus; species Callospermophilus lateralis. The sequence continues at coordinate 112,960 of NW_027516898.1, forward strand.
AGAACAGTTGAGGGTTGGACCTCCTCTTCATTAGAGAAGGGGGCCTTTGTGCTGCATTGAGGGAAGAATGTTGTTTTTATGCTGACTATACTGGAGTCGTAATAAAATCTATGAGTAAATTTAAAAGACACCTTGAAGAGCATCAACAAGTGAGAGAGGGCCCAAAAGGGTGGCTTGAGTCTTGGTTCACACAGTCCCCCTGGTTAACTACGTTTTTATCAACCCTGGCCGGTCCAATAATAATCCTCATATTATTGCTAACTATAAAACCCTGTTTGCTCAACCGTGTAATGTCTTTTCTCCAGGATCAAATTGGAGGAGTTAAACTTATGGTAATACCCCACTAGCAGACATTGAATGTGACACCCTCCAATGATCATTTTTATGATTAATATTAGCCAGAAGAAGAAGTGGGGAATGAAATATTAATAAAATAGGTACTTGTCACATCTTGTTTTTCTGTATGCTTAACAGAACACTGTTGAAATCTTGAGAAATGTTTGCAAAACTTGTTCCCAGAATGTTCTATCCCCAGCTGCCAAATTGCAGAATGTACTCCCTCTCCCAGTTGCATGCAAACCGCCCACTCGCCCTGACCCATCAATACAATTCCCTCCCTTCTCTCTCCAGGGAAAGTATATAAGCTCTACTTCAGCTATTCTCAGGGCTATCTGCTCTATTCAGGTGAGCTCTGAACCCCAGCATTCTGGACACCCAATAAACCCTTTGATGTTGCATGAGATAGCCTGTTGGTAGTCTCCTCCTCTGAAGCTCGCACCACGTTTACTTGGATGATTGAATGTAGAAGAGAACATCCAGTCAAAAAGGGATAGTCTGTAGCATTAGGAAGATAGTCAGTAAGTTTAGGAAGAAGGGTGAGTATAAGATTTGGAACAAAAGTTTCTTAGCAATAGGATTTCGATTAGAGAGTGAATGTAAATGTCAGCACAAGTGAAGAGTCAGTCACAATGATGAACTGGGGAAAATATGTAGGAAAGCATATATCAATAGAGACATTACAAAATCAGGCAAAGTATAAAGTGTGTGATAGGATTAGACATTTTGAACAGGGTTGAGTTTAAATATATAATCTTAGGAAGAAACAAATATGTAGTCACAAATAGGATTGACATTTGAGAGCATTGGGCAAATTTCAGGTGGATGAATATTTTGAGAATAATCTTGTGAATAGTTGATTATAAATCCACATACATGAACATGAATGAATTTAGGGTGTGAATATAAGACACATATATTTCATATTTTGAAAAATCTGGAGAGTGTATATATATATATATATATATATATATATATATATACATATATATATATATACATATATATACATATACATAAAACAAACACAGAGACAAAAAAGTAGCAATATATATGTCAATCAAAATTCATTATAAAATATATACCATCCACAGATCTAAAAATATTCATTTTACTGAACATGGATTTATGTATAATGCTGTTCAACTAGCAAGCTCACCCATAGGTTCAATATTCAGTTCCAACAGGGTTTAGTAGGAGTGATCTCTTCTAACAATTTGTATCTGCCAAGTCAGCCACCTCACAAGAATGTACGTGTGGTACCAGATAGGAATCTATATGTGCATAAGAATACAGAGATAGGGAGACAGGAATTCACATATTTGTTTACCTTAAAAATACAAGGACAACTATTTCAACAAACAATTGACTAGATTTATAACTCCAACTCTGTATCATGCAAAAGGCAAGTCCATCTATACAGCATGCCTACTCTGAACTGCTTGTATTTCTATTCTTTATGGGTTATTTTTCTCCATCATATTAGGATTAGTAGTCAGAGTCTGGTAGGGTATGGGTTAGAGTCAGGTATTCAGTATTTTGAATTGAAAATAGGACACTGAATCCAATGTGTATGCAAATATATGCTACGGAAAAATCTTCCCACTCTCCTCCAGAACAATGCCTTGACATTACCTTCGCCCCAAGTAAGACACAATTAGAGGAGAAGAGTTAGAAAATCTGTGAATACATATCTAGAATGGAAAATGCTCCAGATTTCACATCTTTGGAGGTGGCAGAGGAGTTTCCAAAAGTAAGAGACAGGGTAAACACTCCACAAACATGGAGCTCTGCTGGCCAAAAGACTTTTTGAGAATCTGCCTCTGAGGTTGGGCACTTGAAATATATGTTGTTGTCAGGAGCTTTAGCTTTATTTGTAGTGAAACCATCAAAGCTCGATCTGCATCTATGTGACCTGGAGGAAATGGTTACTTATTTTCAAATAAAAATGAGGCAGCAGTGATGAATTCTCTTTTTGTAGGTAAACTTTGGCCACTGAGGGCTAAGGGTCTTCCCGTGTGGACTGTGAAACCAATGGTCATCCTCCAATTTTCGTGGTGTTTCTTGCTGCTGCACTGGGAGTTTGGTATTTGCTTCATGAAATACAACGAGTTCAAATGGGACACAGTGCTGAAGGGAGTTCTGTCAGGTGTGGTTGGCAGGGTCTCCAGGAGAATGCACCAACCAGGGTTCTATCTCAAGTAGCTTGCCCCCTTGACAATAGCAACATGATACTGAACATTGCTCTGAAACCTCTCCATATAAAAATATGCCTTTACATATATGGGTGTGATGGTTGCACCATGTCAGTCACAGCCATTTGGAAGCCAATGGAAGATCCACATGGCCCCACCACAGATGTTTTATCACACATTTGCATAACACAGCTCTAGGCCCACTACTTACCAGGCCCCAACTTACTGGCATCTCTGTTCTACACCATTTTCATGAAACCCAGTCAATCAAGGCCCTGTCTGGTATACTCATGATCATCAACAGGACATCAAAGGTCCTCCAGTGCCAGCTGGTCATCGGAATTTCTAAAAATTCATGGTAATTATCTAGCATTTTTTCACAGATGCATTTGGAGGCAATGTTGGTTTCAATTCATTCAGGAACCATTAAATGGTGAGGAAGCTAATTTCAGGGAAATCTCTGGAGCACTCTCACAGGCAAGTCTACCCAAAGAGTGGCCAAAAAGTCACATGAAGCCAGGCCCATTGAGGTCTACAAAGCGAGGTCCAAGTGTGTTTTGAATCTCAATTATGCCTGCCAAGTCTTTCAGAATAAAATCATGTAATATCCTGGCTGTGATTCCCAGTGTTCTGTGGAAAGCCACTCTGGGCCTTGATCCCAGGTTCCAATGGCAACTCTCATTCATGGCCTCCTAAAATCCCAACACAATTCATGTCAATACTTCTCTGAGGTCAGTTCCAGAACTCAGTCTCTAAGGGGAATCACAGCAGAATTCAAGCCCAGGTTTACCCAGTCATCTCTTCCAACTGCCACACAAATGACCACAATTATAACCAAAACACTCCTACATGGCCCTCATCTTCTACCATAAAGATACTCATCATAACATCTGGATGGAGGTTTTCATGAGAGGCACATCCCAAGACAGTGTCCAAAATAAGCTCCCTTGCCCCTCATTTGCCGAATGTCAGGGTGGCTTTGACACCCTTCCTGTGAACCAGGAGTGATCAAATAGGCCTGCCCTTAATACTGCTTCGCTTCTCCAATTTGAGGCTCTCTGACTGTGGGGTCTAGATTCTTTTTGTGAATTGGAGTCATGAGAAAAGCCAAGCCCCTCTGCAGAGATTTGAAGAACTCATTTCACCCAAGGAATCCCTATTCTGACATGATGGATTTCAGAAACCTAACAAAGGAAGGCAATATAATTCATGCACATTGATTGAACGTTTTTCCATTTTGGTTTAGATGCACATATGGGATCTTTCTTTACATCCATCAGGTGCTGAGAATCTAAGTCACAGCCTAAAACAGGGCAAAGGGCCTGAATCAGACACATCCTTTTCCAATGAAATTAAGCAAAGAGCCAGAGGTGATGCACATTCATTTCCATTTGAAAACTGTTTTCGTCAGGCTTAACAAAGGGGTTGCATGAGACAACCTGATATTAAGGGCAACAGAACAATAGGTAAGCAAAAGGCCCAAAGCAGGGTATCTCCACTGAGACTTTCCTGGTCACACTGATATCTGAGTTTTCTGAGATGCGGGCCATTCCATTCAGGTATCCAGTACATGGCCATGTCAAAGACCTTGGATTTGGTACATATCTTGGACACATAACCATGAGCCTATTCTAGAGAGTGGCCAGAATTCAGGAAGAAAACAGGGACTTAGGAAGGTATTAGGTGTTGCCCGTGCATAAGGCAAGCCACACTCCATTCATAAATTGGGCAGGATGAATGCTGGGAAGCTTTATACTAGACATGACACATCCATTGCTGCATTCTCTTTTCTCATGTCTACTACCACAGGCACAGTGGGATACACAGACATGGAAACACTCACCTCTTCAAACGACTTACCGGAAACAGTTCACTCCAAAACAAACAAACCGCCATTCCTACCTATTTTCAGAACATGAGACAAACCACAAACCCACACCCACTCCCAAAAAGGCACCTCCTTCCCCATAGGTGTATGACTAACCAGAGTGTCCTCTGACTGGTGGCCATACTCTGTTCTTCCGAAATGGCCTGTCCTCTCTCAGATCTGTTTTCCTTGGCCAACTCTGTAAAGTTGTAAGGAAAAAGTGGAGAGCCACTACCTGCTTTCTCAGGAAAGCTCCCTATTCAGAGCTCTCCAGGCATTTGGTAATCCTCACTTCAGTAGGTACCAAGAATGACTGACTCTATCTTTGGTAAATCCAAACAAGTGAGCCCACTGGGACTGGGACTGGGACTGCCTCTGGGTGCCAGGCTCCTTGGATACAAAGTTCAGAGAGTTCCATCACCAAGGAAATGAGATATGTCACATTCTTTGGAACTGAATGAGGTCACTGCCTTGGCAAATGTATATCTTATGATGTTCAAAAACTGAAGAAATAATAATGTACCAGTGTCGAATACAAATGAATGACAAATAACATATCATGTCCCATAGGAGTCTACTTGCATTGATGTTAGACTGGGTCAGTTACTGTAGAATAATTAGGATTTGTATGCACCATTTACTGAAGTTAGTTTTCAGTACTAGGAAACAAATATGTATTTCAGGTGGATGAATATTTCTGATTATAATCTTGTGAAAAGTTGATTATAAATCACATACATGAACATGAATGAATTTAGAGAGTGTATATTAGACACATATATTTCATATTTTGAAAAATTTGGAGAGTATATCTATATCTATAACTATATCTATATCTATATCTATATATATATACACACACACACACACACACAAACACACACACACAACACTCACAGACATTAAAAAGTACCAATATAAATGCCAATCGAATTCATCAGTAAATATATATCATCCACAAATGCAAAAATATTTATTTTACTGAACATGAGTGTATAATGTTGTTCTACTAGGACGCTCTCCTATAGGTTGAATTTTCATTTCCAACAGCATTTAGGAGGAGTGAACTCTTCTCACAATTTGTATCTGCCAAGACAGCCACCTCACAAAAATGTACGTGTGAAACCTGGTAGGATTCTATATATGCATATAAATATACATGTGTGAATAGGCTACAGAAAAGGGAAACAAGAATTCACATATTTGTTAAGTTTAAAAACACATGGAGAATATTTCAATTAAAATTTGACTAGATTTATAACTCCTACCTTATATAATGCAAATGTCAAGTCCAACAATACAACATGTCTCCTCTGAAGTGCTTGTATTTCTATTGTGTTGGGTTAATTTTCTCCATTATATTAGGATGAATAGTCTGAGTCTACTAGGTATGGGTTAGTGTCAGGGATTCAGTATTTCGAATGAAAAATTGGAAAATGAATCCATTGTGTATGTAAATATATGCTGCACAAATATCCTCCTGCTCTCATCCAGAACAATGCCTTGACATTACCTTCACCCCAAGTAAGACACAATTAGAAGAGAAGAGTTACAAAATCAGTGAATACATATCTGGAATGGAAAATGCTCAGGAGTTCACAACCTTGGAGGTGGTAGAGCAGTTTCCAAAACTAAGGGACAGGGTAAACACTCCACAAACATGGAGCTCTGCTGGCCTAAAAACTTTTTGAGAAACTGCCACTGAGTTTTGCACTTGAAATATGTTGTTTTCAAGAGATTTGGCTTCCTTTGTAGTGAGACCATCAAAGCTGGGTCTGCATCTATATGACCTGGAGGACATGGTTTCTTATTTCCAATGAACTAGATGAAGCAGTGCTGAATCCTCTCTTTGTAGGTAAACTGAGGCCACTGGGGACTATGTGTCTCCCCGTGTGGACTGTGAAGCCATTTGGTCCTCTTCCACTTTTTGTGGTGTTTTTGCTGCTGCACTGTGAGTTTGGTATTTGTTTCACGAAATACTAGGAGCTAAACTGGGACACAGTGCTGGAGGGAGTTCTGTCATGTGTGGTGGGTCAGGGTCTGCAAGAGAATGCACCAACTAGGCTCCTATCTCTCACAGCTTGCCCCATTGCCCCCTTGTCCATATCAACCTGATTCTTAATTTTCCTCTGAAAACTCTCCATATAACAATATGCCTTTACATATAAGGGTCTGCTGGCTGCACCATGTCAGTTACAAGCCATTTGGAATCCAATGGTATATCCACATGGCCCTACCACGGATGTTTTATCAAACACCTCCCCACCACTGCTCTAGACCCACTACTCAGCAGGCTCCAACTTACTGGCATCTCTGTTCTACACCATTTTCATGAAACTCAGTAAGTCAAGGCACTGTCTGGTATAATCATGATCAGCAACAGGACATGCAAAGTTTCTCCAGTGCCACCTGGTCATAGGAATTTCAAAAATTTCATGGTATTTATCTAGCCATTTTTCAAGCATGAAGTTGGAGGCACTGTGGATTTCAGTTCATTCAGCAAACATTAAATGGTGAGGAAGCTCATTTCAATGAAATCTCTGGAGAACTCTCACAGACACGGCTTCCCAAAGAGTGGGACAAACGGTCACATTAGGCCAGGCCCATTGAGGTCTACAATGTGAGGTCCATGTGTGTTTTGACTCTCAACTATCCTTGCTGAGATTTCCAGTCCTCTGTTGAAATCCACCCGGGGCCTAGGTCTCAGTTTCCAAGAGCGACTTTCATGCGTGGCCTCTTAAAATCCCAACAAAATTCATGGCAATGCTTCTCTGAGTTCATTTCCAAAACCCAGTCTCTAAGGGGAATCATACCAGAGTTCAACCCCACGTGTACCCGGTCATTTTTTCCAATGCCACACAAATGACCAAAATCAAAACCAAAACACTCCCACATGGCCCTCATCTTATTCCATATAGTCAATCATCTTAACCTCTGGCTGGAGGTTTCCATGAGGGGCGCAGCCCAAGACAGTGTCCAAAATCAGCTCGTTTGCCCCTCATTTGCCTAAAGTCAGGGTAGCCTGGACACCGTTTCTGTGAACCAGGATTGAACAAATAAGCCTGCCTTTAATACTTCTTTGTTTCTCCAATTTCAGGCCTACTGATTTTAGGTATCAATTCTTTAGGTGATTTAGAGTCATGCGAAAACACAAGCACCTCTGCAGGGCTTTGAAGAACTCATTTGACCCAAAGAATCCCTATTCTCATTTGATGGAGTGCAGGAACCTAACAGAGGAAGGCAAGAGACTTCATCCACAATGAATGATATTTTTTGCCATTTTGGTTTTGGAAGCTCACATGGGATCATTCTTAAGATCCATCAGGTGCTGAGAATCTAAGTCACAGCCACACACAGGTCCAAAGGCTGATAAAGACACATCTCTTTCCAAAGCAATTAAGCAAAGAGCCACAGGTGAGGCCCATTCATTTCCATTTGAAAACTGTTTTCTTCAGGCTTCACAAAGGAGTGGCCTCATGCAAAGACCTTCCTGACATTCAGTGCAACACAACAATATTAAGCAAAAGGCCCAAAGCAGGGTTTCTGCACTGAGATTTTTCTGGTCACACTGATATCTGAGTTTTCTGAGATGCTCGCCATTCTCTTCATCTATCCAGTACATGGCCATGTCACAGAGCTTGGCGGTGGTACATATTTTGGACACAAATCCATGAGCCTATTCAGGAGAGTGGCCAGAATTCAGGAAGAAAACAACAACTTAGAAAGATAGCAGGTGTTGCACATCGATAAGACAAGCTGCAGTCCATTCATATATTGGGCAGGATGAATTATGGGAAGATTTATACTAGACAGGACACATCCATTAATGCATTCTCTTTTCTAATGTCTACAACAACGGACACAGTGGGATACACAGAAACAGAAACACTCGCCGTGCAAATGACTTACTAGAAACTGTCCACTCCAAACCAAACAAACCCCCTTTCCTATCTATTCTCAGAACATGAGACAAAACAACAAACCCACACCCACTCCCACAAAGGCACCTCCTTCCCCCAAGTAGGTCTGTGACTATCCGGAGTGTCCTCTGACTGGTGGGCCATACTATGTTCCCCCGAAATGGCCTGTCTTCTCTCAGACCTTCTTTCCTTGACCAACTCTGTGAAGATGTCAGGAAAAAGTGGTTAGCAACTACCTGTTTTCTCAGGAAAGGTCCATCTTCAGAGCTCTCCTGGCATTTGGCCATCCTCACATCATTAGGTACCAAGAAAACTGACTCTGTCCTTGGTAAATCCAAACAAGTGAGCCCACTGGGACTGGGACTGGGACTGCCTCTGGGTGCCTGGCTTCTTGGATACCAAGTTCAGAGAGTTCCATCACCAAGGAAATGAGGTATGTCACATTCTTTGGAACTGAATGAGGTCACTGCCTTGGCAACCACTTTGTCCTAACAGTTGCTTCCAAGGGTAACATAAGATGGAGGTTGCCCCTACTTCCTGTGACACTTTCATAAGGTAGAATGTATATCAACCATTGGCACCCGGGAACAGCTCTCCACTCAGGCCTGGTTTGGTCCATCTTCTCTACAATAAGAAGAGAGAGATTCAGATTCAGACACATCCCTTCATCCTGACCAGGTTGTTTGCCATGGAAGATGACTTTTGCTCTCTCAGGTGCTTCATACCTGCCTACAACTTCTCCAGGTATCATTTGTGCATGGACATTTGAGGTTCTCATCAGGTGGAAGGTCCCCAACTTTCCTGTATTGTAAGAACCACTCTGACAGCTCTTTTGTCCATTTTGGTTTGGGATGCACACATGGGATTTTTCTTTAGACCCATCATGTGCTGTGAATCTAAGCCACAGCCTCACATAGGGCTGAGAGGCTGATTCAGAAACATCCATTTCCAAAGTAATTAAGCAAAGAGGCACAGGTAATGACCATTCTTTTCCATTTGAAAACTATTTTCTGCAGGCTTCACAAAGTGTGGCCTGAGGCAAAGACCTTCCTGACATTCAGGGCAACAGAATAGGTAAGCAAAAGGCCCAAAGCAGGGTTTTTCCACTGAGACTTTCTTGGGCATACTGATATCTGAGTTTTCTGAGATACTCGCCATTCCCATCAGCTATCCAGTACATGACCATGTCACAGAGATGGAGGTGGTACATATCTTGGACACAAAATCATGAGCGTATTCTGGAGAGTGTCCAGAATTCAGGAAGAAAACAGGAATTTAGAAAGATGGCAGGAGTTGCCCATCCATACGGCAACCTGCAGTCCATTCATAAATTGCACAGGATGAATGCTTTGAAGCTTTCTCGTAGACAGGACACATCCATTGACGCATTCTCTTTTCTACTGTCTACAATCACGGACACAGTATGATATATAGACACAGAAACACTCACCTTGTCAAAGGACTTACTAGACACAGTCCACTCCAAAACAAACAAACCAGCTTTCCTAACTATTCTCAGAACATGAGACAAAACCACAAACTCACACTCACACCCAAAAAGTCACCTCCTTTCCCCAAGTAGGTCTGTGACTATCCGGAGTGTCCTCTGTCTTGTGGGCCATACTATGTTCCCCCAAAATGGCGTGTCCTGTCTCCAATCTGGTCTCTTTGGCCAACTCTGTGAAGTTGTCAGGAGCCCATGGTGAGAAACTACCTGCTTTCTCTGGAAAGGCCAGTCTTCATAGTTTCCATGCATTTGGCTGTCCTCACATCAGTAGGTACAAAGAAAGAGTGACTCTGTCTTGTTAAATCCAAACCATTTAGCCCACTGGGACATGGAGTGGGTTTGACTCTGTGTGCCTGGTTTCCTGGATCCCAAGATCACAGACTTTCATTACCAAAACTGTAAGGTGATGTCACTTTCTTCAAGATCTGAATGAAGTCACTGCCTTGGAAACCACTTTGTTTTAACAGTTGCTTACATGGTTCCCAAAAGATGGAGGCTGCCTCTACTTGCTGTGACTCATTCATATGTTAGAATGGTATATCAACCATAGGCACCGGGGAACAGCTCTCCACACAGGCATGGTTTGGTCCATCTTCTCTACATTAGGAAGAGAGAGGCTAATTCAGACACATCCCATCAGCCTGACCAGGTTGTTTGCCATGGAAGATGACTTTTGCTCTCTCATGTCCTTCATAGCTGCCTACATCTTCTCCAAGGATCATTTCAGCATGGACCTTTTAGGTTTTCAGCAGCTGGAAGTTCGCCTATATTCCTGTATTGTAAGACCAGCTCTGTCCCTGCTCTTCTGTAAAATTAGATTGAGGGAAAAGTGTATGGTTAGGGTTAATAACATGTTCAATTTGGGTTAGGAATTATTCTCTGGAATGAATATTTGTATTAGGAACCTGCGATATTTATAAGAATATATAGGTGAAATATAAGTATGAAAACAGAAATCTAGGTAAGTTTTGAAGCCCAGAAGGGCATTGGGCCCTTGATTGGGATACTTAGCATTGATTTATGTCCTGCACAGTTGTCTCAGGTAAATCAATATACTATGGCATAGGACCTTCTAATTTGGATGATTGAATGTGGAAGAGAACATCCAGTCAAAAAGGGATATTCGGTAGGATTAGGAAAATAGTCGGTAGGTTTAGATAAAAGAGTGAGTATAGGATTTGGACCAAAAGTTCTTTAGCAATAGGGTTTCAGGTAGAGAGTGAATGTAAATGTTAGCACATGTGAAGAGTCAGTCACAATGATGAACTGGGTAAAATATGTAGGAAAGCAATATTTTGAAGACGTATAAATTAATTGGGGGTACAAATAGGTGTACCTTGTGCCTATGAATATAGAGATAATGCATGAATAGACCATACTGTGAATAAATAATATAACTGGTTCGAACTTTAAATAATGGATTGAATTGATTTCTGAAAATATACAGGAAACCTAATATTGATATACAATCATCCATTCCAAACAGTTATGCTTCTAATGGTGATATTAGATTTATGGTTTATCATGAAAAGTGTGTGAGTTTTGCTTCAAAACTGATTATGAAATTAAAAAAAAAATGTGTTTGCAGAGAGATCTCATGAAAAGACCAGTCAAGAAACTGGGAGGAATACATGTGTTCTGAAGCAGGAAATGATTAAAAGTGAAAAAATACCTATAAAGTTGTGAACTTGTGGATGAAATATATATCCTATGATGTGCAAAAACTGCAGAAATATTAATGTAGCAGTGTTGAATATAAATGAACGTCAAAATACACATCATGTCCCATAGGAATCTACTTCCATTGATGTTAAACTGGGTCAGATACTGTAGAATTATTAGGATTTGTATGCACCATTCACAGAAGTGAGTTGTCAGTACAAGGAAACAAATATGTATTTCAGGTGGATGAATATTTCCAATAATAATCTTGAGAAAAGTTGATTATATTTCCTCATGCATGAACATGAATGAATGTATGAATGTAGAGAGTGTATATAAGACACATATATTTGATGTTTTGATAAATCAGGAGAGTATATATATATATATATATATATATATATATATATATATATATACCAAAAAAACACACAGAGAAACATAAAAAAGTAGCAATATATGCCAAATGAAATTTATAATGAAATATATAACATCTACTGATGCAAAAATATATACTTTACTGAACATGGAATTATGTATAATGTTGTTGTACTAGGAAGCTCACCCATAGGTTGAATTTTTAGTTCCAACAGCGTTTAAGAGGGGTAGTCTCTTCACACAATTTATATCTGCTGAGTCAGCAACCTCACAAAAATGTACGTGTGATACCAGGTAGGATTCTATATGTACATATAAAAATACATGTGCTGTATAGGCTACAGAGAAAGGGAGACAGGGATTCACATATTTGTTAATTTTAAAAACACATGAAAAACTATTCCAAATAAAAATTCACTAGATTTATAACACCTACCATTTATTATGCAAAAGAAAAGTTCAAAAATACACCATGCCTCCTCTGACCTGCTTGTATTTCTGTTCTATTTGGGTTATTTTTCTCCATCATACTAGGATTAGTAGTCAGAGTCTAGTAGGGTATGTGTTAGTGTCAGGGATTCAGTATTTTGAATGGAAAATAGGAAAAAGAATCCAATGTCTATCAAATATGTGCTACACAAAATATTTTCCCTCTCTCATCCAGAACAATGCCTTGACATTACCTTCGCCCCAAGTAAGACACAATTAGTGGAGAAGAGTTATAAAATCTGTGAATATATAACTGGAATGGAAAATGCCCATGAGTTCACAACCTTGGATGTGGTAGAGAAGTTTCCATAAGTAAGGGACAGGTTAAAAACTCCACAAACATGGAGCTCTGCTGGCCTAAAGGACTTCTTGATAAACTGCCTCTGAGGTTGGGCACTTGAAATATATGTTGTTTTCAGGAGCTTTAGCTTCCTTTGTCGTGAGACCATCAAAGCTGGATCTGATTCTATGTGACCTGGAGGACATGGTTTCTTATTTTCTAATGAACATGAGGCAGCAGTGGTGAATTCTCTCTTTTAAGTAAAATGTGACCAGTGCGTGCTAAGTCTCTCCCCATCTGGGCTGTGAAGCCATTTGGTCATCCTCCACTTTTTCATGGTTTTTCTTTCTCCTGCATTGGGAGTTTGGTATTTGCTTCACGAAATACAAGGAGTTCAAACGGGACACAGTGCTGGATGGAGTTCTGCCACATGTGGTGGGTCAGGGTCTGCAGGAGAATGCACCAACCAGGCGTCTATCCCACATAGCTTTTTCCCTTGTCTATTGCAACCTGATTCTTAACATTGCCATGAAACCTCTCCATATAACAAGACGCCCTTACATATTAGTGTCTGCTGGCCTCACCATGTCTGTCACAAGCCATTTGGAAGCCAATGGCAAATCCATATGGCCACATCAGAGATGTATTATGACACACATACACACCACTGCTCTAGGCACACTACTCAGCAGGCACCAACTTACTGGCATGTCTGTTCTAGATCATTTTCATGAAACACAGTCAATCAAGGCACTGTCTAGTATACTCATGATAAACAACAGGACATCCAAAGGTTCTCCAGAGACATGTTGTATAGTTGGACTTGACATTTGCATTATATAAGGTAGGAGTTATAAATCTAGTCAAATTTTAATTGAAATATTCTCCATGTGTTTTTAAACTTAACAAATATGTGAATTCTTGTTTCCCTTTTCTGTAGCCTATTCACACATGTATATTTATATGCATATATAGAATCCTACCAGGTATCACACGTACATTTTTGTGAGGTGGCTGTCTTGGCAGATACAAATTGTGAGAAGAGTTCACTCCTCCTAAATGCTGTTGGAAATGAAAATTCAACCTATAGGAGAGAGTCCTAGTAGAACAACATTATACATTAACTCATGTTCAGTAAAATAAATATTTTTGCTTTTGTGGATGATACATATTTACTGATGAATTTCGATTGGCATTTATATTGGTACTTTTTAATGTCTGTGAGTGTTGTGTGTGTGTGTGTGTGTGTGTGTGTGTGTGTATATATATATATATATATATATATATAGATAGATATAGATATAGATATAGATATACTCTCCAAATTTTTCAAAATATGAAATATATGTGTCTAATATACACACTCTAAATTCATTCATGTTCATGTATGTGGATTTATAATCAACTTTTCACAAGATTATAATCAGAAATATTCATCCACCTGAAATACATATTTGTTTCCTAGTACTGAAAACTAACTTCAGTGAATGGTGCATACAAATCCTAATTATTCTACAGTAACTGACCCAGTCTAACATCAATGCAAGTAGACTCCTATGGGACATGATGTGTAATTTGTCATTCATTTGTATTCGACACTGGTACATTATTGTTTCTTCACTTTTTGCACATCACAGGATATACATTTCATCCACAAGTTCACAAATTAATAAGCATTTGTTTCAACTTTAATCATCTTGCTTCAGAACAAATGAATTGTCAGGGTTTCTTGACTGGTCTTTTCATGAGACTTCTTTCCAAACACATTATTTTCAATTTCCATAATCATTTTGAAGCAAAACTCACACACTCTTCATAATAAACCAAAACACTAATATTTCCATTAGATAGATATATACCTGGTTGGAATGAATGATTGTATATCAATAAATGATTTCCTTTAATTTTTCAGATATCAGTTAATTCATTATTTAAAGTTCAAAAAAGTTATATTATTTATTCACAGTATGGTCTATTCATGCTTTTTCTCTATGTTCCTAGAAACAGGGTACACCTCTTTGTACCCCTGATTCTCATTTTACATCTTCAATATATTGCTCCCAGAAATGGTGAAAGAAATACTCATGTCACCTCATTATCACAGTAATATTCTGGACAAAAATGGAAAGGTCACACTTACGATTGTACCAAAGCCTAAATGGAAAGTGAACATGGATTTCTAAAAACATCCATGTCCAGGTTGCCTAATGCTGTCAATTGTCAATCCTATTGGTGACTACATATTTGTTTTTTTCCTAATTTATATATTCAAACTCAACCCTGTTGAAAATGTCTAATTCTATCACTCACTTTATACTTTGCCTGATTTCGTAATGTTTCTATTGATATCTGCTTTTCTACATATTTTCCCCAGTTCAACATAGTGACTGACTCTTCATATGTGCTGACATTTACATTCACTCAACAACCGAAAGTCTATTGCTAAAAAACTTTTGGTCCAAATCCTATACTCACTCTTCTTCCTAAACCTACCGACTATCTTCCTAATCCTACTGAATATCCCTTTTTGACTGGATGTTCTCTTCTAAATTCAATCATCCAATGTACAAGGTCCTATGCCATTGTATATCGAATTATCTGAGGCATCTTTGCAGAACATAATTCAAAGCTAAGTATCCCAATCAACTGCAAAACCCTTCTGGGCTTCAAATCATAACTAGATTTCTGTTTTCCTACTTATATTTCACCTCTATATTCTTGTAAATATTGCAGGTTCCCAATTCCATTATTCATCACACAGAATCACTCGTAACCCAAATCAAACCTGTTTTTAACCCCAAGTATACACTGTTCCCTCAATCATTTTACAGAAGAGCAGGGACAGAGTGGTTCTTACAATACAGGAAAGTTGGGGACCTTCCACCTGATGAGAACCTCAAATGTCCATGCACAAATGATACCTGGAGAAGTTGTAGGCAGGTATGAAGCACCTGAGAGAGCAAAAGTCATCTTCTATGGCAAACAACCTGGTCAGGATGAAGGGATGTGTCTGAATCTGAATCTCTCTCTTCTTATTGTAGAGAAGATGGACCAAACCAGGCCTGAGTGGAGAGCTGTACCCGGGTGCCAATGGTTGATATGCATTCTACCTTATGAAAGTGTCACAGGAAGTAGGGGCAACCTCCATCTTATGTTACCCTTGGAAGCAACTGTTAGGACAAAGTGGTTGCCAAGGCAGTGACCTCATTTAGTTCCAAAGAATGTGACATACCTCATTTCCTTGGTGATGGAACTCTCTGAACTTGGTATCCAAGAAGCCAGGCACCCAGAGGCAGTCCCAGTCCCAGTCCCAGTGGGCTCACTTGTTTGGATTTACCAAGGACAGAGTCAGTTTTCTTGGTACCTAATGATGTGAGGATGGCCAAATGCAAGGAGAGCTCTGAAGATGGACCTTTCCTGAGAAAACAGGTAGTGGCTAACCACTTTTTCCTGACATCTTCACAGAGTTGGTCAAGGAAACAAGATCTGAGAGAAGACAGGCCACTTCGGGGGAACATAGTATGGCCCACCAGTCAGAGGACACTTCGGGTAGTCACAGACCTACTTGGGGGAAGGAGGTGCCTTTGTGGGAGTGGGTGTGGGTTTGTTGTTTTGTCTCATGTTCTGAGAATAGATAGGAAAGGTGGTTTGTTTGGTTTGGAGTGGACAGTTTCTAGTAAGTCATTTGACACGGCGAGTGTTTCTGTGTATCCCACTGTGTCCGTTGTTGTAGACATTAGAAAAGAGAATGCATTAATGAATGTGTCCTGTCTAGGAAAAATCTTCCCATAATTCATCCTGCCCAATATATGAATGGACTGCAGCTTGTCTTATCAATGTGCAACACCTGCTATCTTTCTAAGTTGTTGTTTTCTTCCTGAATTCTGGCCACTCTCCAGAATAGGCTCATGGATTTGTGTCCAAAATATGTACCACCTCCAAGCTCTGTGACATGGCCATGTACTGGATAGCTGAAGAGAATGGCGAGCATCTCAGAAAACTCAGATATCAGTGTGACCAGGAAAGTCTCAGTGCAGAAACCCTGCTTTGGGCCTTTTGCTTACTTATTGTTGTGTTGCACTGAATGTCAGGAAGGTCTTTGCCTCAGGCCACCCCTTTGTGAAGCCTGAAGAAAACATTTTTCAAATGGAAATGAATGGGCCTCACCTGTGGCTCTTTGCTTAATTGCTTTGGAAAGAGATGTGTCTTTATCAGCCTCTTGGACCTGTGTGTGGCTGTGACTTAGATTCTCAGCACCTGATGGATCTTAAGAATGATCCCATGTGAGCTTCCAAAAAAAAATGTCAAAAAATATCATTCATTGTGGATGAAGTCTCTTGCCTTCCTCTGTTAGGTTCCTGCACTCCATCAAATGAGAATAGGGATTCTTTGGGTCAAATGAGTTCTTAAAAGCCCTGCAGAGGTGCTTGTGTTTTCGCATGACTCTAAATCACCTAAAGAATCGATACCTAAAATCAGTAGGCCTCAAATTGGAGAAACACAGAAGTATTAAAGGCAGGCTTATTTGTTCAATCCTGGTTCACAGAAACGGTGTCCAGGCTACCCTGACTTTAGGCAAATGAGGGGCAAACGAGCACATTTTGGACACTGTCTTGGGCTGCGCCCCTCATGGAAACCTCCAGCCAGAGTTAATGATGATTGACTATATGGAATAAGATGAGGGCCATGTGGGAGTGTTTTGGTTTTAATTTTGGTCATTTGTGTGGCATTGGAAAAAATGACTGGGTCCACGTGGGCTAGAACTCTGGTGTGATTCACCTTAGAGACTGGGTTTTGGAACTGAACTCAGAGAAGAATTGCCATGAATTTTGTTGGGATTTTAAGAGGCCACGCATGAAAGTCGCTCTTGGAAACTGAGACCTAGGCCCCGGGTGGATTTCCACAGAGGCCTGGGAATCTCAGCAAGGATATCACATGATTTTATTCTTAAAGAAATGGCAGCCATAGTTGAGAGTCAAAACACACATGGACCTCACATTGTAGACCTCAATGGGCCTGGCCTAATGTGACCTTTTGTCCACTCTTTGGGAAGCCGTGTCTGTGAGAGTTCTCCAGAGATTTCATTGAAATGAGCTTCCTCACCATTTAATGTTTGCTGAATGAACTGAAACCCACAGTGAATCCAACTTCATGCTTGAAAAATGGCTAGATAAATACCATGAAATTTTTGAAATTCCTATGACCAGGTGGCACTGGAGAAACATTGGATGTCCTGTTTCTGATCATGAGTATACCAGACAGTGCCTTGATTTACTGAGTTTCATGAAAATGGTGTAGAACAGAGATGCCAGTAAGTTGGAGCCTGCTGAGTAGTGGGTCTAGAGCAGTGGTGGGGAGGTGTTTGATAAAACATCCGTGGTAGGGCCATGTGGATCTACCATTGGATTCCAAATGGCTTGTAACTGACATGGTGCAACCAGCAGACCCTTATATGTAAAGGCATCTTGTTATATGGAGAGTTTTCAGAGGAAAATTAAGAATCAGGTTGATATGGACAAGGGGGCAATGGGGCAAGCTGTGAGAGATAGGAGCCTAGTTGGTGCATTCTCTTGCAGACCCTGATTCACCACACGTGACAGAACTCCCTCCAGCACTGTGTCCCAGTTTAGCTCCTAGTATTTCGTGAAACAAATACCAAACTCACAGTGCAGCAGCAAAAACACCACAAAAAGTGGAGGAGGACCAAATGGCTTCACAGTCCACACGGGGAGACACTTAGTCCCCAGTGGCCTCAGTTTACCTACAAAGAGAGGATTCAGCACTGCTTCATCTTGTTCATTGGAAAATAAGAAACCATGTCCTCCAGGTCACATAGATGCAGACCCAGCTTTGATGGTCTCACTACAGAGGAAGCCAAATCTCCTGAAAACAACATATATTTCACGTGTGGAAGCTCAGAGGCAGTTTCTCAAAAAGTTTTTAGGCCAGCAGAGCTCCATGTTTGTGGAGTGTTTACCCTGTCCCTTAGTCATGGAAACTCCTCTACCACCTCCAAGGTTGTGAACTCCTGAGCATTTTCCATTCCAGATATATATTCACTGATTTTGTAACTCTTCTCCTCTAATTGTGTCTTACTTGGGGTGAAGGTAATGTCAAGGCATTGTTCTGGATGAGAGTGGGAGGATATTTCTGCAGCATATATTTACATACACATTGGATTCATTTTCCAATTTTCCATTCGAAATACTGAATCCCTGACACTAACCCATACCTAGTAGACTCAGACTATTCATCCTAATATAATGGAGAAAATTAACCCAACACAATAGAAATACAAGCACTTCAGAGGAGACATGTTGTATAGTTTGACTTGACATTTGCATTATATAAGGTAGGAGTTATAAATCTAGTCAAATTTTAATTGAAATATTCTCCATGTGTTTTTAAACTTAACAAATATTTGAATTCTTGTTTCCCTTTTCTGTAGCCTATTCACACATGTATATTTATCTGCATATATAGAATCCTACCAGGTATCACACGTACATTTTTGTGAGGTGGCTGCCTTGGCAGATACAAATTGTGAGAAGAGTTCACTCCTCCTAAATGCTGTTTGAAATGAAAATTCAACCTATAGGAGATCGTCCTAGTAGAACAACATTATACATTAACTCATGTTCAGTAAAATAAATATTTTTGCATTTGTGGATGATACATATTTACTGATGAATTTCGATTGGCATTTATATTGGTACTTTTTAATGTCTGTGAGTGTTGTGTGTGTTTGTGTGTGTGTGTGTGTGTGTGTGTGTTTGTGTATGTAGATATAGATATAGATATACTCTCCAAATTTTTCAAAATATGAAATATATGTGTCTAATATACACTCTCTAAATTCATTCATGTTCATGTATGTGGATTTATAATCCACTTTTCACAAGATTATAATCAGAAATATTCATCCACCTGAAATACATATTTGTTTCCTAGTACTGCAAACTAACTTCAGTGAATGGTGCATACAAATCCTAATTATTCTACAGTAACTGACCCAGTCTAACATCAATGCAAGTAGACTCCTATGGGACATGACATAATTTGTCATTCATTTGTATTCGACACTGGTACATTATTGTTTCTTCAGTTTTTGCACATCACAGGATATACATTTCATCCACAAGTTCACAAAATAATAAGCATTTGTTTCAACTTTCACCACTTCTTGCTTCAGAACACATGTATTGTCAGGGTTACTTGACTGGTCTTTTCATGAGAGACTTCTTTCCAAACACATTATTTTGAATTTCCATAATCATTTTGAAGCAAAACTCACACACTCTTCATGATAAACCAAACACTAATATTTCCATTACATATATACCTGGTTGGAATGAATGATTGTATATCAATATACGATTTCCCTTAATTTTTCAGATATCAGTTCAATTCATTATTTAAAGTTCAAAAAAGTTATATTATTTATTCACAGTATGGTCTATTCATGCTTTTTCTCTATGTTCCTAGAAACAGGGTACACCTCTTTGTACCCCTGATTCTCATTTTACATCTTCAATATATTGCTCCCAGAAATGGTGAAAGAAATACTCATGTCACCTCATTATCACAGTAA
Source organism: Callospermophilus lateralis (assembly GCF_048772815.1). Taxonomy (NCBI): domain Eukaryota; kingdom Metazoa; phylum Chordata; class Mammalia; order Rodentia; family Sciuridae; genus Callospermophilus; species Callospermophilus lateralis. The sequence goes on from NW_027516898.1 coordinate 133,185, forward strand.
TATTCTGGACAAAAAATGGAAAGGTCACACTTATGATTGTACCAAAGCCTAAATGGAAAGTGAACATGGATTTCTAAAAACATCCATGTCCAGGTTGCCTAATGCTGTCAATTGTCAATCCTATTGGTGACTACATATTTGTTTTTTTCCTAATTTATATATTCAAACTCAACCCTGTTGAAAATGTCTAATTCTATCACTCACTTTATACTTTGCCTGATTTCGTAATGTTTCTATTGATATCTGCTTTTCTACATATTTTCCCCAGTTCAACATAGTGACTGACTCTTCATATGTGCTGACATTTACATTCACTCAACAACCGAAAGTCTATTGCTAAAGAACTTTTGGTCCAAATCCTATACTCACTCTTCTTCCTAAACCTACCGACTATCTTCCTAATCCTACTGAATATCCCTTTTTGACTGGATGTTCTCTTCTAAATTCAATCATCCAATGTACAAGGTCCTATGCCATTGTATATCGAATTATCTGAGGCATCTTTGCAGAACATCGTTCAAAGCTAAGTATCCCAATCAAGGGCAAAACCCTTCTGGGCTTCAAATCATAACTAGATTTCTGTTTTCCTACTTATATTTCACCTCTATATTCTTGTAAATATTGCAGGTTCCCAATTCCATTATTCATCACACAGAATCACTCGTAACCCAAATCAAACCTGTTTTTAACCCCAAGTATACACTGTTCCCTCAATCATTTTACAGAAGAGCAGGGACAGAGTGGTTCTTACAATACAGGAAAGTTGGGGACCTTCAACCTGATGAGAACCTCAAATGTCCATGCACAAATGATACCTGGAGAAGTTGTAGGCAGGTATGAAGCACCTGAGAGAGCAAAAGTCATCTTCTATGGCAAACAACCTGGTCAGGATGAAGGGATGTGTCTGAATCTGCCTCTCTCTCTTCTTATTGTACAGAAGATGGACCAAACCAGGCCTGAGTGGAGAGCTGTTTCCGGGTGCCAATGGTGATATACATTCTACCTTATGAAAGTGTCACAGGAAGTAGGGGCAACCTCCATCTTATGTTACCCTTGGAAGCAACTGTTAGGACAAAGTGGTTGCCAAGGCAGTGACCTCATTCAGTTCCAAAGAATGTGACATACCTCATTTCCTTGCTGATGGAACTCTCTGAACTTGGTATCCAAGAAGCCAGGCACCCAGAGGCAGTCCCAGTCCCAGTCCCAGTGGGCTCACTTGTTTGGATTTACCAAGGACAGAGTCAGTTTTCTTGGTACCTAATGATGTGAGGATGGCCAAATGCCAGGAGAGCTCTGAAGATGGACCTTTCCTGAGAAAACAGGTAGTGGCTAACCACTTTTTCCTGACATCTTCACAGAGTTGGTCAAGGAAACAAGATCTGAGAGAAGACAGGCCATTTCGGGGGAACATAGTATGGCCCACCAGTCAGACGACACTCCGCATAGTCACAGACGTACTTGGGGGAAGGAGGTGCCTTTGTGGGAGTGGGTGTGGGTTTGTTGTTTTGTCTCATGTTCTGAGAATAGATAGGAAAGGTGGTTTGTTTGGTTTGGAGTGGACAGTTTGTAGTAAGTCATTTGACATGGCAAGTGTTTCTGTTTCTGTGTATCCCACTGTGTCCGTTGTTGTAGACATTAGAAAAGAGAATGCATTAATGGATGTGTCCTGTCTAGTATAAATCTTCCCATAATTCATCCTGCCCAATATATGAATGTACTGCAGCTTGTCTTATCGATGTGCAACACCTGCTATCTTTCTAAGTTGTTGTTTTCTTCCTGAATTCTGGCCACTCTCCAGAATAGGCTCATGGATTTGTGTCCAAAATATGTACCACCTCCAAGCTCTGTGACATGGCCATGTACTGGATAGCTGAAGAGAATGGCGAGCATCTCAGAAAACTCAGATATCAGTGTGACCAGGAAAGTCTCAGTGCAGAAACCCTGCTTTGGGCCTTTTGCTTACTTATTGTTGTGTTGCACTGAATGTCAGGAAGGTCTTTGCCTCAGGCCACCCCTTTGTGAAGCCTGAAGAAAACAGTTTTCAAATGGAAATGAATGGGCCTCACCTGTGGCTCTTTATCAGCCTCTTGGACCTGTGTGTGGTTGTGACTTAGATTTTCAGCACCTGATGGATCTTAAGAATGATCCCATGTGAGCTTCCAAAACCAAAATGGCAAAAAATATCATTCATTGTGGATGAAGTCTCTTGCCTTCCTCTGTTAGGTTCCTGCACTCCATCAAATGACAATAGGGATTCTTTGGGTCAAATGAGTTCTTCAAAGCCCTGCAGAGGTGCTTGTGTTTTCGCATGACTCTAAATCACCTAAAGAATCGATACCTAAAATCAGTAGGCCTCAAATTGGAGAAACAAAGAATTATTAACGGCAGGCTTATTTGTTCACTCCTGGTTCACAGAAACGGTGTCCAGGCTACCCTGACTTTAGGCAAATGAGGGGCAAACGAGCTGATTTTGGACACTGTCTTGGGCTGCGCCCCTCATGAAAACCTCCAGCCAGAGGTTAAGATGATTGACTATATGGAATAAGATGAAGGCCATGTGGGAGTGTTCTGGTTTTAATTTTGGTCATTTTTGTTGCATTGGAAAAAATGACTGGGTCCACGTGGGCTTGAACTCTGGTGTGATTCCCCTTAGAGACTGGGTTTTGGAAATGAACTCAGAGAAGCATTGCCATGAATTTTGTTGGGATTTTAAGAGGCCACGCATGAAAGTCGCTCTTGGAAACTGAGACCTAGGCCCCGGGTGGATTTCCACAGAGGCCTGGGAATCTCAGCAAGGATATCACATGATTTTATTCTTAAAAAAATGGCAGCCATAGTTGAGAGTCAAAACACACATGGACCTCACATTGTAGACCTCAATGGGCCTGGCCTAATGTGACCTTTTGTCCACTCTTTGGGAAGCCGTGCCTGTGAGAGTTCTCCAGAGATTTCATTGAAATGAGCTTCCTCACCATTTAATGTTTGCTGAATGAACTGAAACCCACAGTGCCTCCAACTTCATGCTTGAAAAATGGCTAGATAAATACCATGAAATTTTTGAAATTCCTATGACCAGGTGGCACTGGAGAAATATTGGATGTCCTGTTGCTCATCATGAGTATACCAGACAGTGCCTTGATTTACTGAGTTTCATGAAAATGGTGTAGAACAGAGATGCCAATAAGTTGGAGCCTGCTGAGTAGTGGGTCTAGAGCAGTGGTGGGGAGGTGTTTGATAAAACATCCGTGGTAGGGCCATGTGGATCTACCATTGAATTCCAAATGGCTTGTAACTTACATGGTGCAGCCAGCAGACCCTTATATGGAAAGGCATCTTGTTATATGGAGAGTTTTCAGAGGAAAATTAAGAATCAGGTTGATATGGACAAGGGGGCAATGGGGCAAGCTGTGAGAGATAGGAGCCTAGTTGGTGCATTCTCTTGCAGACCCTGACCCATCACATGTGACAGAACTCCCTCCAGCACTGTGTCCCAGTTTAGCTCTTAGTATTTCGTGAAACAAATACCAAACTCACAGTGCAGCAGCAAAAACACCACAGATTGGAGGAGGACCAAATGGCATCACAGTCCACACGGGGAGACACTTAGTCCCCAGTGGCCTCAGTTTACCTACAAAGAGAGGATTCAGCACTGCTTCATCTTGTTCATTGGAAAGTAAGAAACCATGTCCTCCAGGTCACATAGATGCAGACCCAGCTTTGATGGTCTCACTACAGAGGAATCCAAATCTCCTGAAAACAACATATATTTCAAGTGTGGAAGCTCAGAGGCAGTTTCTCAAAAAGTTTTTAGGCCAGCAGAGCTCCATGTTTGTGGAGTGTTTACCCTGTCCCTTAGTTTTGGAAACTCCTCTACCACCTCGAAGGTTGTGAACTCCTGAGCATTTTCCATTTCAGATATGTATTCACTGATTTTGTAACTCTTCTCCTCTAATTGTGTCTTACTTGGGGTGAAGGTAATGTCAAGGCATTGTTCTGGATGAGAGCGGGAGGATATTTGTGCAGCATATATTTACATACACATTGGATTCATTTTCCAATTTTCCATTCAAAATACTGAATCCCTGACACTAACCCATACCTAGTAGTCTCAGACTATTCATCCTAATATAATGGAGAAAATTAACCCAACACAATGGAAATACAAGCACTTCAGAGGAGACATGTTGTATAGTTGGACTTGACATATGCATTATATAAGGTAGGAGTTATAAATCTAGTCAAATTTTAATTGAAATATTCTCCATGTGTTTTTAAACTTAACAAATATGTGAATTCTTGTTTCCCTTTTCTGTAGCCTATTCACACATGTATATTTATATGCATATATAGAATCCTACCAGGTATCACACGTACATTTTTGTGAGGTGGCTGTCTTGGCAGATACAAATTGTGAGAAGTGTTCACTCCAACTTAATGCTGTTGGAAATGAAAATTCAACCTATAGGAGAGCGTCCTAGTAGAACAACATTATACATTAACTCATGTTCAGTAAAATAAATATTTTTGCATTTGTGGATGATATATATTTACTGATGAATTTCGATTGGCATTTATATTGGTACTTTTTAATGTCTGTGAGTGTTGTGTGTGTGTGTGTGTGTGTGTGTGTGTGTATAGATGTAGATATAGATATAGATATACTCTCCAAATTTTTCAACATATGAAATATATGTTTCTAATATACACTCTCTAAATTCATTCATGTTCATGTATGTGGATTTATAATCCACTTTTCACAAGATTATAATCAGAAATATTCATCCACCTGAAATACATATTTGTTTCCTAGTTCTGAAAACAAACTTCAGTGAAAGGTGCATACAAATCCTAATTATTCTACAGTAACTGACGCAGTCTAACATCAATGCAAGTAGAATCCTATGGGACATGATCTGTAATTTGTCATTCATTTGTATTCGACACTGGTACATTATTATTTCTTCAGTTTTTGTACACATAAGATATACATTTGCCAAGGCAGTGACCGCATTCAGTTTCAAAGAATGTGACATACCTCATTTCCTTGGTGATGGAACTCTCTGAACTTTGTATCCAAGGAGCCAGGCACCCAGAGGCAGTTTCAGTCCCAGTCCCAGTGGGCTCAGTTGTTTGGATTTAGCAAGGATAGAGTCAGTCATTCTTGGTACCTACTGAAGTGAGGATTATCAAATGCCTGGAGAGCTCTGAAGAGGGAACTTTCCTGAGAAAGCAGGTAGTAGCTCTCAATTTTTTCCTTACAACTTTTCAGAGTTCGCCAAGAAAAACAGATCTGAGAGAGGACAGGCCATTTCGGAAGAACAGAGTATGGCCACCAGTCAGAGGACACTCTGGTTAGTCACACACCTACTTGGGGAAGGAGGTGCCTTTTTGGGAGTGGGTGTGGGTTTGTGGTTTGTCTCATGTTCTGAAAATAGGTAGGAATGGCGGTTTGTTTGTTTTGGAGTGAACTGTTTCTGGTAAGTCGTTAGACGAGGTGAGTGTTTCCATGTCTGTGTATCCCACTGTGCCTGTGGTAGCAGACATGAGAAAAGAGAATGCAGCAATGGATGTGTCATGTCTAGTATAAAGCTTCCCAGCATTCATCCTGCTCAATTTATGAATGGAGTGTGGCTTGCCTTATGCACGGGCAACACCTAATACCTTCCTAAGTCCCTGTTTTCTTCCTGAATTCTGGCCACTCTCTAGAATAGGCTCATGGTTATGTGTCCAAGATATGTACCAAATCCAAGGTCTTTGACATGGCCATGTACTGGATACCTGAATGGAATGGCCCGCATCTCAAAAAACTCAGATATCAGTGTGACCAGGAAAGTCTCAGTGGAGATACCCTGCTTTGGGCCTTTTGCTTACCTATTGTTCTGTTGCCCTGAATATCAGAAAGGTCTATGTCTCATGCAACCCCTTTGTTAAGCCTGACGAAAACAGTTTTCAAATGGAAATTAATGTGCATCACCTCTGGCTCTTTGCTTAATTTCATTGGAAAAGGATGTGTCTGATTCAGGCCCTTTGCCCTGTTTTAGGCTGTGACTTAAATTCTCAGCACCTGATGGATGTAAAGAAAGATCCCATATGTGCATCTAAACCAAAATGGAAAAACGTTCAATCAATGTGCATGAATTATATTGCCTTCCTTTGTTAGGTTTCTGAAATCTATCATGTCAGAATAGGGATCCTTTGGGTGAAATGAGTTCTTCAAATCTCTGCAGAGGTGCTTGGCTTTTCTCATGACTCCAATTCACAAAAAGAATCTAGACCCCACAGTCAGAGAGCCTCAAATTGGAGAAGCGAAGCAGTATTAAGGGCAGGCCTATTTGATCACTCCTGGTTCACAGGAAGGGTGTCCAAGCCACCCTGTCATTCGGCAAATGAGGGGCAAGGGAGCTTATTTTGGACACTGTCTTGGGATGTGCCTCTCATGAAAACCTCCATCCAGATGTTATGATGAGTATCTTTATGGTAGAAGATGAGGGCCATGTAGGAGTGTTTTGGTTATAATTGTGGTCATTTGTGTGGCAGTTGGAAGAGATGACTGGGTCCACCTGGGCATGAATTCTGCTGTGATTCCCCTTAGAGACTGAGTTCTGGAACTGACCTCAGAGAAGTATTGACATGAATTGTGTTGGGATTTTAGGAGGCCAGGAATGAGAGCTGCTATTGGAACCTGGGATCAAGGCCCAGAGTGGCTTTCCACAGAACACTGGGAATCACAGCCAGGATATTACATGATTTTATTCTGAAAGACTTGGCAGGCATAATTGAGATTCAAAACACACTTGGACCTCGCTTTGTAGACCTCAATGGGCCTGGATTCATGTGACTTTTTGGCCACTCTTTGGGTAGACTTGCCTGTGAGAGTGCTCCAGAGATTTCCCTGAAATTAGCTTCCTCACCATTTAATGGTTCCTGAATGAATTGAAACCAACATTGCCTCCAAATGCATCTGTGAAAAAATGCTAGATAATTACCATGAAATTTTAGAAATTCCGATGACCAGCTGGCACTGGAGGACCTTTGATGTCCTGTTGATGATCATGAGTATACCAGACAGGGCCTTGATTGACTGGGTTTCATGAAAATGGTGTAGAACAGAGATGCCAGTAAGTTGGGGCCTGGTAAGTAGTGGGCCTAGAGCTGTGTTATGCAAATGTGTGATAAAACATCTGTGGTGGGGCCATGTGGATCTTCCATTGGCTTCCAAATGGCTGTGACTGACATGGTGCAACCATCACACCCATATATGTAAAGGCATATTTTTATATGGAGAGGTTTCAGAGCAATGTTCAGTATCATGTTGCTATTGTCAAGGGGGCAAGCTACTTGAGATAGAACCCTGGTTGGTGCATTCTCCTGGAGACCCTGCCAACCACACCTGACAGAACTCCCTTCAGCACTGTGTCCCATTTGAACTCGTTGTATTTCATGAAGCAAATACCAAACTCCCAGTGCAGCAGCAAGAAACACCACGAAAATTGGAGGATGACCATTGGTTTCACAGTCCACACGGGAAGACCCTTAGCCCTCAGTGGCCAAAGTTTACCTACAAAAAGAGAATTCATCACTGCTGCCTCATTTTTATTTGAAAATAAGTAACCATTTCCTCCAGGTCACATAGATGCAGATCCAGCTTTGATGGTTTCACTACAAATAAAGCTAAAGCTCCTGACAACAACATATATTTCAAGTGCCCAACCTCAGAGGCAGATTCTCAAAAAGTCTTTTGGCCAGCAGAGCTCCATGTTTGTGGAGTGTTTACCCTGTCTCTTACTTTTGGAAACTCCTCTACCACCTCCAAAGATGTGAAATCTGGAACATTTTCCATTCTAGATATGTATTCACAGATTTTCTAACTCTTCTCCTCTAATTGTGTCTTACTTGGGGCGAAGGTAATGTCAAGGCATTGTTCTGGAGGAGAGTGGGAAGATTTTTCCGTAGCATATATTTGCATACACATTGGATTCAGTGTCCTATTTTCAATTCAAAATACTGAATACCTGACTCTAACCCATACCCTACCAGACTCTGACTACTAATCCTAATATGATGGAGAAAAATAACCCATAAAGAATAGAAATACAAGCAGTTCAGAGTAGGCATGGTGTATAGATGGACTTGCCTTTTGCATGATACAGAGTTGGAGTTATAAATCTAGTCAATTGTTTGTTGAAATAGTTGTCCTTGTATTTTTAAGGTTAACAAATATGTGAATTCCTGTCTCCCTTTCTCTGTATTCTTATATGCACATATAGATTTCTATCTGGTACCACACGTACATTCTTGTGAGGTGGCTGACTTGGCAGATACAAATTGTTAGAAGAGATCACTCCTACTAAACCCTGTTGGAACTGAATATTCAACCTATGGGTGAGCTTGCTAGTTGAACAGCATTATACATAAATCCATGTTCAGTAAAATGAATATTTTTAGATCTGTGGATGGTATATATTTTATAATGAATTTTGATTGACATATATATTGCTACTTTTTTGTCTCTGTGTGTGTTTTATGTATATGTATATATATGTATATATATATGTATATATATATATATATATATATATATATATATATATATATATATACACTCTCCAGATTTTTCAAAATATGAAATATATGTGTCTTATATTCACTCCCTAAATTCATTCATGTTCATGTATGTGGATTTATAATCAACTATTCACAAGATTATTCTCAAAATATTCATCCACCTGAAATTTGCCCAATGCTCTCAAATGTCAATCCTATTTGTGACTACATATTTGTTTCTTCCTAAGATTATATATTTAAACTCAAGCCTGTTCAAAATGTCTAATCCTATCACACACTTTATACTTTGCCTGATTTTGTAATGTCTCTATTGATATATGCTTTCCTACATATTTTCCCCAGTTCATCATTGTGACTGACTCTTCACCTGTGCTGACATTTACATTCACTCTCTAATCGAAATCCTATTGCTAAGAAACTTTTGTTCCAAATCTTATACTCACCCTTCTTCCTAAACTTACTGACTATCTTCCTAATGCTACAGACTATCCCTTTTTGACTGGATGTTCTCTTCTACATTCAATCATCCAAGTAAACGTGGTGCGAGCTTCAGAGGAGGAGACTACCAACAGGCTATCTCATGCAACATCAAAGGGTTTATTGGGTGTCCAGAATGCTGGGGTTCAGAGCTCACCTGAATAGAGCAGATAGCCCTGAGAATAGCTGAAGTAGAGCTTATATACTTTCCCTGGAGAGAGAAGGGAGGGAATTGTATTGATGGGTCAGGGCGAGTGGGCGGTTTGCATGCAACTGGGAGAGGGAGTACATTCTGCAATTTGGCAGCTGGGGATAGAACATTCTGGGAACAAGTTTTGCAAACATTTCTCAAGATTTCAACAGTGTTCTGTTAAGCATACAGAAAAACAAGATGTGACAAGTACCTATTTTATTAATATTTCATTCCCCACTTCTTCTTCTGGCTAATATTAATCATAAAAAATGATCATTGGAGGGTGTCACATTCAATGTCTGCTAGTGGGGTATTACCATAAGTTTAACTCCTCCAATTTGATCCTGGAGAAAAGACATTACACGGTTGAGCAAACAGGGTTTTATAGTTAGCAATAATATGAGGATTATTATTGGACCGGCCAGGGTTGATAAAAACGTAGTTAACCAGGGGGACTGTGTGAACCAAGACTCAAGCCACCCTTTTGGGCCCTCTCTCACTTGTTGATGCTCTTCAAGGTGTCTTTTAAATTTACTCATAGATTTTATTACGACTCCAGTATAGTCAGCATAAAAACAACATTCTTCCCTCAATGCAGCACAAAGGCCCCCTTCTCTAATGAAGAGGAGGTCCAACCCTCAACTGTTCTGTAAAACAACTTCAGAGAGAGAGATTAAAGTTTCATGCAAAGCCCTGAAGGAGGTTTCTAATATCTTACTTTTGCTCTATTGCTGCTTCTAATTGGGTCATCTTTTGTGTCCCATGGACAATGCCACTGGTTCCTCTGCCCACCCGTGCAGCAACTCCTATTCCTAATAGGATGGCTAAAGTGAGGGATATATGTTCCCAGTGGAACCGGTTGTATGCCCCCCCCTATTTGATCTTCAAATGAACCTGCGTCATGATAGAGCACTCTGGGAAACATCTGCACCATTACACAATTTATCACATATCTTGATCATTTCATGAAAACATAAACGATGTTTAAGTATATAGAATTATGCTGTTGTAGGCACTGACAAAGCAAGGCACCTAAGATAGCACTCAAGAGAGGGAAACAGTCCTATTTGGTTGCAACCGGATTCAGAGGGCATTGCTTCTATTGTAATCAATTAATCCCCTGAAACTCAAGTTTAGGTAGTTTCAGAAATTTGTACCCAACATATAAGGGATGGGGCTCAGAAGTTCACAGTCTTCAGAAGTTTAAAAAAGCAGTATTTGTTTCTGTTTTTCCTTCTGTTCTGGGCAAGTTAACTTTTCAAGGACACCTGGGAGGAGGAGAGCTTTTTCTTCCCTTTCTTATTTTCCCCCTGCCAGCTGTTACCATGGAGCCCGGTTGGTAATTTCTTTATCTTAGAAATGTAGCCATCTCTGTGAAGCCCCAGCTGAAGGCCAGAGGACTTGTTCACATATTTTGTGAAAAACTAGTTAGGGGTTGTCTAGCTTAGAAGTACTGAGATTTTTAGCCAGTGGCCAAGTAGAACAGGGCAATACAAAAGAGAATGTTTATCTACATTAAAGTCTTTATTAGGACTGTTTGGCTGAAAGTTCAAAACTCAGCCATGGTGAAGACTTCTGAAGAAGGTCATTTAAGACTTTTCTGTGGGCCTGGTACAGAGGGGGAAAGACGGGGAAGTTGGGGCTGAGAGCACCTCCGAGGATCTGAGAATGAGTGAAAAGAGAGATGTAAAAGAATAATGCGAAAGGGTATTGGGAATTTCCTAGCAGCAAACTTGAGCAGTAGATCAGGTAGAGCAGAGTGAAAGACGGGAGTGAGGATCCCAAAATCCTGTGAGGGACTTTAAATTTTAGTAACCTGTTTTCAGTGATGACAAAGCAACTTTAAAGGCCAATTATATTACATCTTGGAAAAGGGTCTCAGGGCTCTCCTCAGCTCGTTTGAGCATTGGGTTAGCTGGTAAGAGGACCTGGTGGGACCCGGTGAGGGCACTGACAGGAGATGAGAGGAATGAGTCGGTGGAGCGGTACCTATGTACCTGCTACCTCAGCAAGGGGGCGATGGTCAGAGAACTGGTGGAGCTTTGGGTTTCTGATCTAGTTATTGGAGGGGAGAAATCAAGTTGCTGAGATGGGAGTGACAGCAGAGGGTCTGGAGCAGAAGGCTGAGCATAATGATCTATTGGAGAAGCATAGTTCAGGATGTGAGTGAAGGAGGGAAAAGGCTTCCACATAGGGGAATTTCCTTTCACTCTTTTGAGCACTTGCAGAAGTCAAAAAGGTCACGCAAAATTTGAGGATCTAGAGACCCCTCTGGGTGCCATAGTTTTTGGTTGTCTAATTGGTAATGTGGCCAATGCTGTGTACTGAATTTGATGAAGAATTGGGGTTCCATCAGGCAGCCCCTGTATGCACACATTCCCATGACATACAGAAAAAGTCGGCTTTTCCCCCACACAGCCGTTACTCTTTGTGGCTTTGATAGTCTGCCAGGCAAACTTAGTAATCTAGACTAGCCAACCTGCATCTGGCTCGCGTGTCCCTACATCCATAATGTTTGTTTCCATTATCTATGGTACAGAAGGGATTTAATGGTATTTTAGTGGGATCCTCTTCATCAGTGATATCACAATAGGAAATACCTATAGCCAGCTAACAAATGTCTGGGTGGAGAGATGGCCACCAGGTCCCTAAGGGGGCTTTATGCGAGATAGACCATACTTCTTTTCCAGTAGGATTTGTGATCAGCCATCACTGCTTAATGGGCTGATGAGGGTTAGGACTACTTGTAGCCAAGGGGAGAGTATATAACCTTATTCACATTGCCAATACACAATTTGAAACTGTTACCAGTCTTTTTCAGTTTCCAGAAAGATTCTGTACAGGGAGCAGGCTTGAGATGAGAGGCATGGATCCAGGAAGTGATTCTGTTTACGTTTACCACTGTAGGTGTTATAATAGCACCTGGTATGGTCCTTTTCAGCGGGGTACCAGGGATGACACCTGATATCATCTTACATAGATGAAATCTCTTACTTGATATGGATGTGGAATCCCCTGGTTCCCAGTTGGGTAGGCAGTGGCCAGCTGTTTTCACAGGTATTATTGAGTTCTTTCAAGATCTTTAAGTCTGTCAAGCAAGGGGGTGTGGAAAGGATCTTTAGGTCTTACAGTTGGGCTTAGGTCCCCTACTGGAGGAGGGCCACCATAAAGAATTTCACACGTGGTAAGGTTACTCAAAGAAACAAAGGGATTTTTTCTTGCATGCAACATTGCATAAGGCAGGAGCATAGTCCAATCCTATGCTGGTCTCTAAGCTTAATTTTGTTAAGGTCTCTTTAATGGTTCTATTCATTCTTTCTACTTGTCTTGAACTCTGTGGTCTATAAGCACAATTTAACTTCCAATTAATCCCCAGGTTCCTGGCTAACCCCTGACTTACCTGGGCCATGAACATCGGTCCATTGTCCGATCCTATTACCGGCTTAGCTTCCTCCAATGGTAGAGAGGCTTAGTCAGCAGCAGCGGAATCACTTAGAGTGTGTTGTGTGTTAGGGGACGAGGGCAGGGGATAAGGAGGGGGAGAAGAGTCCAGTAGAGTCAAATCTGTGACTCAGGGAGAACAGAGGGTGGAGGAGGAGGAGGTTGAGAGGGTTTGAGAGATCATGGGGGAAGGAGTAGGAGCAGAGGTAGGGGCAAGGAAAGGCTTCACCCATGGAGGAGGAGATTTGCAGAGGTCCTGCCAAGTTAAGATATATGGCTGTTGATCCGGATGGCTATGTGGCACTGGCTGAAAGACAAGACCTCTGACTTTTTAAATTAGTGGGAAGTAGAAAGATCCTTCTAGGGGCCATACGACTCCAAAGATGGGCCATTCTGAGGCACAGAGATTCTGCCAGGTCCAGCGTTTTACTAAAAAAAGAAAGATTCTGAGCCCTTAAGCGGACTTTGGTCCAGTGATCAAGGGTCAGGGACAGAGGCATTGACGTGCTCTGTTCCATAATGAAAGTTCCACAAACAGTAAAAGCAAGGACACACGACACAGATAAGACAAGACCATGAAGACAGGCAATGAACGTCCAACACTGAGACCAGGAATGAGTAGCCGGCAAAACCCAATGGTATGGCAATAACGAATCTAAAAAAAATATCACTGAGTCGAGAAGACTATTGTTCCTTGATTTCCCGAGTTCTCTGCGGGGTCCTCCAGAGAGGTGCCCTTTGTCTCTGTGACATGTCTCTCAGCCACCGTCGGAGAGAGCCCAGGCTCTTCATCGCCAGCAATTTTGCCAAGCCCTAACAAGAAACCTGAAACCGGAAAGAGGCGCCTTACTTGCTCCGAGAGGAGCCCGTTGGGGTCTCTCGTCCGCCACTGCTGGAACTCGGTGGAACCTCAATATGTAAAGGTCAGGCGAGTGTCAGAGGAAGATACTACCAAGAGACTGTCTCATGCAACAGCAAAGGGTTTATTTGTGGTCCTGCATGCTGGAGCTCAGAGCTAAATTAAATAGAGCAGAGACCTCTGAGAACAGCTTAAGCAGAGCTTATATACTTTCCTTGGAGAGGGAAGAGACGGAAGTTTAGTGATGGGTAAGGGCGAGTGGGCGGTTTGCATGACACCGAGTGAGGGAGTACATTCTGCAGTTCGGCTGTTGGGAACAGTACATTCTAGGACAATATTAGCAAACATTTCTCAAGATTTCAAAAGTGTTTTGTTAAGCATACAGAAAAACAGGAAGTGACAAGTACCTATTTTATTAATTTTATTAACCTTTCACTACCGACTATGCCTTTTTGACTTGATGTTCCTTCTACATTAATTCATGCAACGTACAAGGTGCTATGCCATTGTATATCGATTTATCTGAGACAACTCTGCAGAACGTAATTCAACACCACGTATCCCTATCAAGGGCCCAATGCCCTTCTGGGCTTCAAATCAGACTTAGATTTCTTTTTTCATACATATATTTCACCTATATATTCTTCTACACATAGCAAGTTCTCAATACGATCATTCATCCAGCAAAATGATTTCTAACCCAAATCGAGCATGTTTTTAACCATAACCGGACACTGTTCCCTCAATCTAACTTTACAGAAGAGCAGGGAAGGAGTTGATATTACAATACAGAAATGTAGAAAAACTTCCACCTGCTGAGAACCTCAAAGGTCCATGAAGAAATGATCCCTGGAGAAGATGTAGGAAGCAATAAAGGACCTGAGAGACCAAAAGTCATCTTCCATGGCAAACAACCCGGTCAGGATAAAATGTTGTGTCTGAATCAGATTTTTTTTTAATGTAGAGATCATGGACCAAACCAGGCCTGTGTGGAGATCTATTCCTGGGTGCCTTTGGTTGATATACCATTCTAACTTGTGAAACTGTCACAGAAAGTAGGGGCAGCCTCAATCTCTTGGGACCCTTGGAAGCAACAGTTAGGACAAAGTGGCTGCCAAGACAGTGCCCTCATTCAGTTCAGGAAGGAAGTGACCTCACCTCACTTTCTTGGTGATGGAACTCTCTTAACGTGGGATCCAGGAAGCCAGGCACACAGAGCCAATCCAAGTCCCAGTCCCAGTGGTCTCACTTGTTTGGATTTACCAAGGACAGGGTCAGTATTTTTTGGTACCTACAGATGTGACGAAGGCCAAATGCCAGGAAAGCTCGGATGCAGGGTTTTTCATGAGAAAGCAGGTAGTTGCTCACCGTTGGCTCCTAAGAAGTTCACAGAGTTGGCCAAGGAGACAAGATCTGAGACAGGAAAGGCCATTTTGGGGGAACATATTCTGGCCCACACGTCAGAGGACACTCTGGATATTCACAGACCTACTTAGGGGAAGGAGGTGCCTTTGTGGGTGTGGTTGTGGGTTTGTGGTTTTGTCTCATTTTCTGAGAATAGGTAGGACAGTCGGTTTGTTTCATTTGAAGTGGACTGTTTCTAGTAAGTCTTTTCACAGGGCGAGTGTTTCTATGTCTGTGTATTCCACTGTTTCCGTGGTTGTAGACATTAGAAAAGAGAATTCATGAATGGATGTGTCGTGTCTAGTAGAAAGCTTCTCAGCATTCATATTGCCCCATTTATGAATGGACTGCAGCTTGCCTTATGGATGAGCAACACCTGCTACCTTCCTAAGTTTCTATTTTCGTCCTGAATTCCGGCCAATCTCAAGAATAGGCCCATGGTTTTGTGTCCAAGATATGTACCACCTCCAAGCTCTGTGACATGGCCATGTACTGGATAGCTGTAGGTGATGGCTAGCATCTCAGAAAACTCAGATATCAGTGTGACCAGGAAAGTCTCAGAGGAGAAATCCTGCTTTGGGCCTTTTGCTTACCTATTGTTCTGTTGCCCTGAATGTCAGGAAGGTCTTTGCCTCAGGCCACCCCTTCGTGAAGCCTGAAGAAAACAGTTTTCAAATGGAAATGAATGGGCATACCTGTGGCACTTTCCTTAATTGCTTTGGAAAGGGATGTGTCTGAATCAGGCCCTTGGCCCTGTGTGTGGCTGTGGCTTAGATTCTCAGCACCTGATGGATCTAAAGAAAGTTACCATGTGTGCATCCAAAAGAAAATTCGCCAAAAGAACAATTATTGGGATGAAGTCTCTCGACTTCCTCTGTAAGGTTCCTGACCTCCATCAAGTGAGAATGGGATCCTTTGGGTCAAAAGAGTTCTACAAAACCTGCAGAGGCTAGCCCATTGTGCTTGGGTTTTCTCATGACTAAAATTCACATAAAGAATCTAAACCCCACAGACAGTAGTCCTCAAATTGGAGCGGTATTAATGGCAGGCCTATTTGATCACTTTTGGTTCACAGGATATGTGTCCAGGCCACCTTGACTTTAGGCAAATGAGGGGCAAAGGAGCTTATTTGGGACACTGTCTTGGTCTGCGCCCCTCATGGAAACCTCCAGCCAGATTATGATGAGTGTCTATATGAAAGAAGATGAGGGCCATATGGGAGGGTTCTTGTTTTAATTGTGGTAATTTGTGTGGTAGTTGGAAGAGATGACTGGGTCCACCAGGGCTTGAACTCTGGTGTGATTCCCCTTAGAGACTGAGTTCTGGAACTGACCTCAGAGAAGTATTGCCATGAATAGTGTTGGGATTTTAAAAGACCACACATGAGAATCGGTTTTGGAAACTGAGATCTAGGCCCAGGATGGCTTTCCACAGAGCTCAGGGATTCTGAGCCAGGATATCACATGATTTAATTCTTAAAGACTTGGTAGCCATAGTTGAGAGTCCAAACACACATGGACCTCACATTGTATACCTCAATGGGCCTGGATTCATGTGTCCTTTTGGCCACTCTTTGGGAAGGCTTGCCTGTGAGTGTTCTCCAGAGCTTTCATTGAAATGAGCTTCCTCACCATTTAATGGTTCCTGAATTAAATGAAACCCACAGTGCCTCCAACTTCATCCTTGAAAAATGACTAGATTAATACCATGAAATTTTTGAAATCCCCATGACCAGGTGGCACTGGATAACCTTTAGATATCCTGTTGCTGATCATGAGTATAACAAACAGTGTCTTGATTGACTGAGTTTCGTGAAAATGGTGTAGAACAGAAATGCCAGTAAGTTGGAGCCTGCTGGGTAGTGGGTGTAGAGCAGTGGACTGTAGGTGTGTAAATAAATATATTTGGTAGGACCACCTGGATCTTCCATTGGCTTCCAAAACTTGCGACTGACATGGTGCAGGCAGCAGACCTTTATATGTAAAGGCATCTTGTTATATGTAGAGGTTTCAGGGCAATGTTCAGAATCAGGTTGCTATAGTCAAGGGGAAAGCTATGTGGGATAGAAGCCTGGTTCGTACATTCTCTTTCCGACCCTGACCAACCACACATGACAGAACTCCCTCCAGCATTGTGTCCCAGTTGAACATATTGTATTTCGTGAAGCAAATACCAAATTCCCAGTGCAGCAGTAAGAAACACCCTGAAAAGTGGAGGATGACCAAATGGCTTCACAGACCACACGGGAAGACAATTAGCTTCCAGTGGCAACAGTTTACCTACAAAGGGAGATTTCAGACCTGCTGCCTCATGTTCATTACAAAATAAAGAACCATGTCCTCCAGGTCACATAGATGCAGACCCAGATTTTTGGTGTCACTATAAACGAAGCTAAATCTCCTGACAATTACATATATTTCTTTTTCTTTTTTTAATTAATTTTCATTGTAGGTTGTTCAAAACATTACATACTTCTTGATATATCATATTTCACACTTTGATTCAAGTGGGATATTTCACACTTTGATTCAAGTGGGATATGAGCTCCCATTTTTACTCCCTATACAGATTGCAGAATCACATCAGTTGCAGAACCATTGATTTACATATTGCCATACATATATTTCTTCTGCCTAACCTCAGAGGAAGTTTCTCAATAAGTCTTTAGGTCAGCACAGCTCCATGTTTCTGGAGTGTTTACCCTCTCCCATACTTTTGTAAACTCTTTTACCACCTCCAGTGTTGTGAACTCCTGAGCATTTTTTATTCCACATATGTATTCACAGGTTTTCTAACTCCTCTCCTCTAATTGTGTCTTACTTTTAGCGATGGTTATGTCAAGGCATTGTTCTGGATAAGAGAGGGAATATTTTTGTGTATCACATGTTTGCATACACATTAGATTCATTTTCCTATTTTCCATTTGAAAATCTGAATCCCTGACACTAACCCATACCCTACTAGACTCTGACTACTAATCCTAATATCATGGAGAAAAAAAAACCTAACTGAATAGAAGTACAGTTTTTTCATAGGAAGCATGGTGTATATTTGTATTTGTCTTCTGCTTTATCAAGAGTATGTGTTTTAAATTTAGTAAACTTTTCATTTTAATATTTCTCCATGATTTTTTAAAGTTATCACATATGTAAATTCCTGTCTCCCTTTCTCTGTATCCTATTCAGCACATGTAATTTTTTTATGCATATACAATATCCTACCTGGTATCACACGTACATTCTTGAAAGATCACTGGCTTTGGAATATAAAAATTGTGAGAAGAGATGACTTTCCTTAAATAATGATGGAACTGAAAATTCCACCTATGGGTGAGCTTCCTAGTGAAAAACACTATACATAAATCCATGTTCAGTAAAATGAATATTTTTGGATTTGTGAATGAATTATATTTCATGATGAATATCGATTGGCATATATATTGCTAAATATTAATGTGTGTGTGTGTGCGTGTGTGTGTGTGTGTGTGTGTGCGTGTGTGTGTGTGTGTGTGTGTGTGTATATTCTCCAGATTTTAAAAAAATATGAAAAATATGTGTCTTATTATACACTCCCTAAATTCATTCATATTCATTTATGTTCATTTAAATTCAAATTTTCACAAGATTATTCTCAGTAATATTCATACACCTGAAATATATTTTGGTTTCCTACTACTGAAAACTAAGCTCAGTGGATGGTGCTTAAAAATCCTAATATTTCTACAGTAACTGACCCAGTTTAACATTAATGCAAGTAGATTGCTATGGGACATGATGTGTAATTTGAAGTTCATTTTTACTCAACACTGGTACATTACTATTTCTTCAGTTTATGGACATCATAGGATGTATTTTTTCATCCACAACTTCACAAATTTTTTTGGCATTTGGTTCACTTTCAATTACTTACTACTTCAGAACACATGTATTCCTCCATGTTTCTTTACTGGTCTTTTCACTAGACTTCTTTCTAAACACATTATTTTCGATTCCATAATCATTTTTGAAGCAAAACTCACTCTTCACGATAAACAGTAACCCTAATAATACCATTGCATATATAACTCGTTGGAATGATGGTATATATATCAATATAAGATTTCCAATATATTTTCAGATGGAAACTCAAACCATTATTTAATGTTGGATCCAGTTACATACTTTATTCACAATATGGTCTATTCATGCATCATCTCAATAATCATCAACACAAGGTACACCTATTTGTATCCCCAGTACTAATTTATAAGTTTCCAGAATATTACTCCCCTTTATGGTGCAAGAAATACTCATGTCACCTGATCTACATATACATTTTACCACAGTAGTATTCTGTACACAAAATGCAAAGGTCACACATATGATTGTACCAAAGCCTAAATGGGAAGTGACCATGGATTACTAAAAGCATCTATGTCCACTGTGCCTACTGCTCTCAAATGTCAATCCTATTGGTTACTACATATTTGTTTCTTCCTAAGATTATATATTTAACCTCAAGCCTTTTGAAAATATCTAATTCTATCACTCACTTTATACGTTTCCTGATTTCCTAATGCCCCTATTGATATCTGCTTTCCTACATATTTTTCCCAGTTCATCATTGTGACTGTCTCTTCACATGTGCTGACATTTACATTCACCCTCTAACTGAAAACCAATTGCTAAAGAACTTTTGGTCCAACTCCGAGACTCACTCTTCTTCCTAAACCTACTTACTATCTTCCTAATCCTACAGACTATCCCTTTTGACTGGATGTTCTCTTCTACTTTCAATCATCCGAGGTATAGGGTCCTATGCCATTGTATATCGATTTATCTGAGACCTCGGTGCAGAACATGATTCAATCTAAGTATACCAATCAAGGGCCCAATGCCTTTCTGGGCTTCAAATCTTTCCTAGATCTCTGTTCTCATACATATATTTCACATTTATATTGTTATAAATATCACAGGTTCCCAATACCATAATTCATCCAGCAGAATGACTCCTAACCCAAATCGAACATGCTATTAACACTAACCATACACTGTTCCCTCAATCTCACTTTACTGAAGAGCAGGGACAGAGTTGGTCTTAAAATCCAGGAAGGTAGGGTATCATCCACCAGCTGAGAACCTCAAAAGTCCCTGCAGAAATAATCCCTGGAGAAGGTGTCGGCAGGTATGAAGGATTTGAGAGAGCAAAAGTCATCTTCCATGGCAAACAACCTGGTCAGGTTGAAGGGATGTGTCTGAATTAGCCTCTCTCTTCCTAATGTAGAGAAGATGGACCAAACCATGGCTGTGTGGAGAGCTGTTCCCCGGTGCCTATGGTTGATATACCATTCTAACTTATGAATGAGTCACAGCAAGTAGAGGCAGACTCCATCTTTTGAGAACCTTGGAAGCAACTGTTAAAACAAAGTGGTTTCCAAGGCAGTGACTTCATTCAGTTCTTGAAGGAAGTGACATCACCTTACATTATTGGTGATGAAAGTCTGTGATCTTGGGATCCAGGAAACCAGGCACACAGAGTCAAACCCACTCCATGTCCCAGTGGGCTCACTTGTTTGGATTTAACAAGACAGAGTCACTCTTTCTTGGTACCTACTGATGTGAGGACAGCCAAATGCCTGGAAACTATGAAGACTGGCCTTTCCAGAGAAAGCAGGTAGTTTCTCACCACG
The DNA here is from genome assembly GCF_048772815.1 of Callospermophilus lateralis. NCBI lineage: Eukaryota > Metazoa > Chordata > Mammalia > Rodentia > Sciuridae > Callospermophilus > Callospermophilus lateralis. The sequence continues at coordinate 153,792 of NW_027516898.1, forward strand.
GGCTCCTGACAACTTCACAGAGTTGGCTAAAGAGACCAGATTGAAGACAGGACACGCCATTTTTGGGGAACATAGTATGGCCCACAAGTCAGAGGACACTCCGGATAGACACAGACCTACTTTGGGGAAAGAGGTACCATTTTGGGTGTGAGTGTGAGTTTGTGGTTTTGTCTCATGTTCTGAGAATAGTTAATAAAGCTGGTTTGTTTGTTTTGGAGTGAACTGTTTCTAGTAAGTCCTTTGACAACGTGAGTGTTTCTTTGTCTATATATCATACTGTGTCCGTGATTGTAGACAGTAGAAAAGAGAATGCATCAATGGATGTGTCCTGTCTACGAGAAAGCTTCCCAGCATTCATCCTGTGCAATTTATGAATGGACTGCAGCTTGCCGTATGGATGGGCAATTCCTGCCATCTTTCTAAATTGCTGTTTTCTTCCTGAATTCTGGACACTCTCCAGAATACGCTCATGATTTTGTGTCCAAGATATGTACCACCTCCATCTCTGTGACATGGCCATGTACTGGATAGCTGATGGGAATGGTGAGTATCTCAGAAAACTCAGATATCAGTATGCCCAAGAAAGTCTCAGTGGAGAAACCCTGCTTTGGGCCTTTTGCTTTCCTATTCTGTTGCCCTGAATGTCAGGAAGGTCTTTGCCTCAGGCCACACTTTGTGAAGCCTGAAGAAAATAGTTTTCAAATGGAATTGAATGGTCATTACCTGTGCCTCTTCGGTTAATTGCTTTGGAAATGGATGTGTCTGAATTAGCCTCTTGGCCCTATGTGAGGCTGTGGCTTAGATTCACAGTACATGATGGTTCTAAAGAAAAATCCCATGTGTGCATCCAAAACCAAAATGGACAAAAGAACTGTCATGGTGGATAGAGTTTCTCGCCTTCCTCTGTAAGGTTCCTGACCTCCATTAAGTGAGAATAGGGATCATTTGGGTCAAGTGAATTCTTTAAAGCCCTGCAGAAGCTATCCCATAGGTTCGTGGGTTTTCTCATGACTCCAATTCACATCTATGTTTACAGAAGAGCAGGGACAGTGTTGGTCTTACAATACAGGAATGCAGAAGATCTTCCATCTGTTGAGAACCTCAAAGCTCCATGCAGAAATGATCTCTGGAGAAGATGTAGGCAGCTATGTAAGACCTGAGAGAGCAAAAATCATCCTCCATGGCAAACAACCTGGTCAGGATTAAGGGTTGCGTCAGAATGAGCCTATCTCTTCTTAATGTAGAGAAGATGGACCAAACCCGGCCTGTGTGGAGAGCTGTTCCCTTTTGCCTACGGGTGATATACCATTTTAACTCGTGAAAGTGTCACAGGAAGTAGGGGCAGCCCTCATCTCATGGGACCGTTGGGAGCAATTGTAATGACAAAGTGGTTGCCAAGGCAGTGATCTCATTCAGTTCCTGAAGGAAGTGATCTCATCTCACTTCCTTGGTGATGGAACTCTCTGAACTTGGTATACAGAAAGCCAGGCACCCAGAGCCAGTCCCAGTCCTAGTCCCAGTGGTCTCACTTTTTTGGATTTACAAAGGACAGAGTCAGTCTTTCTTGATACCTACTGATGTGAGGATGGCCAAATGCCAGGAAAGCTCGGAAGAGGGGTTCTTCCTGAGAAAGCAGATAGTGGCTCACTCCTGGCTTCTAACAACTTCACATTGTTGGCCAAGAAGATCAGATCTGAGACAGGGCAGGCCATTTCGGAGGATCATAGTATGGCCCATCAGTCAGAGCACACTCCAGAGAGTCACAGACCTATTTGGGGGAAGGAGGTGCCATTGCGGGTGTGGGTTTGTGGTTTTGTCTCATGTTCTGAGAATAGGTAGAAAAGGCAGTTTGTTTGGTTTCGAGTGAACTGTTTCTAGTAAGTCGTTTGACAATGCAAGTGTTTCTATGTCTGTGTATCCCACTGTGTCCGTTCTTGTAGACATTAGAAAAGAGAATGCATCAATGGATGTGTCCTGTCTCATAGAAAGCTTCCCAGCATTCATCCAGCACAATCTCTGAATTGACTGTGGCTTGCCTTATTGATGGGCGATACCTGCTACCTTCCTAAGTTGCTGTTTTCTTCCTGAATTATGGCCAATCTCCAGAATAGGCTCATGGTTTTGTGTCCAAGATATGTACTACCTCCAAGCTCTGTGACATGGCCATGTACTGGATAGCTGAATGGAATGGCGAGCATCTCAGAAAACTCAGATATCAGTGTGACCAGTAAAGTCTCAGTGGAGAATCCCTGCTTTGTGCCATTTGCTTACCTATTGTTCTGTTGCCCTGAGAGTCAGGAAGGTCTTTGTCTCAGGCCAACCCTTTGTGAATCCTGAAGGAAAGATTTTTCAAATGGAAATGAATATGATTTACCTTTGGCTCTTTCCTTAATTGATTTGGAAAGAGATGTGTGTGAATCAGCCTCTTGGCCCAGTGTGATTCTTTGACTTAGATTCTCAGCACCTGATGGATCTAAAGAAAGATCCCATGGGTGCATAAAATCCAAAATGGCAAAAAGAGCAGTCATTGTTGATGAAGTATTTTGCCTTCCTCTGTAAGGTTCCTGAATTCCATCAAGTGAGAATAGGGATCTTTTGGGTCAAATGAGTTCTTCAAATCTATTCAGAGGCTATCCAATAGGTGCTTGAGTTTTCTCATCTTTCCAATTCACATAAAGAATCTGTACCCGACACTCAGTAGGACTCAAATTGGAGAAGCAGAGCAGTATTAAGGGCAGGCCTATTTGGTCACTCCTGGTACACAGGAAGGGTGTACAGGCCACTGGGAATTTAGGCAAATGAGGGGCAACAGAGCTTATTTTGGACACTGTCTTGGGCTACGCTAATGCTATCAAATGTCAATCCTATTGTTGACTTTATATTTGTTTTATCCTAAGCTCACATATTCATCCTCAATCCTGTTCAAAATATCTAATCCCATCACTCACTTTATCCTTTTCCTGATTTCCTAATGTCTCTATTGATATCTGCTTTCCTACATATTTTGCCCTGTGCATCATTGTGACTGACTCTTCACTTGTGTTGACATTTACATTGACTCTCTAACCAAAACCCTATTGCTAAAGAACTTTTGTTCCAAATCCTATACTCACTTTTCTTCCTAAACTTACCGACTATCTTTCTAATCCAACTGACTATAACTTTTTGAATGGATGTTCTCTTCTACATTCAATGATCCAAGTACAGTTCAGGTTTCTATTCAACCGGGTGAGGGAGTAGATTCTGCAGTTTGGCAATTGGGGACAGCACATTCTGGCAACAAGAGTAGCAAAGAGTTCTCAAGATTTCAACAGTGTTTTGTTAAGCGTACAGAAAAACAGGAAGTGACAAGTACATATTTTATTAACCTTTCATTCCCCACTTCTTTTTCTGGCTACTTTTAATCATAAAAGTGATCGTTGTGGGGTGTCACATTCTATGTCTTCTAGTGGGGTATTACCATAATTTTAATTTGTCCAATTTGAGCTTGGAGAAAAGAAATTACATGATTGAGGAAACAGGGTTTTATAGTTAGTAATACTATGAGGATTATTATTGGACCGGCCAGGGTTGATAAAAACGTAATTAACCAGGGGGACTGTGTAAAAAAAGACTCAAACTACCCTTTTTGTGCCTCTCTCTCTCGTTGTTGCTCTTCAAGGCATCTTTTTAATTTACTCATAGATTTTTTTACAACTCCAGTATTGTCGACATAAAAACAACATTCTTCCCTCAATGAAGCACAAAGGCCCCCCTCTGTCATGAAAAGGAGGTCCAACCCTCGCCTTTTCTGTAAAACAACTTCAGAGAGAGAGGTTAAAGATTCCTGCAAAGCTGTGATGGAGGTTTCTAAAATCTTTAAGTTTTGATCTATTGCTGCTTCTAATTGGGTCACTTGTTGTGTCCCATGGACCAGAGCAGTGGTTCTTGTGCCCAACCCTGCAGCAACTCCTATTCGTAATAGAATGGCTAAGGTGAGGGACATATGTTCCCAGCGGAACCGGGTTGTATGTCCCCCTCTTTGATCTTCAAATGAACCTGCGTCATGATAGAGCACTCTGGGAAACATCTGCACCATTTCACAATTAATCACATCTGTTGACCATTTCATGAAAACATAAACAATGTTTAAGTATATAGAATTATACTGTTGTAGGGACGGACAAGGCAAGGCACCTAAGATAGCACCAAAGACACGGAAACAGTCTTTTTTGGTTTCAACCAGATTCAGAAGGCATTGCTTCTGTTGTAATCAATTAATCCCCTGAAACCCAAGTTACGTAGTTTCAGAATTTTGTACCCAACACGTAAGGGAAGGGGCTCAGAAGTTCACAGTCTGCAGAAGTTCACAAAAAGCAGTTTTGTTTCTGTTTTTTCCTCAGTTTGGGCAAGTTAACTTTTCAAGGACACCTGGGTGGGGGTGTCTTCCCTTTCTTTTTTTCCCCCTTCCAGCTGTTTCCATACAGCCCAGTTTGTAACTTCTTTATCTTAGAAATGTAGCCATCTCTGTGAAGCCCCATCTCAAGGCCAGAGGCCTTTTTTTCAAATATTTTGTGAAAAACTAGTAAAGGTGTGTCTAGATCAGGAGTGCTGAAATTTTAGCCAGTTGCCAAGGAGACCAGGGCAACACAAATAGGTAGTTTATCTACAGTGAACTCTTTTATCGGGACTCTTTTGCTGAAAGTCCTAAATCAGCCATGGTGAAGACTTCTGGAGAAGGTCAGTTAAGACTTTTCTGTGGGCCTGGTACAGAGGGGGACAATTTGGAAGGCAGGGATAAGAGCAGCTCTGTGGATCTGAGAATGAGGAAGGAGAGATGTAAAAGAATATTGGGAGAGGGCTTTGGGATCTTAATAGCAACAAAAACTTGAGCAGTAGAACAGATAGAACAGAGGGGGAGACGGGAGTGAGATTCCAAAAAGCCTGTGAGGGACTTTAAATTCTTAGTAACCTGTTTTTAGTGATGACAAAGCAACATTAAAGGCCATTTTCATTACATCTTGTATTAGGGTCTGAGGATTCTTCTCAGCGGGTTTGAGCTTTGCATTAGGTGGTAAGAGGACTGGGTGGGACCCGGTGCAGGCACTGACAGGAGAGGAGAGGAGTGAGTGAATGGAGTGGTACCTCAGTACCTGCAACCTCAGCAAGGGAGCAATGGTCTGAGAACCAGTCGAGATTTGGGTTTTTGATCTAGATATTGGAGGGGAGAAATCAAGTTGCTGAGGTGGGAGTGACAGCAGAGAGTCTGGAGCACAAGGCTGAGGGTGAGCATCTATTGGAGAAGCATAGTTCAGGATGTGAGCAAAGGAGAGAGAAGGCCTCCACATAGCGGAATCTCCTTTCACCCTTTTGAGCACTTGCAGAAGTTAAAAAGGTCACACAGAATTTGAGGATCTAGAGACCCCTCTGGGGGCCATCGGTTTTGTTTATCTAATTCGTAATATGGCCAATGCTGTGTACAGAATTTGATGAGGAGTTTGGGTTCCATCTGACAGTCCCTGTATGCTCACATCCCCATGACTTACAATAGAAGTCTGCTCTCCCCCCCCCACAGCCGTGACTGTTTGTGGCTTTGATAGTCTGCCAGGCAAACATAGTAATCTAGGCTAGCCAACCTGCATCTGGCTCACGTGTCCCTACATTTATAATGTTTGTTTCCATTATCTATGGTACAGAAGGGATTTAATGGAATTTTACTGGGATCCTGTTAATCAGGGATATCCCAATAGGAAAGACCTATAGCCAGCTGACAAATGACTGGGTGGAGAGATGGCCACTAGGTTCGTAAGGAGGCTGTATTCGAGATAGGCCATACTTCGTGTCCAGTAGGATTTGTGATCAGCCATCGCAGCTTAAGGGGCTGATGAGGGTTAAGACTACTGGTCGTCAAGGGGAGAATAAATATATTCCAGGATCTTCTTTACAACCATTTGCGATGTTTCTTTTTTCTTCTTTTTTATTTCTTTTTTTTTGTGTGTGTGGGGAAGGCTTCAATACATCCTGAAAATGTATGTTCAAAGACTAGGAGTTATTTAAGTCCATACCTTACTGGCTTAATTTCAGTAAAGTCCACTTCCCAGAATTGTCCTCGTCTGGTTCCTCATAGGTGCTTTCCTGCAGGAAGCTTGGAAGTGTAAGCTTTAACCAATTAATGGACCTGACAGGCTTTTGTTACCCATTCAGTTATTTCCTTTTGCTGTGAGTAGGTTAGTGGAAAACTGTGTTCTTGATCCTTCACGAATGAATGCAGTTTCTTTGAACAAAGGTGAGTGAGTTGATGAACATTTGCTACTGACATAGTTAGAGCCATGATTATAGGAGTAGTTACTGAAGGATTAAAAAATTCCACTTGGGGGCCTTCAGGGTTAAAAGTTATTTTGGCCCAGAGCTTGGTGAGCAGAACTCTGCCCATCAATGGGGCCAGGCATTCTGGGATTACTAGGAAGGAGTGATGGATTTTTCCTTTTCCCTGGTCCATGGTCCCCTTAGTTGTCAAAGCCCGATATTTACTTCTGTTAGACTCTTGAATTAGAGACCTTTTATTCGGTAGAGGGCCCAATGGGCCTTATGGGCTGAGTATATTGCCCCTGTATCTACTTCAAAGTTTATTGTGTTCCCCTCCACTTCAAAAGTTACCTTGAGGTCAGGGAGAGGATCTGAGCCCGCACTTTCTTAGTATTCCTCCAGAGTCAGAATATCTGGCTGGCATGGCTGTCTCTTTCTAGGGCACTCTTTGGCCCAGTGTCCTTTTTCTTTAGAGTAGGCACATTGATCTGAGGCCAGGGGTGGCCTCTAGTGTGTGCCCAGGTATCCCTTCCTGTCTCTCTCTTTCTTAGTTTCTGGCCTATTTGTTGTTGTGACCAGGACCTTAGTCAATGCCTTAGTCTGTCTTTTGTTTCTTTTATCCTTACTCAGCTCCCTTCTCTTCCTCAGTTTCTCTCTTAAAGTATACCTTCTCGGGTTCTCTGACTAAATCCCTCAAAGTCATATCTTGTAATCCATCTAAGCATTGTAACTTTCTTTTAATATCCAGGGCAGCTTTCCCAATAAAGGCCATTGTGACAGATGCCTTTTGATCCTCTGCCTGAGGATCGAAAGGAGTATGTCTCTTATATGCCTACATAATTATCTCTAGGAACATACAGGGAGATTCATCAGGCCCTTAAATAATCTCTCTTACCTTGGCCAAATTAGTTGGTCACCTAGCGGCCACTAAGATACCCACTATTAGAGCCCGGCGATAAGTGGACAGATGCTCCCTACCTTCAAAGGTGTTGGGGTCCCAGTTGGGTCGTTTCAAGAGAAAGCCGGCTTTGAATATGTTGGGAAGTTGTGTCGGTCACGCATTTGGTCCGAGGATACTTTTTTCTAGCCTCCAGGAGGATTCTCTTTTGTTCCTCTGTCATGAAGAGAGTCCCTAGGAGTTGTTGGCAGTCATCCCAAGTAGGTTGGTGTGAAAACATCAATGACTTCACCAGACCTGAGAGCCAGGTTGGGTCCTCGGTAAAAGGGGGATTGTTATTTTTCCATTTATATAGGTCTGAAGAGGAGAAGGCCAATACTGGTAGGCTTCCATTTTTTTCCCCATGGCCATCGTCAATCATTGGCCCTTAGGGATGGAGGGAAGCAACACGGGAGTTCCAGGGTTTTCAATCATTTGCCACCGGCGAGTTCCTTTAGCAACTCCAGCTTCCTCCAGGGGAGGAGGGGCTGTGTGTGACGCAGGGAAGTTATCTGGAGGGCCCTGGGCTGGCTTAGCGTCCTCCAATTGCGGAGAGGCTGAGTCAGCAGCTGGAGAATCACTTAGAGGGTGTTGGGGTTTGTTGGAAATAGGTAGAAGATAAGGAAGGGGAGGAGAGTCCAGTAGAGTCAAATCTTGTGACTCAGGGAGAACAGAGGGTGGAGGAGGAGGAGGAGCAGGGGGGTTGAGAGATCGTGGGGGAAGGAGTAGGAACGGGGACACAGCAAGGAAAGGCTTCACCCACGGAACAGGAGTTTTGCAGAGGTCCTGCCAAGTTAACGTATATTCCTGTTTATCAGTATGGCTATGTGGCCCTGGCTGTAAGACAATATCTCTGTCTTTTTAAATTAGTGGGAAGTAGAAAGATCCTTCTAGGGGCCATCCTAATCCAAAGGTGGGCCATTCTGAGGCACACAGAGTCTGCCAGGTCCAGCGTTTTACTGAAAAAGAAACATTCTGAGCCCTTAAGCGGACTTTGGTCCATAGATCAAGGGTCAGGGACAGAGGCATTGAAGTGATCTGTCCCATAATGAAAGATACACAAACAGTAAAAGCAACGACACAGGACACAGACAAGAGAAAACAATAAAGACAGGCAATGGACGTCCAACACTGAGACCAAGACTGAGCAGGCGGCAAAACCCGATGGGCTGGCAATACCGAATCTGAAACAAAGTATCACTGAGTCGAGGGGACTATTATTCCTCGATTCCCGAGTCCTCTGTGGCGTCCCCCAGGGACTTGGCTTGTGGCTCTGTGACACGTCTGCCAGCCACCATCAAAGAGAGCTCACATACTTCATCGACAGCCATTTTGCCAAGCCCTAACCTGAAACCTGAAACCAGAAAGAGGCGCCTTACTTACCCTGAGAGTAGCCCATTGGGGTCTCTCGTTCACCGCTGCTGGATTTCGGTGGAACCTCCATATATAAAGATCGGAAGAGCATTGGGGGAAGAGACCACTAAGAGACTCTCTCATGCAAAAACAAAGGGTTTATTGGGGGTCCAGCATGCTGGGGCTCAGAGCTCATTTGAATAGAGCAGAGAACCCTGAGAACAGCTTAAGCAGAGCTTATATACTTTCCTTGAAGAGGGCAGGGAGGAAAGTTTATTGATGGGCCTGGGTGGGTGAGCAGTTTGCGTGCAACTGGGTGAGGGAGTACATTCTGAAGTTTGGCAGTTGGGGACAGCACATTCTGGGAAAAAAGATTAGAAAACACTTCTCAAGATTTCAACAGTGTTTTATTAAGCATACAGAAAAACAGGAAGTGACAAGAATCTATTTTATTAACATTTCACTACCGACTATACTTTGCCAGATTTCCTAAAGTCTCTATTGATATCTGCATTCCTACATATTTTCCCCAGTTCATAATTGTGATTAATTCTTCACATGTGCTGACATTTACATTCACTCAATACCCGAAACCCTATAGCTAAAGAACTTTTGGTCCAAATCCTATACTCACTCTCCTTTATAAACATACCGACTATCTTCCTAATACTCCTGACTATCCATTTTGACTGGAAGTTCTCTTTGAAAATCAATCATCCAAGTTACAAGGTCCTATGCTTAATACCGCAATCAAGGGCCCAATGCCCTTCTGGGCTTCAAATCTTACCTAGATTTCTGTTTTCAGATTCCTATATTTTACCTATATATTCTTGAAAATATCGCAGATTCCCAATACCATTATTCATCCAGCAGAATGATTTCTATTCCAAATCAAACCTGTTATTAACCCTAACCATACACTGTTCCCTCAATCTAACTTTAGAGAAGAGCAAGGACAGAGTTGGTCTTAAAATACAGGAATGTAGGGGATCTTCCAACTGCTGAGAAACTCAAAGGTCTATGCGCAAATGATCCCTAGAGAAGTTGTAGGCACCTATGAAGGATCTGAGAGAGCAAAAGTCATCTTTCATTGCAAACAACCTGGTCAGCATGAAGGGATGTGTCTGAATCAGCCTCTCTCTTCTTTATGTAGAGAAGAAGGACAAAACGAGGCCTCTGTGGAGAGCTGTTCCTGGTTACCAATGTTTGATATACCATTCTAACTTGTGAAAGTGTCAAAGGAATTAGGGACAGCCTCCATTTCATTGGACCTTTGGAAGCAAATGTTAGGACAACGTGCTTGCCAAGGCATTGACCTCATTCAGTTCCTGAAGGAAGTGACCTCACCTCACATTCTTGGTGATGGAACTCTCTGAACTTGGGATCCAGGCATCCAGGCACACAAATCTAGTCCCAGGCCCAGTCCCAGTGGTCTCCCTTCTTTTGATTTACCAAGGACAGAGTCAGTCTTTCTTGGTATATACTGATGTGAGGATGGCCAAATGCCAGGAAAGCTCTGAAGAGTGGCCTTTCCTGAGTAAGCAGGAAGTGGCTCACCGCTGTCTCCTGACAACTTCGCAGAGTTGGCCAAGGAAACCAGATCTGAGACAGAACAGGCCATTTGATGGGAACATAGTACGGCCCACCAGTCAGAGGTCACACCCGATAGTCAGAGACCTACTTTGGGAAAGGAGGTGACTTTGTGGGTGTGAGTGTGTGTTTGTGATTTTGTCTCATGTTTTGAGAATAGGTAGGAAAGGCAGTTTGTTTGGTTTGGAGTGGACGATTTCTAACAAGTGATTTGACAAGGCGAGTGTTTTTAAGTCTGTTTATCCCACTGTGTCCATGGTTGTAGACATTAGAAAAGAGAATGCATCAAAGGATGTGTCCAGGCTAGTAGAAAGCTTACCAGAAATCTTTCTGCCCAATGTATGAAAGGAATGCGGCTTGCCTTATGGATGGGTAACACCTGCTATCTTCCTAAGTTCCTGTTTTCTTCCTGAATTCTGGCCACTCTCCAGAATAGGCTCATGATTTTGTGACCAAGATAAGTACCACCTCCAAGTTCTGTGACATGGCCATGTACTGGATAGCTGAAGGGAATGGTGAGCATCTCAGAAAATTCAGATATCAGTGTGACCAGGAAAGTCTCAGTGGAGAAACACTGCTTTGGGCAATTTGCTAACCTATTGTTCTGTTCCCCTGAATGTCAGGAAGGTCTTTGCCTCAGGCCACCCCTTTGTGAAGCCTGAAGAAAACAGTTTTCAAATGGAAATGAATGGGTATCACCTGTGGCTCTTTGCTTAATTGCTTTGAAAAGGGATGTGTCTGAATCAGCCTCTTGGCCCTGTGTGAGGTTGTGGCTTAGATACTCAGCACATGGTGGATGTAAAGAGAGATCCCATGTGTGCATCCAAAACCAAAATGGCCAAAAAGCAGTCCTTGTGGATGAAGTCTGTCGCCTTCCTCTTTAAAGTTCTTGAACTCCATCAAGTGAGAATAGGGATCATTTGGGTCAAATGGGTTCTTCAAAGACCTGCAGAGGAGCTTGTGTTTTCTCATGACTGCAAATCACATAAAAATATATACCTGACACTCAGTTTTCCACAAATTGGAGAAGCATAGAAGTATTAACGTCTAGCATATTTGATCACTCCTGTTTCACATGAAGGGTGTCCAGACCACCCTGAATTTACGCCAATGAGGGGCAAGGGAGTTATTTTGGACACTCTCTTGGACTCCGCCACTCATGGAAACCTTCAGCCAGAGGTTGTGATTAGTGTCTATATGGAAGAAGATGAGGGCCATATGGGAGGGTTTTGGTTTTAATTTTGGTCATTTGTGTCTGGTTGGAAGACATGACTGGGACCACCTGGGCTTGAACTCTGGTGTGATTCCCCTTAGAGACTGAATTCAGAGAAGTATTGCCATGAATTTTGTTGGGATTTCAGGAGTCCACCCATGAGAATCACCCTTGGAAACTGAGATCTAGGCCCAGGGTGGCTTTCCACAGAGCCCTGGGTATCTCAGCCAGAAGATCACATGATTTAATTCTGAAAGACTTGTCAGCCATTGTTGAGAGTCACAACACCCATGGACGTCACATTGTAGACCTCAATAGGCCTGGCTTCATGTGACATTTTGGCCACTCTTTGGGAAGCCTTGCCTGTGAGAGTTCTACAGAGCATTCATTGAAATGAGCTTCCTCACCATTTAAAGGTTCCTGAATGAATTGAAACCCACAGTGCCTGCAACGTCATCTTTGAAAAATGCCTAGATAAATACCATGAAATTTTTGAAATTCCCATGACCAGGTGGCACTGGAGAAACTTTGGATGTCCTGTTGCTGATCGTAAATATGCAAGACAGTGCCTTGATTGAGTGGGTTTCATGAAAATGGTGTAGAAAAGAGATGCCAATATGTTGGAACCTGCTGAGTAGTGGGCCTAGAGCAGTGGTAGGCAGGTGTGTGATAAAAAATTTGTGGTGGGGCCATGTGGATCTGCCATTGGATCCCAAATGGCTTGTGACTTACATGGTGCAGCCAGCAAACCCTTCCATGTAAAGGCTTCTGGTTATATGGAGATGTTTCCGGGCAATGTTTAGCATCAGGTTACTATGGACATGGGGCCAAGCTATGTGGCATAGAAGCCTGGTTGGTGCATTCTCCTGCAGACCCTGACCAACCACACATGAAAGAATTGCCTCCAGAACTGTGTCCCAGTTGAACTTCTTTTATTTCATGAAGCAAATGCCAAAGTCCCAGTGCAGCAGCAAGAAACACCACGAAAAGTGGAGGATGAGGAAATGGCTTCCCAGTCCACATGGGAATACCCTTAGCCCCCAGTGGCCACAGTTTACTTACAAAGAGAGAATTCAGCACTGCTGCCTCATGTTCATTGGAAAATAAGAAACCATGTCCTCCAGGTCACATAGATGCAGACACAGCTTTGATGGTCTCACTAGAAAGAAGCTAAAGCTCCTGACAAAAACATATATTTCAAGTGCCCAAACTCAGAGGCAGTTTCTCAAGAAGTATTTAGGCCAGCAGAGCTCCATATATATGGAGTGTTTATCCTGTCCCATACTAGGAAAACTCCTCTACCACTTCCAAGGTTGTAAACTCCTGAGCATATTATTCACAGATTTTATTACTCTACTCCTCTAATTGTGTCTTACTTTGGGGGAAGGAAATGTCAAGGAATTGTTCTGGATGAGAGTGGGAAGATTTCGTTTAGCACATATTTGCATACACATTGGTTTCATTTTTCTATTTTACATTTGATATACTGAATCCCTGACACTAACACATACCCTACTAGATTCTGAATACTAATCCTAATATGATGGGGAAAAATAACCGAAACAGAATAGAAATACAAGCAGTTCAGAGGAGGCACGTTGTATACTTGGACTTGCCTTTTGCATTATATAGGGTAGGAGTTATAAATCTAGTAAATTTTTTGTTGAAATAGTATTCCATGTGCTTTTAAAGTTAACAAATATGTGAATTCCTGTCTCCCTTTCTCTGTATTCTATTCAGCTCATGTATTTTTATATGCACATATAGAATCCTACCTGGTATCACACGTACATTCTTGTGAGTTACATAACTTGGCAGATACAAAGTGTGAGAAGAGATCACTCCTCCTAAACGCTGTTTGAACTGAAAATTCAAACTATGGGTGAGCTTCCTAGTTGAAAAAAGTTATACATAAATCCATATCCAGTAAAATGAATATTTTTGGATCTGTGGATGATATGTATTTCACGGTGTAATTCGATTGGCATATATATTGCTAATTTTTAAATTCTGTGTGTGGATATATATATATATATATATATATATATATATATATATATATATTCTCTCCAGATATTTCAAAATATTTAACATATGTGTCTTATTATACACTCCCTAAATTCATTCATGAATATGTATATGGATTTATAAAAAAACTTTTCACAAGATTATTCTCAGAAATATTCATTCACCTGATATACGTATTTTTTTCCTAGTATTGAAAACTAACTTCAGTGAATGGTGCATAAGAATCCTAATATTTCTACAGTAACTGATCCAGTTTCACATCAATGCAAGTAGATTCCTATGGGACATGATAAGTATTTTGAAGTTCATTTTTATTTCAACACTGGTACATTACTATTTCTTCAGTTTATGCACATTATAGGATATATATTTCATCCACAAGTTCACAAATTTATAGGCATATATTTCACTTTCAATCACTTTCTGCTTCAGAAAACACGTGTTCCGCCATGTTTCAAACTGGTCTTTTCATGAGACTTCTTTCAAAACACATTATTTTTGATTTCCATAATCACTTTTGAAGCAAAACTCACACACTCTTTATGATAAACCATAAGCCTAGGATTACAATTAGACGTATAACTAGTTGTTATGAATGATTCTATATGAATATATGATTTCTTGAGAGGCAAGATGGCCACAAAGGGAGTGCAGTAACTCCGTGTACTGCTTCACTGTGAGGGAAAATGACGAGTTTGAACGGCTAAAAGCTATCTTGTTAGGAATTTCCAGCAAAATTGGGGTGCTCCAAAACCTAGTGGAAGGATTTTCATCGCACGAGGATCAGCTTCAGGGGCTCAAATGCGAGCAATCTGTCCATCTGTATGGAGCGCTGCTTGTTCGGCAGATCACCCCATGGCTGGAGTCTGCGGCGCGCGCTGGGAAACGACAGGCTGGTGGCGCAGAGATACAGCGATGCTGATTCTGTGGGCTCCTGCCAGCTAGGCATTTGCTGAGCTCGGAGCTGAATTCTGGGTTGGAGACGGGGAAAGGAAACGGTCCAGTTTGGTTCTCCACACCGGTCAGACCACGGAGGAAGCCAGCGGCCACCATCTTGGAGAGCTGACGTCACCATCCTTGTTTTCGACTGATTGCAGCTCTTTCAGCTATAGAACAGGTAATTTCAGGCTGACAATTGTCTGCATCTCGCAGACAAATTGCTCAGACTTAGTGCTAAATAACCCGCGGAAACTGCTTCTTGGAGCCTGCTCCTATCAGAACACGCACCGAGCCCGGAGTGTCGGAGTTCTGGCTCCCGGAGGTGCTCTGGCCCAGGGCTATAGATCCCGCTGAAACTGCTTCTTGGAGCCTGCTCCTGTTGGAGCATGCACCAAGTCCGGAGAGGCCGAATTCTGGCTCCCGGAACTGTTTTGGCCCGGTGATAAAGAACCCGCGGAAACTGTTTCTTGGTCCGGGTCCTGCTGAATACTGTGGAGGCCAGAGGGGCCGAACAGAGCCGCCGCCCGGGCCCGGAACAGGTCCAGCGACCTGCCGGCGTGGTAGTCAAGAAAACCCGGAGGCAGCGCTGGCACAGGAGCCGGCGGGAGCTGCGCGGCGCGGGTCTCCCAGCTACCGCTCCCACCAGTGCTGACAACTGAGGTCTCTAGCACCGACTCGCCTCGGCGTGGGACTCACGGCTACCGCTCCCACTAGTGCTGACAACTGAGGTCTCTTGCACCAGATATGGGGGCGTGGCTACCAGAAGGTAAGCAAATTGGCTGGGGGTTCTCAGCCCCAAGCTCTACAAACTTAGGGCCTGAGGGAGGCCAACAAGAAGAGTGTGCCCAGGCACTAATGAAACAGCTGCTCCAAGCGTGTGCAAGGTAGGCGGAACTGTGAACACCGACAAAACAGGCCCAGTGAACCGCCAGACACATCCCTCCGGTTGGGGAACGGGCAGAGCCACAGGGCGCCTGCAAGGTAGGCGGACCCGTGACCCACCAGCAGAAAAGGCACAGCAATCCACAGAGCGGCATAGCCACCCCCCGAGCCTACAAGGTAGGCAGACCTGTGACGTACCGGCAGGTCATGCCCAAAAACCTGCGGAGGGGCACAGCTGCCCCACGTGCCTGCTAGGTAGGCTGAACCGTGACCACCAACAGAACAGGCCCAGCGGCCGGCCAGACACATCGCCCCACCCAGGTTGGGGGAGGGGCAGAGCCGCCGGGCGCCTGCAAGTTAGGCATACCTGCGAATCACCAGCAGACCAGGCCCAGCAACCGCGGAGCGGCAGAGCCACCCCTGGGCCTGCAAGGTAGGCATACTTGCCACCCACCGGCAGGTCAGGCCCAACAAACTGCGGAGGGGCACAGCTGCCCCACGAGCCTGCTAGGTAGGCAGAACCCTGACCACCGACAGAACAGGCCCAGAGGCCGGCCAGATACATCGCCCCGCCCCGGTTGGGGGAGGGGCAGAGCAGCCGGGCGCCTGCAAGGTAGGCAGACCTGCGACTCACCAGCAGATCAGGCCCAGCGACTGTGGAGCGCAGAGCCACCCCCGGGCCTGCAAGATAGGCGCACTTGCCACCCACCGGCAGGTCAGGCCCAAGAAACTGCGGAGGGGCCCAGCTGCCCCACGAGCCTGCTAGGTAGGCAGAACCCTGACCACCAACAGAACAGGCTCAGAGGCCGGCCAGACACATTGCCCCACCCCGGTTGGGTGAGGGGCAGAGCCGCCGGGCGCCTGCAAGTTAGGCAGACCTGCATCTCACCAGCATATCAGGCCCAGCAACCCGCGGAGCGGCAGAGCCACCCCCGGGCCTGCAAGGTAGGCGCACTTGCCACCCACCGGCAGGTCAGGCCCTGCAACTCTCAGAGAGACACAGCTGCTCCACGCGCGTGCAGGGTAGGCGGAACCATGACCACCAACAAAAGAGGCCCAGTGGACCGCCAGACACATAGCTCCGGTTGGGGGAGGGGCAGAGCCGCCGGGTGCCTGCAAGGTAGGCGGACCCGCGACCCACCAGCAGAACAGGCACAGCAATCCACAGAGCGGCAGAGCCACCCCCCGAGCCTACAAGGTAGGCAGACCTGCGACCCACCGGCAGGTCAGGCCCAAAAACCTGCGGAGGGACACAGCTGCCCCATGTGCCTGCTAGGTATGCTGAACCGTGACCACCAACGGAACAGGCCCAGCGGCCGGCCAGAAACATCGCCCCGCCCCGGTTGGGGGAGGGGCAGAGCCGCCGGGCGCCTGCAAGTTAGGCAGACCTGCAACTCACCAGCAGATCAGGCCCAGTGACCCGCGGAGCGGCAGAGCCACCCCTGCGCCTGCAAGGTAGGCACACTTGCCATCCACCGGCAGGTCAGGCTCAGCAACTCTCAGAGGGACACAGCTGCTCCACGCACGTGCAATGTAGGCGGAACCGTGACCACCGACAAAACAGGCCCAGTGGCCCACCAGATACATCACCCCGGTTGGGGGAGGGGCAGAGCCGCCACCAGCGCCTTTTAGGTAGACAGACCTGCAACCAACAGACAGAACAGGCCTAGTGGCCAGCGGAGGGGCAAAACCGCTGCTCACTCCTGCAAGGTAGGCGGACCTGTGACCACCGAAAGAACAGGCCCATCGAAAGTACAGGCACAGCGGCCTCCCGGCGTGGTAGGCACATTGCCTCAATTGAAGAGGGGCAGAACCACCGCCAAAGCCTGCAAGGGAGACGATGCAGCTATACAAAAGCAATATAAATATATAGGGGGAAAAATCAATAACACAACAGTTTCACCAAGCAGAAAAAAACGCGATCAGTATGAAAAGACAAGGAAAAAAAGGACCACAAGCAATGCAGGTCAATTCAACTTTAGAAGAGGTAATATCTGCAGCAGATGGAATGTCAGATAAAGAATTCAGGATATACATGCTTCAGATGATCTGGAGTCTCAAGGAAGACATTAGACAGCAAAATCAGACAATGAAAGACCACTTCGACCACTTCGACAATGAATTACATAAACAAATCCAAGAAGCAAAAGATCAATTATTCAGGGAGATAGAGGTTATAAAAAACAAACAAACAGAAATCCTGGAAATGCAGGAAACAATAAACCAACTTAAAAACTCAATTGAGAATACTACCAGCAGAGTAGAACACTTAGAAGATAGAACATCAGACAATGAAGACAAAGTATTTCAACTGGAGAAGAACATAGACAGCTCAGCAAAGCTGTTAAGAAACCATGAGCAGAACATTCAAGAAATATGGGATAACATAAAGAGAAGAAACTTAAGAGTCATTGGGATACAGGAAGGTATTGAGGTCCAAACCAAAGGAATGAGCAATCTATTCAACGAAATAATACGAGAAAACTTCCCAGACTTGAAGAATGAGACAGAATCCCAAATCCTAGAACCCTACAGACACCGAATGTTGCAAAATAATAAGAGATCCACACCTAGACACATTATAATGAAGATGCCAAACATACAGAATAAGGAGAGAATTTTAAAAGCTACAAGAGAAAGGAAGCAGATTACATTTAGGGGTAAACCAATCAGGATAACAGCTGATCTTTTAACACAGACTCTGAAAGCTAGAAGATCCTGGAATAACATATTTCATACACTAAAAGAAAATGGGTTCCAACCAAGAATTGTGTATCCCGTGAAATTAAGATTCAGGATGGAAGATGAAATTAAAACCTTTCATGATAAACAAAAGTTAAAAGAATTTGCAGCTAGAAAACCATCTCTTCAAAACATCCTCGGCAAATTATTACAGGAAGAGGAAATGGAAAATGTCAATGAAAACCAACAGCGGGAGGTAGTACAGTGAAGGGGGGGGGAATAATCAAAGAGGAAAACAAACCATGTTTAGTAACATAAATAAACCAATATGGCTGGAAGAACACCGATATCTCAATAATAACCCTAAATGTTAATGGCTTAAACTCACCAATTAAGAGACACAGGCTAGAGAATGGATCACAAAACAAGACCCAAAAATATGCTGCCTTCAGGAGACGCATTTGATAGGAAAAGACATACTTAGACTGAAGGTGAAAGGGTGGGAAAATCATATCACTCATATGGACTTCGAAAACAAGCAGGAGTGTCCATATTCATATCAAATAAAATAGATTTTCAAGCCAAAGTTAATCAAAAGGGATGAAGATGGACACTACATACTTCTCAAGGGAACCATACACCAACAAGACATAACAATCATAAATATATATGCCCCCAAACAATGGTGCAGCTATGTTCATCAAACAAACACTTCTCAAGTTCAAGAGTCTAATAGACCACCATACAATAATCATGGGAGACTTCAACACACCTCTCTCACCACTGGACAGATCTTCCAAACAAAAGTTGAATAAGGAACTATAGAGCTCAATAACACAATTAATAACCTAGACTTAATTGACATATATAGAATATACCACCCAACATCAAGCAGTTACACTTTTTTCTCAGCAGCACATGGATCCTTCTCAAAAATAGATCATATATTATGTCACAGGGCAACTCTTAGACAATATAAAGGAGTAGAGATAATACTATGCATCTTATCTGATCATAATGGAGTGAAGTTGAAAATTAACGATAAAAGAAGTAAGGAAAAATCATGCATCACTTGGAGAATGAACAATAGGTTACTGAATGATCAATGGGTTATAGAAGACATCAAGGAGGAAATTAAAAAATTCTTAAAGATAAATGAAAACACAGACACAACATATTGGAATCTATGGGACACAGTGAAAGCAGTTCTAAGAGGAAAATTTATTGCTTGGAGTTCATTCCTTAAAAAAAGAAAAAAAACAACAAATAAATGATCTAATACTTCAACTCAAAATCCTAGAAAAAGAAGAGAAAAACAACAGCAAAAGAAGTAGAAGACAAGAAATAATTAAAATCAGAGCTGAAATTAATGAAATCGAAACGAAAGAAACAATAGAAAAAATTGACAAAACTAAAAGTTGGTTCTTTGAAAAAATAAAAAAATCGACAGACCCTTAGCCACGCTAACGAAGAGAAGAAGAGAGAGAACTCATATTACCAGCATACGGGATGAAAAAGGCAATATCACAACAGACACTTCAGAAATACAGAAGATTATCAGAAATTATTTTGAATCCTTATACTCCAACAAAATAGAAGATAGTGAAGGCATCGATAAATTTCTTAAGTTATATGATTTGCCCAGATTGAGTCAGGAGGATATTGACAACCTAAACAGACCAATATCAATTGAGGAAATAGAAGATACCATCAAAAGACTACCAACTAAGAAAAGCCCAGGACCGAATGGGTATACAGCAGAGTTTTACAAAACCTTTAAAGAGGAACTAATACCAATACTTTTCAAGCTATTTCAGGAAATAGAAAAAGAGGGAGAACTTCCAAATTCATTCTATGAGGCCAACATCACCCTGATTCCTAAATCAGACAAAGACACTTCAAAGAAAGAAAACTACAGACCAATATCTCTAATGAACCTAGATGCAAAAATCCTCAATAAACTTCTGGCGAACCGGATACAAAAACATATCAAAAAAATTGTGCAACATGATCTGGTAGGATTTATCCCTGGGATGCAAGGTTGGTTCAATATACGGAAATCAATAAATGTTATTCACCACATCAGTAGGCTTAAAAATAAGAACCATATGATCATCTCGATAGATGCGGAAAAAGCATTCGACAAAGTAGAGCATCCCTTTATATTCAAAACTCTAGAAAAACTAGGGATAACAGGAACATACCTCAATATTGTAAAAGCAATCTATGCTAAGCCTCAGGCTAGCATCATTCTGAATGGAGAAAAACTGAAGGCATTCCCTCTAAAATCTGGAACAAGACAGGGATGCCCTCTCTCACCACTTCTGTTCAACATAGTTCTCGAATCACTGGCCAGAGCAATTAGACAGACGAAAGAAAGGCATAAAAATAGAAAAGAAGAACTCAAATTATCACTATTTGCAGATGACATGATTCGATACCTAGCAGACCCAAAAGGGTCTACAAAGAAAATATTAGAGCTAATAAATGAATTCAGCAAGGTGGCAGGCTATGAAATCAACACGCATAAATCAAAGGCATTCCTGTATATCAGCGACAAATCCTCTGAAATGGAAATGAGGACAACCACCCCATTCACAATATCCTCGATAAAAGTAAAATACTTGGGAATCAACCTAACAAAAGAGGTGAAAGACTTATACAATGAAAACTACAGAACCCTAAAGAAAGAAATAGAAGAAGATCTTAGAAGATGGAAAAATATACCCTGTTCATGGATAGGTAGAAGTAACAACATCAAAATGGCGATATTACCAAAAGTTCTCTATAGGTTTAATCCAATGCCAATCAAAATCCCAAAGGCATTTCTTGTAGAAATAGAGAAAGCAATCATGAAATTCATATGGAAAAATAAAAGACCCAGAATAGCAAAAACAATGCTAAGCAGGAAGTGTGAATCAGGCGGGATATCTATACCAGACTTCAAACTATACTACAGAGCAATAGTAACAAAAACACCATGGTACTGGTAACAAAACCGGGGGGTGGATCAATGGTACAGAATAGAGGACACAGAAGCCAATCCACAAAACTACAACTATCTTATATTCGATAAAGGGGCTAAAAGCATGCAATGGAAGGAGGATAGCATCTTCAACAAATGGTGTTGGGAAAACTGGAAATCCATTTGCAACAAAATGAAACTGAATCCCTTTCTCTCGCCATGCACAAAATTTAACTCAAAGTGGATCAAGGAACTTGATATCAAATCAGAGACATGGCATTTGATAGAAGAAAAAGTTGGCTATGATCTACATACTGTGGGGTCGGGCTCCAAATTCCTCAATAGGACACCCATAGCACAACAGTTAATAACTAGAATCAACAAATGGGACTTACTCAAACTAAAAATTTTTTCTCAGCAAAAGAAACAATAAGAGAGGTAAATAGGGAGCCTACGTCCTGGGAACAAATCTTTACGCCTCACACTTCAGACAGAGCCATAATATCCAGAATATACAAAGAACTAAAAAAATTAGACAATGAGATACCGAATAACCCAATGAACAAATGGGCCTAGGACCTGAACAGAAATTTCTCAGAGGAGGACATACAATCAATCAACAAGTATATGAAAAAATGCTCACCATCTCTAGCAGTCAGAGAAATGCAAATCAAAACCACCCTAAGATACCATCTCACTCCAGTAAGATTGGCAGCCATTAGGAAGTCAAACAGCATCAAGTGCTGGCGACGATGTGGGGAAAAGGGTACTCTTGTACATTGCTGGTGGGACTGCAAATTGGTGCGGCCAATTTGGAAAGCAGTATGGAGATTTCTTGGAATGCTCGGAATGGAACCACCATTTGATCCAGCTATTCCCCTACTCGGTCTATTCCCTAAAGACCTAAAAAGAGCACACTATAGGGACACTGCTACATCCATGTTCATAGCAGCACAATTCACAATAGCAAGACTGTGGAACCAACCTAGATGCCCTTCAATAGACGAATGGATAAAAAAAATGTGGCATTTATACACAATGGAGTATTACTCTGCATTAAGAAATGACAAAATCATAGAATTTGGAGGGAAATGGATGGCATTAGAGCAGATTATGCTAAGTGAAGCTAGCCAATCCCTTAAAAACAAATGCCAAATGTCTTCTTTGATATAAGGAGAGTAACTAAGAACAGAGTAGGGACGAAGAGCATGAGAAGAAGATTAACATTAAACAGGGATGAGAGGTGGGAGGGAAAGGGAGAGAGAAGGGAAATTGCATGTAAATGGAAGGAGACCCTTAGGGGTATACAAAATTACATACAAGAGGATGTGAGGGGAAAGGAGGAAAATATAAGGGGGAGAAATGAACTAGAGTAGAGGGGGTAGAGAGAGAAGAGGGGAGGGGAGGGGGGAGGGGGGATAGTAGAGGATAGAAAAGGCAGCAGAATACAACAGACACTAGAATGGCAATATGTAAATCAATGGTTCTGCAACTGATGTGATTCTGCAATCTGTATATGGGGTAAAAATGGGAGCTCATATCCCACTTGAATCAAAGTGTGAAATATGATATATCAAGAACTATGTAATGTTTTGAACAACCTACAATAAAAACTAATTTGAAAAAAATATATGATTTCTTATATATTTTCAGATATCAATTCAATACATTATTTAAAGGGGAACCAGTTATATTATTTATTAACTGTATGATCTATTCATGCATTATCTCTATATTCATAGACACAGGGTACACCTATTTTTACCCTCAATACTAATTTTTACGTTTTCAAAATATTCCTCAAAAAATGGTGGAAGAAATACTCATGTCACCTGATCTATATATACATTTTATCACAGTAATATTCTGGACAAAAAAATCAAAGGTCACCCTTAAGTTTGTACCAAAGCCTAAATGGAAAGTGAGCATGGATTACTAAAACCTTCCATGTCCAGGTGGCCTAATGCTCTCAAATGTCAATCTTATTGGTGACTACATTTTTGTTTCTTCCTAAGATTATATATTCAACCTCAAGCCTGTTGAAAATGTCTAATCCTATCACTCACTTTATACTTTGCCTGATTTAGTAATGTCTCTATTTATATCTATTTTCCTACATATTTTCCCCTGTTCATCATTGTGACTGACTCTTCACTTGTGCTGACATTTACATTCACTGTCTACCTGAAACCCTATTGCTTAAGAACTTTTGGTCTAAATCCTATTCTCACTCTTCTTTGTAAACCTACTGACTATCTTCCTAATCCTACCGACTATCCCTTTTTGAGTGGATGTTCTCTTCGACATTCAATCATCCAAGGTACAAGCTCCTATGCCATTGTATATAGATTTATCTGAGACATTTTTGCAGAAAATAATTCAAAGCTAAGTGTACCAATTAAGGGCCCAATGCCCTTCTGGACTTCATATCTTCCATAGATTTCTGTTTTTATACTTATATTTCACCTATATATTCTTGTAAATATCATAGTTTCCCAATACCATTATTCGTCATGCAGAAGGATTCCTAACCCCAAATTGAACATGTTACTAATCCAAAACCATACATTGTTCTCTCAATCGAACTTTACAGAAAAGCAGGGACAGGGTTGCTCTTAAAATACAGGAATGTAGGGCATGTTCCAGCTGTTGAGAACATCAAAGGTCCATGCAGAAATGATCCCTTGAGAAGATGTAGGCAGCTACAAAAGACCTGAGAGAGAAAAGTCATCTTCTATGGCAAACAACCTTGTCAGCATGAAGGGATGTGTATGAATCAGCCTCTCTCTTCTTAATGTAGAGAAGATGGACCAAAACAGTGCTAGGTGGAGAGCTGTTCCCGGGTGCCCATGGTATATATATACCATTCTAACTTGTGAAAGTGTCACAGGAAGTAGGGGCAGCCTCCATCTCATGGGACTCTTGAAAGCAACTGTTAGGACAAAGTGGTTGTCAAGGCAATGACCTCATTCAGTTCCTGAAGAAGTGATCTACCTCACTTCCTTGGTGATGGAACTCTCTTAACTTGGGATCCAGGAAGCCAGGCACCCGGAGCCAGTCCAGTCCCAACCCAGTAGGCTCACTTGTTTGAATTTACCAAGGAGAGTGTCAGTCTTTCTTGGTACCTACAGATGTGAGGATGGCCAAATACCAGGAGAGCTCTGCATAGGGGCCTTTCCTGAGAAAGTAGGTAGTGGTTCACCGCAGGCTCCTGACAACTTCACAGAGTTGGCCAAGGAGACCAGATCTGAGATAGGACAGGCCATTTTGGGGGAACATAGTATGGCCCACCACTCAGAGAAAACTCCGGATAGTCACAGAGTTACATGGGGGAAGGAGGTGTCTTTGTGGGTGTGGGTGTGATTTTGTGGTTTTGTCTCATGATCTGAGAATAGGTAGGAAAGACGGTTTGTTTGATTTGGAGTGGTCTTCTTCTAGTAAGTCGTTGGACAAGGCAAGTGTTTCTATGTCTGTGTATCCCACTGTGTCCGTGGTTGTAGACATTAGAAAATAGAATGCAACAATTGATATGTCCTGTATAGTAGAAAGATTCCCGGCATTCATCCTGCCCAATTTATGAATGGACTGCAGCTTGCCTTATCCATGGGCAACACCTGCTACCTTCCTAAGTTCCTGTTTCTTCCAGAATTCTCACCACTCTCCAGAATAGTCTCATGGTTTTGTGTCCAAAATATGTACCACCTCCAAGCTCTGTGACATTGCCATGTCCTGGATAGCTGAAGGGAATGGCGAGCATCTCAGAAAACACAGATATCAGTGTGACCAGGAAAGTCTCAGTTGAGAAACCATGTTTTCGGCCTTTTGCTTATCAATTGTTCTGTTTCCCTGAATGTCAGGAAGGTCTTTGCCTCAGGCCACCCCTTTGTGAAGCCTGAAGAAAACAGTTTTCAAATGAAAATGAATGGGCACCACCTGTGGCTCTTTGCTTAATTGCTTTGGAAAGGGATGTGTCTAAATCAGCCTCTTGGCCCTGTGTGAGGTTGTGGCTTAGATTCTCAGCACCTGATGGATATAAAGAGAGATCCCATGTGTGCATCCAAAACCAAAATGGCCAAAAGAGCAATTATTGTGAATGAAGTCTCTCGCATTCATTTGTAAGGTTCCTGACAACCATCAAGTGAGAATACGGATCCTTTGGGTCAAATGAGTTATCCACAGCCCTGCAGAGGCTAGCCCATAGGCTTTTGGGTTTTCTCATGGCTCCAAATCATATAAAGAATCTATACCTGACAGTCAGTAGGCCTCAAATTGGAGATGCAGAGCAGTATTAACAGCTAGCCTATCTGATCACTCCTGGTTCACTGGATGGGTGTCCAGGCCACCTTGACTTTAGGCAAATGAGGGGCAAGGGAGCTTATTTTTGACACTGTCTTGGGCTGCACCCCTCATGAAAAACTTCAGCCAGAGGTTATGATAAGTGTCTATATGGAAGAAGATGAGGGCCATGTGGGAGTGTTTGGTTTTAATTGTGGTCATTTGTTTGGCGGTTGGAAGAGATAACTGGATCCACCTGGGCTTGAACTCTGGCATGATTCCTCTTAGAGACTGAGTTCTGGAATTTACCTCAAAGAAGTATTGCCATGAAATGTGTTGGGATTTTAGGAGGCCACGCATGAGAAGCCTCCCTTGAAAACTGAGATCGAGTGCCAGGGTGTCTTTCCACAGTGCAGTGAGAATCTCAGCCAGGATATCACATGATTTTATTCTGAAAGACTTGGCAGCCATAGTTGAGAGTCTAAACACATATGGAACTCATATTGTAGACCTCAATGATCCTGGCTTCATGTGACCTATTGGCCACTCTTTGGGAAGCCTTGCCTGTGAGATTTCTCCAGAGTTTTAATTTAAATGAGCTTCCTCACCACATAATGGTTCCTGCATTAATTGAAACGTACAGTGACTCCAAATTCATCCTTCAAAAATGGCTAAATAAATACCATCAAATTTCTGAAATTCCCATGACCAGGTGGCACTAGAGAACCTTTGGATATCCTGTTGCTGATCATGAGTGAAATAATTCCCCACGCAATGACACTTCACCGGGAGAATTCCAATTTTATTGCTCAAAGCTGTGTGCTTATATAGAACTAAGGGGGAGAAGGTAGGGCTTAGATAAATGGCAGCAACCCGTTTATTGGCAAGTTCTTTCAGATATCAGCTCCAGAGCCCAGGAATTAGTTCTCATTGGGGCTAAGGTTCCCCACAAGTGAGATTTGAAATTGGCGCTGATGTGAGAATTCACAAGGGTGGGAACTTTTTGCGCCACTGCAGAAATGAAGAAGGTAGGAAGAAGAAGTCCTTAGGCGCCATGTTGAGGTTTTTCTCTGGGGTATGGCTGCCATTTATTCTTTTCCCAACATTCCACCCTTTTTGTTTTCTTAGGAAGTGGGGCGTCATTTGTCAGATCCGGCTGCTTCCTGCTGTGTGGGGGTGGTGTGGGGCCTAGAAAGAGAAGTGGAGGAATGCTCAGGGAGCAGGTTTGGGATTATCATGGCAGCCAGAAATAAAACCCAGTGGCTATAGACAGCTACTTTCGTAGGGGTGAAGTCAATGAATGTTCCCTGAAGACAAAGTTGTCGATGGCATGGAACTAGTTCTGGATGGAAGAGATTGTTGGTATCAGTCACTGGTCCTGTAACAGAGACTCTAGGAAATACTGGAAGCGTTGCTTGGACATGGCGTCACCAGCACCTGAAGAAGATCAGAGCAAATAAAAACAGAATGAAGATAAAAATTAAAGGAAATGTCATTTTTTTGGCAGAAGTTCCATGTTGGGGACTGACATAGAAGAGGCCAAGGGCCATGAGAAATCTTAGAAGGTGGTAAAGACTCATGAATCCAGGATGGCAGATTAAGAGGTTCTCAGAGCTCATTGTCTCCCGCTGTCTGATACCCATTGCATTCCATCATGCCTGGTAGTGAGCTTCATCACTGAGTTACCGTTCTCTTGGAGATGTTGGGGGTTCATCGGTCATCAGAGGCTGGTAATGCCTAAGCAAAAGCTGGTTGAAAGTTTGATTAGGAATTTTTTGCAGTTGGGTTTGAAGGCACTTCATTTTGCAGGGCAAGAGAGCACAAAAAAGGAGCATCCCAATAAGGGGCCCCAAGATATGTAGTAAGTACATGGCAAGATAGGATTGGAAGAACCCCATGATGGGATTGGAGGAGGTATGTTTGAGCAATTCGGTCGATAATTCCTGCAATTTAACAACATTTTTTTTATTAGCCCAGATTCATTAACATAATAGCAAAATTCCTCTCTGAGGAATAGGCATGTAACCCCTTTTTCTGCAGTGAGAAGATCAATTGCCCTTTGGTTCTGTAAAGCCACTTGTGCCAATGATGTAACCTGCCGCTGCAAGGAACCCAGAGACTCAGCCATGGTATTGAGTGTTTCCTGCAGTTTTTGTTGAAGGTCATTGGATGCCCATAGAGCATGACCTATAGCTCCACCAGAGAGTCCGAGACTCGTCACTGAGGTTGTTAAAATGAGGCCTACCAGAACCGGCAGAAAGACTACCCTACGGGTGCGGGAAGGTAGGGCCAACTGTCAGAATTCGGTGGGAGTATACAAAGATAGCTGAGGAACTACAGTAACCAAGAAACAGGTGCCAGAGACATTGATCGTTGAGGTACTTAAAGACCCATTACACCAGAGGAAATGTTCAGGTTGCCTAAACACAGGGCTCTATGGGGTGTTGTAGCTCAAGGAACAAACGGGTAAAGGATTCATTATTGGCAGGTGGAAACAGATGAAAGGAAATAAAGTATTGGTGGAATAACTTTCCCACAGTGGGATACGTGTCACATGTAGGGGTTGTCCTTTTTAGAGAAATTGTAGGGTTTTGCTGGAATATTTTCTGCCACTAATGGGACTGCTGCTAGAAGTGGACGACTAAGTGAAGCACAGAGAAAGCACTGAGAAGTAGGCAAAGAAAGACGGGTGGAGTTTAATAATCAAAACGTTTGGTGTAGCAAATTGAGCCATGTGGGAGGGGGACCTGAGGGGGTTGAAGGCTCTGAATCCTCTTTGGATGAGCTATGGATACGATCTCGAAGTTTTGATTCTGAGTCCTTAATGTGTTCGACTACCTGGATGGTTGCCTTAGGTGGCGTAATCAGGGTGCGGCCAATAGTCATCCACTCTGTGGGTCTGACTGAGGTTGTCTGAGCATAGACAGCAAACTCAACATAGCCCCAACGTTTGGCCTTGGGGTCAGGTTTATCTAAAGTATACCATCCATTGTTATTGGATGAAGAGCCTTTATGCCACTTTATGTAACTAGAAGTCCACCCTTCAGGGTAACCGAGTGAGTGGTAAGAATAGCTACCACGTTCATCATGGAACCTGCATGACCAATAGGGGCACCCATTATATATCTCAGGCCACCAATGACAATAATCTTTTGTTTGATCAAAAAGGAAGCAAATGAAAGGCCAGTTCCAGCTACCAGGGACGAAGGTCCTTGAAGGTGATAATTTTAGGGAAATAGAGGTGCAGTTGTGGATGAAGCAAGTAGTTGCATCCACTCCGCGGACCTTCTGCATGCCATGTTCTGAGTATCGTTCCCGAAGAGTGAATAAATGCATGGTAGGTGAGGAGGGTAAAGACCAGTCCTGACAGAGCACAGAAAATAAGCAGAGCACAAAAAACAAGCAGTTAGAGAAGACTACGGTGTTGGGAGAGCTCATTGTGCCTTCTTTAAGAGGAATTGGGCTGCAAGGAAAATCGTGTGAGCCACAACTTAAATGGGTGAGATGGGTGTGGAGAGCAGGAGTAAAGGGGAGGTTTAGGAGGTGATTCTTGGAGTTCCTCTGGGGTGGCCCTGTCGTCAGCATGTGGGGCCTCCTGGTGATGTGGCTTCAACCTAGACATGTGATTCCAGGGAGTGAGACGGTTGTCTGGTAAGGAGAGTTTGGCGGCGGTGTGGGTACAGAGAATGACAGGCTAGGGGCCTTCCCATTTTGGGGCAAGAGTCCCTTTCTCCTCTGGGGTATTATAATTGACTAGACTAACAGGTGTTAAGGGAGGAGTGTTTGGAGAGGAGACTGGGTCCGGAAGAAGCCAGTCCTGATATTTCCAGAGTTCCGAGCGGAGATGAAGCAAGAGAGGCAAAGACAAATCTCGGGTGAGAGGTCCTTGTGAAATGACCAACGCAGGGGTTATAAGATGTCTTTCATACATTATCTCAAAAGGAGACAGTAAAGATGGTTTCTTAGGGAGAGCTCTGATTCGAAGCAAATCCAAGGGAAGGAGTTTGACCCAGTCTATGTTTAATTCCATTGTCAATTTGGTAAGGACTTCCTTTAGAGTACGATTTACCCTTTCCACATTCCCTGAAGCCTGGGGGAAATATGGACAGTTGAAATGCCACTTGAAGGAGAGGGCTTGAGAGACCTTTTGTGTGCTCCTAGAAGTAAACTCAGGGCCATTGTCATATTGTAGGGAAGTGGGCATACCAAACCTGGGGATGATGTCTGTCAGTAAGATTGAAGCTAAAGTGGAAGCCTTTTTATTGGAAGTGGGAAATGCCTCAACCAAACCAGAGAAAGTGTCCACAAAGACAAGGAGGTATTTAGTGTGCCATACTGTGGGCATGTTGGTGAAGTCTACCTGCCAGTCAGCAGAGGGAATGTGTCCCTGGCCTTGTTGGGAAGGGAAACGTTTGGGCCTTAAAGGAGTATGAGGGTTGGTCCGCTGACAGATCTGACAATTAGAGGCTATATTCTGTAGCATGGCTTGTCAGAGGGAGTGAGGAAGAAGAAACTCTGTAAAAAGAGGGTCAAAGACTGAGAATTGGAAAGGAATAGAGTATGAAGGTACTTGAAAAGATGCTTGTTCTTACTGAAAGAAGTAGGGGCTTCAGATGAGCTGTCTAAAGTGGCCATTATATGTCCACCATGGGGGCCATGATTGGAAGTGGTAGCAGCCATTCGTGCCACCTGGTCAGCTTTGGCATTGCCCTCAGTGATAAGAGAGCCGTCCTTCTGATGGGACCTACAATGGACATCTCCCAACTGGGTGGGTAAGTGGGAGGCCTCTATCAGATTGGTTATAAGAGCTGAATTAGTGATCGCATTACCTTTGGTGGTAAGTAGGCCTCGCTTCTTTCAAATTGCAGCATGGGATAATAAGATATGGAAGACATATTTTGAATCAGTTTAGAGGGTGAGGGATTTGCCTTGTGCTAGAAGGCAGGCACGAGTGGATGCTATAAAATCAGCCTGCTGGTCTGTAGTTCCTGAAGGCAAAACTTTGGCCTCTATAATCTCAGTGGCTGAAAATACAGCGTATCCAGAGTAATGAGTTCCATTCTGCCTAAAGGAACTGCTGTCAGTAAACCAGATAAGGTCAGGCTTGGTGAGTGGTCTCTCAGAAATGGAAGAATGACAGGGGAGGAAATCATCTAAGTTTTCCAAGCAATTATGAGTTGGTGTGTGAGACATGGGAGTCATTGGGAGCAGTGAGGCAGGGTTCAGTGCAGAGCAGGGGAGGAAAATAATATTAGGGTTTTCCAGAAAGGAAGTGAGGAGCGACAGAACTCTGGATATAGGGAGGGTTTGAAGGCCCTTTTAAGGTAAAAGATCTTTCAAGTGATGTGGGGAGTAGATAGTTCAAGGGGCCCCCAAAGTCAGATTAGAGGCTTCTTTGTGTAAAATTTGTCCAGTAGCCAGAGCTCTTAAGCAAGGGGCCCACCCACGGATGGAAAATAAGAAACCATGTCCTCCAGGTCACATAGAAGCAGACCCAGGTTGATGGTTTCACTAGAAAGGAAGCTAAAGCACGTGACAACAACATATATTTCAAGTGCCCAACCTCACAGGCAGTATCTCAAGAAGTCTCTAGGACAACAGACCTCCATGTTTTTGAAGTGTTTACCCTGTCCCTTACTTTTGGAAACTCCTCTAACACTTCCAAGGTTGTGAACTCCTGATCGCATTCCATTCCAGATATGTATTCATGGATTTTCTAACTCTTCTCCTCTAATTGTGTCTTACATGGGGTGAAGGTGTTGTCAAGGTATTGTTCTGGATGAGAGTGGGAAGATTTTGGTGTAGCACATATTTACATACACATTGGATTCATTTTCCAATTTTCCATTCGAAATACTGAATCCCTGTCAGTAACCCATACCCTAATAGACTCTGACTACTAATCCTAATATGATGGAGACAAATAACCCAAACATAATATTAATACAAGCAGTTCAGAGGAGGCATGGTGTATAGTTGGTCTTGCCTTTTGCATGATATAGTGTAGGAGTTATAAATCTTGTCAATTGTTTGTTGAAATAGTACTCCATGTGTTTTTAAAGTTAACACATATGTGAATTTCTGTCTCCTTTTTTCTGTAGCCAATTCAGCACATGTATTTTTAAATGCACATATAAAATCATACCTGGTATCACACGTACATTTTTGTGAGGTGGCTAACTTGGCAGAAACAAAGTATGAGAAGAGATCACCCCTCCTAAACGCTTTTGGAACTAAAAATTCAAACTATGAGTGAGATTTTTAGTTGAACAACATTATACATAAATCCATGTTCAGTAAAATTAATATTTTTGGATCGGTGGATGATATATATTTCACGATGAATTTTGATTGGCATATATATTGCTACTTCCTAATGTTTCTCTGTGATATATATATATATATATATATATATATATATATATATATATATATATATATTTTTTTTTTTTTCCAAATATAAAATATATGTGTCTTATTATACACTCCCTTAATAATTCACTCATGCTCATGTATGTGGTTTTATAATCAAATTTTCATACGATTATTTTCAGAAATATTCATCCACCTGAAATACATATTTGTTTTCTAGTACTGAAAACTCACTTCACTGAATGGTGCAAACAAATCCTTATATTTCTACAGTAACTGACCCAATTTAACATCAATGCATGTAGATTCCAATGGGGCATGATGTGTATTTTGACGTTCATTTTATTTAACACTGGTACATTACTATTTCTTCAGTTTTTGTACATCATAGTATAAACATTTCATCCATAAGTTCACAAATTTAAAGACATTTGAAACACATTCAATCACTTCCTGCTTCAGTACACATGTATTCCTCCTTGCTTTTGACTGGTCATTTCATGAGACTTCTTTCCAAACACATTATTTTCGATTTCCATAATCAATTTTGAAGCAAAACTCACACACTTTATGATAAACCACAACCCTAATATTACCATTAGATGTATAACTTGTTGGAATGAATGTATGTATATCAATATAACATTTACTGTGTATTTTCAGATATCAATTTATTCCAATTTCTAAAGTTGGAATCAGTTATATTATATATTCACACATGGTACACCTATTTGTACCCCCAATACTAATTTATATCTCTTCTAAATATTGCTCCCAGAAATGGTGCAAGAAATACTCATGTCACCTGATCTACATATACATTTTATCACAGTAATATTCTGGCCACAAAATCCAAAGTCACACTTACAATTGTACCAAAGCCTAAATGGAATGTGAGTATGGATTATGAAAATCACCCATGTCCATGTTGCCTAATGCTCTCAAATGTCAATCCTATTGGTGACTACATATTTGTTTCTTCCTAAGATTATGTATTCAACCTCAAGCCTGTTGAAAATGTCTAATCCTATCAATCACTTCATCATTTGCCTGATTTCCTAATGTCTCTAATGATATCTGCTTTCCTACATATTTTCCCCAGTTCATCATTGTGACTGACTCTTCAAATGTGCTGACATTTACATTTTCTGTCTACCTGAAACCCTATTGCTAAAGAACTTTTTGTCCAAATCCTATACTGACTCTTTTTTCTAATCCTATCAAGTATCTTCCTAATCCTACCAACTATCCTTTTTTGACTGGATGTTCTCTTCAACATTCAATTATCCAAGGTACAAGGTCCTATGCCATTATGTATAGATTTATCTGAGACACATGTGCACAACATAATTCAGAGTAAAGTATCCCAATCAAGGATCCAATGCCCTTTTGGGCTTCAAATCTTACCTAGATTTGTGTTTTCATACATATATTTCACCTCTATATATCCTTATAAATATTGCAGGTTCCCAATACCATTATTCATGCAGCAGAATGATTCCTAACCCAAATCAATCATGTTATTAACCCTAACCATACTTTGTTTCCTCAACCTAACTTTACAGAAAAGCAAGGACAAAGTTGGTCTTATATAGAAATGTAAGAGATCTTCCACCTGCTGAGAACCTCAAAGGTCCACGCAGAAGTGAACCCTGGGGAAGATATAGAAAGCTATGAAGGACCTGAGAGAGTGAAAGTCATCTTTCATGACAAAAAAAAGAAAAAAACCAAACAAAAAAAAAAACAGGTCAGGATGAAGGGGTGTGTCTGAAGCAGTCTCTCTCTTCTTAATGTAGAGAAGATGGACCAAACCAGGCCTGTGTGGAGAGCTGTTTACGGGTGCCTATGTTTGATATACCATTCTTACTTGTGAAAGTGTCACAGGAAGTAGGGGCAGCCTCCATCTATTGGGACACTTGGAATCAACTGTTAGGACAAAGATGTTGCCAAGGCAGTGACCTCATTCAGTTCCTGAAGGATGTGACCTATATAACTTTCTTGGTGATGGAACTCTCTGAACTTGGGATCCAGGAAGCCAGGCACCCAGAGGCATTCCCAGTCCCAGTCCCAGTGGCCACACATGTTTGGATTTACCAAGGACAGAATCGGTCTTTCTGTGTAACTACTGATGTGAGGATGGCCAAATTCCAGGAGAGCTCTGAAGAGGGGCCTTTCCTGAGAAAGCAGGTAGTGTCTCACCACTGGCACCTGACAACTTCACAGTGTTGGCCAAGGAGACCAGATGTGACATAGGACAGCCCATTTCGGGGAAACGTAGTATGTCCCATCAGTCAGAGGACACTCCGGATAGTCACAGTCCTACTTGGGGGAAGGAGTTGACTTTTTGGGTGTGCGTGTGAGTTTGTGGTTTTGTCTCATGATCTGAGAATATATAGGAAAGTCGGTTTGTTTGATTTGGTGTGGACTGTTTCTAGTAAGTCTTTTGACAATGCGAGTGTTTCTATGTCTGTTTATCCCACTGTGTCCGTGGTTGTAGACATTAGAAAAGAGAATGCATCAATGGATGTGTCCTGTCTAGTAGAAAACTTCACAGCATTCATCCTGCCCAATTTATGAATGGACTGTGGCTTGCCTAATGGATGGGCAACAACTACTATCTTCCTAAGTTCCTGTATGTCTTCTTGAATTCTGGCCACTCTCCAGAATAGGTTCAGGGTTTTGTGTCCACGATATGTACCACCTCCAAGCTCTGTGACATGGCCATGTACTGGATAGCTGAAGGGAATGGGATCATCTCAGAAAACTCAGATATCATTCGAGAAACCCTGCAATGGGCCATTTGCTTATCTATTGTTCTGTTGCCCTGAATGTCAGAAAGGTCTTTGCCTCAGGCCACTCCTTTGTGAAGCCTGAAGGAAACGGTTTTCAAGGGGAATTAATGGGCATCACCTGTTGCTCTTTGCTTAATTGCTTTGGAAAGGAATGTGTCTGCATCAGACTCTTGGCCATGTGTGAGGCTGTTGCATAGATTCTCAGCACCTGATGGATCTAAAGAAAGTTCCCACGTGTGCTTCCAAAACCAAAATGGCCAAAAAAGCAGTCATTGTGGACGAAGTCTCTCCCCTTCCTCTGTAACGTTCCTAACCTCCATCAAGTGAAAATAGGGATCCTTTGTGTCAAATGAGTTCTCAAAACCCTGCAGATGATAGCCCATATGTGCTTGGGTTTTCTCATGATTCCAATTCACATAAAGAGTCTATACCTGAGAGTCAGTAGGCCTCAAATTGGAGAAGCAGAGCAGTATTTATGGCAGGCTTATTTGATCACTCCTGGTTCTCAGGAAGGGTGTCCAGGCAACACTGACTTTAGGCAAATTATGGGCAAGGGAGTTTATTTTGTACACTGTCTTGGGCTGAGCCCCTCATGGAAACCTCCAGCCACAGGTTATGATGAGTGTCTATATGGAAGAAGATGAGGGCCTTGTGGGAGTGTTTTGGTTTTAATTGTGGTCATTTGTGTAGTGCTTGGAAGTGATGACAGGGTCTACCTGGGCTTGAACTCTGGTGTGATTCCCCTTAGAGTCTGAGTTCTGGAACTGATCTCAGAGAAATATTGCCATGAACTGTGTTCAGATTTTAGAAGGCCACGCATTGGATTTCCCCTTGGAAACTGAGATCAAAAAAGAAGGGTGACTTTCCACAGAGCCTTGGAATCTCAGCTAAGATATCACATGATTTTATTCTGAAAGATGTGGCAGCCATAGTTGACAGTCAGAACACCCATGGACGTCACATTGAAGACCTCAATGGGCCTGGCTTCATGTGACCTTTTGACCACTCTATGGGATGACTTGCCTGTGAGATTTCTCCAGAGATTTCATTGAAATGAGTTTCCTCACCATTTAATGGTTCCTGAATGAACTGAAACCCACAATGCCTCCAACTTCATCCATGAAAAATGGCTAAATAAATACAATAAAATTTTTGAAATTCCCTTAACCAGGTGGCACTGGAGAACCTTTGGATGTCTTTTTCCTGATCATGAGTGTACAAGAGAATGCCATGATTGACAGGGTTTCATGAAAATGGTGTAGAACAAAGATGCCAGTAAGTTGGACCCTGCTGAGTAGTGGGCCTATTGCAGTGGTGGGCAGGTGTGTGATAATACATCTGTGGTGTGGCCAGGAGGATTTTCCATTGCCTTCAAAATGGCTTGTGACTGATATGGTGCAGCCAGCAGACCCTTCTTGTTACATGGAGAGGTTTCTGGGCAAAGTTCAGAGTCAGATTTCTATGGACAAATGGGCAAGCTTTGTGAGATAGAAGCCTGGTTGGTGCATTCTCTGTCACCACAAGTGACAGAACTCCCTCCAATACTGGGTCCCAGTTGAACTCGTTGTATTTCATGAAGCAAATACCAAACTCCCAGTGCAGCAGCAAGAAACACCACGAAAAGTGGAGGATTACCAAATGGCTTCACAGTTCACACGGGGAGACACTTAGCACCAAGTGGCCACAGTTTACCTACAAATACAAAATTCAGCACTGCTGCCTCATGTTCATTAGAATACAAAAAACCATGTCCTTCAGGTCACGTAGATGCAGACCCAGCTTTTATGGTGTCACTAGAAAGGAAGCTAAATCTCCTTACAACAACATATATTTCAAGTGCCCAAACTCAGAGGAAGTTTCTCAAGAAGTCTTTAGGCCGGCAGAGCTCCACGTCTTTGGAGTGTTTACCTGTTAGACCAGGACGCTAGAAAAGACCACTGACTCAAATTAAAATCAAATAAAATTAAGCTTATTATTTCCACCGGCCGTGCTGCCTCTCTCTCCCAAAATGGTGGGAACAAGACAGCATCCCCAGCTTTCCTACAGCCCAGTTTTATAGCCCAGAAAGTTACACAAAAGGGGGGTTACAGATAACAGAACTCTGATAAACATCACATTAAAGGTAGTTTACAATTTTTTTTGCTGTCCCTACATCAGAATTCATGAGGACCATTAGAGCCTCAGAGAGGGTTGTTGTCTGGCCAGAGAAGGCAAATATTTATGATGTGTCACTAAAATTTCAGAGAGGGCTGCTATCTGGTCAGAGAGCTGGGCATGCGTGAGTTCAAGGCGTGGGCAGGCATTCCACGCAGGTTCAGAATTTGAAGTAATTTATGGTAAAGCCAAAATTATCTTTTCATGGCTTTGTGGCATGATGGCTCCCAATTTTAATAAAAGATCAGGTTGGGTCTACAATTTCCCCCTTTTCTCTGTGTCCCTTTCAAATCTTTGATAGATTATGGGAAGAACACTGAGGAAATTTTAATCCCTCAGATAAGAGTCTCCAAATTTTTACAACTCACCCAAAACCGATCTCCCTGATTTTACCTGACTTAATTAATTATTTATATTGATAGTCTATTTATCTTTCTCTCCATTGTTGTAAAAAGAGTGGCATCACTAATTTTTTCTTCTTCTGTCCTGAGACAGGGTGACGTGAGTGGGCTCGTCGTGAGGGACATGAGTTGCCTATTAGAAGTCAGTTGAGAGACATGAGTTGCCCTTTAGAAGTCAGTTCGGTTTGAAGTCAGATTGGGGAAGAACAGGTTGTAAAGTCATCTGTGAATGGATTCTTCTATGAGTGAAACAAAAACCATGAGTACTGAATAAATGTTGCAGCAGCTGGAACATGTCACTGTATAGAAATTCCCTCACCAGTCTTTAATATCCCCAATTATCAGGACCGTCAACTTAATATTTAACTTTAAGTGTTACAGTTGGCCCTCCCAATAAGACACAGTTTAATAATTTAATGTCATCTGATCTTGTAAAAATCCTTTTACTAGTATGACCTCTGCGTCTAATAGAGAAACCTTTAATTCTGTTACTCAGGGCTGGATAATCGTACTAGCAAACACCAAGCCTACCTGTGTAGGTTAGGAATATCTGTAGGTCTTAAACTGAAAACTTCTGCCTGTGGCAGCTCTTCTTGATAGTCTCTTTTTATAAGTATTAGACATTCCTGTGTGAGAATCCTTCTTTGTAGCCTCCAGTCTTACTTATTTTGGGAGGATAAGATAAAGTGCATACCTTAAAATTTTTTTATTATTATTATTATTATTATTATTATTATTATTTAAAATGTCCAGGAGTGGCTGTATTTTGGTCTTAACTGTCTTTGCTAAGTGTTTAAGATGAAGCAGTCAAACTGACTTTTGTTTCTATCTATTGTTAACAGTCAGCTGAGATTTTGTGGGAATCAATTCTTTGGAAACTTGAGAAGAGATTCTCAGTTCTGCTAGTGCCATTTGCGCTAGGTGGGTCCAGGTCTTGCTTGACCATTTGGCTTCCCTCAGAAGCATCATGGATGTCTCCTTTCTATGATGACTCTCCTCTTTGTAACAAATGCACTGATTGGCTTTCTGTTCTCCAGTGGTCTCATTAATCTCCCTGATCAGGAGGTTATGTGGCTCAGAGTTGCAAAGCTCTTTAGAGAAGTCCCCTGTTCCCTGGATTCAGACTGACTCAGAGGGCAAGAGCCAAATATTGGTTTTCTTGGCCCTTTTCATTTAACATTCATTTTAAATCCTAATCTTAAAAATCCAGCAAATAAATTTTAACAGCCTTACATTAAGAGTACTGGGCTTTAATGTCTATAACTTTATAATTACCTTTTTATTAATTGGGATCTGTATTATTCTGTCTGTATTGTAGTTAATGACTTATTATCTTGAATAAACCCATGTTGTGTTCTTAAAGCAACACATTTGTAAAACACTAACAGGGAATCTTTAGATCACTTATAAGAAAATTTCAAACTAAAATTAACAAAAGTAAAAATACTTAGTTCGTGTAATATCTTCCCTGAATTTTTTGGCTGAATTATACATTATATCCCCTGTTTGAGATCCTAGGAATATTGACAATAAAAAAAACTTTTTAACATAACTTTAAAGAAATATTATCTGACCTAATGGTTTCATAGTCATTCTCACATGTAGTAAGATGGGACACACAGCCTTATCTCAGGTAAGGCAGGGCTCTTTTTAAATCTTAACTATTTTAGTTCTAAAGCTGATCTTTATTTTTAAATATCATTTGACAATGTTTAAATAAATTGTTTGAGGTCACATGAACATTAGCTAACACCATATGATATCACATTTAAAACATGAATTAAAGAAAGGCTGAAAGTTTTTAACCTTTACAAAGATTAGGCTCTAATTAACTTAAAAATACATTTAGATTGTTCCCCAATGTAAAAAGTAACATAAAAATTTACATATCTTATTGATAACAGGTAAATAAATCCACAATATATTTTTTACCACACAACTTCAGAGCACCAGCTTGATATAATACTCTTTAAACGTTTCTACCTTACAGACTTGCATACCTGTAAGATATGAAAACATTAATAGCATAACAATTACATTTATGTTTCTACATTAATCAAGTTTGGCTTTTAAAGAAATGGCAGTACAGTGCTCTAAAATAACAGTTTTTATTTAATCAGTTGTTTAATTTTTATGGTTGCTTGCTCTAGAAAACATAAATCTTAATAAACTCAATGTTATGGGTAAACTTATGTTTTAAGAAATTTTTGTCTCATTAACACATGACTGATTTTTACAATCTTATACAGACTTTACTAAAAAAAATACAGATCTTAGTAAATCAATCAGATATCTAACAAAAGTACTCATGAATGAGTAATCCCATATCAAATTTACTTTACTTATTTATCAAAAAGTTAGAGAAATGTATTGAACAGTGTAAACCATTTTTATGTTGAAGGAAAGGTACTAGAGCCAAGGAATATTAGACATTTTGTAGATGTTAATATTTTGTTAGATGTTTGAACACCTAGAAAACTTTGTAAGCTTAAATTTAAAGACATTTGTTTTTATCTCTTTATCCAATTTAAATTGAAACATTTAAATCACGTGAATTAAAGATCTTTGGATCCACTTTTTTAAAATTTGTTTTTACGAGCGCTATTTTTTTATGAGCGCTCCTTATATATGTTAATTTGTGTATCATATATATGATATACGGACATATGTATATATAGACATAC
The DNA here is from genome assembly GCF_048772815.1 of Callospermophilus lateralis. Classification (NCBI taxonomy): domain Eukaryota; kingdom Metazoa; phylum Chordata; class Mammalia; order Rodentia; family Sciuridae; genus Callospermophilus; species Callospermophilus lateralis. The sequence continues at coordinate 193,344 of NW_027516898.1, forward strand.
AACACATAACAATTTGTGCACACATAATAATAGTAAAGGCCTTGTAGCTTTTCGTAGTTGAAATCTTTATTGCAATGTTTCAAAAAGTCCACAGTTGGTCAAAGATAGAACTGATCAGAAAAACATTAACCTAGGTCTGTATGCTCAAAATCATGAGGTCAAAAAACATAAAGTATCTAAGAAAAAAAATAAGAGTCCTAGAAAAATGACTTGCCAGTAATTAGTAAATAACATACAATTTACCTTTTTTTCCCTTAGACCTCAAATCACTCTCCTACAAAGCTTGCAGGCTTCTTTCATTTGCATTTCAACATAAGTCATGGCTGAGATCTGGAAGGAGCAGCAAAAAAACTGCTATTCTGAACAGACATCTCAGGACTAAGGCATTTTAACCATAATTTTCAGGTTCAGATGTTGAAAATTATGATACAAGTTTAAGATACAATTCACAAAATTTTATATCTTTACATCTTGTTTTGTCAACAGACACCATACTATGATTTACTATTTATTTCCAAATTAATGCACTGGTACACACAGTGACATTTTCCCAGGCTACCCAATTCAAAATTGGTGAAAAAAAAAAAAGACTGTATGATTGGGAAGTTTCTTGCCAACTTGGAAGTAGAGTTCTTCAGTTATCTATCCTAAGTATTTAAGTTCTCTGGCATGAATTATCTGAAATCATAAACTAAACAATTACCTAAACCCGACTTTTTACTGCAAGATTGTGCAATGCTTCAAAAACCCATTCAGTTACCAGATTGTTAAAATAAAACATCATCATTTAGACACACATTCAGCTAAGATCATTCCCCAAAAACAATTTATAATATCAACACATTATTGCAGATGCCTTAAAGGGCCAGAAACTAAGACACAATACAGACAGAAAGGAGATCCAGACTATGGCTGTCAGACAGAACCCTTTAAACCAGAGCAGATAAGAGAAAAATCTCCTACAGCAGTGGCACCATAGATGTCCCCACAAGGGGACCAGATGTTTTCACAGAAGGGCAACCTGGAATGTAAAATAAAGTGTCTCCCTGGTGACTTTACTGCATTTAGTGTCACCTTTTTCTTTTTCTCTTTTTTTAACAAGACAGAGGTGGCATAATCCTTACAGTGCAGGGAAGGAAGGAGGTAATTCCCTGAATCAACAGGGCTTTGGCAGCTGCTGGGAGTCCCTCAGTTTCCCCTTTTACATACAGGATTAGCTCCTCTGATTCAGTTCCACATCAAGCATGCTCTATCTCCTAACATTTCAGTAGATAGCTCTCACAAAGTTCAGGGGCGGAGGGTGGGTACAAGATTTGTAACTTAAAGTTTGGTTCCTGACCTTGAAGCCAATTAATACAAATTTAATAATGAGGACTGGGTTTTGAGAAAAAGAAAAAAGGAGTTTTATTGCTTGGCTAACAAAGGAGAAACACAGGGGACTCTGCCAAAGTTGTGACTCTCTTTATCTGGAGGGACAAGGGGTTTTAAAGGAGTTTCACTTGTTAACCTGGGAGATACTCAGTGCTTAGGTCCCCAGCAGGCATAGCCCTCTGCAATGGGTGTGCTCCAGGCAGCCAGCTAGGGGCTTCTATCATCCTGCTTTACAATGGGGGATAAAGTTCATTGCAGTTCCTTAAAACACAGTCCAAAGGGGTGTCAGGCTTAATCTCTTTATTTCTGATTTTCATGTCCAATATACTTAAGTTTTTACCACCAAAATCACACAACAAAACGAACAAAAACAAACAAACAAAAAACCAAAAAATAGAACACAGAACACAAAAAAACAGAAACCCAGCGCCTAAACACAGAAACAGGGCAAGAGTGCAACATCTTGCTAAAGCTCCAGGGTAGGAGCGCATGCGTGCCCGTCGGCACCTCTCTACAGTTCCAGAGGAATTCCCTACAGAACAGAACAGAGGACAGAAAGATTCTCGTTACTGTCCTGGACAGAAGTATATGTGAGCCTCCCCATGCCACATCTCTGTCATCAGAAGAGATCTCCCTTAACCAGATATCAGATGTTATAAAGGAGCCACTTACCTATGGAGGCGTCCTCCATCAGGTGCTTGCTAATAGTTTTAGTGCAGAGGTTCACTGCAGTGCTCCCTGGACTAAAGGCTCTCTGCCAAATATAAAGAAGATGGACCAAATCAGGCCTGTGTGGAGAGCGGTTCCTTGGTGCCTATGGTTGATATACCATTCTAATTTGTGAAAGTGCCACAGAAAATAGGGTAAGCCTCCTTCTCATGGTACGCTTGAAAGCAACTGTTTGGACAAAGTGGTTGCCAAGGCAGTGACCTCATTCAGTTCCTGAAGGATGTGACCTCACTTCAATCCTTTGGTAATGGAACTCTCTGAACTTGGGATCCAGGAAGCCAGGCACACAGAGTCAGTCTCAGTCCCAGTCCCAGTGTCTCACTTGCTTCGATTTAGCAAGGACAGAGTCAGTCTTTCTTGGTACCTACTGATGTGAGGATGGCCAAATGCCAGGAGTTCTCTGAAGAGGGGCCTTTCCTGAAAAAGTAGGTAGTGGCTCACAGCTGGCTCCTGACCACTTCACAGAGTTGGACAAGGAGACCAGATCTGAGACAGGAAACGCCATATCGGGGGAACATAGTATGGCCCAGCAGTAAGAGGATACTCTGGAGAGTGAGAGACCTACTTGGGGAAGGAGGTGGCTTTGTGGGTGTGGATGTGTGTTTGTGGTTTTGTCTCATGTTCTGAGAATAGGCAGGAAAGTCGGTTTGTTTGGTTTGGAGTGAACTGTTTCTAGTAAGTTGTTTCACAAGGCGAGTGTTTCTATGTCTGTGTATCCCACTGTGTCCGTGCTTGTAGACATTAGAAAAGAGAATGCATCAATGGATGTTTCCTGTCAAGTAGAAAGCTTCCCAGCATTCATCCTGCCCAATTTATGAATGCACTAGGGCTTGCCTTATCGATGGGCAACACCTGCTATTTTCCTAAGTTCCTGTTTTCTTCCTGAAATCTAGCCACTCTCCAGAATAGGTTCATGCATTTGCATCCACGATATGTACCACCTCCAAGCACTCTGACATGGACATGTACTGGATAGCTGAAGAGAATGGCAAGCATCTCAGAAAAGTCAGGTATCACTGTGACCCAGAAAGTCTCAGTAGAGAAACCCTGCGAAGGGCCTTTTGATTACCTATTGTTCTGTTGCCCTGAATGTCAGGAAGGTCTTTGCCTCAGGCCACGCTTTTGTGAAGCCTGAAGAAAACAGTTTTCAAACGGAAATGAATGGGCATCACCTGTGGTTCTTTGCTTAAATGCATTGTAAAGGGATGTGTCTGAATCAGCCTCTTGGTTCTGTGTGAGCCTGTGGCTTAGATTATCAGCACCTGATGGATCTAAAGAAAGATCCCATGTGTGGATCCAAAATCAAAATGGCCAAAAAATCAGTCATTGTTGATGAAGTCTCTCGCATTCCTCTGTAAGGTTCCTGACCTCAATCAAGTGAGAAAACGGATCCATTGGGTCAATTGAGTTCTTCAAAGCCTTGCAGACGCTAGCCCATAGGTTCTTGGGTTTTCTTATGAATCCAATTCAAATAAAGAATCTAAACCCCACCGTCAGTAGGCCTCAAATTGAAGAACAGAGCTGTATTAATGGCAGGCATATTTGATCACTCCTGGTTCACAGGAAGGGTGTCCAGGCCACTCTGACTTTTGGCAAATGAGGGGAAAGGGAGATTATTTGTGACACTGTCTTGTGCTGCGCCTCTCATGGAATCCTCCTGCCAGAAGTTATGATGAGTGTCTATTTGGAAGAAGATGAGTGCCATTTGGGAGTGTTTTGGTTTTAATTGTGGTCATTTGTGTGGTGGTTGGTAGAGATAATTGAGTCCATCTTGTCTTGAACTTTGTTGTGATTCCCCTTAGAGACTGTGTTTTGGAACTGACCTCTGAGAAGGTACAAGGTCCTGTGTCATTGTATATCCATATTTCTGGGACATCTCTACGGAACGTAATTCAAAGCTAAGTATACCAATCAAGGGCCAAATGAACTTCTGGGCTTCAAATCTAACCTAGATTTCTGTTTTCATACTTATATTGAAAGGTTAATAAAATAGGTACTTGTCACTTCCTGTTTTTCTGTATGCTTAATAAAACACTGTTGAAATCTTGAGAACTGTTTGCTCTTCTTGTTCCCAGAATGTGCTGCCCCCAACTGCCAAACTGCAGAATGTACTCCATCAACCATTTGCACGCAAACCGCCCACTCGCCCTTACCCATCAATAAACTTCCCTCCCTGCCCTCTCCAAGGAAAATATATAAGCACTTCTTAAGCTGTTCTCAGGGCTCTCTGCTCTATTCAAGCGAGCTCTGAGCCCTTGCATGCCGGACTCCCAATAAACCCTTTGCTGTTGCATTAGACAGTCTCTTGGTGGTCTCTTTCATCGATGCTCACCCGACCTTTACTTCTGGTGGCCCCAGCGAGATCCGGCAGCTGCAGATGAAAAACCCCCAACGGGATGCTCTGGGGGTAAATAAGGCCCCTCTTTCTGGTTTCAGGATTCAGGTTAGGGTTTGACAAAATGGCTATTGGTAAAGAGCGTGAGCTCTCTCCCACGGTGGCTGACACACATGTCACAGAGCCACAGGCCATGTTCCTGTGGGATGGACTCGGGAAATCGAGGAACCATAGTCTCCTCGACTCAGTGATATTTTCTTTCAGATTTGGAATTGGCAGCCCATCAGGATTTGCCCGCTACTCAGTCCTGGTCTCAGTATTGGACGTCCATTGTCTGTCTTTATTGTCTTGTCTTGTCTGTGTCGTGTGTCTTTGCTTTCACTGTCTGTGTATATTTCATTATGGGACAGAGCACTTCAATGCCTCTGTCCCTGACGCTTAATCACTGGACCAAAGTCTGCTTAAGGGCTCACAATCTTTCTTTTTCATTAAAACACCACACCTGGCAGATTCTGTGTCTCAGAATAACCCACCTTTGTAGTCGGATGGCCTCTAGAAGGATGTTTCTACTTCGCACTAATTTGAAAAGTCTGAGATATTGTCTTTCAGCCGGGGCCACATAGACATCCAGAACAATAGCCATATATCTTAACTTGTCAGGACCTCTGCAAATCTCCTCCTCCATGGGTGAAGCCTTTCCTTGTCCCTGCACCCACTCCTACTCCTTCCCCTATGATTCTATCTCTCAAACTCTCTGTTCCTCAACCTCCACCCTCTGTTCTCCCTGAGTCTCAAGACTCTACTCGTCCTTATCCTCTGCCCTTGTCCCCCAACCCCCAAAACCCTGTAAGTAATTCCCCTGCTGCTGACTCAGCCTCTCCACCATTCGAGGAAGCCAGAATGGCCCAGCCCCCTCCAGATGACTGTCCCATGACACACACAGCACCTCCTTCCCTAAAGGAAGCTGGCCCGGCTAAAAAAACTCAGAGAACTTGCCAACGTTTTCACACCTGCCTACTTGGAATGACTGCCAACAACTCCTAGGGACTCTCTTCATGACAGAGGAATGAGAGAAAAACCTCCTGGAAGCTAGAAAAAAATATCCTCGGACCTGATGGGCGACCAACACAACTTCCCAACATAATAAAAGCTGCCTTCCCCTTTAACCAACCCAACTGGGACCCCAACACCTTTGAAGATAGGGAGCATCTGTCCAATTATTGCCAGGCTCTAATTGCGGGTATCCAAGGGGCTGCTAGGTGACCAACTAATTTGGCCATGGTAAGAGAAATTATTAAAAGGCCTGATGAATCTTCCTCTATGTTTCTAGAGAGAATTATGGAGGCATATAAGAGATATACTCCTTTCGATCCTCAGGCAGCAGATCAAAAGGCATCTGTCACGATGGCCTTAATTGTTGAAGCTGCCATGGATATTAAAAAAAAAAAAGTTAAAAGAGAGATTTAGTCAGAGAAGCCGAAAAAGTATACTATAAGAGAGAAACAGGGAAAAAGAAAGGGAGCAGAGGGAGGATGAGAGAAGCAAAAGAAAGACTAAGGCATTGACAAAGATCCTGGTCACAACAAGAAAGAGGCCAGAAATTAAGACATAAGGTGACAGGAAGCGATACCTGGGCCCATGCCACAGGCCACCCCTGGCCTCAGATCAATGTGCCTACTGTAAAAAAAAAAGGACACTGGGCCAAAGAGTGCCCTATAAAGAGACAGACATGCCAGCCAGCCATTCTGACTCTGGGGGATGACTAAGAAAGTTGGGGCTCAGATTCTTTCCCCTAGCTCAGGGTAAGATTTGAAGTGTAGGGGACCCCAGTAAACTTTGAAGTGAATACAGGAGCAGTATACTCAGCCCTTAAGGCCCCATTGGGCCGTCGATCAAATAAAAGGTCTGTAGTTCAAAGGGCTAATGGCAGTAAATATCGGGCTTAGACTACTAAGAGGACCATGGACCTGGGGAAAGGAAAAATCCATCACTCCTTCCTTGTAATCCCAGAATGCCCGCACCCATTGATGGGCAGAGATCTGCTCACCAAGCTCTGGGCCAAAATAACTTTTAACCCTGAAGGCCCCCAAATAAAATTTCTAAATCCTTCAGTAAAAACTCCTATAGTCACGGCTTTAACTATATTAGTAGAAGATGAACGTCCACTCTTCACACCCCCCAAGACTGATCAAACAGGCAAGCTACCGCAGAAATGGATAACAGATTACCCAGATGCCTGGGCAAAAACTGCTGTGTTAGGCCTGGCCGTGAAACAACCTCCAATAACAGTGGAGTTAAAAACCTCAGCCTCCCCAATCAATGTCAAATAATATCTTCTAAGCATAAAAAGCTAAAGATGGGATAAGGCCCTATATTCAGAAATATCTGGCCTTAGGGGTCCTAAGGCCCTGTCAATTGGCCTGGAACACTCCCCTGCTATTAGAAGAAAAAGCCAGGAACCAGGGACTATCACCCTGTTAAAGACCTAAGAGAGATCAACAACAGAGTGCAGGACATTTACCCCACGGTACCTAATCTGTTCAATCTGCTTTGCACTCTGAACCCTGAGCAGAAATGGTATACTGTTCTGGACTTAAAACAAGCTTTCTTTTGCTTGCCTCTGCATAAAGATAGTCAGTTGCTGTTTGCTTTTGGGTGGGTAGACCCAGAAACCGGAAAGTCTAGTCAACTAACTTGGACTAGACTCGCAGAGGGGTTCAAAAACTCCCCCACTCTCTTTGATGAAGCCCTTCACAGAGATCTCAACAATTTCTGAACTAAACACCCCGAATTCACCCAGCTTCAATATGTGGATCACCTGCTACTGGCATCTAACACCAAGGAAAACTGTGAACTGGGACCCAAGCACTATTATCCGAGCTTGCTCAACTCGGGTATAGAGCTTCGGCCAAAATTGCCCAATTTGCCAGCAAGTAGTAATCTTCCTCGACTATTTCCTTAGGGGCGGTAAACGATGGCTCACTGAGCCCAGAAAACAAACCATTGAGCAGATACCAACCCCATCTTACAGCAGACAACTAAGAGTTTCTTGGGATTGCTGGGTTTTGCAGGTTATGGATAAATGGGTTTGAGTCCTTAGCTGCTCCTTTATACCCGCTGTTAAAGGGAGATGCCCAATTCCAATGGATCCCTAAGTACCAGGAAGTTTTAGATAACATCTAAGGACACTGACATTGAACGCCTCAACTTTACTGAGCTCAGCCTGCAATTACAGAAAGCCCTACACTACGTTAAAAATGTACATCAACTCACTCACCTTGGTTCAAAGAAACTGCAGGCATTCCTGTAGGATTAAGAACAGAGTTTTCCACTAACTGACTCCCAGCGAAAGGAAATAATTGAACTGGTAACAAAAGCCTGTCGGGTCAGTCAATTGTTTAATGCTTACCCTTCCAAGTTTCTTAGACGAAAGCACCTACGAGGAACCAGACCAGGACAATTCTGGGAAGTGGACATTACTGAAATTAAGCCAGCAAGGTATGGACTTAAATATCTCCTAGTCTTTGTGGATACATTCTCAGGATGGATTGAAGCCTTACACACACACACACACACACACACACACACACACACACACAGAAAAAAAAAAAAAAAAAAAAAACGGCGCAAATGGTTCTCAAGAAGATCCTGGAAGATATTTTTCCAAGATACGGTCTGTCTAAGATAATAGGGTCTAATAATGGACTTGTGTTCATGGCCCAGGTAAGTCAGGTGTGGATTAATTGTAAGTTACATTATGCTTATATACACCAGAGCTCAGGAGAGGTAGAAAAAATAAATAGAACCATTAAACAGACCTTAACAAAATTAAGCTTAGAGACCGGCATAAAAGATTGGACTATGCTCCTGCCTTATGCACTGTTTCATGCGAGAAATACTCCCTCAGTTTCTTTGTGTAACCTCACCCCCTATGAAATTCTCTATGATGCCCATCATCCAGTAAGGGACCTAATCCCCAACTCTAAGGCCTAACAATCCCTTCCACACCCCTTGCTTGACAGACTTAAAGCCATTGAAAGAACTCAGTGATAACTGTGGAAACAGCTGGCCACTGCCTACCAACCTGGGGACGAGGGGATTCCACATCAATATCAAGTAAGAGACTTCGTCAACATAAGACAACATCAGGTGTTATCCCTAGAACCCCGCTGGAAAGGAACATACCAGGTGCTACTTATAACACCTACAGCCATAAATGTAGACAGAATCACTTTTTGGTTCCATGCCTCTCATCTCAAGCCTTCGCTGTGTCCAGACTCTGGTTGGAAACTGGAAAAAACTGGTAACCATTTCAAATTGCGTATTCGCTATGTGGACAAGACTATAGACTCTCCCCTTGGCCACCAGTACTCCTAACCCTCATCAGCCTGTTCAGCAGTGAAGGCTGATCTGAAATCCTACTAGACAAGAAGTATGGTCTATCTCGCATACAGCCCCCTTAGGGACCTGGTGGCTATCTCTCCACCCAGACATTTTTCAGCTTGGTATAGGTCTTTCCTATTGAGATAACCCCAATGAAGAGGATCCCACTAAAGTTCCATGAAATCCCTTCCATACCATAGATAATTGAAACAAACATTATGGATGCACGGAAACGCGAGCCAGATTCAGGTTGGTTAGCCTAGATTACTATATATGCCCGGCGGACTATCAAAGCCACAAACAGCCATGGCTGTGTGGGGGGAAAGCCAACTTCTTGTGTAATTCATGGGGAGGTGAGCATACCGGGGCTGCCTGGTGGAACCCAAACTCCTCATCAAATTCAGTACACAGCATTGGCCATATAACCAATTAGACAACCAAAAACTATGGCCCCCAGAGGGTTCTCTAGATCCTCAAATTCTGCGTGACATTTTTAACTTCGGCAAGTGCTCAAAAGGGGAAAATTCCCCTATGTGGAATCCTTTTCCCTCCTTCACTCACATCCTGTACTATGCTTCTCCAATAGTTCCTCACCCTCAGCCTTCTGCTCTAGACTCTCTGCTGTCACTCCCACCTCAGCAACCTGATTTCTTTCCTCCAATTACTACATCAAAAACCCAAACCTCCGCCAGTTCTCAGACCATTGCCCCCTTGCTGAGGTAGCAGGTACCGAGGTACCCCTCCACTCACTCACTCCTCTCTTTTTCTGTCTGTGCCTGCACTAGGTCCCACCAAGTCCTCTAAGAAGCTAAACCAAAGCTCAAACCAGCTGAGAAGAGCCCTCAGACCCCTATCCAAGATGTAATAAAAATAGCCTTTAAAGTTGCTTTGTCATCACTGAAAACAGGTTACTAAGAATTTAAAGTCCCTCACAGGCTTTTTGGAATACTCACTCCCATCTTCACCTCTGCTCTACCTGTTCTACTGCTCAAGTTTTGTTCTAGGAAAATCCCAAACCCCTTTTCCATTATTCTTTTACATCTCATCTTCCTCATTCTCAGATCCACGGAGCTGCTCTCAGCCTCGCCTTCCCCGTCTTCCCCCTCTGTACCAGGTCCATAGATATGTCTTAAATAACCTTCTCCAGAAGTCTTCACCGAGGCTTACATTAGGTCTTTCAGCAAAAGAGTCCCTCTGAAAGAGTTCAATGTAGATAAACTTCCACTTTTCGTGTTGCCCTGTTCTACTTGGCCACTGGCTGGAAAAATCACCACCCCTAAGCTTGACACCGCCTTACTAGATTTTCACAAAATATGTGAACAAGGCCTCTGGCCTTGAGCTGGGGCTTCACAGAGATGGCTAGATTTCTAAGATAAAAAAGTTACCAATTGGGCTTCATGGTGACAGCTGGCATGGAGAAAAAAAAGAGACAAAAAAGCTCTCCCTTTCCAAGGTGTCTTTGAAAAGTTAACTTGCCCAGAACAGAGGAACAAAAACAGAAACAAAAACTGATTTCTGTGAATTTCTACAGACTGTGAACTTCTGAGCCACTTCCCTTACATGTTGGGTACAAATTCTAAAACTACCGAAACTTGGGGTTCAGGGGATTAATTGATTACAACAGAAGCAATGCCCTCTAAATCCGGATGCAACCAAATAAGACTGTTTTCCTGTGTTTGGTGCTATCTTAGGTCCCTTTTCTTGTCCGTCCCTAAAACAGTATAATTCTATACACTTTAACATTATTTATGTTTTCATGAAATGGTCAATATATGTGATTAATTATGTAATGATGCAGATGTTTTCCAGAGTTCTCTATCATGACTTAGGTTCATTTAAAGATCAAATAGGGGGGCATACAACCCGGTTCCACTGGGAACCTGTATCCCTCACTTTAGCCATCCTATTAGAAATAATAGTTGCTGAAGGGGTGGGCTAGTCCATGAGACACAACAAAGACACAATTAGAAGCAGAAATATGCCAAAGTTTAAAGACATTAAAAACCGACATCACAGCTTTACAGGAATTTTAACCTCTCTCTTTCTGAAGTTGTTTTACAAAGCAGGCAAGTGTTGGACCTCCTCTTTATGAGAGAAAGGTGCCTTTTTGCTTGCATTGAGGGAAGAATGTTGTTTTTATGCCGACAATACTGGAGTTGTAAAAGAATCTATGAGTAAATTAAGAAAACGACTTGAAGAGCGTCAAAGAGAGACAGAGGCCCCAAAAGGGAGGTTTGAGTCTTGGTTCACATAGTGACCTGATTAACTACGCTTTTATCTACCATGGCCGGTCCATTAAAAATCCTCATATTATTGCTAACTGTAGGACCCTGTTTGCTCAACCGTGTAGTTTCCTTTCTAAACCAAATCGAACCTGTTATTAATCCTAACCATACACTGTTCTCTCAATCTAATTTTACAGAAGAGCAGGGACAGAATTGGTATTAAAATACAGAATTATAGAGGATCTTCCACTTGCTGAAAACCTCAAAGGTCCACGCAGAAATGATCCCTGGAGAAGATGTAGGCAAGTACGAAGGACCTGAGAGAGCAAAAGTCTTCCATGGCAAACAACCTGCTCAGGATTAAGGGATGTGTCTGAATCAGCCACTCTCTTCTTAATGTAGAGAAGGTGGACCAAAGCAGGCATGTGTTGAGAGCTGCTCCTGCATGCCTATGGTTGACATACCACTCTGACCTGTGAAAGTGTCACAGGAAGTAGGAGCAGCCTCCTTCTCATGGTAACCTTGGAAGCAACTGTTAAGACAAAGTTGTTGCCAAGGCAGTGACCTCATTCAGTTCCAAAAGGAAGTGACCACACCTAACTTCCTTGGTGATGGAACTCTCTGAACTTGGAATCCAGGAAGCCAGGCACCCAGAGCCAGTCCCAGTCCCAGTCCCAGTGGTCAAACTTATTTTGATTTACCAAGGACAGACTCAGTCTTTCTTGGGACCTACTGATGTAAGGATGGCCAAATGCAAGGAAAGCTATGAAGAGGGGCCTTTCCTGAGAAAGCAGGCAGTGGCTCACCGCTGGCTCCTGACAACTTCACAGAGTTGGCCAAAAAGACCAGATTTGAGACAGAACAGGCTATTTCCAGGGAACATAGTAAGGCCCACCAGTCAGAGGACACTCCGGATAGTCACAGACCTACTTGGGGAAAGGAGGTGCCTTTGTTGTGTGGGTGTGGGTTTGTGGTTTTGTCTCATGTTCTGAGAATAGGTATGAAAGGCAGTTTGTTTTGTTTGGAGTGAACTGTTTCTTGTAAGTCGTTTGACAAGGCGAGAATTTCTATGTCTGTGTATCCCACTGTGTCCGTGGTTGTAGACATTAGAAAAGAGAATGCATCAATGAATATGTCCTGTCTAGTAGAAAGCTTCACAGCATTCATCCTGCCCTATTTATGAATGGACTGCAGCTTGCCTTATTGATGTGCAACACCTGCTATCTTCCTTAGTTCCTGTTTTATTCCTGAATTCTGGCCACTCTCCAGAATAGGTTCATGGTTTTCTGTTTAAGATATGTACAACCTCGAAGCTTTGTGACATGACCATGTACTGAAGGGAATGGTGAGCATCTCAGAAAACTCAGATATCAGTGTGACCAGGAAAGTCTCAGTGGAGAAACCCTGCTTGGGGCCCTTTGTTTACCTATTCTTCTGTTGCCCTGAATGTCAGGAAGGTCTTTTGCTCAGTCCACCACTTCTTGAAGCCTGAAGAAAACAGTTTTCAAATGGAAATGAATGGGCATTACCTGTGGCTCTTTGCTTAATTGCTTTGGAAAGGATGTGTCTGAATCAGCCTATTTACCCTGTGTGAGGCTGTGACTTAGATTCTCAGCTCCTGATGGATCTAAAGAAAGATCCCATGTTTACATCCAAAAACAAAATGGCCAAAAGAGCAGTCCTTGTGGATGAAGTCTCTCGCCTTCCTCTGTAACTTTCCTGACCTCCATCAAGTCAGATTAGGGATCCTTTGGGTCAAATGAGTTCTTCAAAGCCCTGCAGAGGCTAGCCCATATTTGCTTGGGTTTTCTCAAGACTCCAATTCACATAAAGAATCCAAACCCCACAGACATTTGGCCTCAAATTGAAGAAGCGGAGCAGTATTAACGGGAGGCCTACTTAATCTCTCCTGGTTCACAAGAAGGGTGTCCAGGCCACCCTGAATTTAGGCAAATTAGGTGCAAGAGAGCTTATTTTGGACACGGTCTTGGGGTGTGCCCCTCATGGAAAACTCCAGCCATAGGTTATTGTGAGTGTCTATATGGAAGAAGATGAGCGCCACGTTGGAGTGTTTTGGTTTAAATTGTGGTCATTTGTGTGGCGGTTGGAAGAGATGACTTGGTCCACATGTTCTTGAACTCTGGTGTGACTCCCTTAGAGTCTGAGTTCTGGAACTGACCTCAGAGAAGTATTGCCATAAATAGTGTTGAGATTTTAGGAAGCCAGGCATGAGCGTTGCCCTTGGAAACTGAGTTCTAGGCCCAGGGTGGCTTTCCCCAGAGCACTGAGCCTCTCAGCCAGGATACCACAAATTTTATTCTGAAAGACTTGGCACCCATAGTTGAGAGTCAAAACTCATATGGACCTCACATTGTAGACCTAAATGGGCATAACATCATATGATCTTTTGGCCACTCTTTGGGAAGCCTTACCTGTGAGTGTTCTCCAGAGATTTCATTGAAATGAGCTTCCTAACCATTTAATGGTTCCTGAAAGAATTGAAACTCACAGTGCCTCCAACTTCATCCTTGAAAAATGGCTAGATAAATACCATGAAATTTTTGAATTTCCCATCACCAGGTGGCACTGGAAAACCTTTTGATGTCCTGTTGCTGATCATGAATATACCAGACAGTGCCTTGATTGACTGGGTTTCATGTAAATGGTGTAGAACAGAGATGCCATTAAGTTGGACTCTGTTGAGTAGTAGGTTAGAGCAGTGGTGGGCAGGTATGTTATAAAACATCTGTGGTGGGGCCATGTGTATCTTCCATTGGCTTCAAATGCCTTGTGACTGACATGGTGCAGCCAGCAGAACCTTCCATGTAAAGGCAAGTTGTTATTTGGAGAGGTTTCAGGACATTGTTCAGAATCAGGGTGCTATGGTCAAGGGGGCAAGATATGTAGGATAGGATCCTAGTTCTTGGATCCTCCTGCAAAACCTGACCCACCATACATGACAGAACTTCCTCTTGCACTGTGACCCAGTTGAACTCTTTGTATTTCGTGAAGCAAATACCAAACACCCAGTGCAGCAGGAAGAAACACCACGAAAATGGAAGATGACCATATGGCTTCACAGTGCACACTGCCACACATTTATCCCCCAGTGGCCACAGTTTACCTAAAAAGAGAATTCAGCACTGCTGCTTCATGTACATTGGGAAATAAGAAACCATGTCCTCCAGGTCTCATAGATCCAGACCAAGCTTTTATGGTCTCCCTAGAAAGGAAGCTAAAGCTCCTGACAACAACATATTTTTCAAGTGCCCAAACTCACAGGCAGTTTCTCTAGAAATCTCTAGGCCAGCAGACCTCCATGTTTGTGGAGTTTTTACCCTGTCCCATACTTTTGGAAACTACTCTACCACTTCAAAGGTTGTGAGCTCCTGAGCATATTTCATTTAACATATTTATTCACAGATTTTCTAAATCTTCTCCTCTAATTGTGTCTTACTTGGGGTGAAGAAATTGTCAAGGCATTGTTCTGGATGAGAGTGGGAATAATTTTGTGTAGCACATATTTACATACACATTGGATTCATTGTTCAATTTTCCATTCGAAATGCTGAATCTTTGACACTAACCCATACCCTACTAGACTCTGACTACTAATTCTAATATGATGGAGAAAAGTAACCCAAACAGAATAGAAATACTGGCACTTCAGAGGAGGCATGGTGGATAGTTGGTTTGCCTTTTGCATGATATAGGGTAGGAGTTATAAATCTTGTAAATTTTTTGTTGAAATAGTTCTGCATGTGTTTTTAAAGTTAACACATATGTGAATTCCTGTCTCCATTTTTCTGTAGCCTATTCAGCACATGTATTTTTATATGCACATATAGAATCCTACCTGGTATCACACGTATATTCTTGAGAGGTGGCTAACTTGGCAGATACAAAGTGTGAGAAGAGATCACTCCTCATTAATGCTTTTGGAACTGAAAATTCAGACTATGAGTGAGCTTCTTAGTTGAAAAACATTTTACATAAATCCATGTTCAGTAAAATTAATATTTCGGATCTGTGGATGATATATATTTCACAATGAATTTTAATTGGCATATATATTGCTACTATTTAATGTCTCTGTGTGTGTTTTGTGTGTGTGTGTGTGTGTATATATATATATATATATATATATATATATATATATATATATATACTCTCTAGATTTTTCAAAATATAAAATATATGTGTCCTATTATACACTCCCTAAATTCATTCTTGTTCATGTATGTGGTTTTATATTAAACTTTTCATAAGATTATTTTAAAAATATTCATCCACCTGAAATACATATTTGTTTTCTAGTACTAAAAAGTTACTTCAGTGAATGGTGCAAACAAATCCTTATATTTTTACAGTAGCTGACCCACTTTATCATCAATGCAAGTAGATTCCTATGGAACATGATGTGTATTTTGACGTTCATTTTTATTAAACACTGGTACATTACTCTTTCTGCAGTTTTTATACATTATAGAATATACATTTCATCCACAAGTTCACAAATTTAAAGAAATTTGTAACGTATTCAATCACTTCCTGCTTCAGAACATATGTATTCCTCCTTGTTTTTGAGTGGTCATTTCATGAGATTTCTTTCCAAACACATTATTTTCGATTTCCATAATCAAATTTGAAGCAAAATTCACACACTCTTGGTGATAAAACACAACCGTAATATTACCATTAGATGTATTACTGGTTGGAATGAATGTATGTATATAAATATATGATTCCTGTGTATTTTCAGGTATCAATTCAATCCATTATTTAAAGTTGGAACAAGTTATATTATTTATTCGCAGTATGGTCTATTCATGCATTATCTCTATATTCATACATACATGGTACACCTATATGTACCCCCAATACTAATTTATACCCCTTCAAAATATTGCTCCAAGAAATGGTGCAAGAAATACTCATGTCACCTGATCTACATATACGTTTTATCACAGTAATATTCTGGCCACAAAATGCAAAGTCACACTTACGATTGTACCAAAGCCTAAATGGAATGTGAGTATGGATTATGAAAATAACCCATGTCCAGGTTGCCTAATGCTCTCAAATGTCAATCCTATTGGTGACTACATATTTGTTACTTCCTAAGATTATAAATTCAATCTCAAGCCTGTTGAAAATGTCTTTTGCTATCACTCACTTTATACTTTGCCTGATTTCCTAATGTCTCTATTGATATCTGCTTTCCTACATATTTTCCCCAGTTCATCATTGTGACTGACTCTTCACATGTGCTGACATTTACATTTTCTGTCTACCTGAAAACCTATTGCTAAAGAACTATTTGTCCAAATGCTTTACTCACACTTTTTTATAATCCTACCAACTATCTTCCTAATCCTACCGACTCTCCCTCTTTGAATGGTTGTCCTCCTCAACATTCAATCATCCAAGGTATCAGATCTTATGCCATTGTGTATAGATTTATCTGAGACATCTGTGCAGAACATAATTAAAAGCTAAGTATCCCAATCAAGGACCCAATGCCCTTCTGGGCTTCAAATGTTACCGAGATTTCTGTTTTCATTCATATATTTCACCTAGATAATCTTATAAATATTGCAGGTTCCCAATACCATTATTCATCCAGCAGAATGATCCTAACCCAAATCAAACATGTTATTAAGTGTAACCATACACTGTTCCCTCAATCTAACTTTACAGAAGAGCAGGGACAGAGTTGGTCTTACAATACAGGAATGTAGGAGATCTTCAACTTCTGGAGAACTTCAAAGGTCCATGCAGAAATGATCCCTAAAGAAGATGTAGGCAGCTATGATGGACCTGAGAGTGCGAAAGTCATCTTTCATGACAAAAAAAAAAACAGGTCAGGATGAAGGGGTGCGTCTGAAGCAGTCTCTCTCTTCTTAATGTAGAGAAGATGGACCAAACCAGGCTTGTGTGGAGAGCAGTTCCCGGGTGCCTATGGTTGATATTCCATTCTAACTTGTGAAAGTGTCATAGGAAGTAGGGGCAGGATCCATCTCATGGACCCTTGGAAGCAACTGTTAGGACAAAGTGGTTGCCAAGGCAGTGACCTCATTCAGTTCTAGACGAAGTGACCCATGTCACTTTCTTGTTGATGGAACACTCTGAACTTGGAATCCAGGAAGCCAGGCACCCTGAGGCAGTCCCAGTCTAAGTCCCAGTGGTCTCAAATTTTTGGATTTAAGAAGGATAGAGTAAGTCTTTCTTGGCAACTACAAAATTGAAGATGGACAAATGCCAGGAAAGCTCTCAAGAGGGGCTTTACCTGAGAAAACAGGCAGTGGCTCACCGCTGGCTCCTGATAACTTCACAGTTTTGGCCAAGAAGACCAGATCTGACATAGGACAGCCCATTTCGGGGAAACATAGTATGGCCCACCAGTCAGAGGACGCTCCGGATAGTCACAGACCTATTTGGGGAAAGAAGGTGCCTTTGTGGGTGTGTGTGTGTGTGTTTGTGTGTTTGTGATTTTGTCTCAAGTTTTGAGAATATGTAGGAAAGTCGGTTTGTTTGGTTTGGAGTGGACTGTTTCTAGTAAGTCCTTTGAGAAGGTGAGTGTTTCTATGTCTGGGTATCCCACTGTATTTGTGGTTGTAGACAATAGAAAAGAGAATGCATCAATAGATGTGTCCTGTCTAGTAGAATTCTTCGCAGAATTCATCCTGTCCAATTTATGAATGGACTGCAGATTTCCTTATGGATGGGCAACACCTATTACCTTCCTACATTCCTGATATCTTCCTGAATCTGGTCACTCTCCCATAGGCTCATGGTTTTGTGTTCAAGATATGTATCTCCTCCACAATCTGGGACATGGCCATGTACTGGATAGCTGAAGAGAATGGTGAATATCTCAGAAAACTCAGATATCAGTGTGACCAGGAAAGTCTCAGTGGAGAAAATCTGCTTTGGTATTTTGCTTACCTATTGTTCTGTTGCCCTGAATGAAAGGAAGGACTTTGCCTAAGGCCACACATTTCCAAAGCCTGAAAAAAACAGTTTTCAAATGGAAATAAATGGGCATCACCTGTGGCTCCTGGCTTAATTGCTTTGCAAAGGGATATGTCTGAATCAGCTTCTTAGTGCAGTGTGAGATTATCACTTAGATTCTCAGCACCTGATGGATCTAAAGAAAGATCCCATGTGTGCATCCAAATCCAAAATGGCCAAAAGAGAAGTCATTGTGATGAAGTCTCTTGCCTTCCTCTGTAAGGTTCCTGATCTCCATCAAGTGATAACAGGGATCTTTGGGTCAACTGAGTTCTTCAAGCCCTGCAGAGGCTAGCCCATAGGTGCTTGGGTTTTCTCATGACTGCAAATCACATAAAGAAACTATACCCGACAGTCTGTATGCCTCAAATTGGAAAAGCAGAACAGTATTAATGGCAGACCTCTTTGATCAGTCCTGGTTCACAGGAACGTTGTCCAGGAAACACTGACTTTAGACAAATGAAGGGCAAGGGAGCTTATTTTGACTTTGTTTTGGGCTGTGTGCCTCATAAAAACTTCCAGCCAAGGTTATGATGAGTGTCTATATGGAAGAAAATGAGGGCCATGTGGGAGTGTTTTGGTTTTAATTCTGGTCATTGCTGTGGCGGTTGGAAGAGATGACTGGGTCAACTGGGCTTGAACTCTGGTGTGTTTCCACTTAGAGACTGAGATCTGAAACTGATCTCAGAGAAGAATTGCCATGAATTGTGTTGGGATTTTAGGAGGCCACGCATGAGAGTCGCCCTTGGAACCTGAGATCTAGGACCAGGGTGGCTTTCCACAAAGAACTGGGAATCTCAGCCTGGATATCACATGATTTTTTTCTGAAACTTGGCAGCCATAGTTGAGAGTCAAAATACATAGGACCTCACATTGTAGATCTCAATGGTCCTGGCTTCAAGTACCTTTTGTCCACTCTTTGGAAAGCCTTGCCTGTGAGAGTTCTCTAGAATTTTCTTTGAAATGAACTTTCTCAACATTTAATGGTTGCTGAATAATTGTGCATCCAACGTCATCCTTGAAAAATGGCTAGATAAATACCACGAAATTTTTGAATTTTCCATGACCAGGTGGAACTGCAGAAACTTTCGATGTCCTGTTGCTTACCATGAGTGTACCAGACAGTGCCTTGATTGACAGGGTTTCATGAAAATTGTTTAGAACAGAGATGCCAGTATTTTGGAGCCTGCTGAGTAGTGGGCCTAGAGCAGTGGTGGACAGGTGTGTGATAAAACATCATGGTGGGGCCATTTGGATCTGTCATTGGCTTCCAAATGACTTGTAACTGACAGAGTGCAGACATCAGACCCTTATATGTAAAGGCATCTTGTTATATGGCGTAGTTTCAGGGCAATGTTCAGAATCAGGTTGCTATGGACAAGGGGGCAATCTTTGAGAGATAGAAGCCTGGTTGGTGAATTTTCTTGCAGACCCTGACCCACCACACGTGACAGAAATACCTCAAGCACTGTTTCCCAGTTGAACTCCTTGTATTTTGTGAAGCATGAACCAAACTCCAAGTGCAGCAGCAAGAAACACCACGAAAAGTGGAGGATGACCAAATTGTTTCACAGTCCACACAGGGAGACACAGTTTACCTACAAAGAGAGAATTGAGCACTGCTGCCTCGTGTTCATTGGAAAATAGGAAACGATGTCCTCCAGGTCACATAGATGAAGACCCAGCTTTGAGGGTCTCACTACAAAGGAAGGTTAACTCCTGACAACAACCTATATTTCAGTGCCCAACTTCACTGGCAGTTTCTCAAAAAATTTTAGGCAAGCAGAGCTTCATGTTTGTGGAGTGTGTACCCTGTCCTTACTTTTGGAAACTCCTATACCACCTCCAAGTTTGTGCACTCCTGAGCATTTTCGACTCCAGAAATGTAATCACAGATTTTGTAACTCTTCTACTCTAATTGTGTCTTCCTTGGGGCGAAGCTAATGACAAGGCATTGTTCTGGATGAGAGTTGGAAGATTAATTTTCCTTTTTTCCATTTGAAATTCTGAATCCCTGACACTAACCCATATTCTACTAGACTCTGACTACTAATCCTAATATGATGGAAGAAAGTAACCCAAACAGTACATAAATACTTGCAGTTCAGAGTTGGACTTGCCTTTTGCATGATAAAGGGTAGGTGTTATAAATCTATTCAATATTTAATTGAAATAGTTCTCAATGTGTTTTTAAAGTTAACAAATATGTGAATTACGGTCTCCCATTCTCTGGAGCCTATTCAGCACATGTATTTTTATATGCACAAATAGAATCCTACAAGGTATCACACGTACATCCTTGTAAGATATATGACTTAGCAGATACAAACTGTGAGAAGTGATCACTCCTCCTAAACGCTGTTGGAACTGAAAATTCAACCTATGGGTGAGCTTCCCAGTGGAACAACATTATACATAAACCCATGTTCACTAAAATGAATGTTTTTGCATCTTTATGATATATATTTCATGATGAATTTTGATTGGCATATATATTGCTACTTTTTAATGTCTGTGTTTGTGTGTGTGTGTGTGTGTGTGTGTATATATATATATATATATATATATATATATATATATATACTCTCCATATTTTTAAAAATATGAAATATATGTGTCTTATATACACTCCCTAAAATCATTCATGTTCATGTATGTGGATTAATAATCAACATTTCACAAGATTATTCTTAGAAATATTCATCCACCCGAAATACATATTTGTTTCCTAGTACTGAAAACTAACTTCAGTAAAAGGTGCATACAAATTCTAATATGTGTACATTAACTGACCCAGTTTAACATCAATGCATGTAGGTTCCTATGGGACATGATGTGTATTTTGACGTTAATTTTTATTCCACACTGGTACATTACTATTTCTTCAGTTTATGCACATCATAGTATATATATTTTATTCACTAGTTAGCAAATTTATAGGCATTTGTTTTACTTTCAATCACTTCCTGCTCCAGAACACATGTATTCCTCTATGTCTCTTGACTGGTCTATTCATGAGACTTTTTTCCAAATATATTATTTTCTATTTCCATAATCAATTTTGAACCAAAACTCACACACCCTTCATGATAAACCGTAACCCTAAGATGATCGTTAGATATATAACTGGTTGGAATGAATGATTGCATATCAATATAAAATTTCTTATAAATTTTCAGATATTTATTCAATTCATTATTTAAAGTGGATCCAGTTATATTATTTATTCACAGTATGGTCTATTCATGCATTATGTCTATATTCATAGAAACAGGGTACACCTATTTGTACCCCCATACTAATTTGTAAGTCTTCAAAATATTGCTCCCAGAATTGGTGGAAGAAATACTATTGTCACCTGATGTACATACACATTTTATTACAGAAATATTCTGGACACAAAAAGCATAGGTCACACTTACAATTGTACCAAAGCGTAAATGGAAAGTGAGCATGGATTACTAAAAACATCCATGTCCAGGTTGCCTAATGCTCTCAAATATCAATTCTATTTTTGACTACATATTTGTTTCTTCCTAAGATTATATATTCAACTTCAAACCTGTTGAAAATGTCTAACCCTATCACACAATTTATACTTTGCTTGATTTTCTAATGTCTCTATTGATATCTGATTTCCTGTATTTTTCCCCAGTTCATCATTGTGACTGACTCTTCACATGTGCTTACATTTACATATACTCTCTACACTAAATTCTATTGCTAAAGAACTTTTGGTCCAAATCCTATACTCACTCTTTTTTCTAAACCTACCAACTACCTTCCTAATCCTGCCGACTATCGGTTTTTGACTGGATGTTCTCTTCAACATTCAATATCCAAGGTACAAGGTCCGATGCCAGTGTATATTGATTTATCTGAGACATCTGTGCTGCACATTACTCAAAGCTAAGTATCCCACTCAAGTCCCCAATGCCCTTCTGGGCTTCAAATCTTACCTAGATTTCTGCTTTCATACTTATGTTTCACATATATACTCTTGTAAACATCGCATTTTGCCAATACCATTATTCATCCCGCAGAATTATTTGTAACCCAAATTGAACAAGTTATTAACCCTAACCATACACTGTTCCCTCAGTATAACTTACTTAAGAGCAGGGACAGTGTGGGTCTTACAATATAGGAATGTAGATGATCTTCCACCTGCTGAGAACATCAAAGATCCATGGAGAAATGATCCTTGCAGAAGATATAGGCAGCTATGTAGGACCTGAGAGAGCAATAGTCATCTTCCATGGCAAACAACCTGGTCAGGATTAATTGATGGTCTGAATCAGCCTCTCTCTTCTTAATAAAGAGAAGATGGACTGAACCAGGCCTCTGTGGAGAGCTGTTCCCTGGTGCCTATGGTTGATATACCATTCTAACTTCTGAATGTGTCACAGGATGTTGGGGCAGCCTCCATCTCATGGGAACCCTGGAAGCAACTGTTAGCACAAAGTGGTTACCAAGGCAGTGAGCATATTCTGTTCCTGAAAGAAGTGACCTCACTTCACTTCCTTGGTGATGGAATTCTCTGAACCTGGGATCCAGGAAGAAGGCACGCAGAGCCAGTCCCACTCCCAGTTCCAGTGGGCTAACTTGTTTGCTTTTCCCAAAGACATAGTCAGTCTTTCTTGGTACCCACTGATGTGAGGATGGCCAAATGGCAGCAGAGCTCTGAAGAGGGGCCTTTCCTGAGTAAGCAGGTAGTGGCTCACCGTTGGCTCCTGACAACTTCACAGAGTTGGCCAAGGAGACCAGATCTGAAACAGGACAGGCCATTTTTGGGGAACATAATATGGCCCACCAGTCAGAAGACACTCCAGATAGTCACAGACCTATTTGGGGGAAGGAAGTGCCTTTGCCGTTGTAGGTGTGAGTTTGTGGTTTTTTCTCATGTTCTGAGAATAGGTAGGAAAGGTGGTTTGTTTGGTTTGGAGTGGACTGTTTCTAGTAAGTCGTTTGACATGGTGAGTGTTTCTAAGTCTGTGTATCCCACTGTATCCGTGGTTGTAGACATTAGAAAAGAGAATGCATCAATGGATGTGTTGTCTCTAGTTGAAAGCTTCCCCGCATTCATACTGCCCAATTAATGAATGGACTGCAGCTTGCCTTATGGATGGGCAACATCTATTATCTTCTAAAGTTCCTGTTTTCTTCGTGAATTCTGGCCACTCTCCAGAATAGACTCATGGTTTTGTTTCCCAAATATGTAACACCACAAGGTTCTGTGACATGGCCATGTACTGGATAGCTGAAGGGAATGGGAGCATCTAAGAAAACTCAGATTTCAGTGTGACCAGTAAAGTCTCAGTGGAGAAACCCTTCTTTGGGCCATTTGCTTACTTCTATTTCTATTACCCTGAATGTCAGGATGATCTTTGCCTCAGGCCACCCCTTTGTGTAGCCTGAAGAAAACTGTTTTCATATGGAAATGTATGGACATCACCAGTGGCTCTTTGCTTAATTGATTTGGATTGGGATGTGTCTGAATCAGCCTCTTGTCCTTGTATGAGGTTGTGGCTTAGATTCTCAGCACCTGATGGATCTAAAGAAAGATCCCATGTGTTTCCAAAACTAAAATGGCCAAAAGAGCAGTCATTGTGGGTGAATATTTTTGCCCTCTTGTTTTAGGTTCTTGACCTCCATCAAGTGAGAATAGGGATCCTTTGGGTCAAATGAGTTCTTGAAATCCCTGCAGAGGCTAGCCCATATTTGCTTGGGTTTTCTCATGACTCCAAATCACATAAAGAATCTATACCCTACAGCCAGTAGGCCTCAAATTGGAGAAGTGGAACACTTTAACAGCAGGAATATTTGATCATTCCTGGTTCACAGGAAGAGTGTCCAGGCCATCATGATTTTAGGCAAATGAGGGGCAAGTGAGCTTATTTGGACACTACCTTGGGGTCATAGAAACCTCCAGCTAGAGGTTATGATGAGTGTCTACATGGAAGAAGATGATGGCCCTGTGGTAGTGTTTTGATTTTAATTGTAGTCATTTTTTGGCGGATGGAAGGGATGACTGGGTCCACCTGGGCTTGAACTCTGGTGTGATTCCCCTTAGAGACTGAGTTCTGAAACTGACCTCAGAGAAGTATTGCCATGAATTGTGTTGGGATTTTAGGAGGCCACGCATGAGACTCACTCGTGGAAACTGAGATCTAGGCCCAGGGTGGTTTCCACAGAGGCCTGAGAATCTCAGCCAGGATATCACATGATTTTATTCTGAAAGACTTAGCAGCCATATTTGAGAGTCAAAACACACATGGACCTCACATTGTAGATGTCAATTGGCCTGGCTTTAGGAGACCTTTTGGCAACTGTTTGAGAAGCATTGACTGTGAGAGTTCTCCAGAGCTTTCATTGAAATGAACTTTCTCAACTCTTAATGGTTCCTGAATGAATTGAAACCCACAGTGCCTCTAACTTCACCCTTGAAAAATTGCTAGATAAATACCATGAAATTTTTGAAATTCCCATGACCATGTGGCACTGCAGAAACTTTTGATGTCCTGTTGCTGATCATGTGTATACCAGACAGTGCCTTGTTTTTGACTGGGTTTCATGAAAATCCTGTAGAACAAGAGAAGCCAGTAATTTGGAGCCTGCTGAGTAGGGGGCCTAGAGCAGTGTTGGGCAGGTGTGTGATAAAACATCATGGTGGGGCCATGTGAATCTGCCATTTGCTTCCAAATGGCTTGTGACTGATATAGTGCAGACATCAGACCCTTATATGTAAAGGCATCTTGTTAAATGGAGAGTTTTCAGGGCAATATTCAGAATCAGGTTGCTATGGTTATTGGGGCAAGCTATGTGGGATAGAAGCCTGGTTGGTGCATTCTCCTGCAGACCCTGACCCACCACACGTGACAGAACTCCCTCCAGCACTGTATCCCAGATGAACTTTTTATGTTTTGTGAAGCAAATAAAAAATTCCCAGTGCAGAAGCAAGAAATACCACGAAAAGTGGAGGATGACCAAATGTCTTCACAGTCCCCACCGGGAGACACTTAGCTTCCAATGGACACAGTTTAGCTACAAAGAGAGAATTGAGCACTGCTGCCTCATGTTCATTGGAATATAAGAAACCATGTCTTTCGGTCACATAGATGCAGACCCAGCTTTGATGGTCTCACTACAAAGTAAGCTAAAGCTCATGACAACAACATATATTTCAAGTGCCCAACCTCAGAAGCCGTTTCCCAAGAATTCTTAGGCCAGCAGAGCTCCTTGTTTGTGGAGTGTTTACCCTGTCCTTTACTTTTGGAAATTCCTCTACCACCTCCAAGGTTGTGAACTCCCGAGCATATTCCATTCCATATTTGTATTCATAGATTTTCACACTTTTCTACTCTAATTGTGTTTTACTTGGGGCGTAGGTAATGTCAAGGCATTGTTCTGGATGTGAGTGGGAAGATTTTTGTGTAGCACATATTTACATACACATTGGATTCATTTTTCAATTTCCATTTGAAATACTGAATCCCTGACACTATAACCCATACCCTACTAGTCTCTGACTAATAATCCTAATATGATGGTGAAAAATAAGCCAAAAAGAGAAGAAACACAAGCAGTTCAGAGGACGCATGGTGTATAGTTGGAATTGCCTTTTGCATTATATAATGTAGGAGTTATAAGTCTAGTCAATTTTTTGTTGAAATAGTTCTACATGTGTTTTTATTTTTTTTTTTTTAGTATGAATAATATTTATTAAATCTGAAAATGCACAACATTTTACCACCCAACATTTCTTTTTTTTTTTTTTTAATTAATTTTTATTGTAGGTTGTTCAAAACATTACATAGTTTTTGATATATCATAATTCACACTTTGATTCAAGTGGGATATGAACTCCCATTTTTTTTGTTGAAATAGTTCTACATGTGTTTTTAAAATTAGCAAATATGTGAATCTCTATCTCCCTTTCTCTGTAGCCTATTCAGCACATGTATGTTTATATGCACATATAGAATTCTACCGGATATCACTCGTATACACTTGTGAGGTGGCTGAATTGGTAGATGCACATTGAGAGAAGAGATCACTCTTCCTAAACGCTGTTGGAACTGAAAATTCAACCTATGGGTGAGCTTCCTAGTTGAAAAACATTATACATGAATCCATGTTCAGTAAAATGAATATTTTTCGATCTGTGGATTAAATACATTTCATGATGAATTTCTATTGGCATACATATTGCTACTTTTTTTTTCTTTTATTGGTGGCTCAAAACATTACAAAGCTCTTGACATATCATATTTCATACATTAGATTCAAGTGGGTTATGAACTCCCATTTTTACTCCAAATACAGATTTCAGAATCACATTAGTTACACATCCATATTTTTACATAATGCCCTATTAGTTACTGTTGTATTCTGCTACCTTTCCTATACTCTACTATCCCCACTCCCCTATCTTCCCATTTTCTCTCTCTACCATACCTACTCTAAATCATTTCTCTCCTTGTTTATTTTCCCACAACCTCTTATATGTAATTTTGTGTAACAATAAGTGTCTCTCTCCATTACCATGCAATTTCCCTCTTCTCTCCCTTTCCCTCCCACCTCATGTTTCTGCTTAATGTTAATCTTTTCTTCATGCTCTTCCTCCCTGCTCTGTTCTTAGGTGCTCTCATTGTATCAAACAAGACATTTGGCATTTGTTTTTTAGGGATTGGCTAGCTTCACTAACCATAATCTGCTCAGTGCCATGCATTTCCCTGCAAATTCCAAGATTTGGTCATTTTTTAGTGCTGCGTAATTCTCCATAGTATATAAAAGTCACATTTTTTTATCCATTCATCTATTGAAGGGTATCTGGGTTGGTTCCACAGTGTAGCAATTGTGAATTGTGCTGCTATGAAAATCGATGTGGCAGTATCCCTGTAGTACGCTCTTTTAAGGTCTTCAGGAAATAGTCCGAGAAGGGCAATAGCTGGATCAAATGGTGCTTCCATTCCCAGATTTCCCAGGAATCTCCATACTGCTTTCCAAATTGGCCGCACCAGTTTTCAGTCCCACCAGCAATGTACAAGAGTACCCTTTTCCCCACATCCTAGCCAGCACTTGTTGTTGTTTGACTTCATTATGGCTGCCAATCTCACTGGATTGAGATGGTATTTTAGGGTGGTTTTTATTTGCATTTCTCTTACTGCTAGAAATGGAGAGCATTTTTTCATGTACTTGTTAATTGATTCTATGTCCTCCTCTGAGAAGTTTCTGTTCAGGTCCTTGGCCCATTGGGTTATTGGTTATCTTATTGTCTAATTTTCTGAGTTCTTTGTATACTTTGTATACTCTGGATATTAGGGCTCCATGTGAAGGGTGAGGACTAAAAATTTGTTCCCATGATGTAGGCTCCATATTTACCTCTCTTATTGTTTCTCTCTTTAAGAAAAAAAATCAGTTTAAGTAAGTCCCATTTGTTGATTCTTATTATTAACTCTTATTCTATGGGTGTCCTATTAAGGAATTTGGAGCCTGACCACACAATATGTAGATAGGAGCCAACTTTTTATTCTATCAGACACAGAGACTCTGATTTGAATCTAACTCCTTGATCCACATTGAGTTAACTTTTGTGCATGGCGAGAGGAGGGGATTCAGTTTCATTTTGTTGCATATGGATTTCCAGTTTACCCAACTCCATTTGATGAAGATGCTATCTTTCCTCCATTGCAGGCCATTAGCTCCTTTATCAAATATAAGACAGTTGTAGATTTTTGGATTAGTCTCTGTGTCCTCCATTCTGTACCATTGGTCCACCCGCCTGTTTTGGTACCAGTACCATGCTGATTTTGTTATGAATGCTCTGTAATATAGTTTGAAATCTGGTATCACTATACTGCCTGATTCACACTTCCTGCTTAGAATTGCTTTTGCTATTCTGGGTCTTTTATTTTTCCATTTGAATTTCATGATTGCTTTATCTATTTCTACAAAAAAAATCCTTTGGGATTTTGATTGGCATTGTATTAAAACTATAGAGAACTTTTGGTAATATAGCAATTTTGATGATGTTAGTTCTGCCTATCCATGAACAGGGTATATTTTTCCATCTTCTAAGATCTTATTCTATTTCTCTTTTTAGGGTTCTGTAGTTTGCATTATATAAATCTTTCACCTCTTTTGTTAGGTTGATTCCCAAGTATTT
This sequence comes from Callospermophilus lateralis, assembly GCF_048772815.1. Lineage (NCBI taxonomy): Eukaryota > Metazoa > Chordata > Mammalia > Rodentia > Sciuridae > Callospermophilus > Callospermophilus lateralis. The sequence continues at coordinate 221,569 of NW_027516898.1, forward strand.
AATTATTTTGAGGAAATTGGGAATGCAGTGTTTTGACTCATTTTTGTTTCAGAAGTTTTGTCGCTGATATACAGAAATGCCTTTGATTTATGCATGTTGATTTTATATCCTGCCACATTGCTGCATTCATTTATTAGTTCTAGTAGTTTTTTCTGTACACCCTTTTGGGTCTTCTATGTATAGAATCATGTCATCTACAAATAGTGATAATTTAAGTTCTTCTTTTCCTATTTTTATGCCTTTAATGTCTTTCATCTCTCTAATTGCTCTTGCCAGTTTTTCGAGAACTATATTGAATCGAAGTGGTGATAGAGGATATCTCTGCCTTGTTCCAGATTTTAAAGTGAATGCCTTCAATTTTTCTCCATTCAGAATGATGCTAGCCTGAGGCTTAACATAGTTATCTTTTACAATGTCGAGGTAAGTTCCTGTTATCCCTAGTTTTTAAAATGTTTTGAACATAAAGGAATGCTCTACTTTGTTGAATGGTTTTTCTGCGTCTATCAAGATGATCATATGGTTCTTATCTTTAAGTCTATTGATGTTGTGAATAACATTTATTGATTTCCATATATTGAAGCCTCCTTGCATCCCAGGGATGAATTCAAGTTGATCATGGTGCACAATTTTTTTGATGTGCCTTTGTATCCAATTCGCCAGAATTTTAATGAGGATTTTTGCATCTAGGTTCATCAGAGATATTGGTCTGTAGTTTTATTTCTTTGAGGTGTCTTTGTCTGGTTTCAGAATCTGGGTGATGTTGGCCTCATAGAATGAATTTGGGAGAGCTTCCAGTTTTTCTATTTCCTGAATAACTTGAAAAGTATTGGTATTAATTCTTCTTTAAAGGTTTTGTAAAACTCTGCTGTATACCCATCCGTTCCTGGGCTTTTCTTGGTTGGTAGTCTTTTGATTGCTTCTTCTACTTCATCCATTGATATTGGTCAGTTTAAATTGTGTGTTTCCTCCTGACTCAGTCTGGTCAAATCATATGACTTAAGAAATTTATCGATGTCTTCACTATTTTCTATTTTATTGGAATACAGTTTTTCAAAATAATTTCTAATTTTCTTCTGTATTTATGTAGCATCTGTTGTGATATTGCCTTTTTCATCCCGTATGTTAGTAATTTGAGTTCTCTCTCTTCTTCTCTTCGTTAGCATGGCTAAGGGTCTGTCGATCTTATTTATCTTTTTGAAGAAGCACCTTTTAGTTTTGTTAATTTTTTCAATACTTTCTTTTGTTTCAATTTCGCTATGATTTTAATTATTTCTTTCCTTCTGCTACATTTTCTGTTGTTTTGCTCTTCTTCTTCTAGGGCTTTGAGATGAAGTGTGAGCTCATTTGTTTGTTTGTTTGTTTTTCTATTTTGAGGAATGACCTCCAGGCGATGAATTTACCTCTTAAAACTTCTTTTCATTGTGTCCCATAGAATCTGATATGTTGTGTCTGTATTTTCATTTATCTCTAAGAATTTTTGATTTCCTCCTTTATGTCTTCTGTAACCCATTGATCATTCAGTAACATATTCTTCATTTTGCATGTGATGTATGATTTTTTCTTCCTTCTTTATCATTGGTTTCCAGGTTCATTCCATTATGATCACAAAAAATTCATGGTATTATCTCCACCCCTTTATATTTACTGAGGGTTGCCCTATGGCATAACATATGGTCTATTTTTGAGAAGGATCCATGTGCTGGTGAGAAAAAAGTATATCCACTTGATGATGGTTGATATATTCTATATATGTCAGTTAAGTATAGGGTATTGATTGTGATATTGAGTTCTATAGTTTCTTTATTCAACTTTTGTTTGGAGGATCTGTCCAATGGTGAGAGAGGTGAGTTGAAGTCACCCATAATTATTGTATTGTGGTCTATTTGATTCTTGAACTTGAGGATAAATTGTTTTATGAACGTCGCAGCACCATTATTTGCTGCGTGAATATTGATAATTGTTATGTCTTGTCGGTGAATGGTTTCTTTTAACAGTATATAAAGTCCTTCCTTATCCCTTTGATTAAATTAGTCTTGAGGTCGATTTTATTCGATAGGAGGATGGCCACCCCTGCTTGCTTACGAGGACCGTGTGCATGGTATAAATTTTCCCAATCTTTCACCTTCAGCCTGTGTATGTCTTTTCCATTCAGATGTGTCCCTTGGAGGCAACATATTGTTGGATTTGTTTTTTTTTATTTCAAGTTACAAGCCATTGTCACTTTATTCGAGAGTTTAAGCCATTATCATTTAGAGTTACTATTGATATATGGTTTGTACTGCCATCCATGTTTTTATATATATATTTTTTAATTAGTTTGATTCTCCATGATTTGCTTTTCCCCTTCCCTCTGTCATTACTGAGGCACTTCTCACTGATGGTTTTCGTTGTTGATTTTCATTTCTTCCTCGTGTAGTGTTTTGCTCAAGATGCTTTGCAATGCTGGTTATCTGGCTGAAATTCTTTTAGCTTTTGTTTATCATGAAATATTTTTATCTCGTTGTCTTATCTTAAGCTTAATTTTGCTGGATACATAATTCTTGGTTGGCATCCATTGTCTTTCAGTGTTTGAAGTACGTTGTTCCAGGATCTTCTCACTTCCAGCGTCTATGATGAAAAATCCATTGTTAAACTTTTTGGTTTACCCCTGATTGTAATGATTGTAATCTGCCTCCTTTCTCTGGTAGCTTTTAATATTTTCTCTTTGTTCTGTATATTGGATATCTTTATAACAATGTGTCTTGGCATTGGTCTACTGTGATTTTGTGTGCTCGGTGTCCTGTAAGCATCTACAATTTGTTTATCCGTTTCCATTTTTATTTCTGGAAAGTTTTCTGTAATTATTTCATTCACCAGGTTTCTCATTCCCTTGGTTTTAATCTCTGTACCTTCCTCTATCCATATGACTCATTAGTTTGTTTTTTTTTTTTATGTTATCCCATATCTCTTGAATGTTTTCTCATAATTTTTTACAGCATTTCTTTGTTGGCTAGACTTTTTTCAAGATGATATATTTTGTCTTCATTATCTGACATTCTGTCTTCTACTTGCTCTACTCTGTTAGTGATACTCTCAATTGAGTTTTTAATTTGGTTTATTATTTCCTTGATTTCTAGAATTATTGTTTGATTTTTCTAATAATCTCTATCTCCTGATAAAGATGCTTAATTTGTCATTTTATCTGTTTATGTAATTCATTTTCAATGCGTTTTATCACTGTTTGATTTTGCTGTCTCGTATCCTCTTTAAGGTTCCATTCCATCTGTCTAAGGTATTACTTGAGTTCTTTATATGACCATTTTTTTGATGACTCTAGGTGCTCTTGAATATTTAGGCTGTCCTTCATTGTTCGTACTCCTTTTCTTCCTTGTTTTTATATGCTGCTCATGTTACTTCTTCTTCTGTTTGACTACTGAGTTACTGCTTACTCTTATAAATTTATTTGATGCTTGGGAGGAAAGATATTAGAAGGGAAGGGAGAAGTCACTAAAGAGAATGAGAGTAGGCAGGTAGAATTCAAGGAAGGGGGAATAAGAATAATGAAAAGAAATGAAAAGACAAAAGAAAAAAATAGAAAATAAAGAAAGAAAGTTTTAAGTAATGATGATGATTAAAAAATTGAAAATTAAAATTTAAAATAATAATAATAATAATAAAATAAAAAAATTAAAAAAATAAAAACATTTAAAAAAGTTAAAGAACAACAATAACAAAAATGAAAATGAAAGAAAAAAAAAAACAAAAAAAAAATAATAATAATACATGCAGTCCTAGAGTTCAAATAACTTCTCTTCCAGTAGTTGGAGCTGTGCGCACTGGGCCAAGCTTCTTCTCTCAATAAGTGAGAACCAATCACTGTGCAGCAGCTCTTTCTCCCAGACTGGGCGGGTCTCCAATTCTGAGTGCCTAGGGCTTTCTCTTGTGCTTCCTCAAGCCAGGCCCCAGTCACCTGTGATGCTCACCACAATACTGGTTACAAGCCAGGCCTCTGCTCCTGGTAGCCCTGTTTCCATGAACGCTTGGGCACACTCTCCTTGTTTGCCTTCCTCAGACCCTAAGTTTGTAGAGCTTGGGGCTGAGAACCTCCAGCAAATTTGCTTGCCCTTCAGGAGCCATGGCCCCGGTAGGTGGTGTAAGAGACCTCAATTGTCAGCACTGGTGGGAGCGGTAGCAGGGAATTCCACACCGCAAGTCCCGAGCCAATCTTGATTCCCTAGGTCAGGGTATCGCGCTCTTTGGAGAGCTGGGAGGGGCCATTACGGCAGAGGTGGGAAGGGCCCTTGAGGTTTCCCTGCGTTGTTGAGAGATATGGCAATGGGATTACACACTTGTCGCGCTGGTTTCAATGAAGTTATCTCCTCCGCCTGTGACGTCAGTTCTCTGCCATGGTGGTATCCCATTCAAATGGTGACCGTTCGTTCCCTTTGCTGGGTGACCAATGCAACAGGTGGGTCCTGACTATCTCTCCCAAGCCCCATTTCAATCCTGTGGCCACTGCCTATGAAGGCTCAGTTGGCTTTTAACTCTCAATTCAGAAAGCCCGACCAGTTATTTCAGCGGGAATGTTAGTGCTGAGTCACAAAAACCAGACGAATCTAAGCTTGAATGCAGCCAATCCGGGCTTTGTGTGTGTTCTGAGGGGCCCAGACTGTTCACCCCAGATTCACAACAGGTCAATATTGCCTAGTGATTCTGAGCAAACAGCATTTAGACAGTTTACGACTCCCTATGCCCGCGCAGCTGAAGAGATCAGAGACTTGATTTCTCCATGCCTGCCTTCATAATGGATCTCCTGTATTGCTACTTTTTAATATCTGTGCTTTTGCGTGTGTGTGTATATATATATATATACTCTTTAGATTTTTCAAAGTATGAAATATATGTGTCTTATTATGCACTCCCTAAATTCATTCATATTCATATCTGTGGATTTATAATCAACTTTCAACAAGATTATTTTCAGAAATAATCATCCACCTGAAATACATACTGTTTCCTAGTACTGAAAACTAAATTCAGTGAATGGTGCATATAAACCCTAATATTTCTACAGTTACTTAGCCAGTTTAAAATCAATGCAAGTTGATTTCTAGGGGACATGATGTGTATTTTGACTTTCATTTTTATTCAACACTTGTACGTTACTATGTCTTCAGTTTATGCACATCATGGGATATATATTTCAGTCACAAATTAGAAAATTTATAGGCATTTGTTTCACGATCAATCACTTCCTGATTCAGAACACATGTATCCCTCCATGTTTCTTGACTGGTCTTTTCATGAGACTTCTTTCCAAACACATTATTTTTGTTTAACATCATCACGTATAAAGCAAAACTCAAACACCATTCTTCATAAACCATAATCCTAATATTACCATTAGATATATAACTGGTTGGAATGAATGATTGTATATCAATATAAGATTTCTTATATATTTTCACATATCAATTCAATCCATTATTTAAAGTGGAATCAGTTACGTTATTTATTCATAGTATGGTCTATTCATGCATTATCTCTATATTAATAGACACATGGTACACCTCTTTGTACCCCTAATACTAATGTATACGTCTTCAAAATATTGCCCCCAAAAATGGTGAAAGAAATACTCATGTCACCTGATCTACATATACATTTTATCACAGTAATATTCTGAACAAAAAAAACATAAAAATGTAACACTTATGATTGTACAAAAGCCTAAAAGGAAAGTGAACGTGGATAACTAATAACATCCATGTCCAGGTTGCCTAATGCTCTCAAATGTCATTCCCATTCATGACGACATATTTGTTTTTTCCTATGATTATGTATTCAAACTCAACCCTGTTGAAAATGTCTAATCCTATGACTCACTTTATACTTTGCCTGATTTTGTAATGTCTCTATTGACACCTGCTTTCCTACACATTTTCCCCAGTTCATCATTGTGACTAACTCTTCACATGTGCTGACATTTACATTCACTCTCCCAATGAAACCCTATTGCTAAAGAAGCTTTTTATTCCAAATCATATACTCACTCTTCTTCCTAAACCTACTGACTATCTTCCTAATCCTACTGACTATCCCTTTTTTACTGGATGTTCTCTTCTACATTCAATCATCCAAAGTACAAGGTCCTATGCCACTGTATTTCGATTTAACTGAGACAATTGTACAGAACATAATTCAACACTAAGTATCCAAATCAAGGGCCCAATGCCCTTCTGGGCTTCAAATCTTTCTTAGATTCCCGTTTTCATACATATATTTCACCTATATATTCTTATAAATATCGCAGGTTCCCAATCTCATTATTCATCCTGCAGAATGATTCCTAACCCAAATCGAACATATTATTAACCCTAACCATACACTAACTTTGCAGGAGAGCAGGAACAGTGTGTGTATTAAACTACAGGAATCTAGGGGATTTTCACCTGCTGAGAAACTCAAATGTTCATGCAGAAGTGATCCCTGGTGAAGATGAAGGCAGCTATGAATTACCTCAGAAAGCAAAAGTCATCTTCCATGGCAATCATCCTGGTCAGGATGAAGGGTTGTGTCTGAATCAATCTCTCTCTTCTTAATGTATAGAACATGGACCAAACCAGTCCTGTGTGAAAGCTGTTCCCGGGTGCTTACGGTTGATATAACATTCTAACTAGAGAAAGTGTCCCATGAAAATCAGGGCAGCCTCCACCTCATAGTATTTTGGAAGCAACTGTTAGGACAAAGTGGTTGCCAAGGCAGTGACATAATTCAGATCCTGAAGGAAGTGATCTCACCTCACTTCCTTGGTGATGGAACTCTCTGAACTTGAAATCCAGGAAGCCAGGCACCCAGAGACAGTCTCTGTCCTAGTCCCAGTGGTCTGACATGTTTGGATTTACCAAGGACAGAGTCAGTCTTTCTTGGTACCTACAGATGTGAGGAAGGCCAAATGCCAGGAAACCTCTGAAGAGGGGCTTTTCCTGAGAAGGCAGGTAATGCCTCACCGCTGGCTCTTGAGAACTTCACAGAGTTGGCCAAGCAGACATGATCTGAGACAGGAGAGGTCATTTTGGAGGAACATAGTATGGCTCACTAGTCAGAGGATACTCCGGGGAGTCACAGACCTACTAGGGGGAAGGAGGTACCTTTGTGGGTGTGGGTGTGAGTTTTTGGTTTTGTCTCATGTTCTGAGGATAGGTAGGAAAGGCGGTTTGTTTGGTATGGAGTGGAATATTTGTATTAAGTCCTTTGACAAGGCGAGTGTTCCTATGTGTTTGTGTATCCCACTGAGTCCATTGTTGTAGACATTAGAAAAGACAATGCATCAATGGATGTGTTCTGTCTAGTAGAAAGCTTCCCAGCATTCATCCTGCCCAATTCATGAGTGGACTCTGGCTTGCCTTATGGATGGGCAACACCTACAAGCTTCCTAATTTCCTGTTTTCTCTCTCAATTCTGGCGACTCTCCAGAATAGTATCATGGTTTTGTGTCCAAGATTTGTACCGCCTCCAAGATCTGTGACATTGCTATGTACTGGAAGCTGAAGGAAATGGCTAGCATCTCAGAAATCTCAGATATCTGTTGACCAGGAAAGTCTCAGTGGAGAAACCCTGCTTTGGTCCTTCTGCTTACCTATTGTTCTGTTGAATGTCAGGAAGTTTTTTGCCTCAAGCCACCACTTTGTGAAGCCTGAAGAAAAGAGTTTTCAAATGGAAATGAAAGGGCATCACCTGTGGCTCTTTGCTTAATTGCTTAGGATTGGGATATGTCTGAATCAGCCTGTTGGCCCTGTGTGAGGCTGTGGCTTAGATTCTCAGCACCTGATGGATCTAAAGATAGATCCCATGCGTGCATCCAAAACCAAAATGGCAAAAAGATCAGATATTGTTGATGAACTCTCTTGCCTTCCTCTGGTAGGTTCCTGATATTCATCAAGTGAAAATAGGGATCCTTTGGGTCAAATGAGTTCTTCAAAGCCCTGCAGAGGCTAGGCCATAGGTGCTTGATTTTCATGACTCCAATTCACTTAAAGAATCTAAACCCCAAAGCTAGAAGGCCTCAAGTTGGAGAAGCCAAGCAATATTAAAGGCAGGCCTATTTGATCACTCATGGTTCACAGGAAGAGAGTCCAGGCCACCCTGACTTTAGGCAAATGAGGGGCAGGGAGCTTATTTTAGACACTGTCGTGGGCTGCATCCCTTATGGAAACCTCCAGCCAGAGGATATGATGAGTGTCTATATGGAAGAAGATGAGGGCCATGTGAGAGTGTTTGGTTTTAATTGTGGACATATGTCTGGCGGTTGGAAGAGATCACTGGGTCGACCTAGGCTTGCACTCTGGTGTGATTCCCCTTAGAGACTGAGTTCTTTTACTGATCTCAGAGAATTATTGCCAGGAATTGTGTTGGAATTTTAGATGGCCATGCATGAGAGTTGTCCTTGGAAAGTGACATCTAGGCCCAAGATGACTTTCCACAGAGCACAGGGAATCTCAGCCAGGATATCACATGATATTATTCTTAAAGACTTGGCAGCCATATTTGAGAGTCAAAACACACATGGAACATACATTGTAGACCTCAATGGGCCTGGCTTAATCTGACTTTTGGGCACTTTTGGAAGCCTTGCCTGTAAGAATTCTCCAGAGTTTTCATTGAAATGAGCTTCCTCACCATTTAATGTTTTCTGAGTGAATTGAAATCCACAGTGCCTCCAACTTCATCCTTGAAAATTGGCTAGATCAATACCATAAAATTTTTGAAATTCCCATGACCGGGTAGCTCTGGAGAACATTTGAATGTCCGGTTGCTGATCATGAGTATACAAGACAGTGCCTTGATTGACTGGGTTTTATGAAAATGGTGTTTAACAGAGATGCCAGTAAGTTGGATCCTGCTGAGTAGTTGTACTAGAGTAGTGGATGGCAGGTGTGTAATAAAACATCTGTGGTGGGGGCATGTGGATCTGCCATTGGTTTCCAAATGGATTGTGACTGACATTTTGCAGGCAGTAGACCCTTATATGTAAAAGCATATTGTTATATGGAGAGGTTTTAGGGCAATGTTCAGATTTAGGTTGCTATGGAAAATGGGGCAAGCTATGTGGGATAGAAGCCTGGTTGGTGCATTCTCCTGACGAACCTGACCCACCACACTTGACAGAACTCACTTCAGCACTGTGTCCCAGTTGAACTCCTTGTATTTCATGAAGCAAATACCAAACTCCCAGTGCAGCAGCAAGAAATACCACTAATAGTGGAGGATGACCAAATGGAATTACAGTCCACAAGGGGAGACCTTTAGACCCCAGTGGCCACAGGTTACCTACAAATAGAAAATTCAGCACTGCTGCCTCATGTTCATTGGAAAATAAGAATCCATGTCATCCAGATCACATAGATGAAGACTCAGCTACGATGGTCTCACAACAAATGAAACTAATGCTCCTGACAACAGCATATATTTCATTGCCCAACCTCAGAGGCAGTTTCTCAAGATGTTAGGCTGGCAGAACTTCATGTTTGTGGAGTTTTTACCCTGTCCCTAACTTTTGGAAACTCCTCTACCACCTGCAAATTTGTGAACTCCTGAGCATTTTTCATTCCACATATGTATTCACGGATTTTCTAACTCTTCTCCTCTAATTGTGTCTTATCTGGGGCGAAGGTAATGTCAAGGCATTGTGCTGAATGAGAGTGGGAATTTTTTGTGTAGCACATATTTGCATACACATTGGATACATTTTCCAATTTTCCATTCAAAATACTGAATCCCTGACACTAACACATACCCTACTAGACTTTGACTTCTAATCCTAATATGGTGGAGAAAAATAACCCAAACAGAATAGAAATACAAGAGGTTCACAGGAGGCATGGTGTATAGTTGGACTTGCCTTTCGTATGATAAATGGTAGGTGTTATAAATCTAGCGAATTTTAATTGAAATAGTTCTCCATGTGTTTTAAAAGTTAACAAATATGTGAATAACTGTCTCCCTTTCTCTGTAGCCTATTCATCACATGTATTTTCATATGCACATTTAGAATTCTACCTGGTATCACTCGTACATTTTGTGAGGTGGCTGGCTTGGCAGATGCAAATTGTGAGAAGAGATCACTCCTACTAAACGCTGTTGGAACTGAAAATACAACATATGAGTGAGCTTCTTAGTTGAACGACATAAATCCAAGTTCATTAAAATGAATATCTTTGGATCTGTGGATGATATATTATTTCATGGTGAATTTTGATTGGCATACATAATGCTACTTTTTAATGTCTGTGAGTGTATATATATATATTCACTCTCCAGATTTTTCAAAATATGAAGTATATTTTTCTTATTATACACTCCCTAAATTCATTCATATTCATGTATGTGGATTTATAATCATGTTTTCACAAGAATATTCTCAGAAATATTCATCCACCTGAAATACATATTTGTTTCTTAGTACTGAAAACTAACTTCGGGGGATCATATGATGGTGGTGAAGGGAGTGCATCACCCCCATGTACCGCGTCACTGTGCGGGAGAATGACGAGTTATAACGGCTAAAATATATCTTGTTAGAAATTTCCAGCAAAATTGGGGTGCTCCAAAACCTAGTGGACATATTTCCATCTCACAAGGATCAGCTATGCGAGCTCAAACACGAGTGATTTGTCCGCATGGAGCGTCATGCTGCTTATTCAGGAAATTGGTCTGTGGCTAGAGTCTGCGGCGCGCACTGGGAAACGAAGAGATAGCAATGCAAATATACAGCGGTGTGGATTCTGTGGGCTCCTGCCAGGTATGCAATCACTGTGCTAAGTGCTGAATTCTTTGTTTGAGATTGTGAAGGATGTGGTCCAATTCGGTTCTCCACACCGGTCAGACCACAGAGGAAGCCAGCGGCCACTATCTTGGAGAGCTGATGTCACCATCCCTGTTTTTGACTGATCGAAGCTCATTCAGCTATAGAACAGGTAATTTCAGGATGCCATTCACCTTTGTGTTGCAGACAAATTACTCAGACTCAGTGCTAAAGAACCTGCAGAAACTCCGTCTTGGAGCCTGCTCCTATTAGAACATACACAAAGCCCAGAGCGGCCGAATTCCACCTCTCGGAACTGATCTGGCCCAGGGCTAAAGAACCCGCGGAAACTGCTTCTCGGTCCGGGTCTTGCTGAATACTGTGGAGGTAAATATCAACCGAGCCTTCATAGGCAGTGGCAACAGGATTGAGACACGGCTTGTGAGGGCCGGTCAGGACTCACTCATTGCTTTGGTCACCCAGAAAAGGGAACGAAATGCTGCCTTTCACATGGGATACCAACATGGCAAATTTCTGATGTCATCAGAAAGCAGCAGAGGAGATAACTTCATTGATACCAGCAGTGACAGAAACAGTTGGTCTCCTGGTGAAGAAAGTGAGTCACAAACACCCGGGTCTCTCTCACTTTGTCATCAAGCCAGAGGGGCAGAGCAGAGCAGCTGCCCGTGACTGGAACAGACCCAGTGACACACCTGCATGGTAATTACGTCAACCCAATTGGAGTAGAGGCAGAACAGAGCCGCCGCCCGTGCACAGAACAGGCCCAGGGACCCGCAGGTGTGGTAGTCACGTCACCCCAATTGGAGTAGTTGCAGAGCAGAGCTTTCTCCCACGCCTAGTAAAATCCCAGTGGGTCACCAGCATGGTAGTCACATCACCCCAATAGGAGTAGGGGCAGAGCAGAGCCTTCGCCCACGCACAGAACAGGCACAGCAACCTGCCGGCATGGTAGTCACGACACACCAATTGGAGTAGGGGCAGAGCAGAGCCACCACCCGCGCCCGCAAGGTAGCAGACCTGCACCTGACCAGAAGAAGAGGCCCAGCGGCTGGCTGGCGCGGCAGACACTTTACCATATTTGGAGTAGGGGCAAAACAGATCTGTAGCCCGTGCTCACAAGGTAGGCAGACCTGCGACCAACCGGCGGACCAGGCACAGCGGCCCGCCGGCGTGGTAGTCACGTCACCCCAATTGGAGTAGGAGTAGAGCAGTGCCGCCGCCCACGCCTGCAAGGTAGGCAGACCTGCGACTGATTGGCAGAACACCACAGGGGTCCACGGGCGTGGTAGACACGTCACACCAATTGGAGGAAAAAATAAATAAAATGGACAGACCCCTAGCCATGCTAACGATGAGGAGAGAGAACTCAAATTACTATCATACGGGATGAAAAAGGCAATATCACAACAGATATTTCAGAAATACAGAAGATAATCAGAAATTACTTTGAATCCTTATACTCTAAAATAATAGAAGATAGTGAAGGCATCAAAAAATTTCTTAAGTCATATGATCTGACCAGAGTGAGTTAGGAGGATATAGACAACCTAAACATACCAATATCAATTGAGGAAATAAAAAAAAACCATCCAAAGATTACCAACTAAGAAAATCCCAGGACCGTATGGGTATACAGCAGAGTTTTACAATACCTTTAAATATGAACTAATACCAATACTTTTAAAGCTATTTCAGAAAATTGAAAAAGAGGGAGATCTTCCAAATTCATTCTACGAGGCAAATATCACCCTGATTCCTACACCAGATAGACACTTCAAAGAAAGAAGACTAAAGACCAATATCTCTAATGAACCTAAATGCAAAAATTTTAAATTAAATTCTGGCAAATCAGATACAAAAACATATCAAAAAAATGTGCACCATGATCAAGTAGGATTCATCCCTGGGATGCAAGGAGGGTTCAATATACGAAAATCAATAAATGTTATTCACCACATCAATAGACTTAAAATAAAAACCATATTATCATCTAGATAGATGCAGAAAAAGCATTCGACAAAGTACAGCATCCCTTTATGTTCAAAACTCTAGAAAAACTAGGAATAACAGGAACATTCCTCAATATTGTAAAAGCAGTCTATGCTAAACCGCAGGCTAGCATCATTCTGAATGGAGAAAAATTGAAGACATTCCCTCTAAAATCTGGAACAAGACAGGGATGCCTGCTCTCACCACTTTTGTTCAATATAGTTATCAAAAGACTGGCCAGAGCAATTAGACAGATGAAAGAAATTAAAGGCATATAAATAGGAAAAGAATAACTTAAATTATCACTATTGCAGATGACATGATTCTATACCTAGCTGACCCAAAAGGTTCTACAAAGAAACTAATAGAGCTAATAAATGAATTCAGCAAAGTGGCAGGATATAAAATCAACACGCATAAATCAAAGGCATTCCTGTATATCAGTGACAAATCCTCTGAAATGGAAATGAGGACAACCACTCCATTCACAATATACTAAAAAAAAAAATGGGAATCAACCTAACAAAAGAGGTGAAAGTCTTATACAATGAAAACTACAGAACCCTAAAGAGAGAAATAGAAGATCTTAGAAGATGTAAAAATATACCCTGTTCATGGATAGGCAGAACTAACATCATCAAAATGGCGATATTACCAAAAGTTCTCTAAAGGTTTAATCCAATGCCAATCAAAATCCCAAAGGCATTTCTTGTAGAAATAGAGAAAGCAATCATGAAATTCATATGAAAAAATAAAAGACCCAGAATTGCAAAACAATGCTAAGCAGGAAGTGTGAATCAGGCGGTATAGCGATACCAGACTTCAAACTATACTACAGAGCAATAGTAACAAAAATAGCATGGTACTGGTACCAAAACAGGCAGGTGGACCAATGGTACAGAATAGAGGACACAGAAACCAATCAACAAAACTACAACTATCTTATATTTGATAAAGGAGCTAAAAGCATGCAATGGAGGAAGGATAGCATCTTCAACAAATGGTGTTGGGAAAACTGAAAATCCATATATAACAAAATGAAACTGAATCCCTTTTTCTCACCATGCACAAAAGTTAACTCAAAATGAATCAAGGACCTTGATATCAAATCAGAGACACACTGTCTGATAGAAGAAAATTTTGGTTACGATGTACATACTGTGGGGTTGGGCTCCAAATTCCTCAATAGGACACCTATAGTACAAGAGTTAATAACTAGAATCAACAAATGGGACTTACTCAACTAAAAAAGTTTTTTCTCAGCAAAAGAAACAATAAGAGGTAAATAGGGAGCCTACATACTGGAAAGAAATCTTTACTACTCACACTTCAGATAGAGCCCTAATATCCCGAGTATACAAAGAACTCAAAGAATTAGACAATAAGATAACAAATAACCCAATCAACAAATGGGCCAAGGACCTCAACAGACACTTCTCAGATGAGGACATACAATCAATCAACAAGTACATGAAAAAATGCTCACCATCTCCAGCAGTCAGATAAATGCAAATCAAAACCACCCTAAGATACCATCTCACTCCAGTAAGATTAGCAGCCATTATGAAGTCAAACAACAAGAAGTGCTGGCAAGGATGTGGGGAAAGAGGTACACTTGTACATTGCTGGTGGGACTGCAAATTGGTGCAGCCAATTTGGAAAGCAGTATGGAGATTTCTTGGAAAGCTGGGAATGGAACCACCATTTGACCCAGCTATTGCCCTTCTTGGTCTATTCACTAAAGACCTAAAAAGAGCATGCTACAGGGACACTGCTACATCGATGTTCATAGCAGCACAATTCACAACAGCAAGACTGTGGAACCAACTTAGATGCCCTTCAATAGAAGAATGGATAAAAAAAATGTGGCATTTATACACAATGGATTATTACTTTGCATTGAAAAATAAAAAATCATAGAATTTGCAGGGAAATGGATTGCATTAGACTAGATTATGCTAAGTGAAGCTACACAATTCCTATAAAACAAATGCCAAATGTCATCTTTGATATAAGGAGAGTAACTAAGAACAGATAGGGATGAAGAGCATGACAAGATGATTAACATTAAACAGGGATGAGAGGAGGAAGGGAGGGAGAAGGGAAATTGCATGGAATTGGAAGGAGACCCTCTGGGTTATACAAAATTACATACAAGAGGAATTGAGGGGAAAGGGAAAAATAATACAAGGGGGAGAAATTTATTACAGTAGAGGGAGTAGAGAGAGAAGTGGGGAGGGGCGGGGAGGCCAGGGGGAATAGTAGAGGATACGAAAGGCAGCAGAATACAACAGACACTAGTATGGCAATATGTGAATCAATGGATGTGTAACTGATGTGATTCTGCAATCTGTATACAGGGTAAAAATGGGAGTTCATAACCCACTTGAATCAAAGTGTGAAATATGATATATCAAGAACTATGTAATGTTTTGAACAACCATAAATAAAAATAAAAAAAACTCTCTTTGGTGAATAATGCATGCAATTCTAATATTTCTACAGTAACTGACACAGTTTAACATCAATGCAAGTAGATTCCTATTGGACATGATGTGTATTTTGACGTTCACTTTTATTCAACACTGGTACATTACTATTTCATCAGTTTATGCACATAACAGGATATATATTTCATTCACAATTTAGAAAATTTATAGGCACTTGTTTCACTTTCAATCACTTCCTGCTTCAGAACACATGAATTCCTCCATATTTCTTGATTGGTCTTTTTATGAGACTTTTTTCCAAACATATTATTTTCGATTTCCATAATCACTTTTGAAACAAAACTCACACACACTTCATGATAAACAATAACCCTAAGATTACCATTAGATATATAACTGGTTGGAGTGAATGATTGTATGTCAATATATGATTTCCTATATATTTTCAGATATCAATTCAATCCATTATTTAAAGTGGAACCAGTTATAATATTTATTCACAGTATGGTCTATTCATGCATTATCTCTATATTCAAAGACACAGGGTACACCACTTTGTACCCCCAATACTAATTTATATGTCTTCAAATATTGCTCCCAGTAATGGTGGAAGAAATACTCATGTCATATGATCTACATACACATTTGATCACAATATTTTTCTGGGCACAAAATGCAAAGATCACACTTATGATTGTACCAAATCCTAAATGGAAAGTGAACATGGATTACTAAAACGATAAATGTCCAGGTTGCCTAATGCTTTCAAATGTCATTCCTATTGGTGACGACATATTTGTTTCTTCCTAAGATTATGTATTCAATCTCAACCCTATTGAAAATGTCTAATCCTATCACTCACTGTATAATTGCCTCATTTTATAATGTCTGCATTGATATTTTCCTTTTTACATATTTTCCCCAGTTCATCATGTGACTGACTCTTCACATGTGCTGAAATTTACATTCACTCTATAACAAAAACCCTATTGCTACAGAACTTTTGCCCCAAATCCTATACTCACTCTATTTCCTAAACCTACTGACTACCTTCCTAATCCCACCGACTATCTCAATTTGAGTGGATGTTCTCTTCTAAAATCAATCATCCAAGGTGTAAGGTCCTATGCCATTGATTATCGATTTATCTGAGACATCTGTGCAGAACGTAATTATAAGCTAAGTATCCCAATCAAGGGCCTAATGCCCTTCTGGGCTTCAAATATTACCTAGATTTCTGTTTCCATACTTATATTTCACCTCTATAATCTTATAAATATCGCAGATTCCCAATACTATTAATCATCCTTCGCAATGATTCGTAACCCAAATCGAACATGTTATTAACCCTAACCATACACTCTTACCTTAATCTAACTTTGCAGAAGAGCAGGGACAGAGTTCATCTTACAATACAGGAATGTAGGGTAGCAGCAAGAAACACCACGAAAAGTGGAGAATGACCAAATGCCTTCACAGTCCACACGGGGAGACTCTTAGACCCCAGTGGTCACAGTTTACTTACAAAGAGAGAATTCAGTACTGTAGCCTAGTGTTCATTGGAAAATAAGAAACCACGTCCTCCAGGTCACATAGATATAGACCCAGCTCTGATGGTCTCACTAGAAAGAAAGCTAAAGCTCCTGACAACAACATATATTTTGAGTTCCCAACATCAGAGGCAGTTTCTCAAGAAGTCTTTAGGCCAGAAGACCTACAAGTATGTGGAGTGTTTACCTTGTCCCTTACATTTGGAAACTCCTCTACCACATCCAAGGTTGTGAACTCCTTTGAATTTTCCATTCCAGATATATATTCACAGATTTTCCAACTCTTCTCCTCTAATTGCGTCTTATTTGGGGCGAAGGTAATGTGAAGCCATTGTTCTGGATGAGAGTGGGAAATTTATTGTGTAGCCCATATTTGCATGCACATTGGATTCCTTTTCCTTTTTTCCATTCAAAATACTGAATCCCTGACACTAACCCATACCCTACTAGACTCTGACTACTAATCCTACTATGATGGAGAATAATAACACAAACAGAATAGAAATACAAGCCGTTCAGAGGAAGCATGGTGTATAGTTGGACTTGCCTTTTGCATGATAAAGGGTAGGTGTTATATATCTAGTCCATTTTTCATTGAAATAGTTCTCTATGTGTTTTTTTCCTTTAATTTTTATTGTTGGTTGTTCAAAACTTTACCTATTGCTTGACATATCATATTTCACACTTTGATTCAAGTGGGTTATGAACTCCCATTTTTACCCCGTATACAGGTTTCAGCATCACATCTGTTACACATCCACTGTTTTACGTATTGCAATAGTAGTGTCTGTTGTAGTCGGCTGTCTTTCCTATCCTCTACTATTCCCCCATCCCCTCCCCTCCCATCTTCTCTCTCTACTCCATCTACTGTAATTCATTTCTCCCCCTTGGTTTTTTCCCCCCTTTCCCCTCACTTCCTCTTGTATGTAATTTTGTATAACCATGAGGGTCTCCTTCCATTTCCATGCAATTTTCCTTCTCTTTCCTTTTCTCTTCCACCTCTCACCCCCGTTTAATGTTAATTTTCTTCTCATGCTCTTCCTCCCAACTCTGTTCTTAGTTACTCTCCTTATATCAAATAAAACTATTGGCATTTGTTTTTTTTTAGGGATTGGCTAGCTTCACTTAGCATAATCTGTTCTAATGCCATCTATTTCCCGGCAAATTCTATGATTTTGACATTTTTTAATGCAGAGTATTACTCCATTGTGTATAAATGCCACATTTTTTTTTCCTTCGTCTATTGAAGGGCATCTAAGTTGGTTCCACACTCTTGCTATTTTGAATTGTGCTGCTATGAACATCAATGTAGCAGTGTCAATGCAGCATGCACTTTTTAGGTCTTAGGGAATACACTGAGAAGGGGAATAGCTGGGTCAAATGGTGGTTCCATTCCTAGCTTCCAAGAAATCTCCATACTTCTTTCAAATTGGCTGCACCAATTTGCAGTCCCACCAGCAATGTACAGGTGTACCCTTTTCCCCACATCGTCGGCAGCACTTGTTGTTTGACTTCATAATGGCTGCCAATCATACTGGAGTGAGATGGTATCTTAGGGTGGGTTTGTTTTCCATTTTTCTGACTGCAAGAGATGGTGAGCATTTTTTCATGTACTTATTGATTGATTGTATGTCCTCATCTGAGAAGTGTCTGTTCAGGTCCTTGGACCATTTGTTGATTGGGTTATTCGTTTTCTTATTGTTTAATTTTTTGAGTTCTTTGTATACGCTGGATATTAGGGCTCTATCTGAAGTGTGAGGAGTAATGATTTGTTCCCAGGATGTAGACTACTTATTTACCTCTCTTATTTTTTCTTTTGATGAGAAAAAACTTTTTAGTTTGAGTAAGTCCCATTTGTTAATTCTAGTTATTAACTCGTGTGCTATGGGTGTCCTATTGAGGAATTAGGAGCCCAACCCCACAGTATGTAGATCATAGCCAACTTTTTCTTGTATCAGATGCAGTGTCTCTGATTTGATATCAAGCTCCTTGATCCATTTTGAGTTAACTTTTGTGCATGACGAGAGAAATGGATTCAGTTTCATTTTGTTGCATATGAATTTCCAGTTTTCCCAGAACCATTTGTTGAAGATGCTATCCTTCCTCCATTGCATGCTTTTAGACCCGATTGGCATTGCATTTAACATATAGAGAATTTTGGTTATATTGCCATTTTGATGATGTTAGTTCTGCCTATCCATGAACATAGTATATTTTTCCATCTTCTAAGATCTTCTTCTATTTCTCTCTTTAGGGTTCTGTAGTTTTCATTTTATAAGTCTTTCACCTCTTTTGTTAGGTTGATTCCCAAGTATTTTTTTGTGTGTGTGTGTGTGTGGATATTTTGAATGGAGTGGTTGTCCTCATTTCTATTTCAGAGGATTTGTTGCTGATATACAGGAATGCCTTTGCTTTAGGCGTATTGATTTTATATCATGCCACTTTGGTGAATTCATTTATTAGCTCTAATAGTTTCTTTGTATACCTTGCTGGGTCTGCTAAGTATAGAATCATGTCATCTTTAAATAGTGATAATTTACGTTCTTCTTTTCCTATTTTTATGCCTTTGATTTCTTTAATCTCTCTAATTGCTCTGGCCAGTGTTTCGAGAACTATGTTGAACAGAAGTAGTGAGAGAGGGCATCCCTATCTTCTTCCAGATTTTAGAGGGAATGCCTTCAATTTTTCTCCATTCAGAATGATGCTAGCCTGAGGCTTAGCATAGATTGCTTTTACATTATTGAGGTATGTTCCTGTTATCCCTAGTTTTTCCAGAGGTTTGAACATAAAGGGATGCTGTACATTGTCAAATGCTTTTTCTGCATCTATCGAGATGATCAAATCATTCTTATTTTTAAGTCTATTGATGTGATGAATAACATTTATTGATTTCTGTATATTGAACCAGCCTTGCATCCCAGGGATGAATTCTACTTGATCATGGTGCACAATTTTTTTAATATGTTTTTGTATCCGATTCGCCACAATTTTATTGAGGATTTTTGCGTTTTTCCTGAAATAGCTTGAAAAGTATTGGTATTAGTTCCTCTTTAAAGGTTTTGTAAAACTCTGCTGTATACCCATCCGGTCCTGGGCTTTTCCTAGTTGGTAGTCTTTTGATGGTTTATTCTATTTCCTCAATTGTTATGGGTCTGTTTAGGTTGCCTATATCCTCCTGACTCAATCTGGGCAGATTATATGACTTGAGAAATTTATCGATGCCTTCACTATCTTCTATTTTATTGAAGAATAAGAATTCAAAATAATTTCGGATTATCTTCTGTATTTCTGAACTATCTGTTGTGATACTGAATTCTCCCTCTTCTTTTCTTTGTTAGCTTGGCTAAGGGTCGGTCGATTTTATTTATTTTTTCAAAGAACCATCTTTTAGTTTTGTCAATTTTTTCAATTGTTTCTTTGTTTCGATTTCATTAATTTCAGCTCTGATTTTAATTATTTCTTGGCTTCTACTTCTTTTGCTGTTGTTTTGCTCTTCTTTTTCTTGGATTCTGAGATGAAGTATGAGATCATTTATTTGTCTTTTTTTTTTTCCTTTTTTTAAGGAATGAAATCCAAGCAATGAATTTTGTTCTTAGAACTGCTTTCAATGTGTCCCATAGATTCTGATATGTAATGTCTGTGTTTTCATTTATCTCTAAGAATTTTTTAATTTCCTCCTTGATGTCTTCTATAACCCATTGATCATTCAGTAACCTATTTTTCATTCTCCATGTGATACATGATTTTTCCTTCTTTCTTTCATTGTTGATTTTCAGTTTCATTTCCTTATGATCAGATAAGATGCCTGGTATTATATCTACTCCTTTATATTGTCTAAGAGTAGCTCTGTGACATAATATATGATTTATTTTTTGAGAAGTATCCATGTGCTGCTGAGAAAAAAGTGTAACTGCTTGATGTTGGGTGGTATATTCTATATATATATCATAAGTCTGGGTTATTAATTGTGTTATTGAGTTCTATAGTTTCATTATTCAACTTTTGTTTGGAAGATCAGTCCAGTAGTGAGAGAGGTGTGTTTGAGTCTCCCATGAGTATTGTATATTGGTTTATTAGAATCTTGAACTTAAGAAGAATTTGTTTGATGAACATAGCTGCACCAATGTTTGGGGCATATATATTTATGATTGTTATGTCTTGTTGGTGTATGGTTTCCTTGAGCAGTATGTAGTGTCCCTCTTTATCTCTTTTGATTAACTTTGGCTTGAAATCTATTTTATTTGATATGAGTATGGACACTTCTGCTTGTTTCCGAAGTCCATATGAGTGATATGATTTTCCCCAACTTTTCACCTTCAGTCTATGTATATCTTTTCCTAACAAATGTGTCTCCAGTAGGCAGCATATTGTTGGGTCTTGTTTTATGATCCATTCTACTAGCCTGTGTCTCTTAATTGGTGAGTTTAAGCCATTAATATTTAGGGTTATTATTGAGATATGGGTTGTTCTTCCAGCCATATTTGTATATTTATGTTACTAAACATGGTTTGTTTTCCTCCTTGATTATTTCCCCCCCTTTACTCCTCTACCTCCCACTGTTGGTTTTCATTGTTATTTTCCATTTCCCCTTCCTGTGATGTTTTGCCAAGGATGTTTTTAAGAAATCGTTTTCTAGCTGCAAATTCTTTTAACTTTTGTTTATCGTGGAAAGTTTTAATTTCATCTTCTATCCTGAAGCTTAATTTCGCTGCATACACAATTCTTGGATGGAACCCATTTTCTTTCAGTGTTTGAAAAATGTTATTGCAGGATCTTCTAGCTTTCAGAATCTGTGTTGAAAGATCAGCTGTTATCCTGATTGGTTTACCACTAAATGTAATCTGCTTCCTTTATCTTGTAGCTTTTAAAATTCTCTCCTTTTTCTGTATGTTGGGCATCTTCATTATAATATGTCTAGGTGTGGATCTCTTATGATTTTGCACATTTGGCATCCTGTAAGCTTCTAGGATTTGCGATTCTGTCTCATTCTACAAGTCTGGGAAGTTTTCTCCTTTATTTCATTGAATATATTCCTCATTCCTTTTGTTTGGACCTCTATACCTTCCTGTATCCCAATGACTCTTAAGTTTGGTCTTTTTATGTTATCCCATATTTCTTGGATGTTCTGTTCATGGTTTCTTAAAAGTCTTGCTGAGCTGTCTGTGTTCTTTTCAAGTTGAAATAATTTGTCTTCATTGTCTGATGTTCTATCTTCTAAGTGTTCTACTCTGCTGGTAGTATTCTCAATTGAGTTTTTAAGTTGGTTTATTGATTCCTGCATTCCTAGGATTTCTGTTTGTTTGATTTTATAATCTTTATCTCCCTGTATAGTTGATCTTATGCTTCTTGGATTTTTTTATGTAATTCATTATCAAGGTGATCTTTCATTGTCTGATTTTGCTCTCTAATGTCTTCCTTGAGACTCCAGATCATCTGAAGCATGTATATCCTGAGTTCTTTATCTGACATTCCATCTGCTGCAGATATTACCTCTTCTAACGTTGACTTTACCTGCATTGCTTATGGTCCTTTCTTTCCTTGTCTTTTCATACTGTTCATATTTCTTTCTGCTTGGTGAAACTGTTGTGTTATTGAATTTTTCCCCTATATATTTATATTGCTCTTGTATAGTTTCAAAGTCTCCCTCGCTGGCACGGGTGGTGGCTCTGCCCCTCCTACAATTGGGACAATGTGCCTACCACACCAGCAGGCTGCTGGGCCTGTTCTGTAAGTCGGTAGCTGGTCCGCCTACCTTGAAGGTGCGAGCAGCAGCTCTGCCCCTCTGCAGGCACTGGGCCTGTTCTGCCAGTGGGTCGCAAGTCGGGCTACTTTGCAGGCGTGGGCGGCAGCTTTGACCATCCGCGGGCCACTGGGTCTGTTTTGTCTGTCCCTTGCAGGTCTGTCTACCTTGCAGGCGCCTGTGGCTGCTCCGCCCCTCCCCCAACTGGGACGATGTGTCTACCATGCTGGCGGGCCATAGGCCAGGTCTGTCGGTGGTTGCAGGTCCACCTACCTTGCAGGCGCAGAGGGCGTCTCTGCCCCTCCGCAGATTGCTGGGCCTGTCCTGCTGTGGGTCACAGGTCTGCCTACCTTACAGGCCCGGCAGCATTGCCCCTCCCCCAACCAGGGCGATGTGTTTTTTACGGTGGCGGGCCACTGGTCCTGTTCAGCCGGTGGGACACAGGTCCGCCTACCTTGAAGGAGCGATTGGCAGATCTGCCCCTCCCTCTCTCAATGTGTTTTTAAAGTTGACAAATATGTGAATTCCTGTCTCCCTTTCTCTGTAGCATATTCAGCACATGCATTTTTATATGCACATATAGAATCCTACCTGGTATCACACGTACATTTTTGTGAGGTTGCTGACTTGGCAGATACAAATTATGAGAAGAGATCACTCCTCCTAAACGATGTTGTAACTGAAAATTTAAGCTATGGGTGAGCTTCCTAGTTAAACAATATTACACATAAATCCACGCTCAGTAAAATGAAGATTTTTGGATCTGTGGATGATATATATTTCATGAAGAATTTCAATTGGCATATATATTGCTACTTTTTAATGTCTGTTTTGTGTGTGTGTGTTTGTGTATACACACTCTTGTATATATATATATATATATATATATATATATATATATATATATATGCACACTCTCCATATATTTCAAAATATGAAAAAGATGTGTCTTATGTACAGTCCCAAAATTCATTCATGTTCATGTATGTGGAATTATAATCAAATTTTCACAAGATTATTCTCAGAAATATTCATCCACCTGAAATACATATTTGTTTCTTAGGACTGAAAACTAAATTCAGTGAATGGTGCATTCAAATCCTAATATTTCTACATTAACTGACTCAGTTTAACATCAATGCAAGAAGATTCCTATGGGACATGATGTTTATTTTGACGTTCATTTTTACTCAACACTGGTACATTACTATTCCTTCAGTTAATGCACATCAGAGGATATGTATTTCATCTACAATTTCACAAATTTATACGCATTTGTTTCACTTTCAGTCACTTCCTGCTTCAGAACACATGTATTTCTCCAGGTTTCTTGACTGGTCTTTTTATGAGACTTTTTTCCAAAAAAAATATTTTCAATTTCCATAATCAATTTTAAGCAAAACTCACACACTCTTCATGATAAACCATAATCCTCATATTACCATTAGATGTAAAACGGGTTGGAATGAATGGTTGTATATCAATATAAGATTTCCTGTATATTTTCACATTTCAATTCAATCCATTATTTGAAGTTGGAACCAGTTATATTATTTATTCACAGTATGGTCTATACATGCATATTCTCCATATTCAAAGACAAAGAGTACACCTGTTTGTACCCCGAATACTAATTTATACATCTTCAAAATATTGCTCCCAGAAATGGTGGAAGAAATACTCAGGTCACCTTATCTACATATACATTGTATCACAGTAATATTCTGGACACAAAAAGCAAAAGTCACACTTATGATTGTACCAAAGCCTAAATGGAAACTGAACATGGATTCCTAAAAACATCCATGTCCAGTTTGCCTAATAGTCTCAAATATCAATCCTATTGGTGACTACGTATTTGTTTCTTCCTAAAATTATATATTCAACCTAAATGCAGTTAATAATGTCTAATCCTATCACTCACTCTATACTTTGCCTGATTTCCTAATGTCTCTATTGATGTCTGTTTTCCTAAATATTTTCCCCAGTTCACCATGTGAGTGACTCTTCACATGTGATGATATTTACTTTCACTCTCTAAGCGAAACCCTATTGATAAAGAATTTTTGGTCCAAATCCTGTACTCACTCTTCTTCTGAAAGATACTGACTATCTTCCTAATCTTACTGAGTTTCCCTGTTTGAGTGGAAGTTCTCTTTTCCATTCAATCATCCAAGGTACAAGGTCCTATGCCATTGATTATCGATTTATCTGAGACATATATGCGGAACATAATTCAAAGCTAAGTATCACAATCAACAGCTCAATGCCCTTCTGAGCTTCAAATCTTACCTAGATTTCTGTTTTCATACTTATATTTTATGTCTATGTTTTAATAAATATCACAGGTTCCCAATACCATTATTCATCCAGCAGAATGATTCCTAACCCAAATCAAACATGTTATTAAACCCTAAACATACATTGTTCCCACAATCTCACTTAACAAAAGACCAGGGACAGTGTTGGTCTTACAATACAGGAATGTAGGGGATATTCCATATGCTGAAAAACTCAAAGGTCCATGCAGATGTGATCCCTGGAGAAGATATAGGCAGCTATGAAGGACCTTAAAGAGCAAAACTCAACTTCCATTGCAAACAACCTGGTCAGGATGAAGGGTTGTATCTTAATGAGCCTCTCTGTTCTCAATGTAGAGAAAATGGACCAAACCAGGCCTGTGTGGAGAGCTGTTCCTGGGTGCCTGTGGTTGATTCACCATTCTAACTTGTGAAAGTGTCACAGGAAGTAGGGGCAGCCTCTATCTCATGGGACCCTTGGAAGCAACTGTTAGGACAAAGTGATTGCCAAGGCAGTGTCCTCATTCACTACCTGAAGTAAGTGATCTCACCTCTCTTCCTTGGTGATGGAACTCTCTGAACTTGTGTGCAGAAGCCAGGCAACCAGAGCCAGTCCCAGTCCCAGTCCCATTGAGGTCACTTGTTTGGATTTACCAAGGACAGAATCAGTGTTTCCTGGAACCTACTGATGTGAGGATGGCCAAATGCCAGGAGAGCTTTGTAGAGGGGCCTTTCCTGAGAAAAAGGTACTTTCCCATTTCTGGCTCTTGACAACGTCACAGATTTGGCCAAGGAGACCATATCTGAGACAGGACAGGCCATTTGGGGGTACATAGTATGGCCTACCAGTCAGACGACACTCAGGATAGTCACAGAATTACTTGGGGGAAGGAGGTGTCTTTGTGGGTGTGGGAGTGAGTTTGTGGTTTTTTCTCATGTTCTGAGAATAAGTAGGAAAGGCAGTTTGTTGGGTTTGGAGTGGACTGTGTCTAGTAATTCCTTTAACAATGTGAGTGTTTCTATGTCTGTGTAACTCTCTGTGTCCGTGGTTGTATTCATTAGAAAAGAGAATTCATCTATGGATGTGTCCTGTCTAGTAGAAAGAATTCCAGCATTTATCCTGCCTAATTTATGAATGGACTGTGACTTGCCTTATCAATGGGCAACACGTACTATCTTCCTAAGTTCCTGTTTTCTTTCTGAATCTGGCCACTCTCCAGAGTAGGCTCATGGTTTTTTGTCCAAGTTATGTACCACCTCCAACCTCTGTGACATGGCCATGTATTCTATAGCTGAAAGGAAAGGGGGCATCTCAGAAAACTCAGATATCAGTGTGACAAGGAAAGTCTCAGTGGAGAAAACCGGCTTTGGGCCTTTTGCTTCCCTATTCCTCTGTTGCCCTGAATGTCAGGAAGGTCTTTGCCTCAGGCCACCCGTTTGTGAATCCTGAAGAAAACAGTTTTCAAATGGAAATGAATGGGCATCACCTGTGGCTGTTTGCTAAAATGCTTTGAGAGATATGTGTGTGAATCAGCCTCTTGGCCGTGTGTGAGGCTGTGTCTTAGATATTCAGCGCCTAATGGATCTTAAGAAAGATCCCATGTGTTCATCCAAAACCAAAATGTCTAAAAAATCAGTCATTGTATATGAAGTTTATTGCCTTTCTCTGTTAGGTTCCTGACCTCCAACAAGTGAATTTGGGGATCCTTTGAATTAATCGAGTTCTTCAAAGCCCTGCAGAGGCTAGCCCATATGTGCTTGGGTTTTCTAATGAATCCAAATCACATAAAGAATCTATACATGACAGTCAGTAGGCCTCAAATTGGAGAAGCAGAGCAGTATTAGTGGCAGGCCTATTAAATCACTCCTTGTTTACAGGAAGGGTGTCCAGGTCACACTGACTTTAGGCAAATGAGGGCAAGTTAGATTATTTCAGACTCTGTCTTGTGCTTTACCCCTCATGGAAACCTCCAGCCAGAGGTAATGATGAGTGTCTATATGGAAGAAGATGAGGGCAATGTGGGAGTGTTTTGGATTTAATTGTGGTCATTTATTTGGCTGTTGGAAGATAAGACTGGGTCCACCTGGGCTTTAACTCGGGTTTGATTCACCTTAGAGACTGAGTTCTGGAACTGACCTCAGAGAAGTATTGACATGAATTGTGTTGGGATTTTAGGAGGCCACGCATTAGACTTGCCCTTGGAAACTGAGATCTAAGCCCAGGGTGGCTTTCCACAAAGCACTGAGAATGTCAGCCAGGATATACCCGGATTTTATTCTGAAAGACTTGGCAGGCATATTTGAGAGTCAAAACACCCATGGACCTCACATTGTAGACCTCAATGGGCCTGGCCTCATGTGACCTTTAGGCCACTCTTTGGGAAGCATTGCCTGTGAGAGTTATCCAGATCGTTCATTGAAATGAGCTTCCACAACATTTAATGGTTCATGAATGAATTGAAACCCACTGTGGCTCCAAATTCCTCTTTGAAAAATGGCTAGATAAATACCATGAAATTTTTTAAATTCCCATGACCAGGTGGCACTGGAGAACAGTTAGATCTCCTGATGCTCATCATGAGTGTACCAGACTGGGCCTTGATTTACTGGGTTTCATGAAAATGGCATAGAACAGAGATGCCAGTAAGTTGGAACCTTCTGAGTAGTGCGCCTTGAGCAGTTGTGGGCAGGTGTGTGACAAAACATCTGTGGTGGGGCCATGTGGATCTGCCATTGGCTTCCAAATAGCATGTGATTGACTTGCAGCAGCCAGCAGACCCATTTATGTAAAGGCACCTTGTTATATAGAGAGGTTTCAGGTCAATGTTCAGAATTAGGTTGCAATGGAAAAGGGGGCAATGTAGCAAGCAATGAGTGATAGAAGCCTGGATGGTGCATTCTCCTGCAGACTCTAACCCACCACAAGTGACAGAACTCCCTGCAGCACTGTGTCCCAGTTGAACTCCTTGTATTTTGTAAAGCAAATATCAAACTCACTGTGCAGCAGCAAGAAACACCACGAAAAGTGGAGGATGACCAAATGTCTTCACAGCGACACGGGAAGACACTAAGCCCCCAGTGGCCACAGTTTACCTACAAAGAGAGAATTCAGCACTGCTGCCCCATGTTCATTGGAAAATAAGAAAACATGTCGTCCAGGTCACATAGATGCAGACCCATCTTTGATGGTCTCACTAGAAAGAAAGCTAAAACTTCTGACAACAACTTATATTTCAAGTGCCCAATCTCACATGCAGTTTCTCAAACAGTCTTTAGGCCAGAAGAGCTCCATGTTGGTGTTGTGTTTACCATGTCCCTTGCTTTTGGAAACTCCTCTACCATCTCGAAGTTTGTGAACTCCTGAGCATTTTCCATTCCAGACATGTATTCACAAATTTTCTAACTCTTCTCCTCTAATTGTGTCTTACTTGGAGCGAAGGTAATGTCAAGGCATTGTTCTGGATCAGAGTGGGAAGCTTTGGGTTGCACATATTTGCACACACATTTGATACAATTTCCAATTTTCCATTCAAAATACAGAATCCCTGACACTATCCCATACCCTACTTGACTCTGGCTACTAATCCTAATATGATGGAGAAAAATAACACAAACAGAAGATAAATACAAGCAGTTCAAAGGAGGCATGATATATATTTGGACTTGCCTTTTGCATGATAAAGTTTATGTGTTATAAATCTAGTCAATTTTTAATTAAATAGTTCTCCATGTGTTTTTAAAGTTCAAAATATGTGTATTACTGTCTCCCTTTCTCTGTAGCCTATTCAACATATGTATTTTTATATGCACATACCGAAAGCTACCTGGTATCACACCTACATTTTTGTGAGGTGGCTTCCTCAGCAAATACAAATTGTGAGAAGAGATCACTCCTCCTAAACGCTTTGGAACTGAATATTCAACCTATGGGTGAGCTTCCTAGTTGAACAAAATTATACATAAATCCATATTCTGTAAAATATATATTTTTGCATTTGTGGATGATATATATTTCATGATGAATTTCGATTGGCATATATTACTACATTTTAAAGTCTGTGTGTGTGTTTTGTGTGTGTGTGTGTGTGTGTGTGTGTGTATATATATATATATATATATATATATATATATATATATATAGTCTCCATATTTTTCAAAATATGAAATATTTGTGTCTTATTTAGAGTCCCAAAATTCATTCATGTTCATGTATGTGGATTTATAATAAAATTTTCACAAGATTATTCTCAGAAATATTCATCCACCTGAAGTACATATTTGTTTCCTAGTACTGAAAACTAACTACAGTGATTGGTGCCTTCAAATCCTAATATTTGTACAGTAACTGAACGAGTTTAACATCAATGCATGTAGAATTCTATTGGACGTGATGTGTATTTTGACGTTCGTTTTTATTCCACACTGGTACATTACTCTTTCTTAAGTTTATGGACATAATAGGACATATATTTTATCACCAATTTCGCAAATTTATAGGCATTTGTTTCACTTTCAATCGCTTCCTGCTTCAGAACACATGTATTCCTCCAGGTTTCTTGACTGGTCTTTTCATGGGACTTCTTTCCAAACAAATTATTTTCGATTTTCATAATCAATTTGAAGCAAAGTCACACACTTTTCATGATAAATCAAAATCCTCATATTTCCATTAGATGTATAATGGGTTGGAATGAATGTTTGTATATTAATATAAGATTTCTTATTTGTTTTCAAATTTATTTCAATCTATTATTTCAAGTTGAAACCAGTTTTATTATTTATTCACAGTATGGTCTATTCATGCATTTCCTCTGTATTCATAGACACAGGGTGCACCTTTTTGTAGCCCCAATACAAATTTATACATCTTCAAAATATTGCTTCCAGAAATGGTGGAAGAAATACTCATGTCACCTGATCTACATATACATTTCATCACAGTAATATTCTAGACACAAAATTCAAAGGTCACACTTATGATTCTACCAAATCCTAAATAGAAAGTGAACATGGATTACTAAAAACATCCATGTCCAGGGTGCCTTATGCTCTCAAATGTCAATCCGATTGGTGACTACATATTTGTTTCTTCCTAAGATTATATGTTCAACCTCAACCCTGTTGAAAATATCTAATCCTATCACTCACTTTATACTTTGCCTGATTTCCTAATGTCTCTATTGATATCTGCATTCCTACATATTTTCCCCACTTCATCATTGTTAGAGACCCTTCACATGTGCTGTTATTGAAATTCACTCTCTAACCGAAACCCTATTGCTAAATAACTTTTGGTCCAAATCCTATACTCATTGTTCTTCCGATACTTACCGACTATCTTCCTGATCCTACTGACTATCTCTGTTTGAGGGGATGTTCTCTTCTACATTCAATCATCCAAGGTACAAGTTCCTATGCCATTGTATATCAATTTATCTGAGATACCTGTGCAGAACGTAATTCAAGCTAAGTAATCCAATCAAGGACCCAATGACTTTCTGGACTTCAAATCTTACCTGGATTTCTGTTTTTATACTTATATTTCACCTATATATTCTTGTAAGTATTGCAGTTACCCAATACCATTATACATCCCGTAGAATGATTCCTAACCCAAATCGAACTGGTTATTAAGCATAACCATACACTGTTCCCTCAATATAACATTACAGAAGAGCTGGAACAGAGTTGGTCTTACAATGCAGGGATGGAGGGGATCTTCCACCTACTTAGAACCTCAATGGTCCATGCAGAAATTATCCCTGGAAAACATGTAGGCAGGTATGAAGGACCTGAGAGAGCAAAGGTCATCTTCCATGGCAAACAGCCTGGTCAGGATGAAGGGTTGTGTCTGAATCAGCCTCTCTCTTCTTAATGTAGAGAAGATGGACCAAACCAAGCCTGTGTGGAGAGCGGTTCCTGGGTGACTATGGTTGATATACCATTCTAACTTGTAAAAATGTCACAGGAATTGGGGCAGCATCCATCTCATGGGACCCTTGGAAGCAACTGTTAGGGCAAAGTAGTTGCCAAGGCAGTGACCTCATTAAGTTCCTGAAAAAAGTGACCTCACCTCACTTCCTTTGTAGTGGAACTCTCTTAACTTGGGAACCAGGAAGCTAGGCCCCCAGAGCCAGTGCCAGTCCCAGTTGGCACACTTGATTGGATTTACCAAGGACAGAGTCAGTCTTTATTGGTACCAACTGATGTGAGGATGGCCAAATGCCAGGAAAGCTATGAAGACAGGTGTTTCCTGAGAAAGCAGGCAGTTGTTCTGGCAAAGACACAAAATCTGAGAAAGTACAGGCCATTTCGGGGGAACATGGTATGGCCCACCAGTCAGAGGAAACTCCGGATAATCAAAGACCTACTTCTGGGAAGGAGGTGCTTTGTGGGTGTGGGTGTGAGTTTGTGGTTTTGTCTCATGTTCTGAGAATAGGTAGGGATGGTGGATTGTTTGTTTTTGAGTGGATTGTTTCTAGAAAGTCGTTTCACATGGCGAGGGTTTCTAAAAGTGTATCCCACTATGTCCGTGGTTGTTGACATTTGAAAAGAGAATGCATCAATGGAAGTGCCCTGTCTAGTAGAAAGCTACCCAGCATTCATCCTGCGCAATTGATGAATGGACTGCAGCTTGCCTTATGAATGGACAACACCTACTATCTTCCTAAGCTCCAGTTTTCTTCCTGAATTCTGGCCACTCTCCGGAATAGTCTCATGGTTTGGTGTCCAAGATATGTACCGCCTCCAAGCTTTGTTACATGGCCATGTACTGGATAGCTGAAGGCAATGGGAGCATCTCAGAAAACTCAGATATCAGTGTGACCAGTAAAGTCTCAGTGGAGAAACCCTGCTTTGGGCCTTTTGCTAACCTATTGTTCTGTTGCCCTGAATGTCAGGAATTTCTTTGCCTCAGGCAACCCCTTTGTAAAGCCTGAAGAAAACAGTTTTCAAATGAAAATGAATGGGCATCACCTGTGGCTGTTTGCTAAATTGCTTCAAAAGGTATGTGTCTGAATCAGCCCCTTGGCCCTATGTGAGGCTGGGGCTTAGATTCTCGGCACCTGACGGATCTACAGAAAGATCCCATCTCTGAATCCAAAACCAAAATGGCCATAAGAGCAGTCAATGTGGATGAAGTCTCTTGCCTTCCTCTGTAAGTCCTGACCTCTATCAAGTGAGAATAGATATCATTTGGGTCAAATGACTTTTTCAAAGCCCTGAAGAGGCTAATGCATAGGTGCTTGGATTTTCTCATGACTCCAATTCACACAAAGAATTTATACTCAACAATCAGTAACAGTCAAAATGGAGAAGCAGAGCAGTATTAAGGGCAGGCCTATTTGATCACTCCTGGTTCACAGGAAGGGTGTCCAGGCCACCCTGACTTTAGGCAATTGAGGGGTAAGTGAGCTTATTTTGGACACTGTCTTGGGCTGCATCCCTCATGGAAACCTGCAGCAAGAGGTTATGATGAGTGTCTCTATGGCAGAAGATGAGGGTCATGTGGGAGTGTTTTGGTTTCAATTGCGGTCATTTGTGTGGCAGTGGAATAGGCCACTAATGAGATTCGCCCTTCTAAACTGAGATCTAGCTCACTCCTTGGGAAAAATTGCCTGTGAGAGTTCTCCAGATCTTTTATTGAAATGAGCTTCCTCACCATTTAATGGTTCCTGAATAAATTGAAACCCACAGTGCTTCCAACTTCATCCTTGAAAAGTGGCTACATAAATACCATGAAATTTTTGCCATTCCAATGACCAGGTGGCACTGGAGAACCTTTGATGTTCTTTTGCTCATCATGAGTGTACCAGATAGTGCCTTGATTGTCTGGGTTTCATGAAAATGGTGTAGAACAGAAATGCCAGTAACTTGTAGCCTACTGAATAGTGGTGTGTGTGCAGGTGGTGTGCAGGTGTGTGATAAAACATCTCTTGTGGGGCCATGTGGATCTGCCATTACTTCCAAAGGGCTTGAGACTGACATGGTGCATCCAGCAGAACCTTATATGTCTGAAACCTCTCCATGTAAAGGCATCTTTTTATATGGAGATTTTCAGGGCAATGTTCAGAATCAGGTTGCTATGATCAAGGGGGGAATCTATGTGGGATAGAATCCTGGTTGGTGAATTCTCCTGCAGACCCTGACCCACCATACATGAAAGAACTCCCTCCAGCACTGGGTATCAGTTGAACTCATTTTATTTAGTGAAACAAATACCAAACTCCCAGTGCAGCGGCAAGAAACACCATGAAAAGTGGAGGATGAACAAATGGCTTCACAGTCCACACGGGGAGACACTTAGCCTTCAGTGGCCACAGTTTACCTACAAAGAGTGAATTCAGCACTGCCGCCTCATGTCTTTTGGAAAATAAGAAACCATGTTCTCCAGGTTACATAGATGCAGACACAGCTTTGATGCTTTCACTAGAAATGAAGCTAAAGCTCCTGACAAAAACATATATTTCAAGGATCTTCTAGCTTTCAGAGTCTGTGTTGAAATATCAGCTGTTATCCTGATTGCTTTACCCCTAAATGTAATCTGCTTCCTTTCACTTGTAGCTTTTAAAATTCTCTCTTTATTCTGTACGTTGGGTATCTTCATTATAATGCGTCTAGGTGTGGATCTCTTATGATTTTGCACATTCGGCGTCCTGTTGGCTTCTAGGACTTGGGAGTCTGTCTCATTCTTCAAGTCTGGGAAGTTTTCTCGTATTATTTCTTTAAATACATTGCTCATTCTTTTGGTTTGGACCTCTATACCTTCCTGTATCCCAATGACTCTTAAGTTTGGTCTCTTTATGTTATCCCATATTTCTCGGATGTTCTGTTCATGGTTTCTTAACAGTCTTGCTGAGCTGTCTATGTTCTTTTCAAGTTGAAATACTTTGTCTTCATTGTCTGATGTTCTATCTTCTAAGTGTTCTACTCTGATGGTAGTGTTCTCAATTGAGTTTTTAAGTTGTTTTATTGCTTCCTGCATTTCTAGGATTTCTGTTTGTCATTTTTTACAACTTCTATCTCCCTGTATAATTGATCTTTTGCTTCTTGGATTTGTTTGTGTAATTCATTGTCGAAGTGATCTTTCATTGTCTGATTTTGCTGTCTAATGTCTTCCTTGAGACTCCAGATTATCTGAAGCATGTATATCCTGAGTTTTTTATCTGACATTCCATCTGCTGCAGCTATTACCTCTTCTAAAGTTGTGTTGACCTGCATTGCTTGTGGTCCTTTTTTCTTTGTCTTTTCATACGGCTCGCGTTTCTTTCTGCTTGGTGAAACTGTTGTGATTTTGAAATTTTCCCCCTATATATTTATATTGCTCTTGTATATTTGAAAAGTCTTCCTTGCAGGGGCAGGGGGTGGCTGTTGTGCTCTTCCAATTGGGGTGATCTATCTACCATGCTGATGGGACGCTGGGCCTGTTCTCCTGATCGGTCGCAGGTCTGCCTACCCTGCAGGCGCGGGAAGCGGCTCTGCTAAGCCCCTCCTCTAATTGGTGTGACGTGTGTACCACACCCATGGACCCCTGGGGTGTTCTGCCAGTCGGTCTCAGGTCTGCCTACCTTAGAGGCACGGGCGGCGGCTCTGCTCTGCCCCTACTCCAATTGGGGTGACGTGACTACCACGCCGGCGGGTGGGTGGGCCTGTTCTGCCGTCGGTCGCAGGTCTGCCTACCTTACGGGCATGGGCGATGGATGTGCTCTGCCCCTACTCCAAATGGGGTGAAGTGTCTGCCGCGCTGGCAGGCCGCTGGGCCTCTTCTGCTGGTCGGGTGCAGATTTGTCTACTTTGAGGGCGCGGGTGGTGGCTCTGCTCTGCCGCTACTCCAATTGGGGTGTCGTGACTACGAAGCCGGCAGGTTGCTGGGCCTGTTCCGGGCACCATGGGCAAAGACTCTGCTCTGCCCCTACTTC
Source organism: Callospermophilus lateralis (assembly GCF_048772815.1). NCBI lineage: Eukaryota > Metazoa > Chordata > Mammalia > Rodentia > Sciuridae > Callospermophilus > Callospermophilus lateralis. The sequence continues at coordinate 256,319 of NW_027516898.1, forward strand.
TATTGGGGTTATATGACTACCATGCCGGTGGGCCACTTGGATTGTACTAGGTGCTGGAGAAGGCTCTGCTCTGCAATTACTCCAATTGAGGTGACGTGACTACCATGCCTGCTGGTCGCTAGGCCTGTTCTGGGCACCTGTGGCGGCTCTGCTCTGCCTCTATTCCAATTGGGGTGAAGTGAGTATCATGCAGGTGTGTCGCTGGGCCTGTTCCAGGCATGGGCAGCGGCTCTGCTCTGTCCCTCTGGCTTGATGACAAAGTGAGAGAGACTCGGGTGTTTCTGACTCACTTTCTTTACCAGGAGACCAACTGTTTCTGACACCGCTGGTATTAATGAAGTTATCTCCTCCACTGCTTTCTGATGACATCAGATCTCTGCCATGTTGGTATCCCATGCAAAAGGCAGCATTTCGTTCCCTATGCTGGGTGACCAAAGCAATGGGTGAGTCCTGACTTGCCCTCACAAGCCTCGTCTCAATCCTGTTGCCACTGCCTATGAAGGCTCGGTTGATATTTACCTCCACATTATTCAGCAAGACCCGGACCGGGAAGCAGTTTCCACGGGTTCTTGAGCCCTGGGCCAGATCATTTCAGGGAGGCCAAATTTGGCCGCTCTGGGCTCAGTGTATGTTCTAATAGGAGCAGGCTCCAAGACGCAGTTTCTGCGGGTTCTTTAGCACTGAGCCTGAGTAACTTGTCTGCGAAGCAAAGGTGAATGGAATCCTGAAATTACCTGTTCTATAGCTGAATGAGCTGCGATCAGTCGAAAACAGGGATGGTGACGTCAGCTCTTCAAGATGGTGGACGCTGGCTTCCTCTGTGGTCTGACCGGTATGGAGAACGGAATTGGACCACATCCATCCCCGTCTCAATCCCAGAATTCAGCACTGAGCACAGTAATTGCATAGCGGGCAGGAGCCCATAGAATCCGCACCACTGTATATTTGCGATGCTATCTCGTCTTTTCCCAGTGCGCGCCACACACTCTAGCTGCAGGGCAATTTGCTGAATAAGCAGCATGACCCTCCGTGCGGAAAAATCACTCGCGTTTGAGCCCCCGTAGCTGATCCTCGTGAGATGGATATATGTCCACTAGGTTTTGGAGCACCCCAAATTTGCTGGAAATTCCTAACAAGATAGGTTTTAGCCGTTCTAACTCGTCATTTTCCCGCACAGTGACGCGGTACATGGGGGTAATGCACTCCATTCGCCGCCATCATGTGATCCCCCAAAGTTAGTTTTCAGTACAAGGAAAAAAATATGTATTTCAGGTGGAGGAATATTTCTGAGAATAATCTTATGAAAAGTTGATTATAAATCCACATACATGAATATGAATGAATTTAGGGAGGGTATAAAAAGAAAAATATACTAAATATTTTGAAAAATCTGGAGAGTGAATATATATATATATATATATATATATATATATATATATATATATATATATACACACAGACACACACACACACAGACATTAAAAAGTAGCATTATGTATGTGAATTGAAATTCACCATGAAATATATATCATCCACAGATCCAAAAATATTCATTTTAATGTACATGGATTCATGTTGTTTAACTAAAAAGCTCACCCATATGTTGAATTTTCAGTTCCAACAGCGTTAAGTAGGAGTGATCTCTTCTCACAATTTGTATCTGCCAAGCCAGCCACCTCACCAAATGTACGACTGATACCAGCTAGAATTCTGTATGTGCTTATAAAAATACATGTGATGAATAGGCTACAGAGAAAGGGAGACAGTTATTCACATATTTGTTAACTTTGAAAACACATGGAGAACTACTTCAATTAAAATTCGCTAGATTTATAACACCTACAATTTATCATACGAAAGGCAAGTCCAATTATACACCATGCCTCCTGTGAACCTCTTGTATTTGTATTCTGTTTGGGTTATTATTCTCCATCAAATTAGGATAAGAAGTCAAAGTCTAGTAGGGTATGTGTTAGTGTCAGGGATTCAGTATTTCGAATGGAAAATTGGAAAATGTATCCAATGTATATGCAAATATGTGCTACACAAAAATCTTCCCACTCTCATTCAGAATAATGCCTTGACATTACCTTTGCCCTACATAAGACACAATTAGAGGAGAACATTTAGAAAATCTGTGAATACATATGTGGAATGGAAAATGCTCAGAAGTTCACAAATTTGGAGTTGGTAGAGGAGTTTCCAAAAGTAAGGGACAGGGTAATCACTCCAAAAACATGAAGTTCTGCCAGCCTAACATCTGAAGAAACTGCCTGTGAGGTTGGGCAATGAAATATATGCTGTTGTCAGAAGCATTAGCTTCATATGTAGTGAGACCATCAAATCTGGTTCTGCATCTATGTGACCTGGATGACATGGTTTCTTATTTTCCAATAAACATGAGGCAGCAGTGCTGAATTTTCTATTTGTAGGTATACTGTGGCCACTGGATTCTAGGTGTCTCCCCGTGTGGACTGTAAATTCATTTGGTCATCCTCCACTTTCGTGGTGTTTCTTGCTGCTGCACTGGGAGTTTGGTATTTGCTTCATTAAATACAAGGGTTCACCTGGGACACAGTGCTGAAGTGAGTTCTGTCAAGTGTGGTGTGTCGAGTTCTGCAGGAGAATGCACCAACCAGGCTTCTATCCCACATAACTTGCCCTATTGACCATAGCATCCTGATTCTGAACATTGCCCTGAAACCTCTCCATATAACAATATGCTTTTACATATAAGGTTCTACTGACTGCAAAATGTCAGTCACAATCCATTTGGAAGCCAATGGCAGATCCACATGCCCCCACCACAGATGTTTTATCACACACCTGCCAACCACTGCTCTAGAACAACTACTCAGCAAGATCCAACTTACTGGAATCTCTGTTCTACACCATTTTCATAAAACCCAGTCAATCAAGGCACTGTCCTGTATACTCATGATCAGCAAGAGGACATCCAAATGTTCTCCAGTGCTACCCAGTCATGGGAATTTCAAAAATTTCATGATATTGATATAGCCAATTTTCAAGGATGAAGTTGGAGGCACTGTGGATTTCAATTCACTCAGAAACCATTAAATGAAAACTCTGGAGAATTCTTACAGGCAAGGCTTCCAAAAGTGGCCAAAAGTCAGATTAAGCCAGGCCCATTGAGGTCTACAATGTATGGTCCATGTGTGTTTTGACTCTCAAATATGGCTGCCAAATCTTTAAGAATAATATCATGTGTTATCCTGGCTGAGATTCCCTGTGCTCTGTGGAAAGTCAACTAGGGCCTAGATGTCACTTTCCAAGGGCAACTCTCATGCATGGCCATCTAAAATTCCAACACAATTCCTGGCAATAATTCTCTGAGATCAGTAAAAGAACTCAGTCTCTAAGGGGAATCACACCAGAGTGCAAGCCTAGGTCGACCCAGTGATCTCTTCCAACCGCCAGACAAATGTCCACAATTAAAACCAAAACACTCTCACATGGCCCTCATCTTCTTCCATATAGACACTCATTATATCCTCTGGCTGGAGGTTTCCATAAGGGACGCAGCCCACGACAGTATCCAAAATATGCTCCTTGCACCGCATTTGCCTAAAGTAAGGGTGGCCTGGACTCTCTTCCTGTGAACCAGGAGTGATCAAATAGGCCTACCTTTAATATTGCTTGGCTTCTCCAACTTGAGGCCTTCTAGCTTTGGGGTTTAGATTCTTTAAGTGAATTGGAGTCATGAAAATCAAGCACCTATGGCCTAGCCTCTGCAGGGCTTTGAAGAATTCATTTGACCCAAAGAATCCCTATTCTCACTTGATGGATATCTGGAACCTACCAGAGGAAGGCAAGAGAGTTCATCAACAATATCTGATCTTTTTGCCATTTTGGTTTTGGATGCACGCATGGGATCTATCTTTAGATCCATCAGGTGATGAGAATCTAAGCCACAGCCTCACACAGGGTCAACAGGCTGATTCAGACATATCCCAATCCTAAGCAATTAAGCAAAGAGCCACAGGTGATGCCCATTCATTTCCATTTGAAAACTGTTTTCTTCAGGGTTCACAAAGTGGTGGCTTGAGGCAAAAAACTTCCTGACATTCAACAGAACAATAGTTAAGCAAAAGGACCAAAGCAGGGTTTCTCCACTGAGACTTTCCTGGTCAACAGATATCTGAGATTTCTGAGATGCTAGCCATTTCCTTCAGCTTCCAGTACATAGCCATGTCACAGATCTTGGAGGTGGTACAAATCTTGGACACAAAACCATGATACTATTCTGGAGAGTGGGCTGAATTGAGAGAGAAAACAGGAAATTAGGAAGCTTGTAGGTGTTGCCCATCCATAAGGCAAGCCAGAGTCCACTCATGAATTGGGCAGGAAGAATGCTGGGAAGCTTTCTACTAGACAGGACACATCCATTGATGCATTGTCTTTTCTAATGTCTACAACAATGGACTCAGTGGGATACACACACATAGAAACACTCACCTTGTCAAAGGACTTAATAGAAATATTCCACACCATACCAAACAAACCGCCTTTCCTACCTATTCTCAGAAAATGATCCACTGCCTGCTTTCTCAGGGAAAGCCCCTCTTCAGAGGTTTCCTGGCATTTGGCCATCCTCACATCTGTAGGTACCAAGAAAGACTGACTCTGTCCTTGGTAATTCCAAACATGTGAGACCACTGGGACTAGAACAGGGACTGTCTCTGGGTGCCTGGCTTCCTGGATCCCAAGTTCAGAGAGTTCCCTCACCAAGGAAGTGAGGTGAGATCACTTTCTTCAGGATCTGAATGATGTCACTGCCTTGGCAACCACTTTGTTGCTTCCAAAAGTACCATGAGGTGGAGGCTGCCCTGATTTTCATGTGGCATTTTCTGTAGTTAGAATGTTATATCAACCATAAGCACCCGGGAACAGCTTCCACACAGGACTGGTTTGGTCCATGTTCTATACATTAAGAAGAGAGAGAATGATTCAGACACAACCCTTCATCCTGACCAGGATGATTGCCATGGAAGTTGACTTTTGCTTTCTGAGGTACTTCATAGCTGCCTTCATCTTCACCAGGGATTATTTCTGCATGAACATTTGAGTTTCTCAGCAGGTGAAGATCCCCTAGATTCCTGTAGTTTAATACCCACACTGTTCCTGCTCTCCTGCAAAGTTAGTGTATGGTTAGGGTTAATAATATTTTCGATTTGGGTTAGGAATCATTCTGCAGGATGAATAATGGGATTGGGAACCTGTGATATTTATAAGAATATATAGGTGAAATATATGTATAAAAACGGGAATCTAAGAAAGATTTGAAGATCAGAAGGGCATTGGGCCCTTGGTTTGGATACTTAGTGTTGAATAATGTTCTGTACAATTGTCTCAGTTAAATCGAAATACAATGGCATAGGACCTTGTACCTTGGATGATTGAATGTAGAAGAGAACATCCAGTCAAAAAGGGATAGTCGGTAGGATTAGGAAGATAGTCAGTAGGTTTAGGAAGAAGAGTGAGTATATGATTTGGAAAAAAAAGCTTCTTTAGCAATAGGGTTTCGTTTAGAGAGTGAATGTAAATGTCAGCACATGTGAAGAGTAAGCCAAAATGATGAACTGGGGAAAATATGTAGGAAAGCAGGTGTCAATAGAGACATTACTAAATCAGGCAAAGTATAAAGTGAGGGATAGGAATAGACATTTTTAACAGGCTTGAGTTTGAATATATAATCATAGGAAAAAACAAATATGTCGTCATGAATGGGAATGACATTTGAGAGCATTAGGCAACCTGGAGATGGATGTTATTAGTTATCAACATTCACTTTCCTTTTAGGCTTTGGTACAATCATAAGTGTGATATTTTATTTTTTTGTTGTTCAGAATATTACTGTGATAAAATGTATATGTAGATCAGGTGACATGAGTATTTCTTTCACCATTTCTGGGAGCAATAATTTGAAGACGCATACATTAGTATTAGGGGCACAAAGAGGTGTAACTTCTGTCTATGAATATAGAGATAATGCATGAATAGACCATACTATGAATAAATAACATAACTGATTCCACTTTAAATAATGGATTGAATTGACATGTGAAAATATATAAGAAATCTTATATTGATATACAATCATTCATTCCAACCAGTTATATATCTAATGGTAATATTAGGATTATGATTTATGATGAATGGTGTTTGAGTTTTGCTTTATAAGTGATGATGTTAAACGAAAGTAATGTGTTTGGAAAGAAGTCTCATGAAAAGACCAGTCAAGAAACATGGAGAAATGCATGTTTTCTGAATCAGGAAGTGATTGATAGTGAAACAAATGCCTATAAATTTTCTAATTTGTGACTGAAATATATATCCTATGATGTGGATAAACTGAAGACATAGTAACGTACAAGTGTTGAATAAAAATGAAAGTCAAAATACACATCATGTCCCCTAGGAATCTACTTGCATTGATTTTAAACTGGCTAAGTAAATGTAGAAATAATAGGGTTTGTATGCACCATTCACTGAATTTAGTTTTCAGTACTAGGAAACAATATGTATTGCAGGTGGATGATTATTATGAGAATAATCTTGTGGAAAGTTGATTATAAATCCACAGATATGAATATGAATGAATTTAGGGAGTGTATAATAAGATACATATATTTCATATTTTGAAAAATCTGAAGAGTGTGTATATATATAAATATAAATATATATATATATATATATGTATATATATACAAACACGCACATGCACAGATATTAAAAAGTAGCAATACAGGAGATCCATTATTAAGGCAGGCATGGAGAAATCAAGTCTCTGATCTCTTCAGCTGCACGGGCATAGGAAGTCGTAAACTGTCTAAATGCTGTTTGCTCAGAATCACTAGGCAATGTTGACCTGTTGTGAATCTGGGGCGAACAGTCTGGGCCCCTCAGAACACACACAGAGCCCGGATTGGCTGAATTCAAGCTTAGATTCGTCTGGTTTTTGTGACTCAGCACTAACATTCCCGCTGAAATAACTGGTTGGGCTTTCTGAATTGACAGAGTTAAAAGACAACTGAACCTTCATTGGCAGTGGCCACAGGATTGAAATGTGGCTTGGGAGAGATAGTCAGGACCCACCCATTGCATTGGTCACCCAGCAAAGGGAACGAACGGTCACCATTTTAATGGGATACCACCATGGCATAGAACTGACATTACAGGCGGAGGAGATAACTTCATTGAAACCAACGCGACAAGTGTGTAATCCCATTGCCATCTCTCTCAATACCACGGGGAAACCTCAAGGGCCCCTCCCAGCTCTCCCAGGAGCACGATAGCCAGACCTAGGGAAACAGGATTGGCTCGGGACTTGCGGCGTGGAATTCCCGGCTACCACTCCCACCAGTGCTGACAATTGAGGTCTCTTACACCACCTACCAGGGGCATGGCTCCCGGAAGACAAGAAAATTCGCTGGCAGTTCTCAGGACAAAGCTCTACAAACTTAGGGTCTGAGGGAGGCAAACAGGGAGAGTGTGCCCAGGCGTTCATTAAAACAGGGCTACCAGGAGCAGAGGCCTGGCGTGTAACCAGTATTGTGGTGAGCGTCAAAGGTGACCGGGGCCTGGCTTGAGGAAGCACAAGAGAAGGCCCTAGGCACTCAGGATTGGAGACCCGCCGAGTCTGGGAGGAAGAGCTGCTGCACAGTGATTTGTTCCCACTTATTTAGAGGAGAAGCCTGGCCCAGTGCACACAGCTCCACCTACTGGAAGAGAAGTTAATTGAACTCTAGTACTGCATGTATTATTATTATTATATTATTTGTATGTTTTTCTTTTTCTTTCATTTTCATTTTTGTTGTTGTTCTTTAACTTTTTAAATGTTTTTTATTTTTTTAATTTTTTATTTCATTATTATTATTATTATTTTAAATTTTAATTTTCATTTTTTAATTATCATTATTACTTAAAATTTTCTTTCTTTATTTTCTATTTTTTTCTTTTGTCTTTTCATTTCTTTTCAATTTTATTATACCCCCTTCCTTGAATTCTACCTGGCTACTCTCATTCTCTTTAGTGACTTCTTCCCTTCCCTTCTAATATCTTTCCTTCCAAGCATCAAATAAATTTATAAGAGTAAGCAGTAACTCAGTAGTCAAACAGAACAAGAAGTAACATGAGCAGGATAAAAAAGCAAGGAAGAAAAAAAGTACAAACAATGAAGGACAGCCTAAATATTCAAGAGCATCTGGAGTCATCAGAAAAATTGTCATATAAAGAACTCAAGGAATACCTTAGACAGATGGAATGGAACATTAAAGAGGATACGAGACAACAAAAACAAACAGTGAAAGAACGCATTGAAAATGAATTACATAAACAGATAAAATAAGAAATTAAGCATCTTTATCAGGAGATAGAGATTATTAGAAAAATCAAACAATAATTCTAGAAATGAAGGAAATGATAAACCAAATTAAAAACTCAATTGAGAGTATCACTAACAGAGTGGAGCAAGTAGAAGACAGAATGTCAGATAATGAAGACAAAATATATCATCTTGAAAAAACTCTATCCAAGAAAGAAATGCTGTAAAAAATTATGAGAAAACATCCAAGAGATATGGGATAACATAAAAAAAACAAACTTATGAGTCATCCCGAAAGAGGAAGGTACAGAGATTCAAACCAAGGGAATGAGTAACCTGCTGAATGAAATAATTAGAGAAAACTTTCCAAAAATAAAAATGGAAACAGATAAACAAATTGTAGATGCTTACAGGACACTGAGCACACAAAATCACAGTAGACCAATGCCAAGACACATTGTTATGAAGATATCCAATATACAAAACAAAGAGAAAATATTAAAACCTACCAGAGAAAGGAAGCAGATTACAATCAGGGGTAAAACAAAAAGGTTAACAATGTTTTTTTTTTTTTTTTTTTTTTTTTTTTTATCACAGATGCTGGAAGTGAGAAGATCCTGGAACAACGTACTTCAAACACTGAAAGACAATGGATGCCAACCAAGAATTATGTATCCAGCAAAATTAAGCTTAATGTAAGACAACAAAATAAAAATATTTCATGATAAACAAAAGCTAAAAGAATTTGCAGCCAGAAAACCAGCATTGGAAAGCATCTTGAGCAAAACACTACACGAGGAAGAAATGAAAATCAACAATGTAAACCATCAGTGGGAAGTGCCTCAGTAATGACAGAGGGCGGGAAAAGCTAATCATGGAGAAACAAACTAATTTAAAAAAAAGATATAAGCAAACATGGGTGGCAGTACAAACCATATATTAATAGTAACTCTAAACGTTAATGGCTTAAACTCTCCAACAAAGTGACATAGGCTTGTAACTTGAATTAAAAAAAACAAATCCAACAATATGCTGCCTCCAGGGGACACATCTGAATGGAAAAGACATACACAAGCTGAAGGTGAAAGATTGGGAAAATTTATACCATGCACACAGTCCTCGTAACCAAGCAGGGGTGGCCATCCTCCTATAGAATAAAATCGACCTCAAGACTAATTTAATCAAAAGGGATAAGGAAGGACATTATATACTGTTAAAAGAAACCATTCACTGACAAGACATAACAATTATCAATATTCACGCAGCAAATAATGGTGCTGCCACGTTCATTAAACAAATTTTCCTCAAGTTCAAGAATCAAATAGACCACAGTACAATAATTATGGGTGACTTCAACTCACGTCTCTCACCATTGGACAGATCCTCCAAACAAAAGTTGAATAAAGAAACTATAGAACTCAATATCACAATCAATACCCTAGACTTAACTGACATATATAGAATATATCAACCATCTCAGCAGCACATGGATCCTTCTCAAAAATAGACCATATGTTTTGCCATAGGGCAACCCTCAGTAAATATAAAGGGGAGGAGATAATACCATGAATTTTTTGTGATCATAATGGAATGAAACTGGAAACCAATGATAAAAGAAAAAAGAAAAAATCATACATTACATGCAAAATGAACAATATGTTACTGAATGATCAATGGGTTACAGAAGACATAAAGGAGGAAATCAAAAAATTCTTAGAGATAAATGAAAATACAGACACAACATATCAGATTCTATGGGACAAAATGAAAGAAGTTTTAAGAGGTGAATTCATCGCCTGGAGGTCATTCCTCAAAAAAAGAAAGAAAAAAAAAGAACAAATAAATGAGCTCACACTTTATCTCAAAGCCCTAGAAAAGGAAGAGCAAAACAACAGCAAATGTAGCAGAAGGCAAGAAATAATTAAAATCAGAGCGAAATTGAAACAAAAGAAACTATTGAACAAATTAACAAAACTAAAAGTTGGTTCTTCAAAAAGATAAATAAGATCGACAGACCCTTAGCCATGCTAATGAAGAGAAGAAGAGAGAGAACTCAAATTACTAACATACGGGATGAAAAAGGCAATATCACAACAGATGCAACATAAATACAGAAGAAAATTAGAAATTATTTGGAAACCTGTATTCCAATAAAATAAAAAATAGTGAAGACATCGATAAATTTCTTAAGTCATATGATTTGCCCACACTGAGTCATAAGAGAACACACAGTTTAAACAGACCAATATCAATGGATGAAGTAGAAGAAGCAATCAAAAGACTACCAACCAAGAAAAGCCCAGGACCGGATGGGTATACAGCAGAGTTTTACAAAACCTTTAAAGAAGAATTAATACCATTACTTTTCAAGTTATTCAGGTAATAGAAAAACTGGGAGCTCTGCCAAATTCGTTCTATGAGGACAACATCACCCTGATTCTGAAACCAGACAAAGACACCTCAAAGAAAGAAAACTACAGACAAATATCTCTGATGAACCTAGATGCAAAAATCCTCATTAAAATTCTGGCGAATTGGATACAAATGCACATCAAAAAAATTGTGCACCATGATCAACTAGGATTCATCCCTGGGATGCAAGACTGGTTCAATATATGGAAATTAATAAATGTTATTCACAACATCATTGGACTTAAAGATAAGAACCATATGATCATCTCGATAGACGCAGAAAAAACATTCAACAAAGTAGAGCATTCCTTTATGTTCAAAACATTTTAAAAACTAGGGATAACAGGAACTTACCTCGACATTGTAAAAGCTATCTATGTTAAGCCTCAGGTTAGCATCATTCTGAATGGAGAAAAATTGAAGGCATTCCCTTTAAAATCTGGAACAAGACAGGGATGTCCTCTATCACCACTTCTATTCAATATAGTTCTCGAAAAACTGGCCAGAGCAATTAGAGAGATGAAAGACATTAAAGGCATAAAAATAGGAAAAGAAGAACTTAACTTATCACTATTTGCAGATGACATGATTCTATACATAGAAGACGCAAAAGGGTCTACAGAAAAAACTACTAGAACTAATAAATGAATGCAGCAATGTGGCAGGATAGAAAATCAACATGCATAAATCAAAGGCATTTCTGTATATTAGCGACAAAACTTCTGAAACAAAAATGAGTCAAAACACTGCATTCCCAATTTCCTCAAAATAATTAAATACTTGGGAATCAACCTAACAAAAGAGGTGAAAGATTTATATAATGCAAACTACAGAACCCTAAAAAGAGAAATAGAATAAGATCTTAGAAGATGGAAAAATATACCCCGTTCATGGATAGGAAGAACTAACATCATCAATATGGCTATATTACCAAAAGTTCTCTACAGGTTTAATGCAATGCCAATCAAAATCCCAAAGGAATTTTTTGTAGAAATAGATAAAGCAATTATGAAATTCAAATGGAAAAATAAAAGACCCAGAATAGCAAAAGCAATTCTAAGCAGGAAGTGTGAATCAGGCAGTATAGCAATACCAGATTTCAAACTATATTACAGAGCAATTATAATAAAAACAGCATGGTACTGGTACCAAAACAGGCGGGTGGACCAATGGTACAGAATGGAGGACACAGAGACTAATCCAAAAAGCTACAACTATCTTATATTTGATAAAAGAGCTAATGGCCTGCAATGGAGGAAGGATGGCATCTTCATCAAATGGTGTTGGGTAAACTGGAAATCCATATGCAACAAAATGAAACTGAATCCCCTCCTCTCGCCCTGCACAAAAGTTAACTCAAAGTGGATCAAGGAGCTAGATTCAAATCAGAGTCTCTGCGTCTGATAGAAGAAAAAGTTGGCTCAGATCTACATATTGTGTGGTCAGGCTCCAAATTCCTTAATAGGACACCCATAAAACAAGAGTTAATAACAAGAATCAAGAAATGGGACTTACTTAAACTGAATTTTTTCTCTCAGAAAGAGAAACAATAAGAGAGGTAAATATGGAGCCTACATCATGGGAACAAATTTTTAGTCCTCACCCTTCACATGGAGCCCTAATATCTAGAGTATACAAAGTATACAAAGAACTCAGAAAATTAGACAATAATATAACCAATAACCCAATGGGCCAAGGACCTGAACAGAAACTTCTCAGAGGACGACATAGAATCAATTAACAAGTACATGAAAAAATGCTCTCCATTTCTAGCAGTAAGAGAAATGCAAATAAAAACCACCCTAAAATACCATCTCAATCCAGTGAGATTGGCAGCCATAATGAAGTCAAACAACAACAAGTGCTGGCGAGGATGTGAGGAAAAGGGTACTCTTGTACATTGCTGGTGGGACTGAAACTGGTGCAGCCAATTTGGAAAGGATTATGGAGACTCCTGTGAAAGCTTGGAATGGAAGCACCATTTGACCCAGCTATTGCCCTTCTTGGACTATTCCCTGAAGACCTTAAAAGAGCGTACTACAGTGATACTGCCACATCGATTTTCATAGCAGCACAATTCACAATTGCTACACTGTGGAACCAACCCAGATGCCCTTCAATAGATGAATGGATAAAAAAAAAATGTGACCTTTATATACTATGGAGGATTACGCAGCACTAAAATATGACAAAATCATGGAATTTGCAGGGAAATGCATGGCAATAGAGAAGATTATGCTTAGTGAAGCTAGCCAAGCCCTAAAAAACAAATACCAAATATCTTCTTTGATATAATGAGAGCAACTAAGAACAGAGCAGGGAGGAAGAGCATGAAGAAAAGATTAACATTAAGCAGAAACATGAGGTGGGAGGGAAAGGGAGAGAAGAGGGAAATTGCATGGTAATGGAGAGAGACCCTATTGTTACACAAAATTACATATAAGAGGTTGTGGGAAAATAAACAACGAGAGAAATGAATTAGAGTAGGTATGGTAGAGAGAGAAAATGGGAAGATAGGGGAGTGGGGATAGTAGAGTATAGGAAAGGTAGCAGAATACAACAGTAACTAATAGGGCATTATGTAAAAATATGGATGTGTAACTGATGTGATTCTGCAATCTGTATTTGGAGTAAAAATGGGAGTTCATAACCCACTTGAATCTAATGTATGAAATATGATATGTCAAGAGCTTTGTAATGTTTAGAGCAACCAATAAAAAAATAGTGATATATATGCCAATAGAAATTTATCATGAAATATATATAATCAACAGATTGAAAAATATTAATTTTACTGAACATGAAATTATGAATAATGTTATTCAACTAGGAAGCTCACCCATAGGTTGAATTTTCAGTTCCAACAGCGTTTAGGAGGAGTGATCTCTTCTCTCAATTTGCATCTGCAAATTCAGCCACCTCACAAGTGTATACGAGTGATATCAGGTAGGATTCTATATGTGCATATAAAAATACATGTGCTGAATAGGCTACAGAGAAAGGGAGACAGGGATTCATATATTTGTTAATTTTAAAAACACATGTAGAACTATTTCAACAAAAAATTGACTAGATTTATAACTCCTACAAAATATAATGCAAAAGGCAATTCCAACTATACACCATGCCTCCTCTGAACTGCTTGTATTTCTATTCTTTTTGGGTTATTTTTCACCATCGTATTAGGATCATAATTCAGAGTCTAGTAGGGTATGGGTTAGTGTCAGGGATTCAGTATTTCAAAATAAAAATTGAAAAATGAATTCAGTGTGTGTGTAAATATGTGCTACACAAAAATCTTCCCACTCACATCCAGAACAATGCCTTGACATTACCTTCACCCAAGTAAGGCACAATTATAGTAGAAAAGTGTGAAAATCTATGAATACATATATGGAATGGAATATGCTCGGGAGTTCACAACCTTGGAGGTGGTAGAGGCGTTTCCAAAAGTAAAGGACAGGGTAAACACTCCACAAACAAAGAGCTCTGCTGGCCTAAGACTTCTTGGAATACGGCTTCTGAGGTTGGGCACTTGAAATATATGTTGTTGTCATGAGCTTTGGCTTCCTTTGTCGTGAGACCATAAAAGCTGGGTCTGCATCTATGTGACCTGGAAGACATGATTTCTTATATTTCAATGAACATGAGGCAGCAGTGCTCAATTTTCTCTTTGTAGGTAAACTGTGTCCACTGGAGGCTAAGTGTCTCCCGGTGGGGAGAGTGAAGACATTTGATCATCCTCCAATTTTCGTGGTGTTTCTTGCTGCTACACTGGGAATTTGGTACTTGCTTCACACAATATAAGAAGTTCATCTGGGATTCAGTGCTGGAGGGTGTTCTGTCACGTGGGGTGGGTTAGCGTCTGCAGGAGAATGTACCAACCAGGCTTCTATCCCACATAGCTTGTCCCAATAACCATAGCAACCTGATTATGAACATTGCCCTGAAACCTCTCCATATAACAAGATGCCTTTACATACAAGGGAATGGGGGCTGCGCTATATCAGTCACAAGCCATTTGTAAGCCGATAGCCGATCCACATGGCCCCACCATGATGTTTCATCACACACCTGCCCACCACTGCTCTAGGCCCACTACTCAGCAGGCTCCAAATTCCTGGCATCTCGTATTCTACATCATTTTCATAAAACCCAGTCAAACAAGGCACTTTCTGGTATACACATGATCAGCAACAGGACATCCAACGTTTCTGCAGGGCCACCTGGTCATGGGAATTTCCAAAATTTTATGGTATTTATCTAGCAAGTTTTCAAGGATGAAGTTAGAGGCACTGTGGGTTTCAATTCATTCAGGAACCGTTAAGTGTTGAGAAAGCTCATTTCAATGAATGCTCTGGAGAACTCTAAAGTCAAGGCTTCTCAAAGAGTTGCCAACAGGTCACATGAAGCCAGGCCAATTGACGTCTACAATGTGAGGTCCATGTGTGTTTTGACTCTCAACTATGGCTACCAAGTCTTTCAGAATAAAATCATGTGATATTCTGGCTGAGATTCCCAGGCCTCTGTGGAAAGCCACCCTGGGCCTAGATCTCAGTTTCCAAGAGTGAGTCTCATGCGTGGCCTCCTAAAATCCCAACACAATTCATGGCAATACTTCTCTGAGGTCAGTTCCAGTACTCAGTCTCTAAGGGTAAATCATACCAGAGTTCAAGCCCAGGTGGACCCAGTCATCCCTTCCAACTGCCACAAAAATGACCAAAATTAAAATGAAATCACTCCCACAGGGCCATAATCTTCTTCCTTGTAGACACTCATCATAACCTCTAGCTGGAGGTTTTAATGAGCACAAGGTATTGTCCAAAATAAGCTCACTTGCCCCTCATTTGCCTAAAAACATGGTGGCCTGAACACTATTTCTGTGAACCAGGAGTGATCAAATATTGCTGCTGTTAAAGTGTTCCGCTTCTCCAATTTGAGGCCTACTGGCTGAAGCCTATAAATTCTCGATGTGATTTGGAGTCATGAGAAAACCCAAGCACATATGGGCTAGCCTCTGCAGGGATTTCAAAGACTCATTTGACCCAAAGGATCCCTATTCTCACTTGATGGAGGTCAGAAACATAAAACAAGAAGGCAAAAATATTCATCCACAATGACTTCTCTTTTTGTCATTTTGGTTTTGAAATCACATGGGATCTTTCTTTAGATCCATCAGGTGCTGAGAATCTAAGCCACAACCTCATTTAAGGAGAAGAGGCTGAATCAGACACATTCCATTCCAAAGCAATTAAGCAAAGAGCCACAGGTGATGTCCATTCATTTCCATATGAAAACAGTCTTCTTAAGGCTACACAACAGGGTGGCCTGAGGCAAAGACTTTCCTGACATTCAGGGTAATAGAAACAGAAGTAAGCAAATGGCCCAAAGAAGGGTTTCTCCACTGAGACTTTACTGGTCACACTGATAACTGATTTTTCTGAGATGCTCCCATTCCCTTAAGCTCTCCAGTACATGGCCATGTCACAGAGCCTTGTGGTGTTACATATCTGGGACTCAAAACCATGAGCCTATTCTGGAGAGTGGCTGGAAAACACGAAGAAAACAGGAACTTAAGAAGATAGTAGATGTTGCCCATCCATAAGGCAAGCTGCAGTCCATTCATCAATTGGGCAGTAAGAATGCGGCGAAGCTTTCAACTAGAGACAATACATCCATTGATGCATTGTCTTTTCTAATGTCTACAACAACGGATACAGTGGAATACACAGACATAGAAACACTCACCATGTCAAACGACTTACTAGAAATAGTCCACTCCAAACCAAACAAACCACTTTTCCTAGCTATTCTCAGAACATCAGAAAAAAACACAAACTCACACCTACAATGGCAAAGGCACTTCTTTCCCCCAAGTAGGTCTGTGATTATCCGGAGTGTCTTCTGACTGGTGGGCCATATTATGTTCCCCAAAAATGTCCTGTCCTGTTTCAGTTCTGGTCTCCTTGGCCAATTCTGTGAAGTTGTCAGGAGCCAGTGGTTCGCCACTACCTACTTTCTCAGGAAAGGCCCCTCTTCAGAGCTCTGCTGGAATTTGGCCATCCTCACATCAGTAGGTACCAAGAAAGACTGACTATGTCTTTGGGAAAAGCAAACAAGTTAGCCCACTGGGACTCGGAGTGAGACTGACTCTGGGTGCCTGGCTTCCTGGATCCCAAGTTCAGAGAATTACATCACCAAGGAAGTGAAGTGAGGTCACTTCTTTCAGGAACTGAATATGGTCACTGCCTCGGTAACCACTTTGTCCTAACAGTTGCTTCCAAGGTTCCCATGAGATGGAGGCTGCCCCAACATCCTGTGACACATTCAGAAGTTAGAATGGTATATCAACCATAGGCACCCGGGAACAGCTCTCCACACAGGCCTGGATTGGTCCATCTTCTCTACTTTAAGAAGACAGAGGCTGATTCAGACACATCAATTCACCCTGACCAGGTTGTTTGCCATGGAAGATGACTATTGCTCTCTCAGGTCCTACATAGCTGCCTACATATTCTCCAAGGATCATTTCTCCATGGATCTTTTAGGTTCTCAGCAGGTGGAAGATCATCTACATTCCTATATTGTAAGACCCACTCTGTCCCTGCTCTTCTGTACGTTATATTGAAGGAACAGTGTATAGTTAAGGTTAATAATAGGTTTGATTTGGGTTATGAATCATTCTGCGGGATGAATAATGGCATTGGCAACCTGTGATATTTACAAGAGTATATATGTGAAATATAACTATGAAAGCAGAAATCTAGGTAAGATTTGAAGTCCAGAAGGGCACTGGGGACTTGAGTGGGATACTTAGCTTTGAGTTATGTGCTGCACAGATGTCTCAAATAAATCAATATACACTGGCATCGGACCTTGTACTTTGGATGATTGAATGTTGAAGAGAACATCCAGTCAAAAAGCGATAGTCGGTAGGATTAGGAAGGTAGTCTGTAGGTTTAGAAAGAAGAGTGAGTATAAGATTTGGACCAAAAATTCTTTAGCAATAGGGTTTCGGGTAGAGAGTGTATGTAAATGTCAGTACATGTGAAGAGTCAGTCACAATGATGAACTGGGGAAATCATGTAGGAAAGCAGATATCAATAGAGACATTAGGAAATCAAGCAAAGTATAAATTGTGTGATAGGGTTAGACATTTTCAACAGGTTTGAGGTTGTATAGATAATCTTAGGAAGAAACAAATATGTAGTCACCAATAGGATTGATATTTGAGAGCATTAGGCAACCTGGACATGGATGTTTTTAGTAATCCATGCTCACTTTCTATTTAGGCTTTGGTACAATTGTAAGTGTGACCTTTGCTTTTGGTGTCCAGAATATTTCTGTGATAAAATGTGTATGTAGATCAGGTGACATGAGTATTTCTTCCACCATTTTGTGGAGCAATATTTTGAAGACTTATAAATTAGTATGGTCGTACAAAGATGTGTACCCTGTTTCTATGAATATACACATAATGCATGAATAGACCATACTGTGAATAAATAATATAACTGGATCCACTTTAAATAATGGATTGAATAGATATCTGAAAATATATAAGAAATGTTATATTGATATACAATCATTCATTCCAACCAGTTATATATCTAATGATCATCTTAGGGTTATGGTTTATCATGAAGGGTTTGTGAGTTTTGTTTCAAAATTGATTATGGAAATCGAAAAAAATGTATTTGGAAAAAAAGTCTCATGAATAGACCACTGAAGAAACGTAGAGAAATTCATGTGTTCTGGAGCAGGAAGTGATTGAAAGTGAAACAAATGCCTATAAATTTGCTAACTAGTGAATAAAATATATATTCTATGATGTACATAAACTGAAGGAATAGTAATGTACCAGTGTGGAATAAAAATTAACGTCAAAATACACATCATGTTCCATAGTAACCTACATGCATTGATGTTAAACTGGGTCAGTTAATGTAGACATATTAGGATTTGTATGCACCTTTCACTGAAGTTAGTTTTCAGTACTAGGAAACAAATATGTATTTCGGGTGGATGAATATTTCTAAGAATAATCTTGTGAAAAGTTGATTATTAATCCACATACATGAACATGAATGAATTTAGGGATTGTATATAAGACACTTATATTTCATATTTTTTAAAATCTGGAGAATATATATATATATATATATATATATATATATATATATATATACACACACACACACACACACACACACACACACACACACACGAACAGAGACATTAATAAGTAGCAATATATATGCCAATCGAAATTCATCATGAAATATATATCATAAAGATGCAAAAACATTCATTTTACTTAACATGGGTTTATGTATAATGTTGTTCTACTGGGAAGCTCACCCATAGGTTGAATTTTCAGTTCCAACAGGGTTTAGGAGGAGTGGTCACTTCTCACACTTTGTATCTGCTAAGTCATGTAACTCACAAGAATGTACGTGTGATATCACGCAGGATTCTATTTGTGCATATAAAAATACATGTGCTGAATAGGCTCCAGAGAATGGGAGACAGTAATTCACATATTTGTTAACTTTGAAAACACATGGAGAACTATTTCAATTAAAAATTGACTAAATTTATAACACCTACACTTTATCATGCAAATGGCAAGTCGAACTCTGAACTGCATGTACTTATGTACTGTTTGGGTTATTTTTCTCCATCATATTAGGGTTAGTAGTCAGAGTCTAGTAGAATATGGGTTAGTGTCAGGGATTCAGAATTTTGAATGGATAATAGGAAAATTAATCCAATGTGTATGCAAATATGTGCTACAACAAATCTTCCCAGTCTCATCCAGAACCATGCCTTGACATTACCTTCGCCCCAAGTAAGACACAAGTAGAGGAGAAGAGTTACAAAATCTGTGATTACATTTTTGGAATGGAAAATGCTCAAGAGTGCACAAACTTGGAGGTGGAATAGGAGTTTCCAAAAATAAGGACAGGGTACACACTCCACAAACATGGAGCTCTGCTTGCCTAAAACTTTTTGAGAAACTGCCACTGAGGTTGGGCACTGAAATATAGGTTGTTGTCACGAGTTAAGCTTCCTTTGTAGTGAGACCCTCAAAGCTGGGTCTGCATCTATGTGACCAGGAGGACAAAGTTTCTTATTTTACAATGAACACGAGGCAGCAGTGCTGAATTCTCTCTTTGTAGGTAAACTGTGGCCACTGGGGCTTAGTGTCTCCAAGTGTGGACTGTGAAGCCATATGGTCATTCTCCATTTCGTGGTGTTTCTTCCTGCTGCACTGGGAGTTTGGTATTTGCTTCACGAAATACAAGGAGTTCAACTGTGACAAAGTGCAAGAGGGAGTTCTGTCACGTGTGGTGGGTCAGGGTCTGCAGGATGACACAAGAACCAGGCTTCTATCCCACATAGCTTGACCCCTTGACCATAGCAACCTGATTCTGAACAATGTCCTGAAATCGCTCCATATAACAAGTTGCCTTTACACAGAAGGTTCTGCTGGCTGTGCCATGTCAGTCACAAGCCATTTGGAAGCCAATGGCAGATCCACATGGCCCCACCACAGATGTTTTATCACATACCTGCCCAACACTGCTCTAGGCCCACTACTCAACAGAGTCCAACTTACTGACATCTCTGTTCTACACCATTTACATGAAACCCAGTAAAACAAGACACTGAAATATTCATGACCAGCAACAGGTCATCCAAAGGTTCTCCAGTGCCACCTGGTGATGGGAATTTCAAAAATTTCATGGCATTTATCTAGACATTTTTCAAGGATGAAGTTGGAGGCACTGTGAGTTTCAATTCATTCAGGAACCGTTAAATGGTTAGGAAGCTCATTTCAATGAAAGCTCTTGAGAACACTCACAGGTAAGGCTTCCCAAAGAATGGTGAAAAGATCACATGATGTTTAGCTCATTTAGCTCTACAATGTGAGGTCCATATGAGTTTTGACTCTCAACGATGGGTGCCAAGTCTTTCAGAATAAAATCATGTGGTATCCTGGCTGAGAGGCCCAGTGCTCTGTGGAAAGCCACCCTGGGCCTAGAACTCAGTTTCCAAGGGCGACACTCATGCCTGGCTTCCTAAAATCTCAACACTATTCATGGCAATACTTCTCTGAGTTCAGTTGCAGAACTCAGTCTCTAAGGAAATCACACCAGAGTTCAAGCACATGTGGACCAAGTCATCTCTTCTAACCGCCACCCAAATGACCACAATTTAAACCAAAACACTCCAACGTGGCGCTCATCTTCTTCCATATAGACACACATAATAACCTGTGGCTAGAGTTTTCCATGAGGGGCACAGCTCAAGTCCGTGTCCAAAATAAGCTCTCTTGCACCTAAATTGCCTAATTCAGGGTGGCATGGACACCCTTCTTGTGAACCAGGAGAGATCAAATAGGCCTCCCATTAATACTGCTCCACTTCTTCAATTTGAGGTCAACTGACTGTGGGGTTTGGATTCTTTATGTAATTTGGAGTCTTGAGAAAACCCAAGCAACCATGGGCGAGCCTCTGCAGGGCTTTGAAGATCTCATTTGACCCAAAGGATCCCTATTCTGACTTGATGGAGTTCAGGAAAGTTACAGAGGAAGGCGAGAGACTTCATCCACAAGGACTGCTCTGTGGCCATTTTGGTCTTGGATGTACACATGGGATCTTTCTTTATATCCATCAGAAGGTGAGAATCTAAGCCACAGCCTCACACAGGGCAAATAGGCTGATTCAGACACATCCTCTCCAAAGCAATTAAGCAAAGAACCACAGGTAATACCCATTCATTTCCATTTGAAAACTGTTTTCTTCAGGCTTCACAAAGTGGTGGCCTGAGGAAAAGACCTTCCTGACATTCAGGGCAACAGAAGATTAGGTAATCAAAAGGCCCCAAGCAGGGTTTCTCAACTGAGACTTTACTGGTAACACTGATATCTGAGTTTTCTGAGATGCTCGCCATTCCCTTTAGCTATCTAGTACATGGTCATTTCAAAGAGCTTCGTGGTTGTACATATCTTAAACACAAAACCATGAGCCTATTCTGGAGAGTGGCCAGAATTCAGGAAGAAAACAGGATCTTAGAAAGATAGTAAGTGTTGCCCATCAATAAGGCAAGCTGCAGTCCATTAATAAATTGGGAAGGATGAATGCTGGGAAGCTTTCTAGCTGACAGGACATATTCATTGATGCATTCTCTCTTCTAATGTCTACAACCACGGGCACAGTGGGATACACTGACATAGAAAAACTCGCGTTGTCAAATGACTTACTAGAAACCGTTCACTCCAAAAAAAAACAAACCTTCTTTCATACCTATTCTCAGAACATGAGACAAAACCACAAACTCACACCCACATCACAAAGGCACCTCCTTCCCCCATGTAGGTCTGTGACTATCCGGAGAGTCCTCTGACTGGTGGGCCATACTATGTTCCAGGAAATGGCCTGTTCTTTCTCAAATCTGGTCTTTTTGGCCAACTCTGTGAAGTTTTTAGGATCCAG
Source organism: Callospermophilus lateralis (assembly GCF_048772815.1). Lineage (NCBI taxonomy): Eukaryota > Metazoa > Chordata > Mammalia > Rodentia > Sciuridae > Callospermophilus > Callospermophilus lateralis. Next base: position 278,576 of record NW_027516898.1, read on the forward strand.
TGGTGAGCCAATGCCTGCTTTCTCAGGAAAGCCCCCTCTTCATAGCTTTTCTTGCATTTGGCCATCCTCACATCAGTAGGTCCCAAGAAAGACTGAGTCTGTCCTTGGTAAATCAAAATAAGTTTGACAACTGGGACTGGGACTGGGACTAGCTCTGGGTGCCAGGCTTCCTGGATTCCAAGTTCAGAGAGTTACATCACCATAGAAGTTAGGTGAGGTCACTTTCTTTAGGAACTGAATGAGGTCACTGCCTTGACAACAACTTTGTCCTAACAGTTGCTTCCAAGTTTCCCATGAGAAGGAGGCTGCCCCTACTTTCTGTGACACTTTCACAAGTTAGAATCGTATGTCACCCATTGGCATGCAGGAGCAGCTCTCAACACATCCCTGCTTTGGTCCATCTTCTCTACATTAAGAAGAGAGTGGCTGATTCAGACACATCCCTTCATCATGAGCAGGTTGTTTGCCATGGAAGACTTTTGCTCTCTCAGGTCCTTCATATTTGACTACATCTTCTCCAGGGATCATTTCTTCAAGGACCTTTGATGTTCTCAGCAGGTGGAAGATCCTCTATATTCCTGTATTTTAAGACCAACTCTGTCCCCGCTCTTCTGTAAAATTAGATTGAGAGAACAGTGTATGGTTAGGGTTAATAACAGGTTCAATTTGGGTGAGAAGAGAAACTACATGGTTGAGCAAACAGGGTCCTACAGTTAACAATAATATGAGAATTATTAATGGACCAGCCTGGGTGGATAAAAGTGTAGTTAACTAGGTGAACTATGTGAACCAAGACTCAAACCTCTCTTTGGGGGCCTCTGTCTTTCTTTGACACTCTTCAAGTAATTTTCTTAATTTACTCATAGATTCTTTTACAATTCCAGTATTGTCGGCATAAAAAACATCATTCTTTCCTCAATGCAAACAAAAAGGCACCCTTCTCTCATGAAGAGGAGGTCCAACACTCGCCTGCTCTGTAAACAACTTCAGAGAGAGAGAGGTTAAAATTCCTGTAAAGCTGTGATGTCGGTTTTTAATGTCTTTAAGCTTTGGTCTATTTCTGCTTCTAATTGTGTCTTTGTTGTGTCTCATGGACTAGGGCAGTTGTTCCTGTGCCCACCCCTTCAGCAACTATTATTCCTAATAGGATGGCTAAAGTGAGGAATACAGGTTCCCGGTGGAACCGGGTTGTATGCCCCCCCTATTTGATCTTTAAATGAACCTGCGTCCTGATAGAGCACTCTGGAAAACATCTGCATCATTACATAATTAATCGCAACTATTGACCACTTTATGAAAACATAAATAATGTTAAAGTGTATAGAATTATACTGTTGTAGAGACGGACAAGGAAAGGCACCTAAGATAGCACCAAAGACAGGAAAGGAGTTTTATTTGTTTGCATCCGTATTGAGAGGGCATTGCTTCTGTTGTAATCAATTAATCCCCTGAACCCCAAGTTTTGGTAGTTTTAGTATTTGTACCCAACATGTAAGGGAAGGGGCTCAGAAGTTCACAGTCTGCAGAAATTCACACAAATCAGGTTTTGTTTCTGTTTTTTTTTCCTCTGTTCTGTGCACGTAAACTTTTCAATTACACCTTGGAATGGGAGAGCTTTTTTGTCTCTTTTTTTTCCTCCTTGCCAGCTGTCACCATGGAGCCCAGTTGGTAACTTTTTTATCTTAGAAATGTAGCAATCTCTCTGAAGCCCCAGCTCAAGGCCAGAGTCCTTGTTCACATATTTTGTGAAAAACTGGTAAGGCGATGTCTAGCTTAGGGGTGGTGATTTTTCCAGCCAGTGGCCAAGTAGAACAGGGCAACATGAAGAGTGGAAGTTTATCTCCACTGAACTTTTTCAGAGGGACTCTTTTGCTGAAAGCCCTAAAGTAAGCCTTGGTAAAGACTTCTGGAGAAGGTCATTTAAGACATTTCTGTGGACCTGGTACAGAGGGGGATTACAGGGAAGGCGATGCTGAGAGCAGCTCCGTGGATCTGAGAATGAGGAAGGAGAGATGCCAAAGAATAATGGGAAAGGGGTTTGGGATTTTCCTAGAACAAAAACTTGAGCAGTAGAACAGGTAGAGCAGAGTGGAAGACGGGAGTGAGTATTCCAAAAAGCCTGTGAGGGACTTTAAATTCTTAGAAACCTGTTTTCAGTGATGACAAATCAACTTTAAAGGTCATTTTCATTACATCTTGGATAGGGGTCTGAGGGCTCTTCTCAGCTGGTTTGAGCTTTGGCTAAGCTTGCTAGAGGACTTGGTGGGACCTAGTGCAGACACTGACAGGAAAAGAGAGGAGTGGGTGGAGGGGTACCTCGGTACCTGCTTCCTCAGCAAGGGGGCAATGTTCTGAGATCCAGCGGAGGTTTGGGTTTTTGATCTAGTAATTGGAGGGGAGAAATCAGGTTGCGGAGGTGGGAATGAAAGCAGAGAGTCTAGAGCAGAAGGCTGAGGGTGAGGAACTATTGGGGAAGCATAGTACAGGATGTGAGCGAAGGAGGAAAAAGGATTCCACATAGGGGAATTTCCCCCTTTTGAGCACTTGCCGAAGTTAAAAATGTCATGCAGAATTTGAGGATCTAGAGAACCCTCTGGGGGCCATAGTTTTTGGTTGTCTAATTGGTAATATGGCCAATGCTGTGTACTGAATTTGATGAGGAGTTTGGGTTACACCAGGCAGCCCCTGTATGCTCACATCACCATGACTTACACAAGAAGTCGGCTTTTCCCCCACAAAGCCATGGCTGTTTGTCGCTTTGATAGTCTGCCGGGCATACATAGTAATATAGGCTAGCCAACCTGCATCTGGCTCGCGTGTCCCTGCATCCCTAATGTTTGTTTCAATTATCTATGGTACGGAAGGTATTTAATGGAATTTTAGTGAGATCCTCTTCATCAGGCATGTCTCAATAGGAAAGACCTATACCGAGCTGAAAAATGTCTGGGTGGAGAGATAGTCACCAGGTCCCTAAGGGGGCTGTTAAGGTCTCTTTAATGGTTCTATTTATTTTTTCTACCTGTCCTGAGTTCTGGGGTATATAAGCATAATGTAACTTCCAATTAATCCACAGGGTTCTGGTTAACACCTGACTTACCTGGGCCATGAAAACCAATCCATTATCAGTCCATTAGGCAGATCGTATCTTGGAAAAATAACTTTCAGGATCTTCTTGAAAACCATTTGCGCCTTTTTTTTTTTTTTTTTTTTTTTTTTTTTTTTGTGTGTGTGTGTGTGTAAGGCTTCAATCCATCCTGAAAATGTATCTACAAAGACTAGGAGATATTTAAGTTCATACCTTGCTGGCTTAATTTTAGTAATGTCCACTTTTCAGAATTGTCCTGGTCTGGTCCTCATAGGTGCTTTCCTCTAGGAAACTTGGAAGGGTAAGCATTACCCAATTGACGGACCCGACAGGCTTTTGTTACCCGTTCAGTTATTTCCTTTCACTGTGAGTTGGTTAGTGGAAAACTCTGTTCTTAATCTTACAGTAATGCCTGCAGTTTCTTTGAACCAAGGTGAGTGAGTTGATGTACATTTTTAACGTAGTGTAGGGCTTGCTCTAATTGCAGGCTGAGCTCAGTGAAGTTGAGGCGTTCAGTGTCAGTGTCCTTAGATGTTATCAAAAACTTCCTGGTCCTCAGGGTTTCATTGGAATTGGGCATCTTCCTTTAACAGCGGGTATAATGGAGCAGCTAAGGACGCAAACCCAGGTATCCATAACCTGCAAAAGCCAGCAGTCCCAAGAAATTCTCTGAGTTGTCTGCTGTAAGATGGGGGTGGTATCTACATAATGGTTTGTTTTCTGGGCTGAGTGAGCCATCGTTTACTGCCCCTAAGGGAATAGCCCAGGAAGATTACTTCATGCTAGCAAATTTGGGCCTTTTTGGTCGAAACTCTATACCCGAGTTGAGCAAGCTCATATAATAGTGCTTGGGTCCCAGACTCACAGTTTTCCTTGGTGTTGGCTGCCAGTAGCAGGACATCCACGTATTGAAGCTGGGTAAACTCAGGGTGTGTAGTTCTGAAGTTGTTGAGATCTCTGTGGAGGGCTTCATCAAAGAGAGTGCGGGAGTTTTTGAACCCCTGTGGGAGTCTAGTCCAAGTTAGTTGACCAGACGTTTTGGTTTCTGGGTCTACCCACCAGAAAGCAAACAGCAACTGACTATCTTTATGCAGAGGCAAGCAAAAGAAAGCATCTTTTAAGTTCAGAACAGTATATAATTTCCCCTCAGGGTTCAGAGTGCTAAGCAGATTGTACCGATTAGGTACCGTGGGGTGAATGTCCTGCCCTCTTTTGTTGATCTCTCTTAGCTCTTTAATGGGGCGATAGTTCCCGCTCCCTGGCTTTTTTTTTTCCTAGTAGCAGGGGAGTGTTCCAGGCCGATTGACAGGGCCTTAGGACCCCTAATGCCAGATATTTCTGAATATGGGGCCTTATCCCACCTTTAGTTTTTTTGCTTAGAGGATATTATTTGACATTGACTGGGGAGACTGAGGTTTTTAACTCCACTGTTATTGGAGATTGTTTCACGGCCAGGCCTAACCCAGCAGTTTTTGCCCAGGCATCTGGGTAATCTGTTATCCATTTTTGGGGTAGCTTGCCTGTTTGATCAGACTTGGGGCATGTGAATGGTGGATGTTCATCTTCTACTAATATAGTTAAAGCCGTGACTATAGGAGTTTTTGCTGAAGTATTTAGAAATTTCATTTGGGGGCCTTCATGGTTAAAAGTTATTTTGGCCCGGAGCTTGATGAGCAGATCTCTGCCCATCAATGGGTCCAGGCATTCTGGGATTCCTAGGAAGGAGTGATGGATTTTTCCTTTCCCCAGGTCCATGGTCCTCTTAGTTGTCTAAGCCTGATATTTACTGTCATCATCCCTTTGAACTAGAGACCTTTTATTTGATAGAGGGCCCAATGGGGCCTTAAGGGCTGAGTATACTGCTCCTGTATTCACTTCAAAGTTTACTGGAGTCCCCTCCACTTCAAAAGTTACCCTGAGCTAGGGGATGGGATCTGAGCCCTGACTTTCTTAGTCATCCTCCAGAGTCAGAATGGCCAGCTGGCGTGGCTGTCTCTTTATAGGGAACTCTATGGCCCAGTATCCTTTTTCTTTAGAGTAGGCACACTGATCTGAGGCCAGGGGTGGCCTCTGGCATGGGCCCTTCCTGTCACCCTATGTCTTAATTTCTGGCCTCTTTCTTGTTGTGATCAGGACCTTAGTCAATGCCTTAGTCTGTCTTTTGGTTCTCTCATCCTCCCTTTGCTCCCTTTCTTTCTCCCTGTTTCTCTCTTATAGTATACTTTCTTGGCTTCTTTGACAAAATCTCTCTTTTAATTTTTTTTTTTAATATCCATGGCAGCTTGCTCAATTAAGGCCATCGTGACAGATGCCTTTTAATCTGCTGCCTGAGGATCGAAAGGAGTATATCTCTTATATGCCTCCATGATTCTCTCTAGAAACATAAATGGAGATTCATCAGGCCTTTGAATAATTTCTCTTACCATGGCCAAATTAGTTGCTCACCCAGCGGCCACTTGGAGACCCGCTGTTAGAGCCTGGCAATAATTGAACAGATGCTCCCTATCTTCAAAGGTGTTGGGGTCCCAGTTGGGTGGGTTTAAGGAGAAGCCAGCTTTGATTAGGTTGGGAAGTTGTGTTGGTCGCCCATCAGGTCTGAGGATATTTTTTTCTACATTCCAGGAGATTTTTCTCTCATTGCTCTGTCATGAAGAGAGTCACTAGGTGGTGTTGGCAGTCACCTCAAGTAGGCAGGTGTGAAAACGTCGGTGAGTTCTCTGAGTTCTTTTAGCCGGGCCAGCTTCCTCCAGGGAAAGAGGGGCTGTGTGTGCCGCGGGACAGTCATCTGGATGACGCTGGGCCAGCCTAGCTTCCTCGAATGGTGGAGAGGCTGAGTCAGCAGAAGGGGAATCACTTAGAGGGTGTTAGGGGTTGGGAGACGAGGGCAGATGATAAGGAGGGGGTGGTGAGTCCAGTAGAGTCTTGAGACTCAGGGAGAACAGAGGGTGGAGGAGGAGGAGCAGAGAGGTTGAGATAGAATCGTGGGGGAAGGAGTAGGAGTAGGAGCAGGGACAAGGAAAGGCTTGACCCATGGAGGAGGAGATTTGTAGAGGTACTGACAAGTTAAGATATATGGCTGTTGATCTGGATGTCTATGTGGCACCTGCTGAAAGACAATATCTCGGACTTTTCAAATAAGTGCGAAGTTGAAAGATCCTTCTAGGAGCCATCCGACTGCAATGGTGGGTCATTCTGAGACACAGAATCTGCCAGGTCTGGCGTTTTACTGAAAAAGAAAGATTCTGAGCCCTTAAGCAGATTTTGGTCCAGTGATTAAGGGTCAGGGACAGAGGCATTGAAATGATCTGTCCCATAATGAAATATACACAGACACTGAAAGCAACGACACACAACACAGACAAGACAAGACAATAAAGACAGGCAATGGACGTCCAATACTGAGCCCAGGACTGACTAGTCGGCAAAACCTGAAGGGCTGGCAATACCGAATCAGAAACAAAATATCACTGAGTCGAGGAGACTATTGTTCCACGATTTCCCGAGTCTATCCCCCAGGGACATGGCCTGTGGCTCTGTGACATGTGTGTCAGCCACCATGGGAGAGAGCTCACGTTCTTTACCAATAGCCGTTTTGCCATACCCTAACCAGAAGCCTGAAACGAGAAAGCACAAGACAGTGTCCCAAGTAAGCTCCCTTTCCCCTCATTTACCAAAAGTCAGGGTGGCCTGGACACCCTTCCTGTGAACCAGGAGTGATCAAATATGCCTGCCGTTAACACAGCTCTGTTCTCCAATTTGAGGCCTACTGACTGTCGGTTTAGATTCTTTATTTGAATTGGATTCATAAGAAAACCCAAGAACCTATGGGCTAGCATCTGCAGGGCTTTGAATAACTCATTTGACCCATTTGTTCCCTATTCTCACTTGAGGGAGGTTAAGACCCTTATGGAGGAATGCGAGAGACTTCATCCACAATGACTGATTTTTGGCCATTTTGATTTGGATCCACACATGGGATCTTTCTTACGATCCATCAGGTGCTGAGAATCTAAGCTCTAGGCTCACACAGGGCCAAAGGGCTGATTCAGACACATCCCTTTCCAAAGGAATTAAGCAAACAGCCACAGGTGATGCCCATTCATTTCCGTTTGAAAACTCTTTTCTTCAGGAATCTCGAAGGCGTGGCCTGAGGCAAAGACCTTCCTGACATTCAGGGCAACAGAACAATAGGTAATAAAAAGGCCAATTGCAGGGTTTCTCCACTGAGACTATCCTGGTCACACTGGTATCTGAGTTTTCTGAGATTCTTGCCAATTCCTTCAGCTATCCAGTACATGTCCATGTCACGGTGCTTGGAGGTGCTACATATCGTGGACACAAAAGCATGAGTCTATTCTGGAGAGTGGCCAGAATTCAGGAAGAAAACAGGAACTTAGGAAGATAGCCGGTGTTGCCCATTGATAAGGCAAGCCCTAGAGTATTCATTAATTGGGCAGGATGAATGCTGGGAAGCTTTCTAATAGACAGGAAACATCCATTGATGCATTCTCTTTTCTAATGTCTACAACCATGGACACAGTGGGATACACAGACATAGAAACACTCGCCTTGTCCAACAACTTACTAGAAACAGTTCACTCCAAACCAAACAAACCGACTTTCCTACCTATTCTCTGAACATGAGACAAAACCACAAACACACATCCACACCCACAAAGTCACCTCCTTCCCCCAAGTAGGTCTCTCACTCTCCAGAGTGTCCTCTGACTGCTGGGTCATACTGTGTTCCCACGATATGGCCTGTCCTGTTTCAGATCTGGTCTCCTTGTCCAACTCTGTGAAGTGGTCAGGAGCCAGCTGTGAGCCACTACCTGCTTTTTCAAAAAAGGCCCCTCTTCAGAGTTTTCCTGGCATTTGGCCATCCTCACATCAGTAGGTACCAAGAAAGACTGACTCTGTCCTTGCTAAATCGAAGCAAGTGAGACCACTAGGACTGGGACTGGGATTGGCTCTGTGTGCCTGGCTTCCTGGATCCCAAGTTCAGAGAGTTCCATTACCAAGGAAGTGAGGTGAGGTCGCATCCTTCAGGAACTGAATGAGGTCACTGCCTTGGCAACCACTTTGTCCAAACAGTTGCTTCCAAGAGTACCATGAAAAGGAGGCTGACCCTACATTCTGTGGCACTTTTGCAAATTAGGATGGTATATCAACCATAGGCACCAAGGAACAGCTCTCCACTCAGGCCTGGTTTGGTCCATCTTCTCTATATTAGGAAGAGAGCCTTTAGTCCCGGGAGCATTGCAGTGAACCTCTGCACTAAAACTATTAGCAAGCACCTGATGGAGGAGGCCTCCATAGGTAAGTGGCGCCTTTATAACATCTGATATCCGGTTAAGGGAGATCTCTTCTGATGACAGAGATGTGGCCTGGGGAGGCTCACATATACTCCTGTCCAGGACAGTAACAAGAATAGTTCTGTCCTCTGTTCTGTTCTGTAGGAAATTCCTCTGGAAGTGTAGAGGGGTGCCGACGGGCACGCACGCGCTCCTACCCTGGAGCTTTAGCAAGATGTTGCACTGTACCACTGTTTTTCTGTTTAGGAACCGGGTTTCTGTTTTTCTTTTTGTGTGTGTGTGTGTGTGTGTTTTGTTCTGCGTTCTATTTTTTTTGTTTGTTTGTTTGTTTGCTTTTCTTCATTTTGTTGTGTGATTTTGGTTGTAAAAACTTAAGGATATTGGACGTGAAAATGGGTAATAAAGAGAGTAAGCCTGACACCCGTTTGAACTGTGTTTTAAGGAACTGCGATGAACTTTACCCCCCTTTGTTTAGCAGGATGATAGAAGCCCCTAGCTGGCTGCCTGGAGCACAACCATTGCAGAGGGCAATGCCTGCTGGGGACCTAAGAACTGAGTATCTCCCAGGTTAACAAGTGAAACTCCTTTAAAACCCCTTGTCCCTCCAGATCAAGAGAGTCACAACATTTGGCAGAGTCCCCTGTGTTTCTCCTTTGTTAGCAAAGCAATTAGCCTCCCCTTTTCTTTTTCTCAGAACCCATTCCTCATTATTTAATTGGTATAAATTGGCTTCTAGGTCAGGAACCGAACTTTAAGTTACAAATTTGGTACCCCCTCTCCGCCCCAGAACTTTGTGAGAGCTGTCTACTGAAATGTTAGGAGATGGAGCTTGCTTGGGGTGGAACTGAACCAGAGGAGCTAATTCTGTAAGTAAAAGGAGGGACTGAGGGACCCCCAGCAGCTGCCAAAGCCCTGTTGATTCAGGGAATACCCTCCTTCCTTCCGTGCACTGTAAGGATTATGCCACCTCTGTCTTGTTAAAAAAGAGAAAAAGAAAAAGGGGACACTAAATTCAGTAAAGTCACCATATAGACACTTTATTTTATATTTCAGGTTGCCCCTCTGTTAAAACATCTGGTCTCCCCCGTGGTGCCACTGGTGTAGTAGATTTTTTCTCTTATCTGCTCTGGTTTAAAGGATTCTGTCTGACAACCATAGTCTCTACCTCCTTTCTGTCTGTCTTGTGTCTTTGTTTCTGGTCCTTTAAGACATGTGCAATAATGTGTTGATATTATAAATTTTTTCTTGGGAATGATCTTAGCTGAATGTGTGTCTAAATGATGATGTTTTATCATAAAAAAACTGGTATCTGAATGGGTTTTTGAAGCATTGCACAATCTTGCAGTTAAAAGTCGGGTTTAGGTCATTGTTTAGTTTAAGATTTCAGGTAATTCATGCCAGAGAACTTAAATACTTAGGATGGAAAACTGAAGAACTCTACTTCCAAGTTGGCAAGTAACTTCCCAATCATTCACTTTTTTTTTTTTTAACCAATTTTGAATTCGGTAGCCAGAGAAAATGTCACTGTGTCTACCAGTGCATTAATTTGGACAAGGATAGTAAACCATAGTATGGTATCTGTTGACAAAATAAGATGTAAAGACATAAAATTTTGTGAATTGTATCTTGAACTTGTATCATAATTTTCAACACCCCAACCGGAAAATTATGGTTAATATGCCTTAGGCCTGAGGTGTCTGCTCAGAATAGCAGTTTTTTTCCTGCTCCTTCCAGACCTCAGCCATGACTCATGTTGAAATGCAAATGAAAAAAGCCTGCAAGCTTAGTAGGAGACTGATTTGATGCCTAACGGAAAAAAAAAGTAAATTGTATGGTATTTACTAATTACTGGCCAGTCATTTTTTCTAGGACTCTTACTGTTTTCCTTAGATACTTTATTATTTTTGAGCTCATGATTCTGAGCATACAGACCTAGGTTAATGTTTTTCTGATCAGTTTTATCTTTGACCAACTGTGGACTTTTTGAAACATTGCAATAGATATTTAACCTGTGAAAAACTACAAGGCCTTTACTATTATTATGTGTGCACAATTTTGTTATGTGTTGTCTGTCTATATAGACATATATCCGTATATCATATATATGATACACAAATTAACATATATAAGGAGCGCTCATAAAAAAAAGCGCTCATAAAAACAAATTTTAAAAAGTGGATCCAAAGATCTTTAGTTCACGTGGTTTAAATGTTTCAATTTACATCGGATAAACAGATAAAAATAAATGTTTTTAAATTTAAGCTTACAAATTTTTCTAGGTGTTCAAAAATCTAATAAAATATTAATATCTACAAAACGTCTAATGTGCCTTGGTTCTAGAACATTTTCTTCAACATAAAAATGGTTTACACTGTTCAATACATTTCTCTAATATTTTGATAAATAAGTAAAGTAAATTTGATATGGGATTACTCATTCGTGAGTACTTTTGTTAGAAATCTGATTCATTTACTAAGGTCTGTATAAGTTTTTACTAAACTCTTTATAAGGTTTTAAAAATCAGTCATGTGTTAATGAGACAAAAATTTTTTGAAACATAAGTTTACCCATAACATTGTGTTTATTAAGTTTTATTTTTTCTAGAGCAAGGAACCATAAAAATTAAAAAACTTATTAAATCAGAACTGTTATTTTAGAGCATTGTACTGCCATTTCTTTAAAAGCTAAACTTGGTTAATGTAGAAACATCAATGTAATTGTGATGCTATTAATGTTTTCATATCTTACAGGTATGCAAGTCTGTAAGGTAGAAACTTTAAAAGAGCATTATATCAAGCTGGTGTTCTGAAGTTGTATGGTAAAAAAATATATTGGAGATTTATTTACCTGTTATCAATAAGATATGTAAAGTTTTATGTTACTTTTTACATTGTGGAACAATTTAAATGTATTTTTAAGTTAATGAGAGCCTAATCTATGTAAAAGTTGAAAACTTTTAGGCTTTCTTTAATTCATGTTTTAAATGTGATATTATATGGTGTTAGCTAATGTTCATGAGACCACAAACAATTTATGTAAACTTTGTCAATGTTGCTTTTAATTTTTACTTTTTAATAAAAACAACCCCATACCATTATTGTCATCTGGTAATAACAAAAGGGTAATCAAAGCAATATAAACAAATACTTTAGGATTATACTCCTAAACAAAAACACCTAAAAAAACAAAACTGCCTTCTCAATAATTCATGACTTCATTGATCATTTCTAGTTAGAGACACTTGGTAGCAGAGTAATATTATCTCCTTTTGGTACACAGTGACCCAGTTCTGTTCTTTACTTTGTTTTAAATCAATTTCTTCTGCATCATCTGATGAGAGGTTCATATACTTCTTAAAACCAATGATTGAGCCCTCAACCTGCACATTCACTTGCTCATAGAGCCAAACCTGAAATTGGGAACTATTTTGCAAGTGTCTGAAGATGAAGTTGATGGGTTACACCTTCACTGTCTGTACATTTTGACCTTGGCCACAGTACACTAAAATGGAAGTTCACAAACACCACAATGACCTAGAGGCTCCTCACATAGAAACTTACAGATCTGGTATACTGTTTTCTAGAAACCCTTCCAAATTATAAAGTAATTCTAATAATCCATGTTTATCATAATTTTTCCTACCAATAACCAATCCTGAGTATGAACTATTAGTTTCTTAAGGAGTAGATCTTCCCAGACCCCCAAACAAAAAAAATAAATAAATAAAGTAAAGATCAGCTTTAGAACTAAAATGCTTAAGATTTATAAAGAGCCCTGCCTTACCTGAGATAAGGCTGTGTGTCCCATCTTACTATATGTGAGAATGACTATGAAACAAGTACGTCAGATAATATTTCTTTAAAGTTATGTTAAAAACATAAAAAATGTCAAGATTCCTAGGATCTCAAACAGGGGATATAATGTAATACTCAGCCAAAAAATTTAGGGTAGCTATTACACGAACTAAGTATTTTTACTTTTGTTAATTTTAGTTGAAATTTTCTTATAAGTTATCTAAAGATTCCCTGTTAGTGTTTTACAAATGTGTTGCTTTAAGAACACAACATGGGTTTATTCAAGATAATAAGTCATCACCTACAATACAGACAGAATAATACAGATCCCAATTAATAAAAAGATAATTATAAAGTTATAGACATTAAAGTCCAGTACTCTTAATATAAGGCTGTTAAAATTAATTTGCTGGATGTTTAAGATTAGGATTTAAAATTAAAGTTAAATGAAAAGGGCCAAGAAAACCAATATTTGGCTCTTACCCTCTGAGTCAATCTGAATCCAGGGAACAGGGGACTTCTCTAAAGAGCTTTGCAACTCTGAGCCACATAACCTCCTGATCAGGGAGATTAATGAGACCACTGGAGAACAGAAAGCCAATCAGTGCATTTGTTATGAAGAGGAGAGTCATCAGAGAAAGGAGATATCCCTGATGCTTCTGAGGGAAGCCAAATGGTCAAGCAAGACCTGGACCCACCTAGCGCAAATGGCACTAGCAGAATTGAAAATGTGCTCTCATTTTTCCAGAACTGACTCCCATAAAGCTCAGCTGACTGTTAACAATAGATAGAAACAAAAGTCCGTTTGAGTGCTTCATCTTAAACACTTTGGAAAGACAGTTAAGACCAAAATACAGCCATTCCTGGGCATTTTAAATAATAATAATAATAATAATAATAATAATAATAATAATAATAATAATATTTTAAGGTATGCACTTTATTTTAGCCTCCCAAAATAAGTAAGACTGGAGGCTACAAAGAAGGATTCTCAGACAGGAATGCCTGATACTTATAAAAAGAGACTATCAAGAAGAACTGCCACAGGCAGAAATTTTTAATTTAAGGCCTGCAGATATTCCTAACCAACACAGGTAGGCTTGGTGTTTGCTAGTACGATTATCCAGCCCTGAGTAACAGAATTAAAGGTTTCTCTATTAGACGCAGAGGTCATACTAGAAAAAGGATTTTACAAGATCAGATGACATTACATTGTTAAACTGTATCTTATGGGGAAGGACAACTGTAACACTAAAAGTTAAATATTAATTTGATAGTCCTGATAACTGGGGATATTAAAGACTGGTGAGGGAACTTCTATACAGTAACATGTTCCGGCTGCTGCAACATTTATTCAGTACTCATGGTTTTTGTTTCTCTCATAGAAGAACCCATCCCCAGATGACTTTACAACCTGTTCTTCCCCAACCAGACTTCAATCCGAAATGACTTCTAAAAGGCAACTCATGTCCCCCAACTGACTTATAAAAGGCAACTCATGTCCCTCACGCCATGCCCACTCACTTCACCCTGTCTCAGGTTAGAAGAAGAAATAATGATTGACGCCACTCTTCTTACAACAATGGAGAGAAAGATAAGTAGACTATCAATATAAGTAATTAATTAAGTCTGGTAAAATCAGGGAGATCGGTTTTGGGTAAGTTCTAAAAATTTGGAGAATCTTACCTGAGGGATTAAAATTTCCTCAGTGCTCTTCCCCTAATCTATTAAAGATTTGAAAGGGACACAGAGAAAAGGGGGAAATGATAGACCCAACCTGATCTTTTATTAAAATTGAGAGCCATCTTGCCACAAAGCCATGAAAAGGTAATTTTGGCTTTACCATAAATTACTGCAAATTCTGAACCTGCTTGAAATGCCTGCCCGTGCCTTGAACTCACGCATGCCCGGCTCTCTGATCAGATAGCAGCCCTCTCTGAAACTTTAGTGACACATCATAAATATTTGCCTTCTCTGGCCAGACAACATCCCTCTCTGAGGCTCTAATGGTCCTCTGAATTCTGATGTAGGGACAGCAAAAAAAACCTAAACTACCATTAGTGTGATGCTTGTCAGAGTTCTGTTATCTGTAACACCCCTTTTGTGTAACTTTCTGGGCTATAAAGCTGGGCTGTAGGAAAGCTGGGGTTGCTGTCTTGTTCCGGCTGTTTTGGGAGGGGAGGCAGCATGAAAGGTAGAAATAATAAGATTAATTTAATATGATTTTAATTAGAGTCAGTGGTCTTTTCTTGTGTCGTGGTCTAACAATTAACACTCCAAAAACATGAAGCTCTGACAGCCTAAAGACTTCTTGAGGAACTTCCTCTGAGGTTGGGCACTTGAAATATATGTTGTTGTAAGGAGCTTTAGCTTCCTTTCTAGTGAGACCATCAAAGATGGGTTTGAATCTATGTGACCTGGAGGACATGGTTTCTTGTATTCTAATGAACATAAGGCAGCAGTGCTGAATTTTCTCTTTGTAGGTAAACTGTGGCCACTGGGTGCTAAGTGTCTCCCCGTGTGGACTGTGAAGCCATTTTTTCATCCTCCACTTTTCGTGGTGTTTCGTGCTGCTGCACTGGGAGTTTGGTATTTGCTTCATGAAATACAAAGAGTTCAATTGGGACCCAGTTTTGGAGGGAGTTCTGTCACTTGTGGTGGGTCAGGGTCTGCAGGAGAATGCAACAACCAGGTTATATCTCACAGAGCTTGCCCCCTTGTACATAGAAATCTGACTCTGAACTTTGCCCTGGAACCTCTCCATGTAACAAGATGCCTTTACATAGAAGGTTCTGCTGGATGCACAATGTCAGTCACAAGCCATTTGGAAGGCAATGGCAAATCCTCATGGCCACACCACAGATGTATTATTACACACCTGCCCACCACTGCAATAGGCCCACTACTCAGCAGGCTCCAACTTACTGGCATCTTTGTTCTACACCATTTTCATGAAACCCGGTCAATCATGGCATTCTCTTGTACACTAATGATCAGCAACAAGACATCCAAAGGTTCTCTAGTGCCACCTGATTATTGGAATTTCAAAAATTTCATTGTATTTATCTAGCTACTTTTCATGGATGAAGTTGGAGACACTGTGGGTTTCAGTTCATTCAGGAACCATTAAATGGTGAGGAAGCTCATTTCAATGAAAGCTCTGGAGAACTCTCACAGGCAAGTCTTCCCATAGAGTCTTCAAAAGGTCACATGAAGCCAGGCCCATTGAGGTCTTCAATGTGACGTCCAAGGGTGTTCTGATTCTCAACTATGGCTGCCAAATCTTTCAGAATAAAATCATGTGATATCCTAGCTGAGATTCCAAGGCTCTGTGGAAAGCCACCCTGTCCTTGATCTCAGTTTCCAAGGGCGAATCCCATGCGTGGCCTCCTAAAATCTGAACACAGTTCATGGCAATATTTCTCTGAGATCAGTTCCAGAACGCAGACTTTAAGGGGAATCACACCAGAGTTCAAGCCCAGGTAGACCCAGTCATCACTTCCAACCGCCACACAAATGACCACAATTAAAACCAAAGCACTCCCACAAGGCCCTCATCTTCTTCCATATAGACACTCATCATAACCTGTGGTTCGAGGTTTCCATGAGGGGATCAGTCCAAGACAGTGTACAAAATAACCTCCCTTGCCCCTCATTTGCCTAAAGTCAGGGTTGCCTGGACACCCTTCCTGAGAACCAGGAGTGATCAAATAGGCCTGCCATAAATACTGCTCTGCTTCCCGAATTTGAGGCCTACTGACTCTCGGGTATATATTCTTTATGTGAATTGGAATCATGAGAAAACCCAAGCACCTATGGGCTATCTTCTGCAGGGTTTGAAGAACTCATTTGACACAAAGGATCCCTATTTTCAATTGATGGAGGTCAGGAACCTTACAGAGGAAGGCGAGAGACTTCGTCCACAATGACTGCTTTTTTGGCCATTTTGGTTTTGGAAGCACACATGTAATCTTTCTTTAGATCCATCAGGTTCTGAGAATCTATGCAACAGCCTCACACATTGCCACGAGTCTGATGCAGACACATCCCTTTCCAAAGCAATTAAGCAAAGAGCTACAGGTGATGCCCATTAATTTCCATTGAAAACCATTTTTTTCAGGCTTCACAAAGGGGTGGACTGAGACAAAGACGTTTCTGACATTCAGAGCAACAGAACAATAGGTAAGCAAATGGCCCAAAGCAGGGTTTCTCGAATGATATCTGAGTTTTCTGAGATGATCCCATTCCCTTCAGCTATCCAGTACGTGGCCATGTCACAGAGCCTGGAGGTGGTACATATTGTGGACACCAAACCATGAGCCTATTCTGGAGAGTGGCCCGAATTCAAGAAGAAAACAGGAACTTAGGAAGATAGTAGTTGTTGCCCATCTATAAGGCAAGCCACAGTCCATATATAAATTGGGCAGGATGAATGCTGTGAAGCTTTCTACAAGACAGGAAACATCCATTGATGCATTCTCTTTTCTAATATCTACAACCACAGACACAGTGGGATAAACAGACATAAAAACACTCGCCTTATCAAAAGACTTACTAGAAACGATCCAATCCAAACCAAACAAAGCGACTTTCCTACCTATTCCCAGATCATGAGACAAAACCACAAACTCACACGCACACCCACAAAGTCACCGCCTTCCCCCAAGTAGGTCTGTAACTATCCGGAGTGTCCTCTGACTGATGGGCCATACTATGTTCCCCCAAAATGGGCTATCCTATGTCAGATCTGGTCTCCTTGCCAACAATGTGAAGTTGTCAGGTGCCAGTGGTGAGCCACTACCTGCTTTCTCAGGAAAGGCCCCTCTTCAGAGCTCTCTTGGCATTTGGCCATCTTCACATCAGTAGTTACCAAGAAAGACTGACTCTGTCCTTGGTAAATCCAATCATGTGAGACCACTGGGACTGGTACTAGGACTGCCTCTGGGTGCCTGGCTTTTTGGATCCCAAGTTCAGAGAGTTCCATCACCAAGAAAGTGATGTAGGTCACTTCCTTCTGGAACTGAATGAGGTCACTGCCTAGGCAATCACTTTTTCCTAACATTTGCTTCCAAGTGTCCCAATAGATGGAGGCTGCCCCTACTTCCTGTGACACTTTCACAAGTTAGAATGGTATATCAAACATAGCACCCGGAAGCAGCTCTCCACACAGGCCTGGTTTTGTCCATCTTCTCTACATTAAGAAGAGAGAGATTCCTTCAGACACACCCATTCATCCTGACCAGGTTGTTTGTCTTGGAAGATGACTTTTGCTCTCTCAGGTCCTTCATAGCTTCCTCTATCTTCCCCAGGGTTCATTTCTGCATGGACCTTTGAGGTTCTCAGCAGGTGGAAGATCTCTTATGTTCCTGTATTGTAAGACCAACTCTGTCCCTGCTCTTCTGTAAAGTTAGATGGAGGGCAAAGAGTATGGTTAGGGTTAATAACATGTTTGATTTGGGTTAGGAATCATTCTGCTGGATGAATAATGGTATTGGGAACCTGCGATATTTGTAAGTATATATAGAGGTGAAATATATGTATGAAAACAGAAATCTAGGTAAGATTTGAAGCCCAGAAGGGCATTGGATCCTTGATTGGGATACTTAGCTTTGAATTATGTTCTGCACATGTGTCTCAGATAAATCTATACACAATGGTATAGGACCTTGTACTTGGATGATTGAATGTCGAAGAGAACATCCAGTCTAAAAAGGATAGTTGGTAGGATTAGGAAGATAGTTGGTAGAATTAGAAAAAAAGAGTGAGTATAGGATTTGAAAAAAAAGTTCTCTAGCAATAGGGTTTCAGGTAGAGAGAAAATGTAAATGTCAGCACATGTGAAGAGTTGGTCACAATGATGAATTGGGGAAAATATGTAGGAAAGCAGATATCAATAGAGACATAGGAAATCACGCAAATGATAAAGTGATTGATTGGATTAGACATTTTCAGCAGGCTTGAAGTTGAATATATAATCTTAGGAAGAAACACATATGTAGTCACCAATAGGATTGACATTTGAGAGCATTAGCCAACCTGGACACGGGTGATTTTTATAATCCATACTCATATTCCATTTAGGCTTTGGTACAATCGTACGTGTGACTTTGCATTTTGTTGCCAGAATATTACTGTGATAAAATGTCTATGTAGATCAGGTGACATGAGTATTTCTTGCACCATTTCTGGGAGCAATATTTTGAAGAGGTATAAATTAGTATTGGGGGCACAAATAGGTGTACCATGTGTGTATGAATATAGAGAGAATGATTGAATAGACCATACTGTGAATAAATAATATAACTTGTTCCAACTTTACAAATTGGAATAAATTAATATCTCAAAATACATAGCAAATCTTATATTGATATACATACATTCATTCCAACCAGTTATACATCTAATGGTAATATTAGGGTTGTAGTTTATCATAAATTCTGTGTGAGTTTTGCTTCAAAATTGATTATGGAAATCGAAAATAATGTGTTTGGAAAGAAGTCTCATGAAATGAGCAGTCAAAAACAAGTAGGAATATATGTGTTCTGAAGCAGGAAGTGATTGAATGTGTTACAAATGTCTTTAAATTTGTGAACTTGTGGATGAAATGTACATTTTATGATGCACAAAAACTGAAGAAATAGAAATGTACCAGTGTTGAATAAAATTGAACGTCAAAATACACATCATGTCCCATAGGAATCTACTAGCATTGATGTTAAAGTGGGTCAGTTACTGTAGAAATATAAGGATTTGTTTGCACCATTCACTGAAGTAAGTTTTCAGTACTAGAAAACAAATATGTATTTCAGGTGGATGAATGTTTCTGAAAATAATCTTATGAAAAGTTGATTATAAAACCACATACATGAACATTAGTGAATTTAGGGAGTGTATAATAAGACACATGTATTTCATATTTTGAAAAATCTAGAGTGTATATATATATATATATATATATATATATATATATATATATATATATACATATATATATATATATACACACACACAAATACATTGGAAAGTAGAAAATATATGCCAATCAAAATTCATCATGAAATATATATCATCCACAGATCCAAAAATATTAATTTTACTGAACATGGATTTATGTATAATGTTGCTCAACTAAAAAGCTCACTCATAGTTTGAATTTTCAGTTCCAAAAGCATTTAGGAGGAGTGATTTCTTCTCATACTTTGTATCTGCCAAGTTAGCCACCTCACAAAAATGTACGTGTATTCCAGGTAGGATTTTGTATGTGCATATAAAAATACATGTGGTGAATTGGCTACAGAAAATGGGAGACAGGAATTCACATGTGTGTTAACTTTAAAAACACATGGAGAACAATTTCAAGAAAAAAATTGACAAGATTTATAACTCCTACCCTATATCATGCAAAAGGCAAGACCAACTATTCACCATGCCTCCTCTGAACTGCTTGTATTTCTATTCTGTTTGGGTTATTTTTCTCCATCATATTAGGATTAGTAGTCAGAGTCTAGTAGGGTATGGGTTAGTGTCAGAGTTTCAGTATTTCGAATGAAAAATTGCAAAATGTATCCAATGTGTATGTAAATATGTGCTACACAAAAATCTTCCCACTCTTATCCAGAACAATGTCTTGACAATACCTTCGCCCCAAGTAAGATACAATTAGAGGAAAAGAGTTAGAAATTCCGTGAATACATATCTGGAATGGAAAACAATCAGGAGTTCACAATCTTGAAAGTGGTAGAGGAGTTTTCAAAAGTAAGGGACAGGGTAAACACTCCACAAAAATGGAATTCTGCTGGCCTAGAGACTTCTTGGGAAACTCTCTGTGAGGTTGGGCACTTGAAATATATGTTGGTGTCAGGAGCTTTAGCTTCCTTTCTAGTGAGACCATAAAAGCTGGGTCTGCATCTATGTGACCTGGTGGACATTGTTTCTTTTTTTCCCAATGAACATGAGGCAGCATTGCTGAATTCTCCCTTTGTAGGTAAACTGTGGCCCCTGGGGGCTAAATGTCTCCCCATGTGGACTGTGAAGCCATATGGTCATCCTCTATTTTCGTGGTGTTTTTTGCTGCTGCACTGGAAGTTTGGTACTTGCTTCACGAAATACAAGGAGTTTAAATGGAACACAGTACGGGAGGGAGTTCTGTCACGTGTGGTGAGTCAGGGTCTGCAGGAGAATACAAGAACCAGGCTTCTATCCCACATAGCTTGCCCCCTTGACTATAGCAACCTGATTTTGAACAGCGTCCTGAAACCTCTCCATATAACAAATGCCTTTACATATAAGGGTCTGCTGGTTTGACCATGTCAGTGACAAACCATTTGGAAGCCAATGGCAGATCCACATGGCCCCACCACAGATGTTTTATCACACACCTGCCCACCATTGCTCTAGGCCCACTACTCAGCAGGATCCAACTTTCTGGCATCTCTGTTAAACACCATTTTAATGAAAACCAGTCAATCAAGGCACTGTCTGGTATACTCATTGTTGGAAAAAGTATAAACGGCAGCCATACCCCAGAGAAAAACCCCAACATGGCGCCTAAGGACTTCTTCTTCCTACCTTCTTCTTTTCTGAAGTGGCGCGAAAAGTTCCCGCCCGGGTGAACTCTCCCACTGGTGCCAATTTCAAATCTCGCTGGCGGGGAACCTTAGCCCCAATGAGAACTAACTCCTGGCTCCGGAGCTGATATCTGAAAGAACTTGCCAATAAACGGGTTGCCTGCCATTTATCTAAGTCCTTTCATCTCCTCCTTAGTTCTATATAAGCACACAGCTTTTTGCAATAAAATTGGAATTCTCCCGGCGAAGTGCCTTTGAGTGGGGAGTTCTTTCATTCTGGTGCCCCGTTTGAGGATATGGGTGAGCTCTTTCCAACAAGAGCCCCGTCCCCCGTTCCGCCCAGACACTCCATCCTGGTCCGCTCTTTTCAGACGCCAGCTTCCTGCACTCACCACTGATCTGATGTATGTAAGCCTCCCCTGACCCCGGCTCGCCAAGTTCCTTCGGGCTACCGCTAGTTTTGTGACCCTGATCGTCCAGCACACTCTAGACGCCCGGTAGGGGAGAGGGAATTCCTCCCACCAAGACCTTTACTGGTCACAGTGGACCCTCTAGTGATCCGTTTCCCTTTGGGGCATGAGGGTTCTGAGTTTACACGAGAGGCTCTGTGGTATTTCCTCCTTTGCTGCCACTGCTGCTGCCGGCTAGATTTGCTGTTTCCTGCAGGGCTGCTGTGTCTGGCTGAAGCTGCCTCTCTGCTCAGGGAAAACTGAACTCCCGTCCTAGAACTGCATTCTGCTAGAGCTGGAGTTCTGTTTTCATTACTGACTCCTTCAGCTGCGTTCGAAAACTTTCCTGACGTCAGGTTGCCCATGGCTCCAAACCCATTGGGTCTTCCAGATCGCACTTCACTGGTGACGACCAGGTAGTACCCTCTGTATTTCCTCGCGACAGCTGGTCATTTTGGGGACACCCACGTGACCCCCATTCGCCCTGAATTTCCTGGAAGCCGTTCCAGCTCGGGTTTTCTCTTTGTCTCTCTCGCTTACTCTTATTCTCTCTCTCTCTCTCTCTCTCTCTCTCTCTCTCTCTCTCTCTCTCTCTCTCTCCATCTCTCCCTGTGACAATGGGCACCTCTTAATCTGTACCTGAAGCCTCACCTCTCAAATGTTTAATAAAAAATTTGGCCACACTCTCCCTCACACCAGACATCAAGCCCAAACTTTTAATTAAATTCTGTACCCAAGATTGGCCTCCATATCCACTGGATAATGGCAATCATTGGCCTCCAGAAGGCTCCTTAGATCCAAACCTCCCCTGGGACCTTTTTAACTACTGCCAGCGTCTGGAAAAGTGGAGGGAGATTCCCTGCATTGAAGGTATTAGCCTTCCCACACAGCACCTTGTCTCTGCTCCTCCTGCCCTCCCCGTCAGGTCCTCCTTGCTTGCAATCCCCTCTCTTTCCCTACTTCTACTTCTGACTTCACAGATTCTTCCTCATTCAACCCAGCAGATGAACCCCCACCTTCTCCCCAGCCCCATCTGCCCCTTCTCTTCTGCAATACCCTCCTCATCCTCTGCCTGATTCCATGGATCCTCAGCCTTCCATTTTATCCCCCTCCCCTCCGTCCTCTTCTGCCTGCTCCACTTCCTCCTCTTCCAAAGAGACACTCCCTTCCCCTCCCTCTCCTTCCTGTCCTCCGCCTGCCTCTCTCAGTCCTCCTTTTACCAGGTCTAAAGGACTCCTTCCCACCCCTAAGACAATCGCACCCCTTCGTGAGGTAGCTGGTCCCGAGGGTGTCATCAGAGTCCACGTGCCCTTCTCCAGGTCAGACATTACTCAGCTAGAGAGCAAGTTACGCTCAATCACCACTAAACCCACCACTTACATTCGGGAGTTTCAATGGGTCCTGCAAGCATATAGCCTCACTCATCATGACATATACATGCTCTTGGCGAATACACTTCTCCCCGAGGAAAGGCAATGGGTCTGGGAGCTAGCCCAAGCCCATGCTGATGAAAATCATAGGACCAATCCTGACCACCCCACGGGCTCTCATGCTGTCCCAGAGCAGGAACCCTATGGGATTACAACACCCCTGAAGGCTTACAGACTCATGACCTTTTTACATCCTGCCTCTTGGCGGGCCTGAAAAAGGCGACCCACAAGGCTGTTAACTTTAAAAAGGTGCAGGAGGTCATTCAAAGGAAGGAGGAAACACCTTCAGAATTCCTGGATAGACTAACCAAGGCCCTTCAACACTGCACATAACTCGACCCAGAAACCCCTGATGGCCGTCATCTCTTAATGACATATGTTCTGGCCCAAAAATACTCTGACATTAAAGCCAAGCTTAAAAAGCTTGAGCAGGGCCCTGCTACTCCTCAGACCAAAATCCTCGCTGTCTCTTTAAAGGTTTTTCATGGTAGAGAGGATGAAAGTGAATGCCGTAGGCAGAGAGCTGAAAATGCCAAATTCCAAATGTTGGCCCAGGTCATTCAGAGAAGGCCATCACCACGCCGTCCCAATGTGACACCCCCTGGAGCTTACTTCAAATGTGGTAAGGATTGTCCTTCGCCGAGAACACCCTACAACCCCTGCCCAACATGCCATCAAAGGAGACACTGGGGGGCAGACTGCCCAACAACCCGGAAGGGAGGTTGGTCAGCCACCCGGCAACCCCAGCCTCTCCTGGGCTTGGCAGAGGAGAAATGATGGAGCCCTGGGCCTTCCCTCCAAACTATTACCATCAAGAATCAAGAACCTAGGGTCACCTTCCTGGTGGATGGACGCTTCATTAACTTCCTTTTGGATACTGGTGCCACTTTTTCGGTCTTGAGGGAGTATTGGGGTTCTACCACACCCTCAAAAACTCCTATTGTCGTGGTAGGAGGTAAACATATTTTCCCTCAAAATCCCTTTTGTCCTTCACTCACTCCTTTCTCGTTATGAGCCATTGCCCCATTCCCCTTCTGGAAAGGGACATACTCTCACTATTAAAAGTCACCATTCACATATCACCCCACTCCTCTCCTACCTCTCATTTCCTCATGATGTTCCTAGGGGCAGATACACCTCCTTCATGCACTCTCCCACGACTATCTAAACCAGTTAACCCTGAGTTTTGGGACACAACTACACACTTTATGGCTAAATGCAGTCCTATTCATATTGTCTTACTGGACCCTTCAAGATATATTAGTCAACCATGATATCCACTCACAACCACAGCCTTCCTCGGATTAGAAGCCATCATCCAGAATTTATAATGAAAGGGGTATCTTATGCCTACACACTCTCCTTTCAACACCCCCATTCTGGCAGTTAAGAAACCTAACGTGTCCTACAGGCTGGTTCTAGACCTTCCCCTTGTCTACTCCTCTGTGGTCCCCATCCACCCGCTAGTGTCCAACCCTTACACCCTCCTCTCTCAGATCCCTGCCACTACTACCCACTTCTTGGTTCTAAATTTGAAACATGCATTCTTTTCTATCCCCTTGTTCTCAGAATCTCAGGATATCTTTGCTTTTACTTGCACTGACTCTCACAGCCGCCATTCTCATCAGTTTACCTGGACTGTCCTCCCACAGGGATTCGGGGATAGCACCCATCTCTTTGGCCAAGTTCTTGCCCAGGACCTCACATCCTTTCACCCGACCTGTCCTGACTCTACTCTCCTTCAATATGTCGATGACCTTCTTCTATGTAGTCCCTCTGGGAACACTCTCAATCCCACACTGCTCAGCTTCTTAATTTCCTAGCAGACAAGGGAAATAGGAAGTCTCCCCACAAGGCCCAGGTTTCCCAGTCTTCTGTCACCTTTCTTGGTTTTTGCCTTACACCCAGAAAAAAGGAAATAACACTGGATAGGAGGCAACTCCTCTCTGATCTTCCAGTGCCCCATACAAAAGCCAAAATACTATCATTCCTAGGACTAGCATGTTATTTTAGGGCCTTGATCCCAAATTATTCTCTTCTATACAAATCCTGTATGAACTAGCAAAGGGACCCCCTAGTGAATCTCTTGCCTCCTCCCCAAACTACCACTTGCGCAGGCTTCAGCAACTTGTCTTAAAGGCACTTGCCCTTCACCTTCCTGATCTTTCAAGACCATTTCATGTATATGTCCATGAAAAAGGGAGGCAAGAACTTGGGGTCTTAGGTCAAAACTATGGGCCTACATTTGCACCTGTGGCATATTTGTCCAAGCAAATTGACCCTACCATCCGTGAGTGGGCCCCTTGCTTAAGAGCTCTGGCTGCTGGACAAATTTTACACAAAGAAGCCTCTAAGCTTACTTTTGGGGCCCCTTTAACTATCCACTCCCCACATCACTTGAAGGATCTTTTAGCTTATAAGGGCTTTCAAACCCTTCCTCCATCCAGAGTTCTGTCACTCCTCACTTCCTTTCTGGAAAACCCTAATATTACTTTCCTCCCCTGCTCTGCACAGAAACCTGCTTCACTGCTCTCAATGACTCCCACGTCTAACACACCAACTCATAATTGGTTGGAAACCTTAGATGATTTCCTCCCCTGTCATTCTTCCATTTCTGAGAGACTACTAGCCAAGCCTGACCTTATCTGGTTTACTGATGGCAGTTCCTTTAGGCAGAATTGCACTCATTACTTTGGATACACTGTAGTTTCAGCCACTGAGATTATAGAGGCCAAAGCTCTGCCTTCAGGAACTACCAACCAGCAGTCTGAACTTTTAGTAGCCACTCGTGCCTGCCTTCTAGCACAAGGCAAATCCCTAACCCTTTATACTGATTCAAAATATGTCTTCCATATCTTATCCCATGCTGCAATATGAAAGGAGCGAGGCCTACTTACCACCAAAGTTAATGTGATCACTAATTCGGCTCTTATAACCAATCTGATAAAGGCCTCCCACTTACCCACCCAGGTGGGAGTTGTCCATTGTAGGTCTAATTAGAAGGACGTCTCTCTTATCACTGAGGGCAATGCCAAAGCTGACCAGGTGGAACAAATGGCTGCTACCACTTCCAATGATGGACCCCCTGGGGGACATATAATGGCCACTTTAGACAGCTCATCTGAAGCCCCTACTTCTTCCAGTAAGAACAAGGATCTCTTCAAGTTCCTTCATACTCTATTCCTTTCCAATTCTCAGTCTTTGACCCTCTTTTTACAGAGCTTCTTCTCGCTCACCCTCTCTGACAAAGCCATGCTACAGAATATAGCCTCTAATTGTCAGATCTGTCAGTGGACCAACACTTATACTCCTTTAAGGCCCAAACCTTTTCCTTCCCACCAAGCCTGGGGACACATTCCCACTGCTGACTGGCAGGTAGACTTCACCAACATGCTCACAGTATGGCGCACTAAATACCTCCTTGTCTTTGTGGACACTTTCTCTGGTTGGATTGAGGCATTTCCCACTTCCAATAAAACGGCTTCCACTGTAGCTTTAATCTTACTGACAGACATCATCCCCAGGTTTGGTATGCCCACTTCTCTACAATATGACAATGGCCCTGAGTTTATTTCTAGAATCACACAAAAGGTCTCTCAAGCCCTCTCCTTCAAGTGGCATTTCCACTGTCCATATTATCCCCAAGCTTCAGGGAAAGTGGAAAGGGTAAATTGTACTCTAAAGGAAGTCCTTACCAAATTGACAATGGAATTAAACTTAGACTGGGTCAAACTCCTTCCCTTGGATTTGCTTCGAATCAGAGCTCTCCCTAAAAACCATCTTTACTGTCTCCCTTTGAGATAATGTATGGAAGACCTCTTATACCCCCTGGGTTGGTCATTTCACAAGGACCTCTCACCCGAGATTTGTCTTTGCCTCTTTTGTATCATCTCCGCTCGGAACTCTGGAAATATCAGGACTGGCTTCATCCGGACCCAGTGTCCTCTCCAAACACTCCTCCCTTAACACCTGGGAGTCTAGTATATTATAATACCCCAGAAGAGAAAGGGACTCTTGCCCCAAAATGGGAAGGCCCCTATCCTGTCATTCTCTGTACCCCCACTGCCGCCAAACTCTCCTTACCAGACAACCGTCTAACTCCCTGGATTCACATTTCTAGGTTGAAGCCATATCACCAGGAGGCCCCACCTGCTGACGACAGGACCAACCCAGAGGAACTCCAAGAATCACCTCCTGAACCTCCCATTAACTCCTGCTCTCCACACTCATCTCACCCATTTAAGTTGCGGCTCACACGGTGTTCCATGCAGCCCAATTCCTCTTTAAAAAGTCACAATGGGCTCTCTCAACACCCTAATCTTCGGTAACTGCTTGTTTTTTGTGCTCTGCTTATTTTCTGTGCTATATCGGGACTGGTCTTTACCCTCCTCTCCTACCATGTATTTATTCACTCTTCAGGAACGATACTCAGAACATGGCATGTAGAAGGTCCGTGCAGTGGATGCAACTACTTGCTTCATCCACAACTGCACCTCTATTTCCCTAAAATTGTCACCTTCAAGGACCTTCGTCCCTGGTAGCTGGAACTGGCTTTTCATTTGCTTCCTTTTTGATCAAACAAAAGACTATTGTCATTGGTGGCCTGAGATATATAATGGGTGCCCCTATTGGTCATGCAGGTTCCATGATGAACATGGTAGCTATTCTTACCACTCACTTGGTTACCCTAAAGTGTGGACTTCTAGTTACCTAAAGTGGGATAAAGTCTCTTTATCTGATAACAATGGATGGTATACTTTAGATATACCTGACCCCAAGGCCAAACGTTGGGACTATGTTGAGTTTGCTGTCTATGCTCGGACAACCTCAGCCAGACCCACAGGGTGGATGACAGTTGGCCGTACCCTGATTATGCCACCTAAGGCAACCATCCAGGTAGTCGAACACATTAAGGAGTCAGAATCAAAACTTTTAGATCTTATCCATAGCTCATCCACAAAGGATTCAGACCCTTCAACCCCCTCAGGTCCCCCTGACACATGGCTCAATTTGTTACACCAATCTCTTCGATTATTAAACTCCACCCCTCTTTCTGTGCCTCCTTCTCAGTGCTTTCTCTGTGCTTCACTTAGTCCCATTAGCGGCAGGAAATATTTCAGCAAAAACCTACAATTTCTCTAAGAAAGGACAACCCCTACATGTGACACGTTTCCCACTGTGGGAAAGTTATTTCACCAATACTTTATTTGCTTTCATCTGTTTTCACCTGCCAATAATGAATCCTTTACCCATTTGTTCCTTGAGCTTAAGCACCCAATCGAGCCCTGCATTTATGCAACCTGGACAATTCCTCTGGTGTAATGGGTCTTTAAGTACCTCAACGATCAATGTCTCTGGCACCTGTTTCTTGGTTACTGTAGCTCCTCAGCTGTCTTTGTATACTCCCACCGAATTCCGACAGTTGGCCCTACCTTCCTGAACCCATAGGGCAGTCTTTCTGCCGGTTCTGGTAGGCCTCACTTTAACAACCTCAGTGGCGGGTCTCGGACTCTCTGGTGGAGCTATAGGTCATGCTCTATGGGCATTCAAAGACCTGCAACAAAAACTGCAGGAAGCACTCGATACCACTGCTGAGTCTCTGGGCTCCTTGCAGCGCCAGGTTACTTCATTGGCACAAGTGGCTTTACAGAACCAAAGGGCAATTGATCTTCTCACTGCAGAAAAAGTGGGTACATGCCTATTCCTCAGAGAGGAATGTTGTTCTTATGTTAATGAATCTGGGCTGATAGAAAAAATGTTGTTAAATTGCAGAAATTATTGACCAAATTGCTCAAACCTAGCTCCTCCAATCCCATAACAGGGTTCTTCCAATCCTATCTTGCCATGTACTTACTACCTATCTTGGGGCCCCTTATTGGGATGCTCCCTTTTTGTGCTCTCTTGCCATGCATAATGAAGTTCCTTCAAACCCAACTGCAAAAAATTTCTAATCAAAATTTCAACCAGCTTTTGCTTAGGCACTACGATCCTCTGATGACCGATGAACCCCTAACATCTCCAAGAGAACAGTTCACTCAGTGATGAAGCTCACTACCAGGCACGATGGAATGCAACGTACATCAGACAGCGGGAGGCAACGAGCTTGGAGAACCTCTTAATCTGCCATCCTGGATTCATGAGTCTTTATGACCTTCTAAGCTTCCTCATGGCCCTTGGCCTCTTCTATGTCAGTCCCCCAACATGGAACTTCTGCCAAAAATTGACCTTTGCTTTAATTTTTATCTTCATTCTGTTTTTATTCGCTCTGATCTTCTTCAAGTGCTGGTGACGCCATGACCAGGCAACGCTTCCAGTATTTCCTAGAGTCTCTGTTACAGGACCAGTAGCTGATACCAACAATCTCCTCCATCCAGGACTGGTTTCATGCCATCGACAACTTGTGGCATCAGGGAACTTTCATAGACTTTACCCCTACTGAAGTAGCTACCTATACCACTGGCTTTTATTTCTGGCTGCCATGATATCCCCAGACCTGGCCCCCGAGCATTTGTCCACTTCCCTTTCTAGGCCCCACAGCACCCCCACACAGCAGGCAGCAGCCACAAATGACAAACAATGCCCCACTTTCTAAGAAAACAAAAAGGGAGGAATGTTAGGAAAAGTATAAATGGCAGCCATACCCCAGAGAAAAACCCCAACATGGCACCTAAGGACTTCTTCTTCGTACCTTCTTCTTTTCTGCAGTGGCGTTAAAAGTCCCCGCCCTTGTTAACTCTGCAGCCAGCGCCAATTTCAAATCTCACTGGTGGGGAACATTAGCCCCAATGAGAATTAATTCCTGGGCTCCGGAACTGATATCTGAAAAAACTTATTCTCAGAACATGAGACCAAACCACAAACCCACAACCACACCCACAAAGGCACCTCCTTCCCCCAAGTAGGTCTGTGACTATTCGGAGTGCTCTCTGACTGCTGGGCCATACTATGTTCCTCCGAAATGGCCTGTCTTGTCTCAGATCTGGTCTCCTTGGTCAACTCTGTGAAGTTGACAGGAACCAGTGGTGAGCCACTACCTTCTTTCTCAGGAAAGGCCCCTCTTCAGAGCTCTTCTGGCATTTGGACATCTTCAAATCAGTAGGTACCAAGAAAGACTGACCCTCTCCTTGGTAAATCCAAACAAGTGAGACAACTGGGACTGGGACTGGGACTGGCTCGGGGTGCCTGGCTTCCTGGATCCCAAGTTCAGAGAGTTCCAACACCAAGGAAGTGAGGTGAGGTCACTTCCTTCAGGAACTGAATGAGGTCACTGCCTTGGCAACCACTTTGTTTTAGCAGTTGCTTCTTATGGTCCCTTTAGATGGAGGCTGCCCCTACTTCCTGTGACCCTTTCATAAGTTAGAATGGGATATAATCCATAGGCTCTCAGGAACAGCTCTCCAAAAGGCCTGGTTTGGTCCGTCTCCTCTACATTAAGAAGACAGAGGCTGATTCAGACACCAAACTTCATCCTACCAGGTTGTTTTCCATGGAAGATGACTTTTGCTCTCTCAGGTCCTTCATAGCTGCCTACATCTTCTCCAGGGATCATTTCTGCACATACCTTTGAGGTTCTCATCAGGTGGAAGATCCCATACATTCCTGTATTGTAAGACCAACACTGTCATTGCTTTTCTGTAAAGTTAGATTGAGGGAACAGTGTATGGTTAGTGTTAATAACATTTTCAATTTTGATTAGGAACCATTCTGCTCGATGAACAATGGTATTGGGAACCTGTGATATTTATAAGAATATAGAGGTGAAATATATGAACAAAAAGAGAAATCTAAGTAAGATTTGAAGCCCAGAAGGTCATTGGGTTCTTGATTGGGATACTTAGCATTGAATTACGTTCTGCACAGATGTCTCAGATAAATCGATATACAATGGCATAGGACCTTGTACCTTGGATGATTGAATGTAGAAGAGAACATCCAGTCAAAAAGGGATAGTCGGTAGGATTATGAAGACAGTAGGTAGGTTTAGGAAGAAGAGTGAATATAGGATTTGGACCTAAGTTTTTTAGCAATAGGGTTTCGGTTAGAGAGTGAATGTTAGTGATAGCACATGTGAAGATTCAGTCACAATGATGAACTGGGGAAAATATGTAGGAAAGCAGATATCAATAGACACATTACAAAATCATTCAAAGTGTAAAGTGAGTGACAGCTTTAGACGTATTCAAAGGGTTGAGTTTGAATATATAATCTTTGGAAGAAACAAATATGTAGTCACCAATAGGATTTTCATTTGAGATCATTAGGCAACCTGGACATGGATGTTTTTAGTAATCCAGGATCACTTTCCATTTAGGTATGGTACAATCATAAGTGAGAACTTTGCTTTTTCTGTTCAGAATATTACTGTGATAAAATGTATATGTAGATCAGGTTACATGTATTTGTTCCACCATTTCTGGGAGCAATATTTTGAAGACGTATAAATTAGTATTGGGGGTACAAAGAGGTGTACCCTGTGTCTATGAATATAGAGATAATACATGAATAGACCATACTGTGAATAAATAATATAACTGGTTCCACTTTAAATAATGGATTGAATTGATATCTGTAACTAAGTAAGAAATCTTATATTGATATACAATCATTCTTTCCAAAGACTTATACATTTAAAGGTAATATTAGGGTTATGGTTTATCATGACGGGTGTTTTGCTTCAAATATGATAAAGGAAATCGAAAATAATGTGTTTGGAAAGAAGTCTCATGAAAAGAGCAGTCAAGAAACATGGAGGAATACATGGGTTCTGAAGCAGGAAGTGATTTGAAGTTAAACAAATGCGTATAAATTTGCTAAATTGTGGATGAAATATTTATATATCCTCTGATGTGCATAAACTGAAGAAATAGTAATGTTTCAGTGTTGAATAAAAATGAACGTCAAAATGCACATCATGTCCCATAGGAATCTAATCTACTTGCATTGATGTTAAACTCGTGTCAGTTACTGTAGAAATATTATGATTTGGCTTTTTTTTTGGTGTTATAATACAATTTATTTTAGTACTAGCATGCCACAGAATGTAGAGGAAGGAACAATGGATTATTATTATCATTGTGATAATTTAAGGTTTTATATCACATTAAGCTATAATATGGCATAATATATCTTATAAATTAAAGAAAAATTTTTTTAAAAAACCTATTATTTAAGGACCATATGCACTGACAATTTAAATGGCTTTCTCGTGATTTCAATTTCTATCAATTGTGTATTAATTGCCAAATATTTATTTTAGTACTTTTCATATTCATAATTGATATAAAGTCAATTGTTTAATTCTTCTTGTAAGTAGTTACTTATTACAGCAGGGACATTATTAATAATTCTAAATCTTTATAAGAAAAATGGTACATAGTTATTTTCATGCAAAATTAAGAATAATTGCCTTCTCTGAATGTTTGATTGTTAATACATATAACAAAGAGCTTTTGATGAGTCTTTTCCCCAGTAAAACATAAAATGCAAAGATATAGTTGGGTATGTATGTCCAAATAAAGATAAGAAGAAATACACATTATTAGCTAGA
This sequence comes from Callospermophilus lateralis, assembly GCF_048772815.1. NCBI lineage: Eukaryota > Metazoa > Chordata > Mammalia > Rodentia > Sciuridae > Callospermophilus > Callospermophilus lateralis. The sequence continues at coordinate 310,763 of NW_027516898.1, forward strand.
AACAATTAAATAAAAGATGAAAAGAAAAATCCAATACATTGTTCGAACTTGTCAGATGAGGTAGTATTCTGGAAGAATAGCCTAAGGCTAGGCCTGGTCCATGACAAAATATTAACTAAAAAAATGAAATATGAAAAATATAGGAAATGCTATGAATTTTTCATGAAGGTAGGTGTATTATCCTTTAATCTCATTTTATGTGCATTTTCAAAAGCCAAATTTCTGGTAAAATAAATTTGTGATAGTTACAACTACACAAAACAAAGTTTCTGCTTAGCAAAATGAATGCATCTCAACCATTTTTTAGCTGATTTCTTCCCACTCAATTTTAAACCTTTATTTATTTATTTATTTTTATTGGTTGTTCAAAACATTACAAAGCTCATGATATATCATCTTTGATACATTTTTCTCATTTGGTTTATGAACTCCCATTTTTTCCCCAAATAAGAATTGCAGAAACACATTGCTTACACATTCACATTTTTACATAATGGCATATTAGTGACTGTTGTATTCTTCTACCTTTCCTATCCCCTACTATCCCCCCTCCCCTGCCTTCCCATCTTCCCTCTCTACCTCATGTGCTGTTGTTTAATTCTCTCCATTATTTCCGCCCCATTTCCCATCACAACCTATTATGTGTAATTTTGTGTATCATTGAGGGTATTCTACCATTTCCATATGCTTTCTGTTCTCTCTCCCTTTCTCTCCCCCCACACGTCTTTGTATAATGTTAATCTTTTAATCATGCTCTTCCTCCCTTTCTGTTCTTAGTTGCTCTCTTTATATCAAAGAAGACATTTGGCATTTGTTTTTTTAAGGATTGGCTAGCTTTGCTTAGCATATTCTGCTCTAATGCCATACATTTCACTGCAAATTCTATGATTTTGTAATTTTTTAGTGCTGCGTAATACTCCATTGTGTGTAGATTCCACATTTTTTTTTTATCCATTCATCTATTGAAGGGCATCTAAGTTGGTTCCACAGTCTAGCTATTGTGAATTGTGCCGCTATGATCATTGATGTGGCAGTATCCCAATAGTACGCTGTTTTAAGATTTTCAGGGAATAGTCCAAGAAGTGTGATAGCTTGGTCAAATGGTGGATCCATTCCCAGCTTTCCCAGGAATCTCCATACTGCTTTCCAAATTGGCTGAACCAATTTGCAGTCCCACCAGCAGTGTACAAGTGTCCCCTTTTCCCCACATCATCGCCAACACTTACTGTTGTTTGACTTCCTAATGGCTGCCGATCTTACTGGAGTGAGATGGTATCCTAGGGTGGTTTTGATTTGCATTTCTCTGACTGCTAGAGATTGTGAGCATTTTTTCATGTACTTGTTGATTGATTGTATGTCCTCCTGGGTGAAATGTCTGTTCAGGTCCTTGGCCCATTTGTTGATTGGGTTATTTGTTACCTTACTTTTTAATTTTTTGAGTTCTTTGTATATTTTGGATATTAGGGCTTTATCTGAAGTGAGAGGGGTAAAAATTTGTTCCCGGGATGTAGGTTCTCTATTTACCTCTCTTATTGTTTCTCTTGCTGAGAAAAAAAAAAAAAAACTTTTAGTTTAAGTAAGTCCCATTAATTTATTCTTGTTATTAACTCTTGGGCTATGGGTGTCCTATTAAGGAATTTGGAGCCCGACCCCACAGAATGTAGATCATAGCCAACTTTTTCTTCTATCAGATGCAGTGTCTCTGATTTGATATCTAGCTCCTTGATCCATTTTGAGTTAACTTCCTTGCTTGGCGAGAGAAAGGGATTCAGTGTCATTTTGTTGCATATCGATTTCCAATTTTTCTAGCACCATTTGTCCTTCGTATATTGCAGGTTTTTAGCCCCTTTTATCAAATATAAGAAAGTTGTAATTTTGTGGAATGGTTTCTGTGTCCTCTATTCTGTACCATTGGTCCACCTGCCTGTTTTGGTACCAGTACCATGCTGTTTTTGTTACTATTGCTTTGTAGTACAGTTTGAAGTCTGGTATCGCTATACCTCCAGATTCAAACATCCTGCTTAGAATTGCTGTTGCTATTCTGGGTCTTTTGTTTTTCCATATGAATTTCATGATTGCTTTATCTTTTCTACAAGAAATGTCGTTGGGATTTTGATTGGCATCAATTTAAACCTGTAGAGAATTTGGGTAATATCGCCATTTTGATGATGCTACTTCTGCCTATCCATGAATTGGGTATATTTTTCCATATTCTAAGATCTTCTTCTATCTCTTTATGTTTCTGTAGTTTTCATTTATAAATCTTTCACCTCTTTTGTTAGGTTGATTCCCAACTATTTAATTGTTTTTCCAATTATCTTATTTTCTTTGAGGATATTTTGAATGGAGTGGTTTTCCTCATTTCCATTTCAGAAGTTTTGCTGCTGATATACAGGAATGCCTTTGATTTATGCGTGTTGATTGTATATCTTGCCACTTTGCTTAATTTATTTATTAACTCTAGCAGTTCCTCTGTAGACCCTTTTGGGTCTGTTAAATATATTATCATGTCATCCGCAAATAGCGATAATTTAAGTTCTTCTTTTCCTAGTTTTATGCCTTTAATTTCTTTTGTCTGTCTAATTGCTATGCCTAGTATTTCAAGAACTGAATTAAATAGAAGTGGTGATAGAGGGCATCCCTCTTGTTCCAAATTTTAGAGGGAATGCCTTCAGCTTTTCTCAATTTAGGATGATGCCAGCCTGAGGATTAGCATATATAGCTTTTACAATCTTGAGGTAAGTTCCTGTTATCCCTAGTTTTTCTAGTGTTTTCAACATAAAGGGATGCTGAACTTTGTCGAATGTTTTTTTCTGAATCTATCGATACGATCATATGGTTGTTGTCTTTAAGTCTATTGATGTGGTGAATAGCATTTATTGATTTCCATATAATGAACCAGCCTTGCATCCCAGGGATGAATCCTACATGATCATGGTGCATAATTTTTTTGATATGCTTTTGTATTCGATTCACCAAGATTTTATTGAGAATTTTTGCATCCAAGTTTATTAGAGATATTGGTCTGTAGTTTTCTTTCTTTGAAGTGTCTTTGTCTGGTTTTGGGATCAGGGTGATATTGGCCTCATAGAATGAATTTGGAAGAGTTCCTTCTTTTTCTATTTCTTGAAATAGCTTGGAAAGTATTGGTATTAATTCCTTTTTGAAGGTTTTGTAGATCTCTGCTGTATACCCATCCGGTCCATGGCTTTGTTTGGTTGGTAGTATTTTGATGGCTTCTTCTATTTCTTCCTTTGTTATTGGTCTGTTTAAATTGTGTGTGTCTTCCTGACTCAATCTGGGCAGATCGCATGACTTAAGAAGTTTATTGATATCTTCACTATCATCTATTTTATTGGAACATAGGGTTTCCATATACTTTCTAATTATCTTCTTATTTCTGTAGTGTCTGTTGTGATATTGCCTTTTTCATCCCGTATGTTAGTAATTTGAGTTCTCTCTTTTCTTCTCTTCCTTAGCATGGCTAAGGGCCTGTAAATCTTATTTATTTTTTCAAAGAACCAACTTTTAGTTTTATCAATATTTTCAATTTTTTTTTTGTTTCAATTTCGTTGATTTCTGCTCTAATTTTAATTATTTCTTGTCTTCTACATTTGCTGTTGTTTTGCTCTTCCATTTCTAGGTTTTTGAGGTGTAGTGTGAGTTCATTTATTTACTGATTTTTCTTTTTTTTTTTTGAGGAAAGAACTCCAAGAAATGAATTTCCCTCTTAAAACTGCTTTCATTGTGTCCCATAGATTCCAGTATGTTGTGTCTGTATTGTCATTTGTCTCTACGAATTTTTTTATCTCCTCCTTTATGTCTTCTGTAAACCATTGATCATTCAGTAGCATGTTGTTCATTTTCCATGTGATGTAGGATTTTTCCTTCCTTCTTTTATCATTGATTTCCAGATTCATTCCATTATGATCAGATATGGTGCATGGTATTATCTCCACGACTTTATATTTACTAAGAATTGCCCTATGGCATAATATATGGTCTATCTTTGAGTAGGATCCATGTGCTGCTGAGAAGAACGTGTATCCACTTTTTGATTGTTGATATATTCTATATATGTCGGTGAAGTCTAGGTTACTGATTTTGCTGTTGAATTCTATAGTTTCTTTATTCAGTTTTTGTCTAGAGGATCTGTCTAATGGCTAGAGCGGTGTGTTGAAGTCACCCATAATTATTGTGTTGTAGTTTATTTGACTCTTGAACTTGAGGCGAGTTTGTTTTATGAGTGTTGCAGCTCAATTGTTTTGTGCATACAAATTGATAATGGTTATGCATTGTTGGTGCAAGGTTCCTTTTAACAGTATATAGTGTCCTTCTTTATCCCTTTTGATTAACGTAGGTTTGAAGTTGATTTTATTCGATATGAGTATGGCCACTCCTGCTTGCTTCTGAGGGTCATGTGAGTGGTATGATTTTTTCCAAACTTTTAATTTCAGCCTCTGTATGTCTTTACCTATCATATGAGTCTCCTGAAGGCAGCATATTGTTGGATTTTTTTTTTTTTTTGATCAAGGTTACTAGCTTATGTCTCTTGATTGGTGAGTTTAGGCCATTAACATTTAAGGTTACAATTGAAATATGATTTCTACTTCCAGTCATGTTTGTTTGTTTGTTTATTTATTTATTTATTTATTCATTTATTTATTTATTTTGGTTAGTTTTTACTTTTTGGTTATTTTCCTCTCCCTTTACTGAGCTACCTCATGCTGCTAGTTTCAGGCATTACTTTTCAAATCCTCTTCTTGTAGTATTTTGCTCAAAATGCTTTGCACTGCTGGTGTTCTGGCTGTAAATTCTTTTAGCTTTTGTTTATCGTGAAAGACTTAAATTTCATTGTCAAATCTGAAGCTTAATTTTGCTGGATACAGTATTCTTGGTTGGAATCCATTATTTTTGAGCGTTTGAAATACTTTGTTCCAGGATCTTCTTGCTTTCAAAGTTTGTGATGAAAAAAATCAGTCGTTAACTTAATTGGTTTACCCCTGAATGTAACCTGCCTACTTTCTCTCGTAGCTTTTAATATTCTCTCTTTGTTCTGTATGTCCTTGTTCTGGCTATCTTCATAAATATTTGTCTTGGAGTTGGTCTATTATGGTTTTGAATGCTTGGGGTCCTGTAGGCTTCCAGGATTTGGCAATCCATTTCATCTTTCATCTCTGGGAAATTTTCTAGAATTATTTCATTTAATATGTTGTCCATTCCTTTGGTTTGAATCTCTATGCCTTTTTCTATCCCAATGACTCTCAAATTTGTTTTTTTTTATGGCATCCCATATCTCTTGAATAGATTGCTCATGGGATTTAAGCATCTTTTCTGTGTTTACTCTATTCTTTTCAAGTTGATAAACTTTGTCTTCATTATCTGACGTTCTAACTTCTACTTGATCTAGTCTATTTGTAATACTCTTCATTTGAGTTTTTAATTTGGTTTATACTTTCCTGCATTTCTAGGATTACTGTTTGATATTTCTTTTTAATGTCTCTATCTCCTGGTAAAGCTCATTCTTTGCCATTTGAATTTGTTTGTTTATTTGATTTTCAAAATATACTTTTATTGCTTGGACTTGCTGCCTCATGTCTTCTCTAATATTCCTTTCCATCTGAGTTAGGTATGCCTTGAGTTTTTTCCCTATCCCTATTTCTGATGCTTCACGGTCCTCCTTTAGAATTTAGTTGTCCTGCATTTTTTGCACACCTTTTTTTCCCTTGTTTTTTCATGATGTTCACGTTACTTTTCAGCTCAATTTGATTGCTGTGTTTCTGCTTTCTTCAATAGATTTGTTTTGGTTTTATATATCTCTGCTGTCTCTCTTTTGTGTTTGTAGACTATGCCTGCAAAAGTGGATTCCACTTGGAAGGAATTCCGACAGCTGAGCTCCAGTGATGTCACCTGTCTGCTATGGCGGGCCCCAGGCTCCTTGCCGGGGTGTTTGAATGGGGGGGTGGGACTGGACTGTCTCTGGTTGGTTTCACCTCCCGGTCGCTGGCGGGCGGGCGGTCTCCAGCCATCCAGTCGTGCAATCAGCGAATGGGCTGTCACCGGCGGGCGGGTGATCTCTAGCTGCCCAATTGCGCAGGCAGCCAGCGGGTGATTGGTTGCTGGTGGGCAGGCGTTCTCCAGCCTCCTAGTCACGCGTGTCTGTCCTCTGGTCCCCTGGTTTCCTCTGCGAGTCCTGATTTCCCCTGCTACACCAGATTTCCCCTGAGTGATGCCTCTTGGCAGCTCAAACTGTACTCTTTGCCTGCCGTTCCTTGGGTGTGGAGTGTGTCTATTGGGAACACTGGCACTCTATTGTTTTGATTTTTTCCGCTTGCCCCACCCATTGCGCTGGCTAGACAAGTTTTGTTTTCACTGGTGATGGGAGGGGAAGTTGAAGGTCAGGTGCCACTAGTTTTCCCCCCGTCTTTATGAAGGCTTTCTCTGGTAATCCCTCCCCCGGAAAGCCTAAGAGAGAATTTTTGCGAATTACCTGCTGTATGGGAGAAAAGCTGAGTAACACACACTTGTTTTGTTGTTGCAATCTGTCGGAGAGTGGTGGTGGATACTTCAGCTCTCCAAGATGGTGGCCGTTGGTTTCCTCGGTGGAGTTTCGGTTGTGGGGGATAGAACTGTAACACTTTCTTCCCCATCTGAAATCCCGAACTCAGCCCCGGGCTCAGTGGCAGGTGAGCCAGCCGGATTCCACAGAATCCGCAGCAACGTTTCTCCCTGCATGCTGGTCGCTTCACGGTGGAGGCCCGCCGTCTGTATCCACGGCATGGGCCGCACAGATCAGCCACCCCAGATCTTCGGTCGCATAGTTGGCTCTTGTTTGAGACTCAATTACAGGACCTCGGTGGTGGAAATCATTCTTCTAGGTTCCAGGCACACCCATTTTTCTGTAAGATCCTAACAAGATACTTTTTCGTCATTCTAACTCCTTATTCACATGTGAAGTTGCGCAGTACAAAGGGTGTGATGCACTCTATTCATGGCCATCTTGCAATGTCAAAATATTAGGATTTCTATGCACCATTTACTGAAGATAGTTTTCAGTACTAGTAAACCAAAATGTTATTTCAGGTGGATGAATATTTCTGAGAAAAATCTTTTGAAAAGTAGATTATAAATCCACATACATGAATATGAATGAAATTTGGGAGTGCATAATAAGACACATATATTTCATATTTTGAAAAATCTGGAGGGTATATATATATATATATATATATATATATATATATATATACACAGACACACACAGAGAGACATTAAAAAGTAGCATTATATATGCCAATCGAAATTCATCATGAAATATATATCATCCCCAGATTCAAAAATATTTATTTTACTGAACATGGATTTATGTATAATGCTATTTAAATAGGAGGATCACCCATAGGTTGAATTCTCAGTTCCAACAGCCTTTAGAAGGAGTGATATCTTCTCACAATTTCTATATGCCAAGTCAGCCACCTCACCAAAAATATACGTGTGATACCAGGTATGAATCTATATGTGCATATAAAACTACATGTGCTAAATAGGCTACAGAGAAAGGGAGACAGGAATTCACATATTTGATAACTTTAAAAAAACATGGAGAATACTTTCAACCAAATAATTGACTAGATTCATAACTCCTACCCTATATAATGCAAAAGGCAAGTCCAACTATACACGATGCCTCCTCTGAACTGCTTGTATTTCAATTCTGTTTGGGTTATTATTCTAGTCAGAGTTTAGTAGCGTAGGGGTTAGTGTGAGGGATTCACTATTTTGACTGGAAAATTATAAAATGAATCCAATGTGTATGCAAATATGTGCTACAAAAAATTGTTCCCACTGTCATCCAGAACAATGGCTTGACATTACCTAGTCCCCAAGTAAGACAAAATTAGAGGAGAAGAGTTAGAAAATCTGTGAATACATATTTGGAATAGAATATGCTAAGGAGTTTCCAAAAGTAAGGGACAGGGTAAACACTCCACAAACTGGAGCTCTTCTGGCCTAAAGACTTCTTGTGGAACTTCCTCTGAGGTTGGGCACTTGAAACATATGTTGTTGTCAAGTGCTTTAGCTTCGTTTCTAGTGAGACCAATAAAGGTGGGTCTGCATCTATGTGATCTGGAGGACATGGTTTCTTATTTTCCACTGAACATGAGCAGCAGTGCTGAATTTGCTATTTGTAGCTAAACTGTGGCCCCTGGGGTCTAAGTGTCTCCCCGTGTGGACTGTGAAGCCATTTTGTGATCCTAAAGTTTTCATGGTGTTTCTTGCAGCTTCACTGGGAGTTTGGTATTTGCTTCACAAAATACAAAGAGGTCAACTGGGACACAGTGCTGGAGGGAGTTCTGTCACGTGTGGTGGGTCAGTTTCTGCAGGACAATGCACCAACCATGCTTCTATCCCACATAACTTTCCCCATTGACCATAGCAACTTGATTCTGAAACTTTCCCTGAAACTTCTCAATATTACAAGATGCCTTTACATAGAAGGGACTGCTTGCTGCACCATGTCAGTCACAAGACATTTGGAAGCTAATGGCAGATCCACATGGCCCCACCACAAATGTTTTATCACACACCTGCCCACTACTGCTCTAGGCCAAGTACTCAGCAGGCTCCAATTTATTGGCATCTCTGTTCTACACCATTTTCATGAAACTCAGTCAATCAAGGCACTGTCTGGTATACTCATGATCAGCAACAGGACATCCAAAGGTTCTCCAGTGCCACCTGGTCATGGGAATTTCAAAAATTTCTTGGTATTTATCTAGCCATTTTTGAAAGATGAAGTTGGAGGCACTGTACGTTTCAAATCAATCCAGAACCATTAAATTTTGAGGAAGCTCATGTCAATGAAAGCTATGGAGAATTCTCACAGGCAAGGCTTCCCAAAGATTGGCTAAATGGTCACGTGAATCCAGGCCCATTGAGGTCTACAATGTGAGGTCCATGTGTGTTTTGACTCTCAACTATGGCTGCCAAGTCTTTCAGAATTAAATCATGTGATATCTTGGCTGTGATTCCCAGTGCTTTGTGGAAATACAACCTGGGCATACATCTCAGTTTCCAAGGACGACTCTCATGCGTGGACTCATAACATCCCAACACAATTCATGGCAATACATCTCTGAGGTCAGTTCCAGAACTCAGTCTCTTAGGGGAATCACACCAGAGTTCATGTCAAGGTGGACCCAGTCATCTCTTCCAACCACCACACAAATGACCACAATTAAAACCAGCACACTCCCACATGGCCCTCATGATCTTTCATATAAACACTCTTCATAACCTCTGGTTGAATGTTTCTATGAGGGGTGCAGACCAAGACAGTCTCCAAAATAATCTCCCTTGCCCCTAATGTGCCTAAAAACAGGGTGGCTTGAACACCCTTCCTGTGAACCTGGTGTGATAACATAGGCCTGCTGTTAAGACTTCTCTGCTTCTCCAATTTGAGGACTACTGACTGTGGGGTTTAGATTCTTTGTCTGAATTGGAGACATGAGGAAACCCAAGCTCCTACGGGCTAGCCTCTGCAGGGCTTTGAAGAAATTATTTGACCCAAAGCATTCCTATTCTAACTTGATGTAGGTCTAGAACCTCACAAAGGAAGGGGAGAGACTTCATCCAGAATGACTGCTCTTTTGGCTATTTTGGTTTTGTATGCACACATGGGATCCTTCTTTAGATCCATCAGGTGCTGAGAATCTAAGCCTAAGCCTCACACAGGGCCAAAAGGCTGATTCAGACACATCCTTTCCAAAGGAATTAAGCAAAAAGCCTCAGGTGATGCCCATTCATTTCCATGTGAAAACAGTTTTTTTCAGGCTTCAAAAAGGGGTGGCCTGAGGCAAAGACCTTTCAGACATTCAGGGCAGCAGAACAATTGGTAATTAAAAGGCCCAAAGCAGGGTTTCTCCACTGAGACTCTCCTGATCACACTGATACCTGAGTTTTCTGAGATGCTCGCCATTCCCTTCAGCTATCCAGTACATGGCGATGTCACAGGGCTTGGAAGTGGTACATATATTGGACACAAAACCATGAGCCTATTCTGGAGAGTGGCCAGAATTCAGGAAGAAAGCAGAAACTTTGAAAGATAGCAAGTGTTGCCCATCGATAAGGCAAGCTGAAATCCATTCATAAATTGGGCAGGATGAATGCTGGGAAGCTTTCAACTAGACAGGACATATCAATTGATGCATTCTCTTTTCTAATGTCTACAACCATGGACACCGTGGGATACACAGACATAGAAACACTCGCCTTGTCAAACGACTTACTCGAAACAGTCTACACCAAACCAAACATACCGACTTTCCTACCTATTCTGAGAACATGAGACAAATCCACAAACTCACACCCACACCCACAAAGGCACCTCCTTCCCCGAAGTAGGTCTGTGACTATCCAGAGTTTCTCTAATTGTGGACCATATTTTATTCCCACAAAATGGCCTGTCCTGTCTCAGATCTGGTCTCTTTGGTCAACATTTTGAACTACTGAGGAGCCAGCGGTGATCCAATACCTGCTTTCTCAGTAAAGGTGACTTTTCAGTGCTTTCTGGCATTTGGCCATCCTCACATCAGTAGGTACCAAGAAAGACTAAATCTGTCCTTGGTAAATCCAAGCACGTGAGACCCCTGGGAGTGGGACTGGGACTGGATTTTGGTGACTGGCTTCCTGGATCTCAAGTTCAGAGAGTTCTGTCACCAAGGTTGTGAGGTGAGGTCACTTCCTTCAGAAAGTGAATAAGGTCACTGCCTTGGCAACCACGTTGTCCTAACAGTTGCTTCAAAGAGTCCCATGAAATGGAGGCTGCCCCTACTTCCTGTGACACTTTCACAACTTAGAATGGTATATCAACCATAGGCACCCAGGAACAGCTCTCAACACAGGCCTGGTTGGGTCCTTCTTCTCTAAATTAAGAAGACAGAGGCTGATTCAGACACATTCCTTCATCCTGACCAAGTTTTTTACAATGAAAGATGACTTTTGCTCTCTCAGTTCCAACATAGCTGCCTACAACTTCTGCAGGGATCATTTTTGCATGGACCTTTGAGTTTCTCAGTAGTTTGAAGGAATCCTACATTTTTGTATTGTAAGACCATCTCTGTCCCTGCTCTTCTGTAAAGTTAGATTGAGGCAACAGTGTATGGTTAGGGTTAATAACAGGTTTGATTTGGGTTAGGAATCATTCAGCTGGATGAATAATGGTATTGATGACCTGCGATAATTACAAGAATATATAGGTAAAATATAAGTATGAAAACAGAAATCTGTGTAAGATTTAAAACCCAGAAGTGTATTAGGACCTTGATTGTGATACTTAGCTTTGATTTATTTTCTGCACAGATGTCTCAGGTACATCGATATACAATTGCATTGGACCTTGTGCCTTGGATGATTGATTGTCAAAGATAACTTCCAGTCAAAAAGTGATAGTCGGTAAGATTAAGAAGATAGTCGGTAGTTTAGAAAGGAGAGTGAGTATAGAATTTGCACCAAAAGTTCTTTAGCTATAGCTTTTCGGGTATAGAGTAAATGTAAATGTCAGCACATGTGAAGAGTCAGCCACAATGATGAACTGGGAAAAATATGTAGGAAAATAGATATCAATAGAGACATTAGGAAATCTGGCAAAGTATAGTCGTTAGTGAAAAGTTAGTAAAATAGGTAGTTGTCTCTTCATGTTTTTCTGTATACTTAACTTCCCTCCCAGCCCTCCCCAAGGAAAGTATATAAGCCCTGTTTAAGCTGTTCTCAGGACTCTCTGCTCTATTGAAGTGAGCTCTGAGCCCCAGCATGCTGGACCACCAATAAACCCTTTGCTTTTGCATGAGACAGTTTCTTAGAGGTCTCTTCGCCTGACACTCATCCGACCTTTACATATGGAGGTTCCACCGAGTTCTGGCAGCAGCGGACGAGAGACCCCAACTGGCTCCTCAAGGGATTTGTAAGGCGCCTCTTTCTGGTGTCAGGTTTCAGGTTAGAGCTTGGCAAAATGGCTGTCAAAGAAGAGTGTGAGCTCTCTCTCACGGTGGCTGACAGATGTGTCACAGAGCCAAAGGCAACCACCCTGAGGGACACCCCAGAGGACTCTGAAAATCAAGGAACAATAGTCTCCTCAACTCAGTGATATTTTGTTTCAGATTCGGTATTGCCAGCCCATCAGGTATTGCCGGCTACTCAGTCCTCGTCTGAGTGTTGGACGTCCATTTCCTGTCTTTATTGTCTTGTCTTGTCTGTGTCATGTGTCGTTGCTTTTACTGTTTGTGCATTTTTCATTATGGAAAAGAGCACTTCAATGCCTCTGTCCCTGACCCTTGATCACTGGACCAAATTCGGCTTAAGGGCTCAGAATCTTTCTTTTTCAGTAAACCGCTGGGCCTGGCAGACTCTCTGTGCCTCAGAGTGGCCCACCTTTGGATTCGGAAGGCCCTTAGAAGGATTTTTCTACTTCTCACTAATTTAAAAAGTCAGAGATATTGTCTTTCAGGAAGGGCCACATAGCCATCCAGATCAAAAGCCATATATCTTAACCCGGCATTACCTCTGCAAATCTCCTCCATGGGTGAAGCCTTTCTTTGCCCCTGCCCCCGCTCCTAATCCTTCCCCCACGATCTCTCAAACCCTCTGCTCCTCCTCCTCCTCCACCCTCTTTTCTGCCTAAGTCACAAGATTTAACTCTACTGGACTCTCATCCCTCTCCTTATCCCTTGCCCTGGTCTCCCAAACCCCAACACCCTCTAAGTGATTCCCCTGCTGCTGACTCAGCCTCTCCGCCATTGGAGGAAGCTAAGCCAGCCCAGCACCCTCTAGAAAACTCCCCCGCGGCACACACAGCCCCTCCTCCCCTGGAGGAACCTGGCCCGGCTAAAGGAACTCACCATCAATGAAAGATTGAAAACCCTGGAACTCCCGTGATGCTCCCCCTCCGTCCCTCTGTGCCAATGATTGATGATGGCCATGGGGAAAAAATGCAAGCCTACCAGTATTGGCCTTTCTCCTCTTCAGACCTATATAACTGGAAAAATAACAATCCCCCCTTTTAAGAGGACCCCACTCGTGTCTCAGGTGTGGTTGATTCATAGATGTTTTCACACCAGCCTACTTGGAATGACTGCCAACAACACTTAGGGACTCTCTTCATGACAGAGGAACAAAAGAGAATCCTCCTGGAAGCTAGAAAATAATATCCGCGGACCAGATGGGTGACTGACACAACTTCCCAACATATTCAACCAAGCTTTCCCTAGAATCGACAAAACTGGGACCCCAACACCTTTGAAGGTAGGGAGCATCTGTCCACTTATCTCCGGGCTCTAATAGCGGGTATCTTAGTGGCTGCTAGGCGACCAACTAATTTGGCCAAGGTAATAGAGTTTATTCAAGGGCCTGATGTATCTCCCTCTATGTTTCTAGAGAGAATTATGGAGGCATATAGGAGATATACTCCTTTTGATACTCAGGCAGAGGCTCAAAAGGCATCTGTCATGATGGCCTTTATTGGGCAAGCTGCCATGGATATTTAAAGAAAGTTACAACACTTAGATGGATTACAAGATATGACTTTGAGAGATTTAGTCAGAGAAGCCAAAAACGTATACTATACGAGAGAAACTGAGGAAGAGAAGGAAGCAAAGGGTGGATAAAAGAAACAAAAGACAGACTAAGGAATTGACTCAGGTCCTGGTCACAACAACAAATAGGCCAGAAATAAGAAACATGGAGACGGGAAGGGATACCTGGGCCCAAACTAGAGGCCACCCCTGGCCTCAGATCAATGTGCCTACTGTAAAGAAAAAGGACACTGGGCCAAAGAGAGCCCTAGAAAGAGACAGCCACGCCAGCCAGCCATCCTGACTCTGGAGGATGACTAAGAAAGTTGGGGATCAGATCCCCTCCCCGAGCTCAGGTTAACTTTTGAAGTTGAGGGCACCCCAGTAAACATTGAAGTGGATACAGGGGCAATATACTCAGCCATTAAGGCTCCATTTTGCCCTCTACCAAATAAAAGGTCTCTAATTCAAGGGGCTAATTGCAGTAAATATCGGGCTTGGACAACTAAGAGGACCTGGGACCAGGGGAAAGGAAAAATCCATCACTCCTTCCATGTAATCCCAGAATGCCCGGCCCCATTGATAGGCAGAGTTCTGCTCACCAAGCTCCGGGCCAAAATAACTTTTAACCCTGAAGACCCCCAAGTGGAATTTCTAAATCCTTCAGTAAAAACTCCTATATTCACAGCTCTAACTATGTCAGTAGATAATGTACATCAAATCACTCACCTTAGTTTAAAGAAACTACATTCATTTATGAAGGATCAAGAACAGAGTTTTCCACTAACCGACTCACAGTTAAAGGAAATAACTGAATGGTTAACAAAAGCCTGTCAGGTCCATCAAATGGTTAATTCTTATCCTTCCAAGCTTCCTACAGGAAAGCACCTATGAGGAACCAGACAAGGACAATTCTGGGAAGTGTACTTTACTGAAATAAAGCCAGCAAGTTATGGACTTAAATATCTCCTAGTCTTTGTAGATACATTTTCAGGATGGATTGAAGCCTTTCCCACCAAAAAAAAAAAAAAAAAAAAGGAAAAAAAGAAAAAAAAAGAAACAGTGCAAATTGTGGTGAAGAAGATCCTGGGAGATATTTTTCCAAGATACGGCCTGCCTAAAGTAATAGGGTGTGATAATGGACCGGCATTCATAACCCACATAAGTCAGGGGTTAGCCAGGACCTTGGGGATTTATTGAAAGTTACATTGTGCTTATAGACCCCCGAGTTCAGGACAGGCAGAATGAATGAATAGAAACATTAGAGAGACCATAACGAAATTAAGCTTAGAGACCGGCATAAAATATTGGACTATGCTCCTGCCTTATGAACTGTTTCATGCAAGAAATACTCCCTCTGTTTCTTTGTGTAACCTCACCCCCTATGAAATTTTCTATGGTGCCCCTCCTCCAGTAAGGGACCTAACCCCAACTCTAAGACCTAACGATTTCTTTCACACCCATTTGCTTTACAGACTTAAAGCTCTTGAAAGAACTCAGGATACCTGTGAAAACAGATGGCCACTGCCTAACAACCTGGGGACGAGAGGACTCCAAATCAACATCAAGTAAGATACTTCTTCTATGTAAGACGACATCAGGTGTTATCCCTGGAACCCCGCTTGAAAGGACCATACCAGGTGCTACTTATAACACCTACAGCGGTAAAGGTAGACAGAATCATTTCCTGGATCCATACCTCTCATCTCAAGCCTGCGGCCTGTTGAGACTCTGGCTGGAAACTGGAAAAGACTGGTAACCCTTTCAAATTGTGTATTCGCCATGTGGATAAAGCTATAGACTCTCCCCTTGACCACCAGTAGTCCTAACCCTCATCAGCCCGTTCAGCAGCGATGGCTGATCACAAATCCTACTGGAAAAGAATTATGGTCTATCTCGTATACAGCCCAATTAGGTAACTAGTGACCATCTCTCTACCCAGACATTTATTAGCTGGCTATACGTCTTTCCTATTGGGATATCCCTGATGAAGAGGATGCCACTAAAATTCCATTAAATCCCTTCCAAACCATAGACAATGGAAACAAACCTAATGGATGTAGGGACAAGTGAGCCAGATGCAGGTTGGCTAGCCTAGATTACTATGATTGCCTGGTGGACTATCAAAGCCACATGAAATCACGGCTGTGTGGGGGGAAAGCCGACTTCTTCTCTAAGTCATGGGGATGTGAGCATACAGGGACTGCCTGATGGATCTCAAGCTTCTCATCAAATTCTGTAGAGAAAAGGGAAAGAAAAGAGAAATTGGATGAAAATGGAAGGAGACCCTCATTGTTATACAAAATTACATATAAGAGGTTGTGAGGGGAATGGGAAAAAAAATAAGGAGAGAAATGAATTACAGTAGATGGGGTAGAGAGAGAAGATGGAAGGGGAGGGGAGGGGGGATAGTAGAGAATAGGAAAGGTAGCAGAATACAACAGTTAATATTATGGAATTATGTAAAAATGTGGATGTGTAACCAATGTGAATCTGCAATCTTTGTAATGTTTTGAATAACCAATAAAAAAAATTCTGTACACAGCATTGGTCATATTACCAATTAGATAACCAAAACCGATGGCCCACAGTGGGGTCTCTAGGTCCTCAAATTCTGCGTGACATTTTTAACTTCTGCAAATGCTCAAAAGGGTGAAAGGAGATTCCCCTGTGTAGAGGCCTTTTCCCTCCTTCGCTCACATCCTGACCTATGTTTCTCCAATAGATCCTCACCCTTAGCCTTCTGCTCCAGTCTCTCTGCTGTCACTATCACCTCAGCAACATGATTTCTCCCCTCCAATTACTAGATCAAAAATCCAAACCTCTGCCAGTTCTCAGACCATTGCCCAATTGCTGAGGTAGCAGGTAATGAAGTACCCCTCCACCAACTCCCTCCTCTCTTCTCCTATCAGTGTCCGCACCGGATCCCACCAGGTCCTCTTACCAGCTAACCCAAATCTCAAACCAGCTGAGGAGAGCCCTCAGACCCCTATCCAAGATGTAATGAAAATGGACTTAAAAGTTTCTTTGTCATCACTGAAAAAAGGTTACTCAGAATTTAAAGTCCCTTACAGGCTTTTAGTGATACTAACTCCAGTCTTCTCCTCTGCTCTACCTGTTCTACTGCTCAAGTTTTTGTTGCTAGGAAAATCCCAAACCCCTTTCCCATTATTCCTTTACATCTTTCCTTCCTCATTCTCAGATCTTCAGAATTGCTCTCAGCCCCACCTACCCCATCTGCCCCCTCTGTACCAGGCCCACCGAAAAGTCTTATCTGACCTTCTTCAGAAGTCTTCATCATGGCTGACTTTAGGACTTTCAGCAAAAGAGTCCCTATAAAAGACTTCAGAGTAGATAAAATTCCTCTTTACGTGTTGCCCTGTTCTACTTGGCCACTGGCTAAAAAATCTGCACTCCTAAGGTAGACACCCCCTTACTAGTTTTTCACAAAATATGTGTACAAGGCCTCTGGCCATGAGCTAGGGATTCACAGAGATGGCTACATTTCTAAGATACAGAAGTTACAAACTGGGCTCCATGGTAACAGCTGGCAGGGTGAAAATTAAAGGGAAGAAAGAGCTCTCCCTAACCCAGGTGTCCTTGAAAAGTTAACTTGCCAAGAACAGAGGAAAAAAACAGAAAAATAAACTGCTTTTTGTGAACTTCTGCAGACTGTGAACTTCTGCGCCCCTTCCTTTACATGTTGGGTACAAAATTCTGAAACTACCTAAACTTGGGTTTCAGGGGATTTATTGATTACAACAGAAGTAATGCCCTCTGAATCTGGTTGCAAACGAATAGGACTGTTTCCCTGTCTTTGGTACTATCTTAGGAGCCTTGACTTGTCTGTCCATACAGCAGTATAATTCTATATACTTAAACATTTTTTATGTTTTCATGAAGTTGTCAACAGATATGATTAATTGTGTAATGGTGCAGATGTTTCCCAGAGTGCTTTATCCTGATGCATGTTCATTTGAAATTCAAATAGGGGGAAATAAAACCTGGTTCCAATGGGCACATATATCCCTCACTTTAGCCATCCTATTAGAAATAGGAGTTGCAGCAGAGGTGGGCACAAGAACCACTGCCTTGGTCCATGGGACACAACAAATGACACAATTAGAAGCAGCAATAAACCAAAACTTAAAGATATTAGAAACCTCCATCACAGCTTTGCAGAAATCTTTAACCTCTCTCTCTGAAGTTGTTTTACAGAACAGTCAAAAGTTGAACCTCCTCTTCATGAGAGAAGGGGGCCTTTGTTCTGCATTGATGGAAGAATGTTGTGTTTATGCTGACCATTATGGAGTTGTAAAAAAATCTATGAGTAAATTAAAAGGACAACTTGAAGAGTGTCAATGAGAGAGAGAGGCCAAAAAAGGGTGGTTTGAGTCTTGGATCACACAGTCCCCCTGTTTAACTACGTATTTATCAACCCTGGCTGGTCCAATAATAATCCTCATATTATTGCTAACTATAAACTCTGTTTGTTCAACCATGTAATTTCTTTTCTCCAATCTCAAATTGGACAAGTTAAACTTATGTTAATACCCCACTAGCAGACATAAAATGTGACACCCCCCAATGATCACTTTTATGACTAAAAGTAGCCAGAAGAAAAAGTGGGGAATGAAAGGTTAATAAAATAGGCACTTGTCACTTTCTGTTTTTCTCTACGCTTAACAAAACACTGTTGAAATCTTGAGAAATGTTTGCTAATCTTGTTCCCAGAATGTGCTGTCCCCAACTGCCAAACTACAGAATGCACTCCCTCACCCGGTTATGCGCAAACTGCCCACTCGCCTTGATCCATTAATAAAAATCCCTCCCTGCCCTCTCCAAGGAAAGTATATAAGCTCTGCTTAAGCTGTTCTCAGGGCTCTCTGCTCTATTCAAGTGAGCTATGAGCACCAGCACGCTGGACCCCCAATAAACCCTTTGCTGTTGCATGAGGTAGATTCTGGGTGGTCTCTTCCTCCGACGCTCACCTGACATTTACTTGGATGACTGAATGTAGAAAAGAACATCCATTCAAAACGGGATAGTCAGTAAGATTAGGAATATAGTTGGTAGGTTTAGGAAGAAGAGTGAATATAGGATTTGGAAAAAGAAGTCCTTTAGCAATAGGGTTTCATATAGAGAGTGAATGTAAATGTCAGCACATGTGAAGAGTCAGTCACAATGATGAACTGGAGAAAACATGTAGGAAAGCAGATATCAATAGAGACATTATGAAATCAGGCAAAGCATAAAGTTAGTGATAGGATTACACATTCAACATGTTTGACTTTAATTATATAATCTAAGGAAAAAAGAAATATGTAGTCGTCAATAGGATTGACATTTGAGAGCATTAGGCAAGTGGACATGGATGATTTTAGTAATGCAGGTTCACTTTCCATTTAGGTTTTGGTACAATCATAAGTGTGACCTTTGCATTTTGTTTTCAGAATATTACTGTGATACAATGTATATGTAGATCAGGTGACATGAGTATTTCTTGTACCATTTCTGGGAGCAATATTTTGAAGACGTATAAATTAGTATTGGGGGTACAAAGAGTTGTACCCTGTGTCTATGAATATAGAGGTTTCCTGGCCTAAAGACATTTTGAGAAACTGCCTCTGAGGCTGGGCACTTGAAATATATGTTGTTGTCAGGAGCTTTAGCTTCCTTTGTTTTGAGACCATCAAAGCTAGATATGCATCTATGTGACCTGAAGGACATGTGTTCTTATTTTCCAATGAAAATGGTGCAGCAGTGATGAATTCTCTTTTTGTAGGTAAACAATGGCCATTGGGGCTAAGCGTCTCCCCATGTGGACTGTGAAGCCCTTTGGTCATGCTCCACTTTTAATGGTCTTTCTTGCTGCTACAATGGGAGTTTGGTATTTGCTTCACAAAATACAAGGAGTCCAAATTGGTCGCAGTGCTGCACGGCATTCTGTCACATGTGGTTGGTCAGTGTCTGCTGGAGAACGCACCAACTAGGCTTCTACCCCACATAGCTTGCACTCTTTTCCATAGCAACCTGATTCTGAACATTGCCCAGAAACGTCTCCATATACCAAGATGCCTTTTCATATAATTGTCTGCTGGCTGCACCATGTCAGTCACAGGACATTTGGAAGCCAATGGCAGATCTACATGGCCACAGCACAGATGTATTATCACACACTTGCTAACCACTACTCTAGGCTCACTACTCAGAAGACTCCAACTTACTGGCATCTCTGTTCTACAGCATTTTCATGAAGCCCAGTCAATCAAGGCACTGTCTGGTATACTCCTGATCAGCAATAGGACATGGAAATGTTTTCCAGTGCCATCTGGTCAAGGGAATGTCCAAAATTTCATGGTATTTTTCTCGCCATTTTTCAAGGATGAATTTGGAGCCACTGTGTGTTTCCCATTCATCCAGGAACCATAAAATTTTGAGGAAGCTCATTTGAATGAAACCTCTGGAGAACTCTCACAGGCAAGGCTTCCCAAAGAGGGGGCAAAAGGTCACATGAAGCCAGGCCCATTGAGGTCTACAATGTGAGATCCATGTGTGTTTTGTCTCTTAATTATGGCTGTCAACTCTTTAAAAATAAAATCATGTAATATCCTGGATGAGATTTCCATGGCGATGTGGAAAGCCATCCTGGGCCTAGAACTCAGTTTCCAAGGGCGATTCTCATGCGTGGCCTCCTAAAATCCCAACACGAATTCATGGCAATACTTCTCTTAGTTCAGTTCCAGAACTCAGTCTTATGGGGAATCACACCAGTGTTCAAGCCCAGGTGGACCCAGTCATCTCTTCCAACCACAAACAAATGACCACAATTAAAACCAAAACACTCTCAAATGGCCTTCAGCTTCTTCCATATAGACACTCAACATAAATTATATAACTGGTACCAACTTTAAATAATGGATTGAATTGTTATCTGAAAATATACAGGAAATCTTATATTGATATACAATCATTTATTCCAAAAAGTTATACATCTAATGGTAATATTAGGGTTATGGTTTATCATGAAGAGTGTGGGAGTTTTGCTTCAAATTTTTATGGAAATCGAAAACAATGTGTTTGGAAAGAAGTCTCATGAGAAGAACAGTCAAGAAACCTGGAGGAATACATGTGTTCTGAAGCAGGAAATGATTGAAAGTGAAACAAATGCCTATTAATTTGTGAACCTGTGGATGAAATATATATCCTATGGTGCGCATAAACTGAAGAAATAGTAATGTACCAGTGTTAAATAAAATGAACTTCAAAATACACATCATGTCCCATAGGAATCTATTTGCAATGATGTTAAACTGGGTCAGTTACTGTAGAAATATTAGGATTGTATGCACCATTTACTGAAATTACTTTTCAGTACTAGGAAACAAATATGTATTTCAGGTGGATGTATATTTCTGAGAATAATCTTGTGAAAAGTTGATTATGAATCCACATACATGAACATGAATGAATTTAGGTAGTGTATATAGGACACATATATTTTATATTTTGAAAAATTTGGAGAGTATATATATATATATATATATATATATATATATATATATACACACACACACACACACAAAACACAAACAGAGACAATGAAAAGTAGCAATATATATGACAATCGAAATTCTTCATGAAATATATATCATCCACTGATGCAAAAATATTAATTTTACTTAGCATGGATTTATGTATAATGTTTTTTTTTACTAGGAGGCTCCCCCATAGGTTGAATTTTCAGTTCCAACAGCGTTTAGGAGAAGTGATCTCTTCTCACAATTTCAATCTGCTAAGTCAGCCACCTCACAAGAATATACGTGTGATACCACGTAGGATTCTATATGTGCATATAAAATACATGTGGCAAGTAGGCTACAGAGAAAGGGAGACAGGTATTCACATATTTTTTAACTTTAAAAACACATGGAGAACTATTTCATTTAAAAATTAGCTAGATTTATAACACCTACCCTAGATCATGCAAAAGGCAACTCCAACTATAAACCATGCCTCCTCTGAACTGCTTGTATTTCTATTCTATTTGGGTTATTTTTCTCCATCATATTAGGATTAGTAGTCATAGTCTAGTAGGGTATGGGTTAGTGCCAGGTGTCCCGGCCGGCAGGACACATCAACGTGGGCATCGAACATAGTTGGGAAGGAATGAAGGGACAAGAGACAGGACAGATGACACCCAGACAGGAGTTCTGATCAAGCTGCAAACTTTTATTGTTCTCACAGGGTGTTTATATGCTGCTGATGGGAAAGCTCTCTTATCGGCAGTTGCTGGATGTCTTCACGGGGTTAGATAACCTCAGGATATTTCAGGAAGACAGATGGCGACAGGATGTCTCAGGGAGATAGATGATTGTGGGATATCTCCCAGGCAGGATGTCTCCCAGGGGGCTGTTTCTTGTAAGTGTCAGGCTATTCTTTGAAGGAGAACTTCCTTTTAGCCCCTGACATCTCCCCCTTTCTTATATAAAATATTTGACCTACCTTACCGGCCATGTTTTTAGAGGGGGGTTAGAGGCTCTGTTTCTCTAGGAGGCCTTAGAATATCTCCTGATCCGAGCGAGCATCTTTACTAGCAGATTTCGTGGTGGCCTTGGCATGTTTTTGGAGGAGATGGCCTTGAAGGGGAAGCATGCCAACCGCCATGCACCAGAGCATGTCATTCACAGGTCTTGTGTTTGGGGATCCGTGGATCCATCCTTTTGCAATCCTTCCTGCACCCTCCGATATTATGGCCTAACGTCCTCACTCCATGGGTGCATCTTCCCCCAAGCCGAAGGGCCCATGTAGACGAACCCTTATGGCAAGGGCAGAAGATGGTTTGTCAGAGCTGTTACTTATAGTTTTATGTAAGAAAGAGAGATTTGTGGGGATGTAAACTTAAGAAATAAGCCTGTGAGAAGGGTAGAACATCCTTTTAAAAGTTGACAGCGTGGTCTTCCATCTCCAGATGATGATAGTGGATTTGTAGGGGCTTAGAGGCCATAATATTAATGTGTTCTTTAATAAATTGTACCACACTGTTTATAATGCAGGGTCCTATGGTCACCATTAAACGTAAACCCAACAAAGGGCCTAATAGGGGAAGAAGGTAGGGTAGAAGTCCATTAAGCTTTGTCCAGAGGGGATTTTCAAATAGTTCCCTTCATCTCTTTTCTAGATCTTCTTGAAGCTGCTTAAATTTAGTGCATACTATGACTGATTTATTGGCATAAAAGCAGCATCGTTCCCCTAAGGCCAATCAAATATCTCCCTGGTTAGCAGTCAGCAAATCTAAGCCTCCTCTGTTTTGAAGGAACACTTTTGCCAGGAAGTCTATTTGGTCCTACAAATCTTTAATGGTTTCTGATAGAGTTTGTACATCATTTTAAGTTGTTGAGACAGGCGATGGTAAGGGTGTATTGCCGTGCCTAAGCCAGTGTACCTGTGCCCACAGCAGCTGTTATTCCAAGGCTGGCAATAAGTGATAAGGCCTGTATCGCCCGCCTCTGTCTTTTGACTAAGGTGTCTAGGCTAGAGGTTCGTCTCCTGGGACAATAGTTATATCAGGGAGTAATAAGGCAAGAACACAGCCACTGTTCCAATTCGCTGGAAGCCTGGGGAAGGCCACATTTCCTCCACACATAACAACTGTGCCATTGGGGGGACAAAGAGATGGGATGGGTGAGGAATAATTTTGTACTGTTGAGCAATTTCCAAAGGAAGCAATTCCAAAATCCATATCATAGGTATTATTCTGCATCACGCCTAAAAGACATAATGTAAAAGTGCCTATAGGCTGTACTTTAAAGGGAAATCCGGGTTGGCATGTATTATCATTGTCCATAGTAGAATTAATAGGAACTGCCATAGGCATGCTTGCCCCTGTTGTCATGCAGAGCCAGCAATTACCAGCAAGGGTGGGGTTGGAATTATTAAGGAAGGAGAAGGTAGTTTGCAAAATATCTAATGTATTGGTATCTAAACCTGGGAACTGGGATTTCGGCTACATTAAGGGATGATATGTGAGCTCAGGGATTTGGGGTTTCAAAAGTTTGATTATCTGAGGATGCTTGACTGCATCAGTGGGTCCTCTACCATCAGAGACCCCTGTAGGGTCCTTAATGGGCCAGTAGGAAGTTTTTCCGACAGTGCCTTGGCACCCAGCTGACTGTAGCTTGGTTTATTTGCCTTCTCCTCCCTGGTCAAAGAGAACGGGGGTATAATGAATAGTGGTCCCCCCTGCTTCATGAGTTTTAGTTAGGGAGGCTTCAAAAAATCATTCTCCCTGCTTGTTAACACAAATTGAGGCCGACACAAAACAAGAGACATGCATCGCCTGGGTATGCGTACGGGTTGCAGAAGAATTTTGGAGAGCTTTACTTGTACTAGGGGGAATAATCTTTGGCTTGTTAACACATACCCATTTAGGCTGATGAACTCCTCTGAATTTATGGACAACCTCGGCACGGAGGTAAGCCACCTTAGTCATGCAGTCAGCAGTCTGGTTCCAACTAGTGGGAGCCTGAGTCCAAGATCCTCCCTTGCCTTCACGGGGTGAGGGGGGGGAAGGTACTCCATAATGTTGGAAGGTGGAGGGCCCAGGCCTCCGTGCACAAACCTGTTCAGCAGAAGTGCCTTAAGCAGGATCCTCACACAGATTGTTGGATGGATCCGAAAAAAGGGGAAAATTTGTACTCAGGGAGAGGGCCTCCGTCCCCGGTTTGAGGTAAGTCATTAACCTGTTTAACCAGGCATTCTGGTAACCATCTTGGGGCTGCTAGCTCTTGGTCCAAAACACAAGCTGAGCCTCATTCCCAGATGAGGACAGGATGTGGGCATTTCCATTTATTTGTAAGGGGATTTCGCCACATAACAGGTGGCTGATCAGAATTGGAAAATGGATGCCAGTGTGTGTCTGCAGCCGAAAGGCCTTCACTGTCTAGGGTAAGAAAAGAAAGGGCAAATAATGCATGGTTAAGGCAATGCCTGTGAGTGGTAAATACAAGGGCGGAAGACTTAAGACGGGATAGCCAAGTCTTTAAGGTAAGGTGGAACATTCCACAATGCCTTGGCCCTGAGGTTTGTATTGAATTCCAGTAGGATGACAAAATTGCAAGGTAGCACAAAACTGTTTAAACTTGGCACTGGTATATGGAGGACAATTATCTGTTTTAATATGTATTGGTTTACCCATTATGGAAAAGGCTGAAACAAGATGAGAAAGGACATCTTTGGTAGCCTCTCCAGAATGTGGTGATGCAAAAATAAAGCTGCTGAAGGTATCGATAGAAACGTGTATATATTTGGTTTTTCCAAATTCAGGAAAATGAGTAACATCCATTTGCCAAACCTGATTTGGCAGTAATCCTCGGGGGTTAACTCCCAAGTGTTGAATGGGGAGGGAGAGAGCGCAAGCAGGGCATTCTTTTACTATTTCTCGTTTCTGTTGCCTGGTAATTTTACAAAGTAATCGAAGGCTCTGGGAATTTAGTTGGTGAAGATTGTTTAGCTCCGTGACCTATTGAATGGAGCCACCAAAAATTGGAAAGATGATAGGAGTTGCTGCATCAGCTTGAGCATTACCTGTGTTAGAGGGCCGGAAAGATCAGAGTGTGCCCTGATGTGTCCTAAGAAAAATGGGTGTTGTCTGGCCTGAATTAGCTGCTGAAGCTGGTGAAACAGAAAGGCCGCATTGGAAGAAGCTTTAATGGCGGGTGAAATCTCCAGCAGGGGCACAGAATGAGCAATGTAGGCACTGTCTGTATGAATATTAACAGGATTATCACAAAATGTTATAAAAACTTGTGTTATGGCAAACAATTTCACAAACTGTGCTGAATGATAGACAGTATCAAAGGTGGTAGGCTGGTTATTGACAACAAAGACCGCACAGCCATTACTGGAACCGTCTGTAAAGACAGTAAGGGCTTGGAACTGGGAGCCTTTTGAGTAATTTTGGGAAAAATAAATGGATGTATCTGGACAAAATGTAAAAGGGTGTCATTGGGGACGTGGTTATCAATTGTTCCCAAATGGCCTGATTGGGCAATACCCCATTCATCCCCTCTCTGTAGTAAAAATTGGGTTTGGTCATTAGTATATGGAATTAAAATATTATCAGGGTCTTTGCCAAAATGTTGTTGAGAAAGCAAACGACCTTTAATAATAATAGAAGCTACCTGAGCAAGATAAACGGTAATAAACTTGGAGGATGTGGTGGAGAAATGGACCCAAAGCAAGGGGAAGCCTTTATTTTTAAAATATGGATATCACTGCCAAAATTTTCCTGAGGGTATATGAGGAGTGTGTAAAAGAACCAGAACCAGAGGAAGGTTATAAGAAATTTGTGTAACAAACTGTTTGGCAATGGCCTCTGTGACTTGGTTTAATGCCTGTCATGCCTCGGGAGTAAGCTTTTGAGGGGAGGAAGGGTAGGAATCACCTCTCAAAATATCATTAAGGGGCAAAAGTACACAAGTGGATAATTTTAAATATGTTCTTAGCCCTTGAATATCTCCCAGTAATTTTTGAGAATCATTAAGGGTGTGAAGATGGTTCACACGCAGTTGTATTTTATGAATTTGGATCTGATTATCTTGAAGTTTAAGGCCCAAATAGGTATAAGGGTCCTGTGTTTAAACCTTATCAGGAGCTATCCGTAGTCTCAAGGTAGTGAGGGTTTTCTAAAGGTCCAAGTAACAATTATTAAGGTCATGGTAATTAGGTGCAGCAATTAAAAATTCATCCATATTATGTAAAACATAAAATTGTGGTCATCACTCTCTCACAGGGTCTACTTCTTGAACAACTTATATTTAGCAAAGACTAGGGCTGTTTTCCATACCTTGGGGAAGAACCTTCCATTGAAATCTCTGCATAGGGCCGTGGAAATTAATGCAAGGGAGACTAAAGGCAAAATAGGGTCTATCCTCAGGATGTAAAGGAATGGTAAAAAAGCAAACTTTTAAGTCAATAACCATTTTACAATAGTTTTGGGAATAGCCATTGGTGTGGGAATTCGAGGCAGTAGTGCTCCCATCAGGCACATAACTTTATTACTGGCACACAAATATTGTAAAAGATGCCGCTTGTCTGATTTTTTCTTGATAACAAAAATATGAGTAATCCATGGTGAGGTTGAGGGCTCTACATGGCCGGCTGCCAGCTGTTCCTGCACTAACATGGAGGCAGCCTCCAATTTTTGGGGGAGGTAAGGGGCCACTGATCCACCCACACAAGAGTCTGAGTCTCCCAAATAATTTTATCTGCATGGGGTACAGGAGGGTCAGGAACCGACACTAAAAATCAGAATACCCAAGTCCATATGTATTTGTTTTTTTATGGGTTTTATAGTCCCCACCAGTCCTTGTCTCAGTCTCACAAGGCCTGTACCAGGGACAAAATTTATACGAAGCATTTGATGAGTCACCATGGAATTGGGACTGGCAAGAATGACTTCCATTTGACTCAAAATATCTCGGCCCCATAGGTTAACAGGGAGGTCAGGAACAATGAAAGGAGTGACAGTCACCTTATTACCCTCTTTATCAGTAAAGCTAAGAGCCCTAGAACTGACATGGGGATTTTTTGACTCTTAACCCTTTTAGGTCATTCAAGGATGGGGTGATGGGCCAACCTGATGGCCAGTATTTGTGAGAAATAATTGTGGCATCAGCTCCAGTATCTAGAATTCCTTGGAATTCCTTTTTTTCAATAAGTAAGGTAAGGGTGGGTCTATTGTGAGAAATGGGCTGAACCCAATATACATCAGAGGAGCCGAGGGAGGCTGTCCCCCATTGTATGTTTGGGCGGTGGAAGTGCCTCCTGAATCCAAGGGAAGGAATATTAATTGTGCAAGTCTTGTTCCTGCTGGGATGGCCGCAACTCCATTAATAGCTGTTGCTAGTATTTTTATTTCTCCAGTGAAATCATTATCATTAATGCCAGGGAAGACCTGAACACCATTTAAGGTAGCAGAGGCTCTTCCAAGAATAAGGGCACTCGTATGAGATGAAGGGGGACCCATAATTCTAGTGGGTATTATCTGGTGCCCTTGCATTGAGTCTAATATTGTATCGGTGGTGGCACAGAGGTCCAATCCTGCGCTGCCTGGGGTGGCTAGTTGGAGGGAGGCAATTGTGGGGAAGAATTTTGTGGTAGGTTTGGAGTTTTGAAGGGAATAAACCTTATTGCCCCTGGTTTTGTCCTGGGGGAGGTCGTGGCCAGGGGCTGGCCCCGCAGGGGGTTTCCTGAGAAGCAGGAAGAAATAGGCTGTCTGAGGCCATTTGTCTTAGATCTACACTTACTGGCCCAGTGATGACATTTACTACATCTAGAACAAAGGGTAGCTGGGGGCGGTTTAGCCCCAGTTTGAGGAGACGATATTCCTAGGCTTTGTTTGTCTTTCAGACACTTGCGTGCAAAATGGCCAGGTTGTTTACAAGTAAAGCAAGTACATGAGCCAGGATTGTGAAAGGCCTTGGTAAAGGGGGCATGTAGGGCGAGACCCATGGCATGGGCTGCACCCACCCCTGCACAGAGTCTAATAAAGTCAGAAAGTTTCCCTTTTTCCTTATCTGGTCGAAGAACATCCTGACATGCCGGGTTGGCGTTTTCAAAGGCAAGATGTTTTACAAAAGTTCTTTTGCTTTCGCTTGGTCCAAGCAAGCATTCTGAAGCTAGGTTAAGCCGGGGAACAAGGTTTCTATAAGGGTCGTTGGGTCCTTGTCAAATTTTTGCCAAAGAAGTGGTAGCCGAGCCAGTTTGAGGGAGGCATCTCCAAGCATGTAAGCAAGCCATCTGAATCTGCGCCAAAATTCCAGCAGGGAAACGTGCCTATTTAGTTTTAGTGTCAAATGGCGCATAGCCCACTAGCTTAACATAAGTTCAGGATTTAGAGGAGGCCTTAGTTAATTTTTTTTGAGCAGTTTCCTGACAGTGCTCCTCGAAATCTGCATTCCATAACAGGAAATCTCCGGCACTGAGGGTAGCTCGGTCTAAAAATTTTCAATCATTGGGAGTAAGCCATTGTGCACTGTGGCTTTCTAATAAAGTCAACTTGTAGGGCACAGTGGGGCCATTGTGAGCACAAGTCTTTTTATGTTTTTCAAGAAAACGCAGGCTTAATTTTTTTGTAGACACTCTGGGTTCCTTCCTGCCTAGGGGTGAACTCCTCATCCTCTGAGTCCTGATCTCCTTGATCCATTTCCCCCACTTCCTCCTCTTGATCCTCGTCTAAGTCTTTGACCTCAGCCTGGGCAGGCTTATCTATCTGACTGCGGGTGACTGGGAAGGCGAGAACAGGCTGATGGAGTGGCTTAGCCTTTGTATTAGACCACCGTGGGCCAGCTTGCATTGACTCCGTGCCTAAGGCTAATGAACAGAGCTCAGAGTCTAGGGATCTTAATTCTTTTAAAAGTTTGATCTGTTCCCGTCTATGTTGGAGAGACTCTCACAAGGGAGCCAGGCTAGGCAAGGGAAGTGGGGGAAAATATCTGGGTTGCATTTTGCTCCTGAAAGGCTGGAGCACAAAAGGCAGGAGGGATATAGGAGGTAGGTAGATGTGTAAGTCCTATAGGCTGTGGCAGGGTCCTGAGAGGTGGCGCATCTTCTGAATGGTAGCTTGCTGCTTCCTTCTCCAAGGTAGCCTCCGTCCCAGGGGTCAATGTGTCTCTGGGATTTAAAACTCGATAAAGGTGTTTGGTAACCATTGGAGCCTTATTCATTAGGGTGGTATTTTGAGGGGGACTAGGAAGGTTCCCAGGGTCCTGGGGAGACTGAGAAGGGTCAATGTCTATACTAACTGATGGGCATGCCATGGGGAGACGAGAGGTGTTTTGCATAGTCTCTTCTCCAATCCTGAGAAGTTGTAAGGTACCATTGTCAAAGGGTGAACTTTTAAGAATTTCATTAATTAAGTTCCAGTAAGAAAAGGTGGGAACTGGCACTTTTTCTGGGCCAAAGGTTTCATAATAATCTTTTAAACAGTCTCTTACTCTAAGCCATCTTTTGCCATCAATGGTCACTTCAATGTGAAACCATGGACACAATTCTCCTATGCATTAGAAGAAAAATTTTAAGTCCTTTTTCTTAACACGCACCCCCCATGTCTTTAAGGACTCCTTGAGGCCTGACAAAAACAAATCATGTGATGAAACTGCTTGTCCCATGGTGGGTCACTCACCGTGCGTCATCCCCACTCTCCTCCTGCATCTGTCTCTTTGTGGTGTCTGCTGTGGCAATCGCGAGCTCCACTTGATGAAGTCTTCCAGGAGGACGGGGTTCCCAATCAGTCAAAGGCTCGAGCCCCAGTCAGTGGGTGCCAGTAGTCACGGCTGGAAAGACACATCAACAGGGGCAGCGAACCTAGATGCGGAGGAATGAAGGGACAAGAGACACGAGAGATGACAGCAAGACAGGAGTTCTGATCAAGCTGCAAAATTTATTTTTCACACAGGGGCATTTATATGCTGGAGATGGGAAAGCTCTCTTATCCAAAGTTCCTGGATGTCTTCACAAGGTGAGATAAACTCAGGATGTTTCAGGAATACAGATGGCAACAGGATGTCTCAGAGACACAGTTGGCTACAGGATGTCTCCCAGACAGGATGTCTCCATGGGGGCTGTTTCTTGTAAGTGTCAGGCTATTCTTTGAAGGTGAATTCCTTCTACGCCTGACAGTCAGGGATTCAGTATTTCAAATGGAAAATTGGAAAAAGAATCCAATGTGTATTCAGAACAATGCCTTGACATTACCTTCATCCCATGTAAGACACAATTAGAGGAGAAGAGTTAGAAAATCTGTGAATACACATCTGGAATGGGAAATGCTCAGGAGTTCACAACCTTGGAGGTGGTATAGGAGTTTCCAAAAGTCAGGGACAGGGTAAAAACTCCACAAACATGGAGCTCTGCCGGCCTAAATATTTCTTGAGAAACTTCATCTGAGGTTGTTTTTAGGAGCTTTAGCTTCCTTTATAGTGAGACGATCAAAGCTGGGTCAGCATCTATGTGACCTAGAGGACATTGTTTCTTATTTTCCAATGAACATGAGGCAGCAGTGCTGAATTCTCTCTTTGTAGGGAAACTGTGGCCACTGGTGGCTAAGTGTCTCCCAGGGTGGAATGTGAAGCCATTGGTCATCATCCAATTTTTGTGGTGTTTCTTGCAGCTGCACTGGGAGTTTGATATTTGCTTCACAAAATACAAGAAGTTCAACTGGGACACAGTGATGGAGGGAGTTCTGTCACGTGTGGTGGGTAAGGGTCTGCAGGAGAATGCACCAACAAGGCTTCTATCCCACAAAGCTTGCCCTCTTGACCATAGCAATCTGATTGTAAACATTGCCCTGAATCCTCTCCATATAACAAGATGCCTTTACATACAAGGATCTGGGGCTTGTACCATGTCAGTCACAAACCATTTGGAAGCGAAGGGCAGATGCAGATGACCCGACCACAGATGTTTTAACACACACCAGCACACCACTGCTCTAGGCCGACTACTCAGCAGGCTCCAAATTACTGGCATCTCCGTTCTACACCATTTTCATGAAACCCAGTCAATCAAGGCACTGTCTGGTACACTGATGGTCATCAATAGGACATCCAAAGGTTCTCCAGGTCCACCTGGTCATGGGAATGTCAAAAATTTAAAGGTATTTATCTAGCCATTTTTCAAGGGTGAAGTTGGAGGCACTGTGGGTTTCAATTCATTCAGGAATGATTAAATGGAGAGGAAGCTCATTTCAATGAAAGCTCTGGAGAACTATCACACGCAAGGCTTCCCAAAGACAGGCCAAAAGGTCCCATGAAGCCAGACCTATTGAGGTCTACAATTTGAGGTCCATATGTGTTTTGACTTGCAACTATGGCTGCCAAGTCTTTAAGAATAAAATCATGTGATATCCTTCCCAAGATTCCCAGTGCTCTGTGGAAAGCCAACCTGGGCATAGATCCCAGTTTCCAAGGGCGACTCTCATGCATGGCCTCCTAAAATCCCAACACAATACAAGGCAATAATTCTTTGAGGTAAGTTCCAGAACTCAGTCTCTAAGGAGAATCACACCAGTGTTCAAGCCCAGGTGGACCCAGTCATCTATTCCAAGCGCCACACAAATGACCGCAATTAAAATCAAGACACTCCCACATGGCCCTCATTTTCTTCCATATAGACACTCATCATAACCTCTGGCTGGAGGTTTCCATGAGGGGCACAGCCTAAGACAGTGTCCAAAATAATCTCCCTTGCATCCATTTGCCTAAAGTCAGTGTGGCCGGGACATCCTTCCTGTGAACCAGGAGTGTTCAAAGAGGCCTGCCGTTAATATTGCTCTTATTCTCAATTTTGAGGCCTACTGACTGTGGTGTTTAGATTCTTTATGTTAATTGGAGTCATGAGAAAACCCAAGAACCTATGGTCTATTGTCTGCAGGGCTTTGAAGAACTCATTTGACCCAAAGGATCCATATTCTCAATGATGGAAGTCAGAAACCTTACAGAGGAAGGTGAGAAACTTCATCCAAAATGACTGCTCTTTTGGCTTTTTGATTTGCATGCACACATGGGATTTTTCTTTAGATCCATCAGGTGCTGAGAATCTAAGCCACAGCCTCACACAGGGCCAAGAGGCTGATTCAGACACATCCCTTTCCAAAGCAATTAAGAAAGAGCCACAGGTAACGTTTATACATTTCCATTTGAAAACTGTTTTCTTCAGGCTTCAAAAAGGCATAGCCTGAGGCAAAGACCTTTCTGACATTCAGGGCAACAGAAGGATATGTAAGCAAAAGGCCCAAAGCGGGGTTTTTCCATTGAGACTTTCCTGGTCACACTGATATCTGAGTTTTCTGAGATGCTCATCATTTCCTTCACCTCTCTAGTACATGGCCGTATCACAGAGTGTGGAGGTGGTTCATATCTTGGACACAATACCATGAGCGTATTCTGGAGGTTGCCCATAATTCAGGTAGAGAACAGGAACTTAAGAAGATATTAGGTGTTGCCCATCCATTAGGCAAGGCGCAGACCATTCATAAATTGGGCAGAATGAATGCTGGGAAGATTTCTACTAGAAAGGACACATGTATTTATGCATTCTCTTTTCTATTGTCTACAACCATGGACACAGTGGGATACACAGATATAGAAAGACTAGCCTTGTCAAACGACTTACTAGAATCAGTTCACACCAAACCAAACAAACCGACTTTCTTACCTATTCTCAGAACATGAGACAAAACCACAAACCAATACCCACACCCACACCCACACAGACCCCCAAGTACGTCTGTGACAATACGGAGTGTCGTTTGATGGTGGGCCATAAGAATTTCCCTCATAATGGGCTGTCCTGTCTCAGATCTAGTCTCTTTGGCCAACTTTGTGAATCTGTAAGGAGCCAGTGGTGAGCCACTATCTGCTTTCTCAGGAAAGGCCCCTCTTCAGACCTTCCTGGCATTTGGCCATCCTCACATAAGTAGGTACCAAGAAAGACTGACTCTGTCTTTGTTAAATCCAAAAATTTTGACCACTGGGACTGTGACTGGGACTGGCTCTGGATGCCTGGCTTTCTGGATCCCAAGTTCAGAGAATTCCATCACCAAGGAAGTGAGGTGAGGTCACTTCCTTCAGGAACTGAATGAGGTCCATACCTTGGCAACCACTTTGTCCTAACAGTTGCTTCCAAGGGTCCCATGAGATGGAGGCTGCACCTACTTACTCTGACATTTTCACAAGTTAGAATGGTATAAAACCATAGGCACCCAGGAACAGCTCTCCACACAGGCCTGGTTTGCTTCATCTTCTTTACATTAAGAAGAGAGAGGCTGATTCTGACACAACCCTTCATCCTGACCAGGTTGTTTGCAATGAAAGATGACTTTTGCTCTCTGAGGTCCCTAATAGCTTCCTACATCTTCTCCAGGGATCATATTTAATGACCTTTGAGGTTCTCAGCAGGTGAAAGATCCCTTAATTTCTGTCTTGTAAGACCAACTCTGTCCCTGCTCTTCTGTAAAGTTAGATTGAGGGAAGAGTGTATGGTTAGGGTTAATAACATGTTCAATCTGTGTTAGGAACTATTCTGCTGGATGAATAATGTTATTGGGAACCTACGATATTTATAAGAATATGTAGGTGAAATATATGTATGAAAACAGAAATCTAAGATTTGAAACCCTGAAGGGCATTTAGCCTTTCATTGGTATACTTAGTGTTGACTTACTTTCTGCACAGATGTCTCAGATAAATCCATATACAATGGCATAGGACCTTGTACATTGGATGATTGAATGTGGAAGAGAACATCCAGTCAAAAAGGGATAGTAGGTAAGATTAGGAAGATAGTTGGTAGGTTTTGGAAGGAGAGTGAGTATAGGATTTGGAAAAAAAAAAACTTCTTTAGCAATAGGGTTTCTGTTAGAGGGTGAAGGTTAATGTCAGCACATATGAAGATTCAGTCACAATGATGAACTTTGGAAAATATGTAGGAAATCAGATAATAATAGAGACATTACAAAATCAGGGAAAGTACAAAGTGAGTGATAGGATTAGACATTTTGAACAGGGTTGAGTTTGAATATATAATCTTAGGAAGAAACAAATATGTAGTCACCAATAGGATTGACATTTGAGAGCATTAGGCAATGTGGACATGGATGTTTTTAGTAATCCCTGTTCACTTTCCTTTTAGGCTTTGGTACAATCATAAGTGTAACCTTTGCATTTTGTGTCCAGAATATTACTGTGATAAAATGTATATGTAGATCGCGTGACATTAGTATTTCTTCCAGCATTTCTGGGAGCAATGTTTTGAAGTCCTATAAATTAGTATTGGTGTTACAAAGAGGTGTACACTGTGTCTATGAATATAGAGATAGTGCATGAATAGACCACATTGTGAATCAATAATATAACTGGTCCTACTTTAAATAATAGATTGAATTCATATCTGAAAATATATAAGAAATCTTATATCGATATACAATCATTCATTCCAACCAGCAATACATCTAATGGTAATATTAGGGTTATGGTTTATCACGAAATGTCTTTGAGTTTTGCTTCAAAAGTGATCATGGAAATCGAAAATAATGTGTTTGGAAAGAAGTCTCATGAAAAGACCCATCAGAAACATGGAGGAATACATGTGTTCTGTAGAATAAAGTGATTGAAAGTGAACAAAATGCCTATAAATTTGCAAACTTTTGGATGAAATATATTTGCTATGATGAGCATAAACTGAAGAAATAGTAATGTACCAGTGTTGAATAAAATAAATGTCAAAATGCACAACATGTCCCATAGGAATCTACTTGTATTGATGTTAAACTGGTTCAGTTACTGTGGAAATATTAGGATTTGTATGCACCTTTCACTGAAGATAGTTTTCAGTACTAGGAAACAAATATGTATTTCAGGTGAATGAATAATTTTGAGAATACTCTTGTGAAAATTTGATTATAAATACACATACTTGAATATGAATGAGTTTAGGGAGTGTATAACAAGACATATATTTCATATTTTGAAAAATCTGGAGAGTGTGTATATATATATATATATATATATATATATATATATATATACATACACAAACACACAGACATTAAAAATAGCATAATATATTCCAATTGAAATTCACCATGAAATATATGACATCTACAGATCCAAATGTATTTATTTTATTGAATATGGATTTATGTATAATGTTGTTAAACAAGGAAGCTCACTCATAGATTGAATTTTCAGTTCCAACAGCTTTTAGGAGGAGTGATCTCTTACAATTTGTGTCTGCCAAGTCAGTCACCTCACAAGAATGTACGTGTGGTATCAGGTAAGATTCTATAATTGCATGTAAAAATACATGTGCTGAATAGGATACAGAGAAAGGGATGCCTTGACATTACAATCACGGAGACTAAGGCACAATTAGAGGAGAAGAGTTAGAAAATCTGTGAATAAATATCTGGAATGGAATATGCTCAGGAGTTCACAACCTTGAAGACGGAAGAGGAGATTTCAAAAGTAAGGGACAGGGAAAACAGTCCACAAACATGGAGCTCTGGTTCCCTAAATCCTTCTTGAGAAACTCACTTTGAGTTTGGGCACTTGAAATATGTGTTGTTGTCGGGAGATTTAGCTTCCATTGTAGTGAGACAATCAAAGCTGTGTCTGCATCTATGTTACCTGGAGGACATGGTTTCTTATTTTCCACTGAATATGTGGCAGCAGTGCTGAATTTTCTTTAGTAGGTAAACTGTTGCAACTGGGGGATAAGTGTATCCACATGTGGACTGTGAGGCCATTTGGTCATCCTCCACTTTTCGTCGTGTTTCTTGCTGCTGCACTGGGATTTTGGTATTTGCTTCATGATATACAAAGAATTCAACTGTTACCCGGTGCGTGAGTGAGTTCTGTCACTTTTGGTAGGTCAGGGTCTGCAGGAGAATGCACCAACCAGGCTTATATCCCACATGACTTGCCCCCTTGACCATAGCAATCTGATTCTAAACATTGCCCTGAATCCTGTCCATATAACAAGATGCCTTTACATACAAGGGTCTGCTGGCTGCACCATGTCAGTCACAAGCCATTGGGAAGCCAATGGAAGATCCACATGGCCCCACCACAGTTGTTTTATTGCACACCTGCCCAGCACTGCTGTAGGCCCACCTCTCAGCAGGCTCCAACTTCCTGGTATCTCTGTTCTGAACCATTTTTATGAAAACCAGTCAATCAAAGCACTGTCTTGTAATCTCATGATCAGCCACAGGATATCCAAAGATTCTCCAGTGCCACCTGGTCATGGGAAGTTTAAAAATTTCTTGGTATTTATCTACCAATTTTTCAAGGTTGAAGTTGGAGGCACTGTGTGTTTCATTTCATTCTGGAACTATTAAATGGTTAGGAAGCTCATTTCAATGAAATCTCTGCAGAAGTCTCACAGGCAAGGCTTCCCAAACAGTGGCCAAATGATCACATGAATCCAGGCCCATTGGGATCTACATTGTGACATCCATGTGTGTTTTGACTCTCATATGTGGCTGCCAAGTCTTTCAGAATAAAATCATGTGGTAACCTGGCTGAGATTCCCAGTGCTCGGTGAACAGCCACCCTGGGCCTAGATCTCATTTTACAAGGGTGATTCTCATGTGAATCCTCCTAAAATCCCAACACAATTCATGGCAATACGTCTCTGAGGTGAGGTCCACAACTCAGTCTCTAAGGGGAATCACAACAGAGTTAAAGCCAAGGTGGACCCAGTCATCTATTCCAACGGCCACACATGACCACAATTAAAACCAAAACACTCCCACATGGCCCTCATCTTCTTCCATATAGACACTCATCATTACCTCTGGCTTGAGGTTTCCATGAGGGGCACAGCCCAAGACAGTGTCCAAAATAACCTCCATTGCCCCTCATTTGCCTAAAGTCAGGGTGTCCTGGACACTCGTCCGGGAAACCAGGAGTGATCAAATAGGCCTGCTATTAATATTGCTTTGCTCCTCCAATTTGAGGCCTACTGACTGTCAGGTATAGATTCTTTATGTGATTTGGATTCTGGAGAAAACCCAAGCACCTATGGGATAGCCTCTAAAGGGCTTTGAAGAACTCATTTGATCCAAAGGTTCCTATTCTCACTTGATGGAGGTCAGGAACCTTACAGGGGAAGGCGAGAGACTTCTTCTATAATGACTGCTATTTTGGCCAATTTAGTTTTGGATGCAAACATGGGATTTTCTTTACATCCATCATGTGCTGAGAATCTAAGCCAAAGCCTAACACAGGACCTAGAGCCTGATTCAGACATATCCCTTTCCAATGCAATTAAGCAAAGAGTCACAGGTGATGCCCATTGATTTCCATTTGAAAACTGTTTTCTTTAGGCTTCCCAAAGGGGTGGCCAGAGGCAAAGACCTTCCTGACATTGAGGGCAACAGAACAATAGGTAACCAAAGCAGTATTTCTCCACTGAGACTTTCCTGATTACACTGATATCTGAGTTTTCTGAGTTGCTCGCCATTCCCTTCAGCTATCCAGTACATGGCCATGTCACAGAGCTTGGTGGTGGTATACATCTTGGACACAAAACCATGAGCCTATTCTGGAAAGTGGCCAGAATTCAGAAAGAAAACAGGAACTTAGGAAGATATCAGGGGTTGCCCATCAATAATGCAAGCCACAGTCCATTCATAAATGGGAAGTATGAATCCGGGGAAGCTTTCTACTAGACAGGACACATCCATTGAAGCATTCTCTTTTCTAATGTCTACAACCCCTGACACAGTGGGATACACAGACCTAGAAACACTCGCCTTTTCAAACGACTTACTAGAATCAATTAACTCCAAACAAAACAAACTGCCTTTCTTACCTATTCTCAGAACATGAGACAAAACCACAAACACACACCCACACCCACAAATGCACCTCCTTCCCCCAAGTAGGTCTGTGACTATCCGCAGTGTCCTCTGACTGGTGGGCCATACTATGTTTCCATGAAATGGCCTGTTCTGTCTCAGATCTGTTCTCCTTGTCCAACTCTGTGAAGTTGACAGGAGCCAGCGGTGAGCCACAACCTGGTTTCTCAGGAAAGGGCCCTCTTCAGAGCTTTACTGGCATTTGGCCATCCTCACATCAGTAGGTACCAAGAAAGACTGACTCTGTCCTTGGTAAATCCAAACAAGTGAGATCACTGGGACTGGGACTGGGACTGGCTGTGGGTGCCTGGCTTCCTGGACCACATGTTCAGAGATTTCGAACACCAAGGAAGTGAGGTGAGGTCACTTCCTTCAGGAACTGAATGAGGTCACTGCCTTGGCAAACACATTGTCCTAATTGTTGCTTCCAAGGCCCCATGAGATGGAGGCTGCCCCTACTTCCTGTGACACTTTCACAAGTTAGAATGGTATATCATCCATAGGCATTCCAGAGCAGCTCTCCACACTGGCCTGTTTTGGTCCATCTTCTCTACATTAAGAAGAGAGAGGCAGATTCAGACACAACCCTTCATCCTGACCAGGTTGTTGGCCATGGAAGGTGACTCTTACTCTCTCAGGTCCTTCATAGCTGCCTACATCTTCTACAGGGATCATTTCTGCATGGACGTTTGAGGTTCTTAGCGGGTGGAAGATCCCCTAAATTCCTGTATTGTAAGACCAACTCTTTCCCTGCTCTTCTGTAAAGTTAGATTGAGGGAACAGTGTATGGTTAGGGTTAATAACATGTTCGATTTGGGTTAGGAATTGTTCTGCTGTATGAATAATGTTATTGGGAACCTGCGATATTTATAAGACTATAGAAGTGAAATATAAGTATGAAAACAGAAATGTTCTAAGGTTGTATGGTAATTCTAGGCTTAAAATAAAAACATGTTGGAGATTTATGTGTATCATTTGTGTTGTATAATTGGACTTGTTATCAAAAAGATATGTACAGTTACATGTTACTTTTTACACTTAGATAAAATTTAAAAGTATTTTTAAGTTAATGAGAGCCTAATCTCTGTGAAGGTTTTATTGTAAAACACAAAGTTAAAATGCCCATTTATTTCCATGTGAAAACTGTTTTCTTCAGGCTTCAGGAAGGAGTAGCCTGAGGAAAAGATGTTCCTGATATTCAGGGCAACATAACAATAGGTAATCAAAAGGCCCAAAGCAGGGTTTCTCCACTGAGACTTTACTGGTCACACTGATATCAGAGTTTTCTGAGATGCATTCCCTTCAGCTATCCAGTACATGGCCATGTCACAGAGCTTGGAAGTGGTACATATCTTGTACACAAAACCATGAGCCTATTTTGGAGAGTGGCCAGAATTCAGGAAGGATACAGGAACGTAAGAAAATAATAGGTGTTGCCCAATGATAAGGCAAGCCACAGTCCATTTATAAAATGGGCAGGATGAATGCTTGGAAGTTTTCTCTTTGACAGGACACACCCATTGAGGCATTCTCTTTTCTAATGTCTACAACCATGGACACAGTGGGATACACAGACACAGAAACACTCGCCTTGTCAAAGGACTAACTAGAAACAGTTCACTCCAAACCAAACAAACCCCCTTTCCTAACTATTCTCAGAACATGAGAAAAAACCACAAACCCACTCAAATACCCACGAAGTCACCTCCTTCCCCCAAGTAGGTCTGAAACTATCCAGAGTGTCCTCTGACTGGAGGGCAATACTATGTTCCCCAGAAATGGCATGTCCTGTCTCAGATCTGGTCTCCTGGGTCAACTCTGTGAAGTTGTCAGGAGACAGCAGTGAGCCTCTAACTTCTTTCTCTGGAAGGGCCCCTCTTCAGAACTTTCCTGGCATTTGGCCATCCTCACATCACTAGGTACCACAAAAGACTGACTCTGTCCTTTGTAAATCCAAACAAGTGAGACCACTGTGACTGGAGCTTGGACTGGGTCTGGATGCCTGGCTTCCTGGAACCCAAATTCGGAGAGTTCCATCAACAAGGATGTGAGGTGAGGTCACTTCCTTCAGGAACTGAATGTGGTCACTGCATTTGCAACCACTTTGTCCTAACATTTGCTTCCTAGGGTCTCATAATATGGAGGATGCCCCTACTTCCTGTGACACTTTCACAAGTTCGAATGGTATAGAAACAATAGGCACCTGGGAACAGCTCTCCACACAGGCCTAGTTTGGTCAATCTTCCCTACATTAAGAAGAGAGAGGATGATTCAGACACATGCTTTTAACCTGACCGGGTTGTTTGCCATGGAAGATGACGTTTGCTCTCTCAGGCCTTTCATAGCTGCCTGCATCTTCTCCAGGGATCATATCCGCATGGACCTTTGAGGTTGTCAACAGGTGGAAGGTCCCCTACACCCCTGTATTGTAAGACCAACTCTGTCCCTGCTCTTCTGTAAAGTTGGATTGAGGGAAAAGTGTATAGTTAGGATTAATAACATGTTCGATTTGTGGTAGGAATCATTCTGTTGGATGAATAATGGTATTGGGAACCTGCAATATTTATAAGAATATACAGGTGAAATGTAATTATGAAAACTGAAATCTATGTAAGATTTGAAGACCAGAAAGGCATTGGGCCCATGATTGGGATACTTATCTTTGAATTATGTTCTGCACAGATGTCTCAGATAAATCAATATACAATGGCATAGGACCTTGTACCTTGGATGATTGATTGTTGAAGAGTTCATCCAGTCAAAAAGGGATAGTCGGTAGGATTAGGTAGATAGTCGGTAGGTTTAGAAAAAAGAGTGAGTATAGTATTTGGACAAAAAGTTCTTTAGCAATAGGGTTTCGGATAAAGAGTGAATGTAAATGTCAGCACATGTGAAGAATCAGTCACTATGATGAACTGGGGAAAATATGTAGGAAAAGAGATATCAATAGAGACATTAGGAAATCAGACAAAATATAAAGTGAGTGATAGGATTAGACATTTTCAACATGGTTGAGGTTGAATATATAATCTTGGGAAGAAACAAATATGTACTCACCAATAGGATTGACATTTGAGAGAATTAGGCATCCAAGACATGGATGTTTTTAGTAATCCATGTTCACTTTCCATTTAGGCTTCGGGACAATCCTAAGTGTGACCTTTGCATTTTGTGTCCAGAATATTACTGTGATAAAATGTATATGTAGATCAGTTGACATGAGTCTTTCTTCCACCATTTCTGTGAGCAAAATTTTGAAGATATACAAATTATTATTGAGGGTACACAGAGGTGTACCCTGTGTCTATCAATATAGAGACAATGCATGAATAGACCATACTGTGAATAAATAATATAACTGGTTCCACTTTAAACAATGGATTGAATTGATATTTGAAAGTATACAAGAAATCTTATATTGATGTACAATCATTCATTCCCACCAGTTTTACATCTAATGGTAATATTAGGTTTACGGTTTATCATGACGGGTGTGTGAGTTTTGCTTCAAAAATGATAATGGAAATCAAAAATAATGTCTTTGGAAAAAAGTCTCATGAAAGGAGCAGTCAAGAAACGTGGAGGAATACATGTGTTCTGAAGCAGGAAGTGATTGAAAGTAAAACAAATGCATATAAATTTGCTAAATTGTGAATGAAATATACATACTATGATGTGCATAAACTGGACAAATAGTAATGTACCAGTGTTGAATAAAAATGAACGTCAAAATACAATTATATCCCATAGGAATCTTCTTGCATTTATGTTAAACTGGGTCAGTTACTGTAGAAATATTAGAATTTTTTTGGTGTTATAATACAAATTATTTTAGCACTAGCATGCCACAGAATGTCGAGGAAAGAGCAATGGATTTTTAGTTATCGCACTAGTAATCTATCATTAAATGACTATTTTGGGGAGTCTAGAAATTACATAAGGCTATGTAACATTTTTTTTATTTAGCATTCATAAAAACTTAGAATTTTGGTAATATTTCTACTGTTTTATTTTTTTTTATTTTTTCAGTTGTTGATTGACCTCATTTTATTTATTTATATGTGGTGCTGAGAATATAACCCAGGGCCTCACACATGCTAGCCAAGCATGTTACCACTGAGCCAGACACCCAGACCCTCCACATTTATCTTATAATCAAACACTCCTCTCCCTCTTCTTTACTCACTTTCTTCCTCATTTTCCCCCTTCTCTCTCTTCCTTTTTCATTTTCCCTCCATAGGAGTTTTTCTCTCATGTCATTACAAACAGTAATATGCTATGAAATTTACATTTAAGAATTTTTTTATAGTCATTCTTTTTTCTTGAGAAAATTTAATAATTATAATAACCTATAGATATATTACAATACATTTATTATACATATGTATCTATATTCATGCATATGTATTACATATGATATATATACATATATATTTAAAAGTACTTTGATTAGCCTGTTAGAAATAATATAGACTAAGTCTTTCTTAATTTTCAAGTCTTCTAGAATTAACAGCTTACAGTGAAAATCAAATAAACCTATTTAAGTAAACAGGTATCATTCTTATTTATCAATACTTATCATTTAAGTTTTTATATTACATTAAGCTGTGATATGGCATATTAACTCTTATGAATTAGTGAAATTTTATTTGAACAACCTTTTATTTAAGGACCATATGCACTGACATTTTAAATGGCTTTCTTGTGATTTTAATTTCTATCAATTGCATATTTATTGTCAAATACTTATTTTATTAATTTTCATATTCATGATTGATATAAAGTCAATTGTTTAATTCTTCTTGTAAGTAGTTACTTATTACAGTAATAATTC
Source organism: Callospermophilus lateralis (assembly GCF_048772815.1). NCBI lineage: Eukaryota > Metazoa > Chordata > Mammalia > Rodentia > Sciuridae > Callospermophilus > Callospermophilus lateralis. The sequence continues at coordinate 353,592 of NW_027516898.1, forward strand.
TACATCTTTATAAGAAAAATGGTACAAAGATATTTTCATGCAAAATTAAGAATAATTGCATGCTCTAAATGTTTCATTGTTGATACATATAATAAAGAGCTTTTGATGAGTCTCTTCCCCAGTAAAACATAAAATGCAAAGATATAGTTGGGTATGTATGTCCAAATAAAGATAAGGAAAAATACACATTATCAGCTACAAACTATCAAATAAAAGATGAAAAGAACAATCCAACACATTGCACGAACTTGTCAGATGAGGTAGACTAAGACTAGACCTGGTCCATGACAAAATATTCACGAAAAAAAATGAAATATGAAAAATATAGGAAATGATATGAATTTTTCATGAAGGTAGGTGGATTATCCTTTAATCTCAATATATGTTCATTTTCAAAAGCCAGTTTTCTGGTAAAATAAATTTGTGATATTTACAACTACACAAAACAAACTTTCTGCTTATCAAAATGAATGCATCTCAACTCCTTTTTAGCTGATTTCTTCCCACTCAATTTTAAACCTTTGTTTATTTATTTTTATTGGTTTTTCAAAACATTACAAAGCGCATGATATATCATCTTTCATACATTTGACTGAAATGGGTTATGAACTCCCAATTTTCCCCAAATACGAATTGCAGAATCACATCAGTTACACATTCACATTTTTACATAATGTCATATTAGTGACTGTTGTCCTCTGCTACCTTTATTATCCCCTACTATCCCCCCTCCCCTTTCATCCTATCTTCCCTCTCTTCCTCATCTGCTTTTTCACTTCTCTCTCTTGTTCCCGCCTTTCCCCTCACAAAGTCTTATATGTAATTTTGTGTAACAATGAGGGTCTCCTACCATTTCCATATGCTTTCCCTTCTCTCTCCCTTTCTCTCTCCCACTTGTCTTTGTTTAATATTAATCTTTTCCTCATGCTCTTCCTCCCTGTTCTATTCTTAGTTACCCTATTTTTATCAAAGCAGACATTTGGCATTTGTTTTTTTAAGGATTGGCTAGCTTCTCTTAGCATAATCTGCTCTAATGCCATCCATTTCCCTGCAAATTCTATGATCTAGTCATTTTTTAGTGCTGCATCCATCGTGTATAGATGCCACATTTTTTTTATCCATTCATCTATTGAATTGCATCTAGGTTGGTTACACAGTCTAGCTATTGTGAATTGTGCCACTATGATCATTGATGTGGCAGTATCCCTTTAGTACACTCTTTAAGATCCTCAGGGAATAGTCCGAGAAGGGCGATAGCTGGTTCAAATGGTGGATCCATTCCTAGCTTTCCCAGGAATCCCCATACTGCTTTCCATGTTGGCCTCAAAATTTGCAGTCCCACCAGCGGTGTACAAGTGTCCCTTTTACCCACATCCTCGTAAACACTTGTTGTTGTTTGACTTCATAATGGCTGCCAATCATACTGGAGTGAGATGGTATCTTAGGGTGGGTTTGATTTGCATTTCTCTGACTGCTAGATATGGTGAGCATTTTTTCATGTACTTGTTGATTAATTGTATGTCCTCCTCAGTGAAGTGTCTTTTCAGGTCCATGGCCCATTTGTTGATTAGGTTATTTGTTATCTTATTGATAATTTTTTTGAATTCTTTGTATATTCTGGATATTAGGGCTCTATCTGAAGTGTGAGGGGTAAAAATTTGTTCCCAGGATGTAGGCTCTCTATTTACTTCCCTTTTTGTTTCTCTTGCAGAGAAAAAAAAAAATTTAGTATAAGTAAGTCTCATTTTTTTATTCTTGTTAAGAACTCTTGGGCTATGGGCGTCCTATTAAGAAATTTGGAGCCCGACCCCACAGTATGTAGATCGTAGCCAACTTTTTCTTCTATGAAACGCAGTGTCTCTGATTTTATATCTAGATCCTTGATCCATTTTGAGTTAAATTTTGTGCATGGCGAGAGAACGGGATTCAGTTTCATTTTGTTGCATATGGATTTCCAATTTTCCCAGCACCATTTGTTGAAGATGCTATCCTTCCTCCACTGCATGCTTTTAGCCCCTTTATCAAATATAAGAAAGTTGTAATTTTGTGGATTGGTTTCTGTGTCCTCTCTTCTGTACCACTGGTCCACCTGCATTTTTCGGTACCAGTTCCATGCTGTTTTTGTTACTATTGCTTTGTAGTACAGTTTGAACTCTGGTATCGCTATACCTCCAGATTCACACTTCCTGCTTAGAGTTGCTTTTGCTATTCTGGGTCTTTTATTTTTCGATATGAATTTCATGATTGATTTATCTATTTCTACAAGAAATGCCGTTGGAATTTTGATTGGCATTGCATTAAACCTGTAGAGAACTTTGCGTAATATTGCCATTTTTATGATGTTAGTTCTGCCTATTCATGAACAGGGCACATGTTTCCATCTTCTGACATCTTCTTCTATTTCTCTCTTTAGATTTCTGTAGTTTTCATTATATAAATCTTTCACCTCTTTTGTTAGGTTGATTCCCAAGTATCTTATTTTATTTGAGGATGTTGTGAATAGAGTGGTTTTCCTCATTTCCATTTCAGAAGTTTTTTTTCTATTATACAGGAATGCATTTGATTTATGTGTGTTAATTATATATATCCTGCCACTTTTCTGAATTCATTTATTAACTTTAGCCATTTCTTTGTAGACATTTTTGTGTCTGTTAAATATATTATCATGTCATCTGCAAATAGTGATACTTTAAATTCTTCTTTTACTATTTTTATGCTTTAATTTCTTTTGTCTGTTTAATTGCTCTGGCTAGTATTTCAAGAACTAAATTGAATAGAAGTGGTGATAGAGGGCATCCCTGGCTTGTTCCAGATTTTAGAAGGAATGCCTTCAGTTTTTTCTCCATTTAGGATGATGCTAGCCTGAGGTTTAGCATATATAGCTTTTACAATGTTGAGGTAAGTTCCTGTTATCCCTAGTTTTTATAGAGTTTTGAACATAAATGGATGCAGAACTTTGTCAAATGCTTTTCTGCATCTATCGAGATGATCATATAGTTCTTGTCTTTAAGTCTATTGATGTGGTGAATGGCATTCATTGATTTTCGTATATTGAACCATCCTTGCATCACAGGGATGAATCCTCCTTGATGATGGTGCACAATTATTTTGATATGCTTTTGTACTCGATTTGTCAGAATTTTATTGAGAATTTTTGCATCCAAGTTCATTAGAGAAATTGGTCTGTAGTATTCTTTCTTTGAAGTGTCTTTGTCTGGTTTCGGGATCAGGGTGTTGTTGGCCTCATAGAATGAATTTGGAAGAGCTCCTTCTTTTTCTATTTCTTGAAAAAGCTTGAAAAATATTGATTTTAATTCTTCTTTGAAGGTTTTGTAGAAATCCGCTGTATTCCCATCCGGTCCAGGGCTTTTTTGGGGTTGGCAGTCTTTTGATTGCTTCTTCTATGTCTTCCTTTGTTATTGGCCTGTTTAAATTGTTTGTGTCTTCCTGACTCAATCTGGGCAGATCGTATGACTTAAGAAATTTATCAATATCTTCACAATATTCTATTTTATTGGAATATGGTGTTTCAAAATACTTTCTAATTATCTTCTATATTTCTGTAGTGTCTGTTGTGATATTGCCTTTTTTATCCCACATGTTAGTAATTTGAATTCTCTTTCTTCTTCTCTTCCTTAGCGTGGCTAAGGGCCTGTTGATCTTATTTATTTTTTCAAAGAACCAACTTTTAGTTTTATCAATTTTTTCAACTTTTTTTTTGTTTCAATTTCGTTGATTTCTGCTCTAAATTTAATTATTTCTTGTCTTCTACTACATTTGCTGTTGTTTTGCTCTTCCTTTTCTAGGTTTTTGTGGTGTAGTTTAAGTTCATTTAATTGTTGTTTTTTTTTCTTTTTTTGAGGAAAGAACTCCAAGAAATGAATTTCCCTCTTAAAACTGCTTTCATTGTGTCCCATAGATTCCGGTATGTTGTGTCTGTATTGTCATTTGTCTCTAAGAATTTTTTATCTCCTTCTTTATGTCTTCTGTAACCCATTGGTCATTCAGTAGCATGTTGTTCATTTTCCATGTGATGTAGGATTTTTCCTTCCTTCTTTTCTCATTGATATCCAGTTTCATTCCATTATGATCAGATATGGTGCACGGTATAATCTCCATGCCTTTATATTTACTAAGAATTGCCCTATGGCATAATATATGGTGTATCTTTGAGTAGGATCCATGTGCTGCTGACAAGAACATGTATCCACTTGATGATGGTTGATACATTCTATATATGTCGGTTAAGTCTAGGTTATTGATTGTGCTGTTGAGTTCTATAGTTTCTTTATTCAGTTTTTGTCTAGAGGATCTCTGTAATGCCGAGAGTGGTGTGTTGAAGTCACCCATAATTATTGTGTTGTAGTCTATTTGACTCTTGAACTTGAGGAGAGTTTGTTTTATGAATGTTGCACCTCCATTGCTTGGTGCATACAAATTGATAATTGTTTTTTTCTTGTTGGTGGATGATTCCTTTTAACAGAATATAGTGTCATTCTTTATCCCTTTTGATTAACTTAGGTTTGAAGTTGATATTATTCCATATGAGTATGGCAAATCCTTCTTGCTTCCGAGGGCCATGTGAGTGTTATGATTTCACCCAACCTTTTACCTTCAGCCTGTGTATGCCTTTTCCTATCATATGAGTCTCCTGAAGGCAGAATATTGTTGGATTTGTTTTTTTGATCCAGGTTACTAGCACATGTCTCTTGATTAGTGAATTTAGGCCATTAACATTTAAGGTTACAATTGAAATATGATTTGTACTTCCAGTCATGTTTATTTATTTATTATATTTTAGTTTGGATAGTTTTTACTTTTTTGGTTACTTTCCTCCCGCTTTACTGAGATACTTCCCACTGTTAGATTTGGGCACTATTTTTTAACTCTTCTTCTTGTAGTATTTTGCACAAAATGCTTTGCAGTGCTGGTTTTCTGGCTGAGAATTGTTTTAGCTTTTGTTTATCGTGAAAGACTTTAATTTCATTGTCAAATCTGAAGCTTAACTTTGCTTTATATGGTATTCTTGGTTGGAATTCTTTTTTTTTTTTCAGCATTTGAATTACATTGTTCCAGGATCTTCTCACTTTCAAAGAATGTGATGAAAAATCAGTTGTTAACCTAATTGGTTTACCCCTGAATGTAATCTGCCTCCTTTCTCTTATAGCTTTTAATATTCTCTCCTTGTTCTGTATGTTGGCTATCTTCATAATTATATGTCTTGGAGTTGGTCTATTTTGGTTTTGAATGTTTGGGGTCCTGTAGGCTTCCAGGAATTGGCAATCCAATCCATCATTCATCTCTGGGAAGTTTTATAGAATTATTTCATTTAATATGTTGTCCATTCCTTTGGTTTGAATCTCTATGCCTTCTTCTATCCTGATGACTCTTAAATTTGTTTTTTGTTTTTTTATGACATCCCATATCTTTTGAATAAATTCCTGGTGGGATTTAAGCATCTTTTCTGTGTTTACTCAATTCTTTTCAAGTTGATAAACTTTGTCTTCATTATCTGATGTTCTGACTTCTACTTGATCTAGTCTATTTGTAATATTCTCGTTTGAGTTTTTAATTTGGTTTATATTTTCCTGCATTTCTAGGATTACTGTTTAATATTTTTTTTAAGATCTCTATCTCCTGGTAATGCTCATTCTTTGCCATTTGAATTTGTTTGTTTAATTCATTTTCAAAATATACTTTTATTGCTTGGACTTGCTGCCTCATGTCTTCTCTAATATTCCTTTCCATCTGAGTTCGGTATGCCTTGAGTTCTTTCCCTATCCCTGTTTCTGATGCTTCAAGGTCCTCCTGTAGATTTAAGTTGTCCTGCATTGTTTGTACTCCTTTTTTGCCCTTGTTTTTTCATGATGTTCACGTTACTTTCCAGCTCTATTTGATTGCTGTGTTTCTGCTTTATTCTTTAGATTTGTTTTGGTGTTGTATATCTCTGTTGTCTCTCCTTTGTGTTGGTAAACTATGGCTGCTAAAGTGGATTCCGCTTGGAAGTAATACCGAAGGCCGAGCTCCAGTGATGTCACCTCTCTGCTTTGGCCGGCCCCAGGCTCCTTGCCGAGGTGTCTGAATTGGGGGGTGGGACTTGACTGTCTCTGGTTTGTTTCAGCTCTGGGTCACTGGCAGGCGGGCGGTCTCCAGCCGCCCAATTGCGCGGTTGGTCGCCAGCGGGCAGGCGGTCTCCAGCCGCCCAGTCACGCGGGCAGCAGGTGGGCTGTCGCCGTTGGGTTGGCAATCTCTAGCCACGCAGTCTCACGCTCGGTTGCCGGCGGGCGGGAATTCCTCAGCCCCCCAGTCACTCAGGCAGTGGGTGGAATGTCACGTGCAGGCCTGCGGTCTCCAGCCGTCCAGTCACAAGGGCCTGCCTTCTAGTCCTTTGGTTTCTCCTGCTTGTCCTGGTTTCTTTTTCTAGACCAGATTTCCCCTGAGTGATGCCTCTCGGCAGTTCAAACTGTACTCTGTGCCTGCCGTTTGTTGGGTGTGGAGGGTGTCTTTTGGGAACCCAGACACTCTATTATTTTGATTTTTTCTGCTTGCCCCTCCCCCAGCACTGGCTATACACGTTTCGTTATGGCCACTGATGGTAGGGGGAGTCGAAAGTCAGGTGTCTCTAGTTTTTCTTGCGTCTTTATGCAGGCTTGCTCTGATTAACCCTCCTCCGGAAAGCCTAGGAGACATTTTATTTGAATTCCCCGCTGTATGAGAGATGAGCTGAGTAACACACATCTGTTTTATTGTTGCAGTCTATTGGAGAGGGGCGGTGGTTACTTCAGATCTCAAAGATGGTGGCCGCTGGTTTCCTTGGTGGAGTTTCTTTTGTGGGGGATAGAACTATACCACTTTCTTCCCTGTCTGAATTCCCAAACTCAGCCCAGGGATCAGTGGGAGCTCAGCCGGCAGGGTTCCACAGAATCCGCAGCAACACTTCTCCCTGCTTCAGCTCACTTCTCGGTGGTGCCCCGCCATCTGAAACAGCAGGCCTGGCTGCATGATTCAATCAGCCCGGATCTCTGATTGCACAGTTGGCTATTGGGAACCCCGGCACTCTATTGTTTTGATTTTTTTTTTCCGCTTGCCCCTCTCTCAGCGCTGGCTAGACAGGTTTTTTTCACCACTGATGGGAGGGGGAGTTGAAAGTCAGGTGCCTCTAGTTTTCACCTATCTTAATGCAGGCTCCCTCTGATAATCTCTCCCCCAGAAAGCCTAGGAGAGATTTGATGCAAATTCCCCGAAGTATGGGAAATGAGCTTAGTAACAGCACCTGTTTTATTGTTGCAATCTGTAGGGGAGTGGCTGTCGTTACTTCAGCTCACCAAGATTGTGGCCGTTGGTTTCCTTCGTGGAGTTTCTATTGTGGGGGTTAGAACTGTACCACTTCCTTCCCCATCTGAAACCCTGAACTCAGCCCAGGGCTCAGTGGAGACTCTACTGGCAGAATTCCACAGAATCTGCATCAACGTTTCTCCGTGATTATTGATTGCATCTCGGTGATGCCCTGCTGTCTGTAGCCACTGGACGGGTCGCGCGGATCAGTCAGACAGGATCTCCGGTCGCAGAGTTGGCTCATGTTTGAGACTCATTTACCGGACCTCAGTGCTAGAAATCCTTCTTCTAGGTTTCAGTGCACACCCATTTTGCTGTAAGTTCCTAACAAGATAGTTTTTTGTCGTTCTTAGTCGTTAGTCACCTGTGCAGTGGCGCGGTACACTGGGTATGATGCTCTCTATTCGCGGACATCTTGCAATGTCAAAATATTATGATTTGTATGCACCATTCACTGAAGTTAGTTTTCAGTATTAGGAAACAAATATGTATTTCAGGTGGATGAATATTTCTGAGAATAATCTTGTGAAATGTTCATTATAAATCCTCATACATGAATATGAATAATTTTAGGAAGTGTATAATAAGACACATATATTTCATATTTTGAAAAATTGGGAGAGTATATATATATATATATATATATATATATATATATATATATACACACACACACAAACACACACACCGAGACATTAAAAAGTAGCAATATATATGCCAATCGAAATTCATCATTAAATATATAACATCCACTTATCCAAAAATATACATTTTACTGAAAATGGATTTATGCATAATGTTGGTCAACTATGAAGCTCACCCATAGGTTGAATTTTCTGTTCCAACAGAGGTTAGGAGGAGTGATCTCTTCCCACAATTTTTATCTGCCATGTCAGCCACCTCAGAAGAATGTACATGTGATACCAGGTAGGATTCTATTTGTGCATATAAAAATACATGTGCTTAATATGCTACAGAAAAAGGGAGAGAGGAATTCACATATTTGTTAATTTTAAAAACACATGGAGAACTATGTCAATAAACATTAACTATATTTATAACTCCTACACAATATAATGCAAAAGGGATGTCCAACTACATACCATGCCTTCTCTGAATTGCTGGTATTTGTATTCTGTTTGGGTTACTATTCTCCATCATATAAGGATTAGTAGTCAGAGTCTAGTAGGGTATGGGTTAGTGTCAGAGATTCAGTATTTCAAATGGAAAATAGGAAAGTAAACCCAATGTGTTTGCAAATATGTGCTACACAAAAATCTTCCCACTCACATTAAAAATAATCCCTTGATATTACCCTCACTGGAAGAAATACACAATTAGAGGATAAGAGTTAGAAAATCTGTGAATACATACCCGGAATGGAATATGCTGAGGAGTTCACAACCTTGGAGGTGGTAGATGAGTTTCCAAAAGTAAAAGACAAGGTAAACACTCCACAACATGGAGCTCTGCAGGCCTAAAGACTTCTTGAGATACTGCCTATGAGTTGGAACACATAAAATGTATGTTGTTGTCGGTAGCTTTAGCATCCTATGTAGTGAGACCATCAAAACTGGGTCAACATCTATGTGACCTGGAGGACATGGTATCTTATTTTCCAATTAAAATGAGGCAGCAGTGCTGAATTCTCACTTTGTGGGTAAACTGTGGTAACTGGGGGATAAGTGTCTCTCCGTGTCGACTGTGAAGCCATTTGGTCATACTCTACTTTTCGTGGTGATTCTTGCTGCTGCACTGGGAGTTTGGTATTGGCTTAATGAAATACAAGGAGTTCAACTGGGACACAGTGCTGGAGGGAGTTCTGTCACGTGTGGTGGGACAGGGTCTCCAGGAGAATGCACCAACCAGGCTTATGTCCAACATAGCTTGCCCCCTTGACCATATCAACCTGATTCTGAGCATTGCCCAGAAACCTATCCATATAACAAGATGCCTTTACATATAAGGGTGTGCTGGCTGCATCATGTCAGTCACAAGCCATTTGAAAGCCAATGGCCAATCCACATGAAACCACCAGAGATGTTTTATCTCACACCTACCCACCTTTGCTGTAGGCCCACTACTCAGCAGGTTCCAACTTACTGGCATCTCTGTTCTACACCATTTTTGTGAAACCCAGTCAATCAAGGCACTTTCTCGTACACTCATGATCAGCAACAGGATCTCCAATGGTTTTCCTGTGCCACCTGGTAATGGGAATTTCAAAAATTTCATGGTATTTATCGAGCCCATTTTTTAAGGTTGAAGTTGGAGGCACTGAGGGTTTCATTTAATTCAGTAACCATTAAATGGTGAGGAAGCCCATTTCAATGAAAACTCTGGAAGACTCTCACAGGCAAGGCTTCCCAAAGAGTTGCCAAATGGTCACATAAAGCCAGGCATATTGAGGTCTACAATGTAAAATCCTTGCGTGTTTTGACTCTCAACTATGGGTGCTAATTCTTTCAGAAAAAAATTATGTGATAACCTGGCTGAGATTCCCTGTGCTCTGTGGAAAGCCTTCCTGGGCACAGATCTCAGTTTCCAAGGGTGACTCTCATGCATGGCCTCCTAAAATCCCAACAAAATTCATGGCAATACCTCTCTGAGATCAGTTCCAGAACTCAGTCTCTAAGGGGAATCACACTAGAATTGAAGACCAGGTGGAGCCAGTCATATTTTTCAACAACCACACTAATAACCACAATTAAAACCAGAACACTTCCACATGGCCGTCATCTTCTTCCATATAGATACTCATTTTAACCTCTGGCTGGAGGTTTCCATGAGGGGCACAGCCCAAGACAGTGTCCAAAATAAGCTCCCTTGCCCCTCATTTGCTTAACGTTGGGGTGGCCTGAACACCTTCCTGTGAACCATGACTTATCAAATAGGCCTGCCGTTAATACTGCTCTGCTTCTCCAATTTGAGGACTACTGACTGTGGGGTTTAGATTCTTCATGTGAATTGGAATCATTGGAATCACCTATGGGCTAGCCTCTGAAGGGATTTGAAGAACTCATTTGACCCAAAGGCACCCTATTCTCACTTGATAGAGGTCAGGAACCTTACAGAGGTAGGGAGAGACTTCATCCACAAAAACTGCTCTTTTGGCCATTTTGGTTTTGGATGAACACGTGGGATGTATAAGGTGCTGAGTATCTAACCACAGCCTCACACAGGGCCAAGAGGCTGTTTCAGAAACATCCATTTCCAAAGCAATTAAGCAAAGAGCCACAGGTGATGCCCATTAATTTCCATTTGAAAACAGTTTTCTTCAGGCTTCACAAATTAGTGTCCTGAGGTAAAGACCTTCCTGAAATTCAGGGCAACAGAACAATAGGTAAGCAAAAGGCCCAAGAAGGGTTTCTCCACTGAGACTTTCCTGGTCCCACTGATATCTGAGTTTTCTTAGATTCTCGCCATTCCCTTCAGCTATCCAGTACATCACCATTTCACAGAGCTTGGAGGTGGTACATATCTTGGACACAAAACCATGAGGCTATTCTGGAGAGTTTCCAGAATTCAGGAAGAAAACAGAAACTACTGAGAGCAGATGTTGCCCTTCAATAAGACAAGCTGCAGTCCATTTGTAAATTGGGCAGGATGAATACTTGGAAGCTTTCTACTAGACAGGACACATCCATTGATGCATTCTCTTTTCTAATGTCTACAATCACGGACAGAGTGGGATACACAGACATAGAAGCACTCGCCTTGTCAAACGACTTGCTGGAAACAGTCCACACCAATCCAAACAAAGAGCCTTTCCTACCTATTCTCAGAACATGAGACAAAACCACAAACCCACACAAACACACTCAAAGGCACCTCCTTTGCTCAAGTAAGTCTGTGACTATCCAGAGTGTCCTCAGAATGGTGGGCCATTGTATGTTCCCCCAAAATGGCCTGTCCTGTATCAGATCTGGTCTCCTTGGCCAACACTTTGAAGTTGTTAGGAGCCATGGGTGAGCCACTACCTGCTTTCCCAGGAAAAGCTCCTCTTCAGAGCTTTCCTGTCATTTGGCCATCGTCACATCAGTAGGTACTAAGAAAGACTGACTCTGTTCTTGGTAAATCAAAACAAGTGAGACCACTGGGACTGGGACTGTGACTGGCTCTTGGTGCCTGTCTTCCAGGATCAAACGTCCAGAGAGTTCCATCACCAAGGCAGTGAGGTGAGGTCATTTCCTTCAGGAACTGAATGAGGTCACTGACTTGGCAACCACTTTGTCCTAACAGTTACTTCTAAGGGTCCCATGAGATGGAGGCTGTCCCTACTTCCTGTCACACATTCACAGTTAGAATGGTATACCAACCATAGGTACCTGAGAACAGCTCTCCACACAGGCCTGGTTTGGTCCATCTTCTCTACATTAAGAAGGTAGAGGCTCATTCAGACACATCCCTTCATCCTGACCAGATAGTTTGCCATGGAAGATGTCTTTTGCTCTCTCAGGTCCTTCATAGCTTCCTTCATCATCTCAGGGGATCATTTCTGCATATACCTTTGATGTTCTCAGCAGGTGGAAGATCCCCTACATTCCTGTATTGTAAGACCAACTCTGTCCCTCCTCTTCTGTAAAGTTAGATTGAGGGAAAAGTGTATGTTTAGGGTTAATAACATGTTTGATTTGCGTTAGGAATCTTTCTGCCGGATGAATAATGGTATTGGGAGCCTGTGATATTTACAAAAATATATAGGTAAAATATAAGTATAAAAACAGAAATCTAGGTAAGATTGGAAGCCAGAAGGGAACTGGGCCCTTGAGTGGGATACTTAGGTTTGAATTATGTTCTGCACATGTGTCTCAGATAAATTGATATACAATAGCATAGGACCTTATACCTTGGATAATTGATTGTTGAAGAGAACATCGAGTCAAAAAACTATAGTCAGTAGCATTAGGAAGATAGTCTGTAGGTTTAGAAAGAAGAGTGAGTATAGGATTTGGACCAAAAGTTCTTTAGCAATAGGGTTTCGGATAGAGAGTGAATGTAAATGTCAGCATATGTGAAGTGTCAGTCACAATGATGAACTGGGGGAAATATGTATGAATGCAGGTATCAATAAAGATATTACCAAATCAGGCAAAGTATGAAGTGAGTGATAGGATTAGACATTTTCAACATGGTTGAGGTTGAATATATAATCTTAGGAAGAAACAAATATGTAGTCACCAATTTGATTTACATTTGAGAGCATTAGGCAACCTGGACATGGTTCTTTTTAGTAATCCACGCTCCCTTGGCATTTAGGCTTTGATACAATCATGAGTGTGACCTTCGTTTTTTGTGTCCAGAATATTCCTGTGATAAAATCTATATATAGATAAGGTGACATGAGTACTTCTTCCACCATTTCTGGGAGCAATATTTTGAAGACGTATAAATTAGTATTGAAGGGACAAAGAAGAGTACACTGTATCTATTAATATAGAGATAATGCATTAATAGACAATACTGTGAATAAAAAGCATAACTGGTTCCAACTTTAAATAATGGATTGAATTGAATCGTGAACATATAGAGGAAATCTTATATTGATATACAATTATTCATTCCAACCAGTTATACATCTAATGTTAATATTAATGTTATGGTTCATCATGAAGAGTGTGTGAGTTTAGCTTCGAAATTGATTATGGAAATTGAAAATAATGTATTTGGAAAGAAGTCTCATGAAAAGACCAGTCAAGTAACATGGAGGAATACATGTGTTCTGAAGCAAGAAGTGTTTGAAAGTGAAACAAATTCCTATATATTTTAAACTTGTGAAAGAAATACATATCCTATGATGTGCAAAAACTGAAGAAATAGTAATGTACCAGTGTTGGATTAAAATGAAGGTCAATATAGACATCATGTCCCATAGGAATCTACTGGCATTGATGTTAAACTGGGTCAGTTACTGTAGAAATATTAGGATTTGTAAACACCATTGATTGAAATTAGTTTTCAGTACTGGGAAATAAATATGTATTTCAGGTGGATGAATATTTCTGAGAATTATCTTCTGAAAAGTTGATTATAAATTTATATACATGAACATGAATGAATTTACAGAGTGTGTATAAGTCACATACATTTCATATTTTGAGAAATCTGGAGTGTATATATATATATATATATATATATATATTTTTTAAATAAACACAAATATACATTAAAAAGTATCAATATATATGCTAATCGTAATTCATCATGTAATATACATCATTCACAGATGCAAAATATTTATTATACTGAACATGGATTTATGTATAATATTGTTCTACTGGGAAGCTTACACATAGTTTGAATTTTCAGTTCCCACAGCGTTTAGGAGGACTGATCTCTTCTCACAATTTGTATCTGCCAATTCAGCCAACTCATGAAAATGTACGTGTGATACCAGGTAGGATTCTGTATGTGCATATAAAAATACATGTGCTGAGTAGGCTACAGAGAAAGGGAGACAGGAATTCACATATTTGTGAACTTTATAAACACATGGAGGACTATTTCAATTAAAAATTGAGTAGATTTATAACACCTACCCTTAATCATGCAAAAGGGAAGTCCAACTGTACAGCATGCCTCCTCTGAACTGCTTGTATTTTTATTCTATTTGGGTATTATTCTTCATCATATTAGGATTAGTAGTCAGAGTATAGTAGGGTATGAGTTACTTTCAGGGATTCAGTATTTCGAATGGAAAATTGGAAATGGATCAATGTGTATGCAAATTAGTGTTACACAAAAATTTTCCCACTCTCATTTAGAACAATAACTTGACATTACCTTCACCCCAAGTAAGACACAATTAGAGAAAAAGAGTTAGAAAATCTTTGAATTCATACCTGAAATGAAAACTGCTCCGGATTTCACAACCTTGGAGATGGTAGAGGAGTTTCCAAAAGTAAGGGACAATGTAAAAACTCCACAAACATGAAGATTTGCCAGCCTAAAGACGTCTGGAGAAACTGCCTCTAAGATGGACAGTTGAAATATATGTAGTTTTCAGGAACTTTAGCTTTTTTTCTAGTAAGACCATCAAACGTCTTTATGCATCTCTGTGACCTGGAGGACATGGTTTATAATTTTCCAATGAACATGAAGCAGTAGTGCTGAATTCTCTCTTTGTAGGTGAACTATGGCCACTGGGGGCTATGTGTCTCCCCATGTGGACTGTGAAGCCACTTAATCATCCTCCACTTTTTATAATGTCTCCTGCTGCACTGAGAGTTTTGTATTTGCTTCATGAAATACAAGGAGTTAAACTTGACCACAGTCCTGGAGGGAGTTCTGTCACATATGGTGGGTCAGGGACTGCAGGAGAATGCACCAACAGGACTTGTATACCACATAGGTTGCATCCGTGACCATAGCAACCTGATTCTGAACATTGCCCTTAAACCTCTCCATATAACATGATGCGTTTACATACAATGTTCTGCTGGCTGCACCATGTCAGTCACAAGCCATTTGGAAGACAATGGCAGATCCACATGACCCCACCACAGATGTTTTATCACACACTTAATCACCTCTGCTCTAGGCCCACTATTCTGCAGGCTCCAAATTACTGGCATCTCTGTTCTACACCATATTCATGAAAGCCTGTTAATCAAGGCACTGTCTGGTACACTCATGATCAGCAACAGGACATCCAAAGGTTCTTCAGTGCCACCTGGTCATTGGAATTTTAAAAATTTCATGGTATTTATCTAGCCAATTTTCAAGGATGAAGTTGGAGGCACTGTTTATTTCAATTCATTCAGGAATCATTCAATGTTGAGGAAGATCATTTCAATGAAAGCTCTGGAGAACTCTCACAGGCAAGGCTTCCCAAAGAGTGGCCAAAAGGTCACATGAAGCCACGCCCATTGAGGTCTAAAATTGAGGTCCATGTGTTTTTTGACTATCAAATATGGCTGCCAAGTCTTTCAGAATTAAATCATGTGATATCCTGTCTGATATTCCCAGTGCTCTGTGGAAAGCCACCGTGGGCATAGATCTCAGTTTCCAAGGGCAACTCTCATGCGCGGCCTCTTAAAATCCCCACACAATTTATGGCAATTCTTCTTTGATATGTGTTCCAGAACTCAGGCTCTAAGGGGAATGACACCAGAGTTCAAGCTCAGGTGGATCCAGTCATCTCTTCCAACTGCCACCAGAATGACCACAATTAAAACCAAAAGACACCCACATGGCCCTCATCTTCTTAAATATAGACATTCATCATAACCTCTGGCTGGAGGTTACCATGCAGGATGCATCCCAAGAGAGTGTCCAAAATAATGTCGCTTGCCCCTCATTTGCCTAAAGTGAGGGTGACATGGACACCCTTCCTGTGAACCAGGAGTGATCAAATAGGCCTGCCATTAATACTGCTCTCCTTCTCCAATTTGAGGCCTACTGACTCTCAGGTATAGATTCTTTATGTGATATGGAATCTTGAGAAAACACAAGCACCTCTGCAGGGATTTGAAGAACTCATTTGACCTAAAGGACTCCTATTCACACTTGATGGAGGTAAAGAACCTAACAGAGGAAGGCAAGAGACTCATCCACAATGAGTGATTTTTTGCCATTTTGGTTTTGATTGCACAAATGGAATCTATCTTTAGATCTACCATGTGCTGAGAATCTAAGCCACAACCTCACACAGGCCCAAAAGGCTGATTCGGACACGTCCCTTTTCAAAGCAATTAAGCAAAGAGCCACATGTTATGCCCATTTATTTCCATTTGAAAACAGTTTTCTTCAGGCTTCACAAAGGGGTGGCCTGAGGCAAAGACCTTCTTGACATTCAGGGCAACATAACCATAAGTATGCAAATGAACCAAAGCAGGGTTTCTCCACTGAGAGTTTACTGGTCACACAGATATTTGAGTTTTCTAAGATGTTCCCATTCCCTACAGCTATCAAGCACATGGCCATGTCACAGAGCTTGGAGGTGGTACATATCTTGGACTCAAAACCATGGGCCTATTCTTGAGGTTTGCCGGAATTCAGGAAGAAAACAGGAACTTAGAAAGTTAGTAGGTGTTTCCCATGCATAAGGCGAGCCACAGTCCATTCCTAAATTGGGCAGGAAGAATGCTGGGAAGCATTCTACTAGACAGGACACATCCTTGATGCATTCTCTTTTCTAATGTCTACAACCACGGACAGAGTGGGAAACACAGACATAGAAGCACTCGCCTTGTCTAACGACTTACTAGAAACAGTCCACTCGAATCCAAACAAACTGCCTTTCCTACCTATTCTCAGAACATGAGACAAAACCACAAACTCACACCCACACCGACAAAGGCACCTCCTTAACTCAAGTAGGTCTGTGAATATCCAGAGTGTCCTCTGACTGGTGGACCATACTATGTTCCCCTGAAATGGCCTGACCTGTGTCAGATCTGGTCTCCTTGGCTATCTCTGTGAAGGTGTCAGGAACCAGAGGTGAGCCACTACCTGCTTTCTCAGAAACGGCTCCTCTTTAAAGCTTTCCTGGCATTTGGCCATCCTCACATCAGTAGTTACCAAGAAAGACTGACTCTGTCTTTGGTAAATCCAAACAAGTGTGACCACTGGGACTGGGACTGGGACTGGCTATGGGTGACTGGCTTCATGAATCCCAAGTTCAGAGATTTTAATCACCAAGGAAGTGAGGTGAGGTCACTTCCTTAAGGAACTGAATGAGGTTACTGCCTTGGCAACCACTTTTTCCTACCAGTGGCTTCCAAGTGTCACTTGAGAAGGAGGCTGCCCCTACTTCCTGTTACACTTTCACAAGATAGAACTGTATATCAATCATAGGCGCCCTGGGACAGCTACCCACACAGGCTGGGTTTGGTCCATTTTCTCTACATTAAGAAGACAGAGGCTGATTCAGTCAGAACCCTTCATCCTGACCAGGTTGTTTGCCATTGAAGATGACTTTTGCTCTCTCAGATCTTTTATAGCTGCCTTCATGTTCTTCAGAGATCATTTATGCATGTACCTTTGAGGTTTTCATCAGGTGAAAGATCTCATACAACTCTATCCCTGCTCTTCTGTAAAGTTAGATTGATGGAACAGTGAATGGTTAAGGTTAACAACATGTTTGATTTGGGTTAGAAATCATTCTGCTGGATGAATGATGGTATTTGGAACCTAAAATATTTAAAAGAATATAGAGGTGAAATATAATTATGAAAACAGAAATCTAGTTTAGATTCGAAGCCCAGAATGGCATTGGGACCTTGACTGGGATAATTAGCATTGAATTATGTTATGCACAGATGTCTAAGATGAATCTATAATCAATGGCATAGGATTTTCTACCTTGGATGATTGAATGTACAAGAGAACATCGAGTCAAACAGGGATAGTCGGTAGGATTAGGAAGATAGTCGGTAGGTATAGGAAGAAGAGTGAGTATAGTATTTGAAACAAAAGTTCTTTAGCAATAGGGTTTTGGTTAGAGAGTGAATATTTGTCAGCACATGTGAAGAGTCAATCACAATGATGAACTTGGGAAATATGTAGGAAAGCAGATATCAATAGAGACATTACAAAATCAGGCAAACTATAAAGTGATAGGATTAGACTTTTTCAAAGGGTTCAGGTTGAATATATAATCTTAGGAAGAAACACATATGTAGTCACGAATAGGATTGACATTTGAGAGAATTAGGCAATGTGGACATGGATGTTTTTAGTAATCCATGCTCACTTTTCCTTTAGGCTTTGGTACAATAATAAGTGTGACCTTTGCATTTGGTGTCCAGAATATTACTGTAATAAAATGTATATGTAGATCAGGTGGCATGCGTATTTCTTCCACCATTTCCGGGAGCAATATTGTGAAGACGAATAAATTAGTATTGGGGGTACAAAGAGGTGTATGCTGTGTCTATGAATATAGAGATTATGCATACATAGATCATACTGGGAAAAAATATAACTGATTCCAATTAAATAATGGATTGAATTGATATCTGAAAATATATAGGAAATCTTATATTGATATACAATCATTCATTCCAAAGAGTTATACATCTAATGGTAATCTTAGAGTTATGGTTTATAATGAAGGGTGTGTGAGTTTTGTTTCAAAAGTGATTACGGAAATAGAAAATAATGTGTTTGGAAAGAAGTCTCATGAGAAGACCAGTCAAGAAACATGGAGGAATACATGTGTTCTGAAGCAGAAAGTGATTGAAAGTGAAACAAATGCCTATAAACTTCCTAACTTGTGGAATAAATATATATCCTATTATGTGCATAAACTGAAGAAATAGTAATGTAACAGTGTTGAATAAAAATGAACTTCAAAATACACATCATGTTCCATAGGAATCTACTTGCATTGATGTAAACCTAGGTCAGTTACTGTAGAAAGGAAAATTGCAAAATAAATCCAATCTGGAATGGGAAATTCTCAGGAGTTCACAACTTGGATATGGTGGAGGAGTTTCTCAAAGTAAGGGACATTGTAAACACAACACAAACATGGAGCTCTGCTGGCCTAAAGACTTCTTGAGAAACTGGCTAAGAGGTTGGGCACTTAAATTTATATTGTTGTCTGGAGCTATAGCTTCTTTTGTAGTGAGACCATCAAAGCTGGGTGTGCATCTATGTGACCTGGAGGACATGGTATCTTATTTTATAATGAACATATGGCAGCAGTACTGAATTCCCTCTTTGTAGGTAAACTGTGGCCACTGGGGGCTAAGTGTCTCCCCATGTGGACTGTGAAGCCATTTGTTCATTCTCCATTTTCGTGGTGTTTCTTGCTGCTGCACTGGGAGTTTGGTATTTGCTTAACTATATACAAGGAGTTCAACGGGGACAAGTGCTGGTGGCTACCCCTACTTCATGTGACACTTTCACAAGTTAGAATGGTATATCAACCATAGGCACCCGGGAACAGCTCTCCACACAGGCCTTGTTTGGTCCTTCATATCTGCCTACATCTTCTCCAGGGGTCATATCTGCATGGACCTTTGAGGTTTTCAGCAGGTGGAAGATCCCCTATATTCCTGTATTGTAAGGTCTTACAATACAACTCTGTTCCGCTCTTCTGTAAAGTTAGATTGAGGGAACAGTGTATGGTTAGCATTAATAACTTGTTCAATTTGGGTTAGGAATTATTCTGAGGGATGAATAATGATATTGGGAATCTGCTATATTTATGAGAACATAGAGGTGAAATATATGTATGAAAACAGAAATCTAGGTAAGATTTGAAGCCCAGAAGGGAATTGGGCCCTTGATTGGGATACTTAGCATTGAATTACCTTCAGCAGAGATTTCTTGGATAAATCAATATACAATGGCATAAGACTTTGTACCTTGGATGATTGAATATAGAAGGGAACATCAACTCCAAAAGGGATAGTCGGTAAGATTAGAAAGACAGTCGGTAGTTTTCGGAAGAAGTGTGAGTATAGAATTTGGAAAAAAAAAATTCTTTAGCAACAGGGTTTCGATTAGAGAGTGAATGCCAATGTCAGCACATGTGAAGAGTCATTCACAATGATGAACTAGGGAAAAAATGTAGGAAAGCAAATATCAAGGAAGACAATAGGAAATTAGGCAAAGTAAAAAGTGATTGTTAGGATTAGACATTTTCAACAGGATTGAGTTTGAATATATAATCTTAGGAAGAAACAAATATGTAGTCACCAAAGAATGACATTTGAGAGCATTAGGCAACCTGGACATGGATGTTTTTAGTAATCCATGTTCACTTTCCATTTAGGCTTTGTAAAATCATAAGTGTGACCTTTGCAGTTTTGTCAAGAATATTACTGTGATAAAATGTATATGTAGATCAGGTGACATGAGTATTTCTTCCACCATTTCCGGGAGCAATATTGAGAAGACATATAAATTAGTATTGGGGGTACAAAGAGGTGTACGCTGTGTCTGTGAATATAGAGATAATGCATGAATAGACCATACTGTGAATAAATAATATAACTGGTTCCACTTTAAATAATTCATTTAATTGATATCTGAAAATATACAGAAAATCTAATATTGATATAAAATCATTCATTCCAACCAGTTATACATCTAATGGTAATATTAGGTTATGGTTTATCATGAAGGGTGTGTCTGATTTTCTTCAAAAGAATTATGGAAATCGAAAATAATGTGTTTGGAAAGAAGTCTCAAAAAATCCAGTCAAGAAACCTGGAGGAATACATGTGTTCTAAAGCAGGAAGGGATTTAAAGTGAACCAAATGCCTCTAAATTTGTGAACTTGTGGATGAAATATATATGCTATGATGGGCTAAACGTGAAGAAATAGTAATGTAGCAGTGTTGAATAGAAATGAAGTTCAAAATAGACATCATGTCCCATAGGAATCTACTTGCATTGATGTTAAACTGGGTCAGTTAATGTAGAAATGTTAGGATTTGTATGAACCATTAACTGAAGTCAGATTTCAGTAATGGGAAACAAATATGTATTCAAGGTGGATGAATATTTCTGAGAATAATCTTCTGAAAAGTTGATTATAAATCCACATACATGAACATGAATGAATTTAGGGAGTGTATATAATACACATATATTTCATATTTTAAAAAACTTGGAGAGTCACACACACACACACACACACACAGACACATGCACAGACATTAAAAGTAGCAATATATATGCCAATCGCATTTCATCATGAAATATATATAATCCACATATCGAAAAATATTCATTTTGCTTAACATGGATTCATGTATAATGTTGTTCTACTAGGAAGCTGACATAGGTTGAATTTTCAGTTTCAACAGCGTTTAGGAGGAATGATCTCTACTCACAATTTTTATCTTCCAAGTCAGTAGCCTCAAAAGAAATTATGTGTGATACCAGGTAGGATTCTATATGTGCGTATAAAAACACATGTGCTGAATAGGCTACAGAGAAAAGGAAACAGGAATTCACATATTCGTTACCTTTAAAAACACATGTAGAACTATTTCAATTAAAAATTGACAATTTTTATAATACCTACCCTTTATCATGCAAAAGGCAAGGCCTAGTATACACCATGCCTCCTCTGAACTGCTTGTATTTCTATTCTCTTTGGGTTATTTTTCTTCACCATATTAGGATTAATCGTCAAAGTCTAGTAGGGTATGGGATAGTGTCAGAGATTCAGTATTTTGGATGGAAAATAGGAAAATGAATCCAATGTGTACGCAAACATATGCTACACAAAAATCTTCCAACTCTCATCAAGAACAATGCCTTGTCATTACCTTCGACCCTAGTAAAACTCAATTAGAGGAGAAGAGTTAGAAAATCTGTGAATTCATATGTGGAATAAAATATACTCAGTAGTTCAAAAAATTGGAGGTGGTAAAGGAGTTTCCAAAAGTAAGGGAAAGTTTAAACAGTCCACACACATGGAGCTCTGCTGGCCTAAAGACTTCTTGAGAAAGTCCCTCTGAGGTTGGGCACTTGAAATATATTTTGTTGTATGGGGCTTTAGCTTCCTTTGTAGTGAGACCATCAAAGATGGGTCTGCATCTATGTGACCTGGAGGACATGGTTTCTTATTTTCCAATGAACATGAGACCGTAGTGCTGAATTCTCTCTTCCTAAGTAAACTGTGGACACTGGAACCTAAGTGTCTCCCCGTATGAACTGTGAAGCCATTTGGTCATCCTCCACTTTTCGTGGTGTTTCTTGCTGCTGCACTGGGAGTTTGGTATTTGCATCACGAAATACAAGGAGTTCAACTGGGACACAGTGCTGGAGGGAGTTCTGTCACGTGTGTATGGTCAGGTTCTGCAGGAGAATGCACCATCCAATATTCTATCTCTCATAGTTTGCCCCCGTGTCCATAGCAACCTGATTCTGAACATTTACCCGAAACCAAACCATATAATAATTTACCTTTACATATAAGGGTCTGCTGGCTGCACCTTGTGAGTCACAAGCCATTCTATATAAATGCCACATTTTTAATCCATTCATCTAATGAAGGGAATCTAGGTTGGTTCCACAGTCTTGCAATTGTGAATTGTGCTGCTATGAACATCGATTTATCAGTATCTCTGTAGCATGCTCTTTTTAGTTCTTTAGGGAATAGACCGAGAAGGGGAATAGGTCAAATGGTGGTTCCATTCCCAGCTTTCCAAGAAATCTCCATACTGCTTTCCAAATTGGCTGCACCAATTTGCAGTCCCACCAGCAATGTACAGGTGTGCCCTTTTCCCCACATCCTCGACATCACATGATGGCGTTTGACTTCATAATGGCTGCCGATCTTACTGCAGTGAGATGGTATCTTAGGGTGGGTTTGTTTTGCTTTTCTCTGACTGCTAGAGATGGTGAGCATCTTTTCATGTACTTATTGATTGATTGTATGTCCTCCTCTGAGAAGTGTCTGTTCAGGTCATTAGCCCATTTGTTGATTGGGTTATTCATTTTCTTATTGTTTAATTTTTTTGAGTTCTTTGTATACTCTGGATATTAGGGCTCTATCTGAAGTGTGAGGAGTAAAGATTTGTTCCAAGGATGTAGGCTCCCTATTTACCTCTCTTATTGTTTCTTTTGCTGAGAAAAATGTATTTAGTTTGAGTAAGTCCCATTTGTTGATTCTAGGGATTAACTCTGGTGCTATGGGTGTCCTATTGAGAAATTTGGAGCCCGACACCACAGTATGTAGATGGTGGCAAAAGTTTTCTTCCACCAGATGCAGTGTCTCTGATTTGATATCAACCTCCTAGATCTATTTTGAGTTAACTCTTGTGCATGGTGAGAGGAGGGTATTCAGTTTCATTTTGTTACATATGGAATTCCAGTTTTCCCAGCACCATTTGTTGAAGATGCTATCCTTCCTCCATTGCATGCTTTTAGTCCCTTTATCAAATATAAGATAGCTGTAGTTTTGTGGATTGGTTTCTGTGTCCTCTGTTCTGTATCACTGGTCCACCCGCCTGTTTTGTCACCAGTACCATGCTATTTTTGTTACTATTGATCTGTAGTATAGTTTGAGGTCTGGTATCGGTATACTGCCTGATTCACACTTCCTGCTTAGAGCTGTTTTTGCTATTCTGGGTCTTTTATTTTTCCATATGAATTTCATAATTGTTTTATCTATTTCTACAAGAAATGACCTTGAGATTTTGATTGGCATTGCATTAAACCTATAGAGAACTTTTGGTAATATCGTCATTTTGATGATGTTAGTTATGCTTATCCATGAACAGGGTATATTTTTCCATCTTCTAAGATTTTCTTCTATTTCTCTCTTTAGGGTTCTGTAGTTTTCATTGTATATGTCTTTCACCTCTTTTGTTAGGTTGATTCCCAAGTATTTTATTTATTTTTTTGATGATATTGTGAATGGAGTGATTGTCCTCATTTCCATTTCAGAGGATTTGTCGCTGATATACAAAAATGCCTTTGATTTATGCGTGGTGATTTAATATCCTGCCAATTTGCTGAATTCATTTATTACCTCTAATAGTTTCTTTGTAGACCCTTTTGGGTCTGCTAGGTATAGAATCATGTCTTTTGCAAATAGCGATAATTGGAGTTCTTCTTTTCCTATTTTAATGCCTTTAATTTCTTTAGTCTTTCTAATTGCTCTGGCCAGTGTTTCGATAACTATGTTGAACAGAAGGGGTGAGAGAGGGCATCATTGTCTTGCTCCAGATTATAGGGGGAATGCCTTCAATTGTTCTCCATTCAGAATGATGCTAGCCTGAGGCTTAGCAAAGATTGCTTTTACAATATTGAGGTATGATTCTGTTATCCCTAGTTTTTCTAGAGTTTTGAACGTAAAGTGATGCTGTACCTTGTCAAATGCTTTTTCAGCATCTCTCGAGATGATCATATGGTTCTTATTTTTAAGTCTATTGATGTGATGAATAACATTTATTGATTTCCGTATATTGTACCAGCCTTGCATCCCAGGAATGAATCCTACTTGATTATGGTGCACATTTTTTTTTATATACATGTTTTTGTGTCTGATTCGCCAGAATTTTTTTGAGGATTTTTGCATTTTTCCTGAAATACCTTGAAAAGTATTGGTTTTTGTTCTTCTTTAAAGGTTTTGTATAATTCTGCTCTATACCCATCCGGTCCTGGGCTTTTCTTAGTTGGTAGTATTTTGATGGTTTCTTCTATTTCCTCAATTGATATTGGAATGTTTAAGTTGTCTATATCCTCCTGACTCAATCTGGGCACATCATATGACTTAAGAAATTTATCAATGCCTTCACTATATTCTATTTTATTGGAGTATATTAATTCAAAATAATTTCTGATTTTCTTCTGTATTTCTGAAGTGTCTCTTGTTATATTTCCTTTTTCATTTCATATGCTAGTAATTTGAGTTCTCTTTCTTCTTCTCTTTGTTAGCATGGATAAGGGTCTGTCGATTATATTTATTTTTTCAAAAAAACAATGTATTGTTTTGTCAATTTTTTCAATTGTTTCTTTTGTTTCGATTTCATTAATTTCTTCTCTGATTTTAATTATTTGTTGCCTTCTACTTCTTTTGCTGTTGTTTGCTCTTGTTTTTCTAAGATTTTGAGATGAAGTATGAGATCATTTATTTGTTGGTTTTTTCTTTTTCTAAGGAATGAACTCAAGCAATGAATTTTCCTCTTGGAACTGCTTTCAATGTGTCCCATAGATTCCGATATATTGTGTCTGTGTTTTCATTTATCTCTAAGAATTTTTTAATTTCTTCCTTGATGTCTTCTATAACCCATTGATCATTCAGAAACCTATTGTTCATTCTCCAAGTGATGAATGATTTTTCCTTCCTTTTTTATCGTTGATTTTTAATTTCATTCCATTATGATCAGATAAAATGCATGGTATTATCTCTACTCTTTTTTATTGTCTAAGAATTGCCCTGTGACATAATATATGATGTATTTTTGAGAAGGATCCATGTTCTGCTGAGAAAAAAGTGTAACTTCTTGATGATGGGTTGTATATTGTATATATGTCAATTAAGTCTAGGTTATTAATTGTGTTATTGAGTTCTATAGTTTCCTTATTCAACTTTTGTTTGGAAGATCTGTCCAGTGGTGAGAGAGGTGTGTTCATGTCTCCCATGATTACTGTATTGTGGTCTATTAGACTCTTGAAATTGAGAAGAGTTTGTTGATGAACAAAGCTGCACCATTGTTTGTGGCATATATATTTATGATTGTTATGTCTTGTTGGCGTATGGTTCCCTTGAGTAGTATGTAGTGTCCTTCTTTATCCCTTTTGATTAACTTTGGCTTGAAATCTATTTTATTTGATATGAGTATGGACACTCCTGCTTGTTTCCGAAGTTCATAAGAGTGATATGATTTTTCCAAGTATCACCCTCAGTCTATGTATGTCTTTTCCTATAAAATGCGTCTCCTGTAGGCAGCATTTTGTTGGTTCTTGTTTTGTGATCCATTCTACTAGCCTGTGTCTCTTAATTGGTGAGTTTAAGCCATTAAGATTTTTGGTTATTATTGAGATATGGGTTGTTCTTCCAGCCATATTTGTTTATTTATGTTTCTAAACATAGTTTGTTTTCCTCTTTGATTATTTTCCCCCCTTTAATGTCCTACCTCCCACTGTTGGTTTTCATTGGTATTTTCCATTTCCACTTCCTGTAATGTTTTGCCGAGGATGTTTTGAAGAGATGGTTTTCTAGCTGCAAATTCTTTTCACTTTTGTTTATTGTGGAAGGTTTTAATTTCATCTTCCATCTGAAGCTTAATTTCGCTGGATACATGATAATTGATTGGAACCCATTTTCTTTCAGTGTTTGAAATATGTTATTAAAGGATCTTCTAGCTTTCAGAGTCTGTGTTGAAAGATCAGCTGTTATCCTGGTTGGTTTACCACTAACTATTATCTGCTTCCTTTCTCTTGTAGCTTTTAAAATTCTCACCTTATTCTGTATGTAGGGTATCTTCATTACAATGTGTCTAGGTGTGGATCTCTTATGATTTTGCACGTTTGGCGTCCTGTAGACTTTCAGGATTTGGGATTTTGTCTCATTCTTCAAGTCTAGGAATTTTTCTCCTATTATTTCATTGAATAGATTGCTCACTCCTTTGGTTTGGACCTCTATACTTTCCTGTATCCCAATGAGTCTTATGTTTATTCTCTTTATGTTATCCCATATTTCTTGCAGTTTTGCTCATGGTTTCTTAACAGTCTTGCTGAGATGTATATGTTCTTTTTGAGTTGAAATACTTTGTCTTCATTGTCTGATGTTCTATCTTCTAAGTATTCTGCTCTGATGGTAGTATTCTCAATTGAGTTTTTAAGATGGTTCATTACTTCCTGCGTTTCTAAGATTTCAGTTCGTTTGTTTTTTATAACCTCTATCTCCCTGTATAGTTGATCTTTGCTACTTGGATTTTTTTATGTAATTCATTGTCGAAGTGATCTTTCATTGTCTGATTTTTGCTGTCTAATGTCTTCCTTGAGATTCCAGATCACCTGAAGCATGTATATCCTGAATTCTTTATCTGACATTCCATATGCTGCATCTATTACCTCTTCTAAAGTTGAGTTGACCTGCATTGCTTGTGGTCCTTTTTTTCCTTGTCTTTTCATACAGCTTGCGTTTCTTTCTGCTTGGTGAAACTGTTGTGTTTTTGTAATTTTCCCCCTGTATATTTATATTGCTCTTGTATAGTGGAAAAGTCTCCATTTCAGGTGCGGTTGGCGGCTGTGCTGCTCCTCCAATTGGGGTGATCTGTCTACCATGCTGACCGGCCACTAGGCCTGTTCTGCCGGTCGGTCATACGTCTGCCTACCTTGCAGGCATGGGTGTCGGCTCTGCTCTGCCCCTACTCCAATTGGGGTGACGTGACTACCACGCCGGTGGGTCGCTGGGCCTGTTCCAGGCACAGGCGGCAGCTCTGCTCTGCACCTCTGGCTTGATGACAAAATGAGAGAGACTCAGATGTTTGTGACTCACTTTCTTTACCAGGAGACCAACTATTTCTCTCGCCGCTGGTATCGATGAAGTTATCTCCTCCACCGCTTTGTGATCACATCAGATGTCTGCCATGTTGGTATCCCATGTAAATGGCAGCATTTCATTCCCTTTGTCGGGTGACCAAAGCAACGGGTGAGTCCTGACCGGCCCTCACAAGCCCCATCTCAATCCTGTTGCCACTGTCTATGAAGGCTCAGTTGGCATTTACCTCTACAGTGTTCAGCAGGACCCAGACCAAGAAACAGTTTCCGCAGGTTCTTTAGCCCTGGGCCAGAGCAGTTCCGGGACCCGGAATTCAGCCGCTCTGGGCTCGGTGTATGTTCTGATAGGAGAACGATCCAAGAAGCAATTTTCATGGGTTCTTTAGCACTGACCTGAGTAATTTGTCTGCAAGATGAAGGCGAATGGCAGTCTGAAATTACCTATTCTGTATCTGAATGAGCTGTGATCAGTCGAAAACAGGGATGGTGACATCAGCTCTCCAAGATGGTGACCGCTATCTTCCTCTGTGGTCTCACCGGTGTGGAAAACCGAATTGGACCGCTTCCTTCCCCCATTTCAAACCCAGAATTCAGCACTGAGCACAGTGATTGCCCAGATGGCAGGAGCCCGCATAATCCACAGATTGTATCTTTGTGTTGCTCTCTCGTCGTTTCCCAGCGCGCATTGCAGACACTAGCCGTGGGGCGATTTGCTAAATAAGCAGCGTGACCCTCCGTGAGGACAAATTGCTGGTGTTTGAGTCCCCGTAGCTGGTCCTTGTGCAATGGAAATCCTTCCTGTAGGTTTTGGAGCACACCAATTTTCCTGAAAATTTCTAATAAGATAGATTTTAGCCGTTCTAACTCGTCCTTCTCCTGCAAAGTGACGCGGTACAGGTGGGTAATGAACTCCCATCGCTGCCATAATATGATCCCCTGAAGTCAGTTTTCAGTACTAGGAAACAAACATGTATTTCAGGTGGAAAAATATTTCTGAGAATAATCCTCTCAAACGTTGATTATAAATCCAAATACATGAATATGAATGAATTTAGTTAGTGTATAATAAGACACATATATTTTATATTTTGAATAATCAGCAGAGTGAATACACACACACACACACACACACACACACACACACACACCTAAATACAGACATTACAAAGTAGCATTATGTATGGCAATCGAAATTCACCATGAAATATATATATTCCGCAGATCCAAAAATATTGATTTTACTAAATATGGATTTATGTTGTTCAACTAGGAAGCTCACCCATAGGTTGAATTTTCAGTTCCAACAGCATTTAGAAGAAGTGTTTTCTTCTAACAATTTGTATTTGCAAAGTCAGTTACCTCACAAATATGTACGTGTGATACCATGTAGTATTCTATATGTGCATATAAAAATGCATGTGCTGAATCGGCTACAGAGAAAGGGAGACAGGAATTCACATATTTGTTAACTTTAAAAACACATAGAGAACTATTTTAACTACAAATTGACAAGATTTATAACACCAACCCTTTATCATGCAAAAGGAAAGTACAACTATACACCATGCCTCCTCTGAACTGGTTGTATTTCTATTCTGTGTGGGTTATTTTACTCCATCATATTAGGATTAGTAGTCAGAGTCTAGTAGGTTTTGGGTTAGTGTCAGGGATTCAGTATTTCAAATTGAAAATAGGAAAATAAATTCAATATTTATGCAAATATGTGATACAAAAAAATGTTCCCACTCTCATCCAGAACAATGCCTTGACATCATCTTCGCTTAAAGTAAGACACAATTAGAGGACATGATTTACAAAAATCTGTGAATACATAACTGGAATGGAATATGCTCAGGAGTTCATATACTTGGAGGTGGTATAGGAGTTTCCAAAAGTAAGGGACAGGGTAAACACTCCACAAACATGGAGCTCTGCTGGCCTAAAGACTTTTGAGAAACTGCCTCTGTGTTTGGGCACTTGAAATATATGTTGCTGTCAGGAGATTTAGCTTCCGTTCTAGTTAGACCATCATAACTGGGTCTGCATCTATGTGACCTGGAGGACATTGTTTCTTATTTCCCAATAAACATGAGGCAGCAGTGCTGAATTTTTTCTTTGTAGGTAAACTGTAGCCACTGCGCGCTAAGTGTCTCCTCGTCTTTACTGTAAAGCCATTTTTTCATCCTCCACTTTTTGTGGTGTTTCTTGCTGCTGCACTGAGAGTTTGGTATATGTTTCTTGAAATACAAGGAGTTCCACTGGAACAAAGTGCTGGAGGAAATTCTGTCACATGTTGTGGGTCAGGGTCTGCAGGAGAATGCACCAAGCAAGCTTCTTTCCCACAGAGCTTGCCCCATTGACCATAGCAATCTGATTCTGAATATTGTCCTGAAACCTCTCCATATAACAAGATGCTTTTACATACAAGGGTCTGCTGGATGCAAAATGTCAGTCACAAGCCATTTGGAAGCCAATGGCAGATAAACATGGCCTCACCACAGATGTTATTTCAGACACCTCCCCACCACTGCTCTAGGCCAACTACTCAGCAGGCTCCAAATTACTGGCATCTCTGTTCTACAGCATTTTCGTGAAACCAAGTCAATCAAGGCACTGTCTGGTATACTCATAATCAGCAACAGGAATCCAAAGTTTCTCCAGTGCCACTTGGTCAAGTGAATTTCAAAAATTTGGTGGTATTTATCTAGCTATTTTTTAAGGATGAAGTTGGAGGCACTGTGGGTTTCCAATCATTCAGGAACCATTAAATGGCGAGGAAACTCATTTGAACGAAAGAAATGGAGAACTATCACAGGCAAAGCTTCCCAAAGTGTGGCCAAAAGGTCACATGAAGCCAGGCTCATTGAGGTCTACAATGTGAGCTCCATGTGTGTTTTGACTCTCAACTATGGCTGCCAAGTCTTTAACAATAAAATCGTGTGATATCCTGGCTGAGATTACTTATGCTCTGTGGAAAGCCACCCTGGGCCTAGATCTCAGTTTCCAAGGGCGAATCTCATGTGTGGCCTCCTAAAATCTCAACACAATTCATGGCAATACTTCTCTGAGGACAGTTCCACAACTCAGTCTCTAAGGGGAATCACACCAGAGTTCAAGCCCAGGTGGAACCAGACATCTCTTTCAACCGCCACACAAATGACCACAATTAAAAACAAAAGACTCCCACATGGCACTCATCTTCTTCCATATAGACACTAATAATAACCTCTGGCTTGAGGTTTTCATGAGGGGCACAGACCAACACAGTGTTCAAAATAAGCACCCTCGCACCTCATTTGTCACAAGTCAGGGTTGCCTGGACACCCTTCCTTTGAACACGGAATGATCATAGAGCCCTGCCTTTAATACTGCTCCACAATTCCAATTTGAGGCTTACTGACTGTGGGATTTAGATTCTTTATGTGAACTGGAGTCATGAGTAATCACAAGCACCAGTGGGCTAGACTCTGCAAGGCTTTGAAGTACTCATTTGATGCAAAGGATCCCTATTCTCACTTGATGGAGATCAGGAACCTTACAGAGGAAGGCGAGAGACGTAGTCCACAATAAATGCTTTTTGGACATTTTGGATTTGGGTGCACACATGGGATCTTTCTTTAGGTCCATTAGGTGCTGAGTATCTAAGCCACAGCCTCACACAGGGCCAAGTGGCCAATTCAGACACATCCCTTTCCAAACAATTAAGCAAAGAGCCCCAGGTGATGCCCATTCATTTCCATTTGAAAACTGTTTTCTTCAGGCTTCACAAAGGCGTGGCCTAATCAAAGACCTTCCTGTTATTCAGTGCAACAGAAGAATAGGTATGCAAAAGGCCCAAAGCAGGGTTTCTCCACAGAGACTTTACTGGTCACATTGATATCTGAGTTTTCTGAGATGCTCCAATTCCCTTCAGCTATCCTGTACATGGCCATGTCCCAGAGCTTGGAGGTGGTACATATCTTGGACACATAACCATGAGCCTATTATGGTTAGTGGCCAGAATTCAGGCAGAAAACACGAACTTAGGAAGACAGTAGGTGTTGCCCATCCAGAAGGCAAGCCAAGTCCATCTATAAATTGGGAAGGATGAATGCTGAGAAGCTTTCTACTAGACAGAACACATCCATTGATGCATGCTCTTTCTAATGTCTTCATCCACGAACACAGTGGGATACCCAGACATAGAAACACACTCCTTGTCAAACGACTTTCTAGAAACCATCCACTCCAAAATGAACATACTGCCTTTCCTACCTATTCTCAGAAAATGAGACAAGACCACAAATTCACACCCAACCCACAAAGGCACCTCCTTCCCCCAAGTAGGTCTGTGACTATCCGGAGTGTCCTCTTACTGGTGGGCCATACTATGTTCTCAGAAATGGCCTGTCCTGTCTCAGATCTGGTCTCCTTGGCCAACTCTGTGAGGTTATTAGGAGCCAGCGGTGAGCCATTACATGGAGATGACTTTTTCTCTCTCAGGTCCTTCATAGCTGCATACATCTTCTCCAGGGATGATTTCTGTATGGACCTTTGAGGATCTTAGCATGTGGAAGATCTGCTACATTCCTATATTGAAAGACCAACTCTGTCTCTAATCTTCTGTAAAGTTAGATTGAGGGAACAGTGTATGGTTAGGATTAATAACATGTTCGATATGAGTTAGGAATCATTCTGCAGAAATGATTGGGAAGCTGCAATATTTACAAGAAAATATAGGTGAAATATTAGTATGAAAACAGAAATGTAGGTAAGATTTGAAGCCCAGAAGGGCATTGGGCCCTTGATTGGGATACTTAGATTTGAATTATTTTCTGCAGAGATGTCTCAGATAAATTCAGTACAATGGCATAGGACCTTGTACGTTGGATGATGGAATGTTGAAGAGAACTTCTAGTCAAAAAGGGATAGTTGAAATTATTAGAAAGATATTCAGTTTCAGAAAGAAGAGTGAGTATAGGTTTTGGACAAAAGTTCTCCAGCAATAGGGTTTCGGATAGAGAGTGAATTTAAATGTGAGCACATGTGAAGAGTCAGTCACAATGATGAACTGGGGAAAATATGTCGGTAAGCAGATATCAATAGAGACATTAAGAAATCAGGAAAAGTATAAAGTGAGTGATAGGATTAGATATTTTCAACAGGGTTGAGTTTGAATATATAATCTAAGGAAGAAAAAAATATGTTGTCACAAATAGGATTGACATTTGAGAACATTAGGCAACATGTACATGGATGTTTTTAGTAATCCATGCTCACTTTCAATTTAGGCTTTGGTACAATCATATGTTTGACCTTTGCATTTTGGGTCCCGAATATTACTGTGATAAAATGTATATGTAGATTGGGTGACATAAGTATTTCTTATACCATTTCTGAGAGCAATATTTTGAAGATGTATAAATTATTATTGGCGGTACAAAGATTTGTACTCTGTGTCTATGAATATAGAATTAATGCATGAATTGACAATACTGTGAATAAATAATATAACTGTTTCCACTTTAAATAATGGATTGAATTGATATGTGAAAATATACACAAAAACTTATATTGATATACAATCATTCATTCCAACCAGTTACACATCTAATTGTATAATTGCGTTATGTTTTATTATAAAGATTGTGTGAGATTTGCTTCAAAAGTGATTATGGAAATCGAAAATAATGTGTTTGGAAAGAAGTCTCATTAAAAGACCAGTCAAGAAACCTGGAGGAATACATGTGTTCTGAAGCAGTAAGTGATTGAAAGAGAAACAAATGCCTATAAATTTGTGAATTTGTGGATGAAATATATATCCTATGATGTGCATGAACTGAAGAAATATTAACGAACCAATGTTGAATAAAAATGAACATCAAAATACACACCATGTCCCATAGGAATCTAATTGCATTGATGTTAAACTGGGTCAATTACTGTAGAAATATTAGTATTTGTATGCACATTCACTGAAGTTAGTTTTAAGTACTAGAAAACAAATATGTAGTTCAGGTAAATGAATACTTCTGAGAATAATCTTGTGAAATTTTTATTATAAATCCACATACATGAACATGAATGAATTTCGGTAGTGTATATAAGACACATATATTTCATATTTTGAAAAATCTTGAGAGTGTATATATATATATATATATATATATATATATAAACACACACAGAGATATTAAAAAGTACCAATATATAAGCCAATCAATATTCATCATGAAATATATAACATCCACAGATGCAAAATAATTTATTTTACTGAGCATGGATTTATGTACAATGTTGTTCTCCTAGGAAGCTCACACATAGGTTGAATTTTCAGTTCCAACTGCTTTTAGGAGGAGTGATCTTTTCTCACAATTTGTATCTCAAAGTCAGCCAAGTCACAAAAATGTACGTGTGATACCAGGTAGGATTCTATATGTGCATATAAAAATACATGTGCTGAATAGGCTACAGAGAAAGGGCATATAAAAATACATGTGCTGAATAGGCTACAGAGAAAGGGAGACAGGAATTCACGTATTTGTTAACTACAAAAACCCATGGTGAACTATTTTAATTAAAAATTGACTAGATTTATAACACCTACACTTTATCATGCAAAAGGCAAATCCAACTATACACCATGCCTCCTCTGAACTGTTTGTATTTCACTTCTGTTTGCATTATTTCTCTCCACCATATTAGGGTTAGTTGTCAGAGTCTAGTAGGGTATGGGTTAGTGTCAGAGATTCAGTATTTTGAATGTAAAATAGGAAAATGAATCAAATGTGTATGCAAATATGTGCTACACAAAATCTTCCTACTCTCATTCACAACAATACTTTGACACTATCTTTGCCCCAAGTAAGACAAAATAAAAGAAGAAGATTTAGAAAATCTGTGAATACATATCAGGAATGGAAGATGGTTACGAGTTCACAATATTGGAGGTGGTAGAGGAGTTTCCAAAAGTAAGGGACAGGGTAAATACTGCACAAATATGGAGATCTGCCAGCCTAAAGACTTCTGGAGAACCTGCCTCTGAGGTTGGCCACTTGAAGTATATGTTGTAGTCAGGACCTATGGCTTCCTTTCTAGTGAGACCATCAAAGCTGGGTCTCCATCTATGTGACCTGCAGAACATGGTTTCTTATTTTCCAAAGAACGTGAGGCAGCAAGGCTAAATTCTCTCTTTGTAAGTAAACTCTTGCCACTGAAGGCTAAGTGTGGCCCCGTGTGGACTGTGAAGCCATTTGGTCATCCTCCACTTTTCATGGTGTCCTTGCTGCTGCACTGGGAGTTTGGTATTGGCTTCAGGAATTACAAGGAATTCAACTGGGTCACAGTGCTGGAGGGAGATCTGTCACGTGTTGTGCGTCAGGGTCTGCAGGAGAATGCACCAACCAGGCTTCTATCCCACATAGCTTGCCCCCTTGACCATAGCAACCTGATTCTGAACATTGCCCTGAAACCTCTCCATTCAACAAGATGCCTTTACATACAAGGGTCTGCTGGCTGCACCATGTCAATTACAAGCCTTTTGGCAGATCCACATGACCCCACCACAGAAGTTTTATCACAGACCTGCAAAACACTGCTCTAGGCCCACTACTCAGCAGACTTTAACTTATTTGCATCATTGTTCTACACCATTTTCATGAAACCCAGTCAATCAAGGCACTGTCTGGTACACTCATGATGAGCAACAGGAAATCCAAAGTGTATCCAGTGTCACCTGGTGATGGGAATTTCAAATTTTTATGATGTTTATCTAGCCATTTTTCAAGGATGAGGTTGGAGGCACTGTGGGATTTAATTCATTCTGGAAACATTAAAAGGTGAGAAAGCCCATTTCAATGAAAGATCTGGAGAACTCTCACAGGCAAGACTTCCCAAAGAGTGGCCAAAAGATCAAATGAAGCCAGGCCCATTGAGGTCTACAATGTGAGGTCCATGTGTGTTTTTACTCTCAACTATGGCTGTCAAGTCTTTCAGAATAAAATCATGTGATATTCTGGCTCACATTCCCAGTGCTCTGTGGGAAGCCCCCCGGGCCTACATCTCAGTTTCCAAAGGCCACTACCATGCGTGGCCTCCAAAAATCCCAACACAATTCATGGCAATACATCTCTGCAGTCATTTCCAGAACTCAGTCTCTAAGAAGACTCACACCAGAGTTCAAGCCAAGGTGGACCCAGTCATCTCTTCCATCAGCCAAACAAATGACCACAATTAAAACCAAAACACTCCCACATGGCTCTCAACTACTTCCACATAGACACTCATCATAACCTCTGGCTGGAAGTTTCCATGAGGGGTGCAGCTGAAGACATTATCCAAAATATGCTCCCTACCCTCATTTGTCTAATGTCAGGGTGGCTTGACAACCTATCTGTGAACAAGGAGTGATCAATTAGGCCTGCCATTAATACTGCTCTGCTTCTCCAATTTGAGCCTTATGTCTGTGGGGTTTAGATTCTTTATGTGAATTGGAGTTATGAGAAAATCCAAGCACCTATGGGCTTGCCTCTGCAGGGCTTTGAAAAACTTTTTGAACCAAAGATACCTATTCTCACTTGATGGAAGTCAGGAACCTTACAGAGGAAGGCGAGAGACTTCATCCACAAGACTGCTCTTTTTCCATTTTGGTTTTGGATGCACACATGAGATCTTTCCTTAGATTCATCAGGTGGTGAGAATCTAAGTCACAGCCTCACACAGGGCCAAGAGGCTGATTCAGACACATCCCTTTCCACGGCAATTAAGCAAAGAGCCACAGGTGATGCTCATTATTTTCCATTAGAAAACTGTTTTCTTCAGGTTTCACAAAGGGGTGGACTGAGGCAAAGACCTTCCAGACATTCAGGGCAACGGAAAAATAGGTAAACAAAAGGCCCAAATCAGTGTTTCTCCACTGACACTTTACTGGTCACACTGATATCTGAGTTTTCTGAGTTCCTCTCCATTCCCTTCAGCTATCCAGTACAAGGCCATGTTATAGAGTTTGGAGGTGGTACATATCTTTTACACAAAACCATGAGCCTATTCTTAAGAGTGGCCAGAATTCAGGAAGAAAACAGGAACTTAGGAAGATAGCAGGTGTTGCCCATTCATAAGGAAAGCCATAGTCCATTCATAAATTTGGCAGGATGAATGCTGAGAAGCTTTCTACTAGACAGAACAATTCCATTGATGCATTCTCTTTTCTAATGTCTATAACCACAGACACAGTGGAATACACAAACCCACAACCACACCCACCAAGGCAACTCTTTCCTCCAAGTTGGTCTGTGACTATCCAGAGTGTCCTCTGACTGGTGGGCCATACTATGTTCCCCCAAATTGCTTGTCCTGTCCCAAATCTGCTTTCCTTTGCTAACTCTGTGAAGTAGTCAGGAGTCAGTGGTGAGCCAATACCAGCTTTATCAGGAAAGAATTATCTTCAGAGCTTCCCTGGCATTTGGCCATCCTCACATCAGTAGGTAAGTGCCGCAGCCCGGCTGGCTGGGCAAAATAACCGGGGGGGTGACGAACAACTTGGGTAGACTGATGCAGCAGGAGTGGAAGCCGATTATTGTTGAATAAGAGCGGTATTTATACATTTTACACAGCCTATCTAATTAGCATGAAATAGATACAGCAGTCAAACAATAAGGAATCTCCACACTTAATGGCTCGCTTTTGTTACTTCACAAACCACTCCCTCTGGCATTTTGCCAGGCGTCATCCAGACTTTTTTACAGACTCTAACATTTCTCTGGCAAAATAACAGGTGCCAATCTGACTTGTTTACAGACCTTAACAGTTAAGAAGAAAGACTGACTCTGTCTTTGGTAAATTCAAACAAGTGAGACCACTGGGACTGGGATTGGTAATGGCTCTGGGTGCCTGGCTTCCTGGATCCCAAGTTCAGAGACTTTCATCATCAAGAAGTGAGATGTGGTCACTTCTTTCAGGAACTGAATGAGGTAACTGCCTTGGCAACCACTTTGTCCTAACAGTTGCTTCCAAGGGTCCCATGAGATGGAGGCTGCCCCTACTTCCTGTGACACTTTCATATGTTAGAATGGTATATCAACCATACGCACCTGGGAAGAGCTTTCCACACAGGCCTGGTTTGGTCTACTCTACATTAAGAAGAGTGAGGCTGATTCAGACACATTCCTTCATCCTACCAGGTTCTTTGCCATGGAGATGTCTTTTGCTCTCTCAGGTCCTTCATAGCTGCCTACATCTTCTCCAGAGATCATTTCTGCATGTACCTTTGATGTTCTCAGCAGGTAGAAGATCCCATACATTCCTTTATTGTAAGACCAACACTGTCGCTGCTCCTCAGTAAAGTTAGATTGAGGGAACAGTGTATGATTAGTGTTATTAACATGTTCGATATGGGTTAGGAACCATTCTGCTGGATGAATAATGGTATTGGGAACCTGTGATATTTATAAGAATATAGAGGTGAAATATATGTGCGAAAACAGAAATCTAAGTAAGATTTGAAGCCCAGAACTTCATTTGTCCCTTGATTGGGAGACTTAGCGTTGAATTACATTCTGCACAGATGTTTCAGATAAATCGATATACAATGGCATAGGACCTTTCACCTTGGATGATTGAATGTAGAAGAGAACATCCAGTCAAAAAGTGATAGTCGGTAGGATTAGGAAGATAGTCGGTAGGTTTAGGAAGAAGAATGAGTGTAGGATTTGGAACAAAAGTTCTTTAAAAGTAGGGTATCGCTAAGAGAGTGAATGTAAATATCAGCACATGTGATGAGGAAGTCACAATGATTAACTGGGGAAAATATGTAGGAAAGCAGATATCAATAGAGACATTACAAAATCAGGCAAAGTATAAAGTGAGTGACAGGATTAGACATTTTCAACATGTTTGAGTTTGAATATATAATCTTTGGAAGAAACAAATATGTAGTCACCAATAGGATTTTCATTTGAGAGCATTAGGCAACCGGGACATGGATGTTTTTAGTAATCCATGTTCACTTTCCATTTAGGTTTTGTACAATCATAAGTGTGACCTTTGCTTTTTGTGTCCAGAATATTACTGTGATAAAATGTATATGGAGATCAGGTGACATGGGTATTTCTTCCACCATTTCTGGGAGCTATATTTTGAGGACGTATAAATTAGTATTGGGGGTACAAAGAGGTGTACCTGTGTCTATGAATATAGAGATAATTCGTGAATAGACTATACTGTGAATAAATAATATAACTGGTTCCACTTTAAATAATGGATTGAATTGATATCTGAAACTAAGTAAGAAATCTTATATCGATATACAACCATTCATTCCAACCAGTTATACATCTAATGGTAATATTAGTGTTATGGTTTATTGTGACGGGTTTGTGCGTTTTGCTTCAAATGTGATAATGGAAATCGAAAATAATGTTTTTGGGAAGAAGTCTCATGAAAAGAGCAGTTATGAAACATGGAGGAATACATGTGTTCTCAAGCAGGAAGTGATTGAAAGTGAAACAAATGCCTATAAATTTGAGAAATTTTGATGAAACATATATGCTATGATGTGCATAAACTGAAGATAGTAATGTACCAGTGTTGAATAAAAATGAACGTCAAAATACACATCATGTCTCATAGAGTCTACTTGCATTGATGTTCAACTGGGTCAGTTACTGTAGAAATATTAGGATTTGGGGGGGAATTAATAATACAATTTATTTT
This sequence comes from Callospermophilus lateralis, assembly GCF_048772815.1. NCBI lineage: Eukaryota > Metazoa > Chordata > Mammalia > Rodentia > Sciuridae > Callospermophilus > Callospermophilus lateralis. The sequence continues at coordinate 392,538 of NW_027516898.1, forward strand.
AGCACTAGCATGCCACAGAATGTAGAGGAAAGATCAATGGATTTTTAGTTATAGCACTAATAATCTAACATTTAGTGACTATTTTGGATAGTCTAGAAATTACATAAGGCTATGTAACATATTTTTTTTATTTAACATTCATCAAAGCTTGGAATTTTCGTAATATTTCTTCTTTTTTCTTTTTTTATTTTTTCAGTTGTTGATTGACCTTCATTTTGTTTATTTGTATGTGGTGCTGAGCATAGAACCATGTGCCTCACACATGCTAGAAAAGCATGTTACCTCTGAGCCACAAACCCAGCCCCTCCACTTCTATCTTAACATCATACACTCATGTCCCTCTTCTTTACTCACTTTCTTCCTCATTTTCCCCCTTCTCTCCCTTCCTTTTTGGTTTCCCCTCCATATCTATTTTTCTCTCATGTCATTACAAACAGTAGTATGCTATGAAATTTAAATTTAAGACTGTTTTTTATAGTCATTCTTTTTCTTGAGAAAATTTAAAAATTATAATCACCTGATAGATATATTACAATACATTTATTATACATATGTATCTATATTCATGCATATGCATTACATATATTATATATATACATATATATTTAAAAGTACTTTGATTTTCCTGTTAGAAATAATATAGACCAAGTCTTTCTTAATTCTCAATTCTTCCATAATAAACATCTTACAGTGAAAATCAAATAAACATATTTAAGTAAACAGGTATCATTCTTATTTATCAATACTGATAATTTAAAGTTTTATATCACATTAAGTGGTAATGTCGCATATTAACCCTTATGAATTACAGAAATTTTATTTGAACAACCTATTATTTAAGGACCATATGCACTGACATTTTAAATGGCTTTCTTGTGATTTCAATTTCTATCAATTGTGTATTAATTGCCAAATACTTATTTTAGTACTTTTCATGTTCATAATTGATATAAAGTCAATTGTTTAATTCTTCTTGTAAGTAGTTACTTATTACAGTAGGGACATTATTAATAATACTACATCTTTATAAGAAAAATGGTACAAATTTATTTTCATGCAAAATTAAGAATAATTGCATGCTCTAGATGTTTGATTGTTGATACATATAACAAAGAGCTTTTGATGAGTCTCTTCCCCAGTAAAACATAAAATGCAAAGATATAGTTAGGTTTGTATGTCCAAATAAAGATAAGAAAAAATACACATTATCAGCTAGAAACTATTAAATAAAAGATGAAAAGAACAATCCAACACATTGTACGAACTTGTCAGTTGAGGTAGTATTCTGGAAGAATAGCCTAAGACTAGACCTTGTCCATGACAAAATATTCACGAAAAAAATGAAATATGAAAAGTGTAGAAAATGCTATGAATTTTTCATGAAGTTAGGTGAATTATCCTTTAATCTCAATTTATGTGCATTTTCTGGTAAAATAAATTTGTGATATTCACAAAACAAAGTTTCTGTATAGCAAAATGAATACATCTGAACCCATTTTTAGCTGATTTCTTCACACTAAATTTTAAACCTTTATTTATTTATTTATTTTTATTGGTTGTTCAAAACATTACAAAGCTCAAGATATATCATCTTTCATACATTTGACTCAATTGGGTTATGAACTCCCATTTTTTCCCCAAATACGAATTGTAGAATCACATCGGTTACACATTCACATTTTTACATAATGGCATATTAGTGACTGTTGTATTCTGCTACCTTTCCTATCCCCTACTATCCACCCTCTCCTCCCCTCCCATCTTCCCTCTCTACCTCATCTGCTATTGTTCAATTCTCTCCATTGTTTCCCCCTCACTTCCCCTCACAACATCTTATATGCAATTTTGTGTAACATTGAGAGTTTCCTACAATTTTCATAAGCTTTCCCTTCTCTCTCCCTTTCTCTCCCCCCATTCGTCTTTGTTTAATGTTAATCTTTTCCTCATGCTCTTCCTCCCTGTTCTGTTCTTATTTGCTCTCTTTATAACAGAGAAGACATTTGGCATTTGTTTTTTAAGGATTGGTTAGCTTCGCTTAGCATAATATGCTCTAATGCCATCCATTTTCCTGCAAATTCTATGATTTTGTCATTTTTTGTGCTGTGTAATACTCCATTGTGTATAGATACAACATTTTTTTTATCTATTAATCTATTGAAGGGCATCTAAGTTGGTTCCACAGTCTAGCTATTGTGAATTGTGCTGCTATGATCATTGATGTGGCAGTATCCCTATAGTACGCTCTTTTAAGATCCTCAGAGAACATTCCAAGAAGGGTGATAGTTGGGTCAAATGGTGGATCCATTTCCAGCTTTTCCAGGAATATCCATACTTCTTTCAAAATTGGCCTCACCAATTTGCAGTCCCACCAGCAGTGTACAAGTGTATCCTTTTCCCCAAATCCTCGCCAACACTTATTGTTGTTTAACTTCATAATGGCTGCTGATCTTACTGGAGTCAGATGGTATCTTAGGGTGGTTTTGATTTGAATTTCTCAGTCTGCTTGAGATGGTGAGCATTTTTTCATGTACTTGTTGATTGATTGTATGTCCTCCTCTGTGAAGTGTCTGTTTAGGTCCTTGGCCCATTTGTTGATTGGGTTATTTGTTATCTTATTGTTTAATATTTTGAGTTCTTTGTATATTTTGGATATTAGGGCTCTATCTGAAGTGTGAGGGGTAAAAATTTGTTCCCAGGATGTAGGCTCTCTATTTACCTCTCTTATTGATTCTCTTCTTGAGAAAAAACTTTTTAGTTTAAGTAAGTCCCATTTGTTTATTCTTGTTATTAACTCTTGGGCTATTGATGTCTTATTAAAGAATTTGGAGCCCGACCCCACAGTATATAGATCATAGCCAACTTTTTCTTCTATGAGACGCAGTGTCTCTGATTTGATACCTAGCTCCTTGATCTATTTTGAGTTAACTTTTGTGCATGGTGAGAGAACGGGATTCAGTTTCATTTTGTTGCACATGGATTTCTAATTTTCCCTGCACCATTTGTTGATGATGCTATCCTTCATCCATTGCATGTTTATAGCCATTTTATCAAATATAAGAAAGTTGTAATTTTGTGGATTGGTTTCTCTGTCCTCTATTCTATACCATTGGTCCACCTGCCTGTTTTGGTACCAGTACAACACTGTTTTTGTTACTCTTGCTTTGTAGTAAAGTTTGAACTCTAGTATCGCTATACCTCCCGATTCACACTTCCTGCTTAGAATTCCTTTTGCTATTCTGTGTCTTTTGTTTTTCCATATGAATTTCATGATTGCTTTATCATTTCTACAAGAAATGCCGTTGGGATTTTGATTGGCATTGCTTTAAACCTGTAGAGAACTTTGGGTAATTTCGCCATTTTGATGAATTTAGTTCTGCCTATCCATGAACAGGGTACATTTTTCCATCTTCTAAGATCTTTTTCTATCTCTCTCTTTAGGGTTCTGTGGTTTTCACCTCTTTTGTTAGGTTGATTTCCAAGTATCTTATTTTCTTTGAGGATATTTTGAATGGAGTGGTTTTCCTCATTTCCATTTCAGAAGTTTTGTTGCTGATATACAGGAATGCCTTTGATTTATGCGTGTTGGTTTTATATCCTTCATTTATTAACTCTAGCAGTTTCTTTGTAGACCCTTTTGGGTCTGTTAAATATATTACCATGTCATCCACAAATAGGGATAATTCAAGTTCTTCTTTTCCTATTTTTATGCCTTTAATTTCTTTTGTCTGTCTAATTGCTCTGGCTAGTATTTCAAGAACTAAATTGAATAGAAGTGGTGATAGAGGGCATCCCTGTCTTGTTCCAGATTTCAGAGGGAATGCCTTCAGTATTCTCCATTTAGGATGATCCTAGCCTGAGGTTTAGCATATATAGCTTTTACAATGTTGAGGTAAGTTCCTGTTATCCCTAGTTTTTCTAGTGTTTTGAACATAAAGGGATGCTGAACTTTGTTGAATGTTTTACTACATCTATCGAGATGATCATATGGTTCTTGTCCTTACGTGTATTGATGTGGTGAATAGCATTTATTGATTTCCGTATATTGAACCAGCCTTGCATTCCAGGGATGAATCCTACTTGATCATGGTGCACAACTATTTTGATATGTTTTTGTATTCAATTCACACGGATTTTATTGAGAATTTTTGCATCCAACTTCATTAGAGATATTGGTCTGTAGTTTTCTTTTTTGAAGTGTCTTTGTCTGGTTTTGGGATCAGGGTGATTTTGGACTCCGAGAATGAATTTGGAAGAGCTCCTTATTATTCCATTTCTTGATATAGCTTGAATAGTATTGGTATTAATTCTTCTTCGAAGGTTTTGTTGAACTCCACTGTATACCCATCTGGTACAGGGCTTTTTTTGATTGGTAGTCTTTTGATGGCTTCTTCCATTTCTTTCTTTGCTTTTGTTCTGTTAAAATTGTGTGTGTCTTCCTGACTGAATATGGGCAGATCGTATGACTTAAGAAATTTATCGATATTATAACTATCTTCTATTTTATTGGAATATAGGATTTCAAAATACTTTCTAATTATCTTCTGTATTTCTGTACTGTCTGTTGTGATATTGCCTTTTTCATTCCGTATGTTAGTAATTTGAGTTCCCTCTCTTCTTCTCATCCTTAGCATGGCTAAGGGCCTGTAAATCTTATTTATTTTTTCAAAGAATCAACTTTTAGTTTTATCAATTTTTCAATGTTTTTTTGTTTCAGTTTCGTTGATTTCTGCTCTAATTTTAATTATTTCTTGTCTTCTACTACATTTGCTGTTATTTTGCTCTTCCTTTTCTAGGTTTTTGATGTTTACTGTGAGTTTATTTATTTGTTGTTTTATTCTTTTTTTGAGGAAAGAACTCCAAGAAATGAATTTCCCTCTTAAAACTGCCTTCTTTGTGTCCCATAGATTCCAGTATGTTGTGTCTGTATTGTCATTTGATTCTAAGAATTTTTTTTATCTCCTCCTTTATGTCTTCTGTAACCCATTGATCATTCAGTAGAATATTGTTCATTTTACATGTGATGTAGGATTTTTCCTTCCTTCTATTCTCATTGATTTCCAGTTTCATTCCATTATGATCAGATATGGTGCATCGTATTATCTTCACGCCTTTATATTTACTAAGAGTTGTCCAATGGCATAATATATGGTCTAACTTGGAGTAGGATCCATGTGCTGCTGAGAATAAAGTGTATCCACTTGATGATGGTTGATATATTCTATATATGTCGGTTAAGTCAAGGTTATTGATTGTGCTGTTGAATTCTATAGTTTCTTTATTCAGTTTTTTATAGAGGATCTGTCTAATGGCGAGAGCGGTGTGTTGAAGTCACCCATAATTATTGTGTTGTAGTCTATTTGACTCTTGAACTTGAGGCGAGTTTGTGTTATGAGCATTGCAGCTCAATTGTTTGGTGCATACCAATTGATAATTGTTATGTCTTGTTGGTGGATGGTTCCTTTTAACAATATATAGTGTCCTACTTTATCCCTTTTGATTAACGTAGGTTTGAAGTTGATTTTATATGATATGAGTATGGCCACTCCTGCTTGCTTCCGAGGGCCACGTGAGTGGTATGATTTTTCCCAACCTTTCACTTTCAGCCTGTGTATGTCTTTACCTATCAAAAGAGTCTCCTGAAGGCAGCATATTGTTGGATTTATTTTTTTGATCCAGGTTACTAGCCTATGTCTCTTGATTGGTGAGTTTAGATTTTTAACATTTAAGGTTACAATTGAAATATGATTTATACTTCCAGTCATGTTTATTTATTTATTTATTTTAATTTGGGTAGTTTTTACTTTTTGGTTATTTTCTTACCCCTTTACTGAGATACCTCCCGCTGTTAGTTTTGGGCACTATTTTTCAATTCCTCTTCTTGTAGTATTTTGCTCAAAATGCTTTGCAGTGCTGGTGTTCTGTCTGCGAATTCTTTTAGCTTTTGTTTATCAAGAAAGACTTAATTTCATTGTCAAATCTGAAGCTTAATTTTGTTGGATACAGTATTCTTGGTTGGAATCCATTATTTTTCAGTGTTTGAAATACATTGTTCAAAGATCTTCTCGCTTTCAAAGTCTGTGATGAAAAATCAATTGTTAACCTAATTGGTTTACCCCTGAATGTTATCTGCCTACTTTCTCTCATAGCTTTTAATATTCTCTCCTTGTTCTGTATGTTGGCTATCTTCATAATTATATGTCTTGGAGTTTGTCTATTATGGTTTTGAATGTTTGAGGTCCTGTAGGCTTCCAGGATATGGCAATCCATTCCATCTTTCATCTCTGTGATGTTTTCTAGAATTATTTCATTTAATATGTTGTCCATTCATTTGGTTTGAATCTCTATGCCTTCTTCTATCCCGATGACTCCCAATTTTGGTTTTTTTATGACATCCCATATCTCTTGAATAGTTGCTCATGGGATTTAAGCATGTTTTCTGTGTTGACTATATTCTTTTCAAGTTGACAAACTTTGTCTTCATTATCTGATATTCTGACTTCTACTTGATCTAGTCTATTTGAAATATTCTTGTTTGAGTTTTTAATTTGGTTTATAGTTTCCTGCATTTCTAGAATTACTGTATGATTTTTTAAAAGATCTCTATCTTCTGGTAAACCTTGTTCTTTGCCATTTGAATTTGGTTGTTTAATTCATTTTCAAAATATACTTTTATTTCTTGGACTTGCTGCCTCATGTCTTCTCTATTATTCCTTTCCATCTGAGTTAGGTACGACTTAAGTTTTTTCCCTATCCCTGTTTCTGATGATTCTAGGTTCTCCTGTAGTATTAAGTTGTCCTTCATTGTTTCTACACCTTTTTTTCCCCTTGTTTTTTCATGATGTTCACATTATTTTCTGGCTCTATTTGATTGCTGTGTTTCTGCTCTCTTCTATAGATTTGTTATGTGTTTATATATCTCTGTTTTCTCTCCTTTGTGTTGCTAGACTATGCCTGCTTAAGTGGATTTCGCTGTTAAGGAATTCTGACAGCTGAGCTCCAGTGATGTCACCTCTTTGCTGTGGTGGGCCCCAGGCTCCTTGCCGGAGTGTCCGAATTGGGGGGGTGGACTGGATTGTCTCTTGTTGGTTTCAGCTCCCGGTCGCTGGCATGCCGGCAGTCTCCAGCCACCCAGTAGCGCGGGCAGCGGATGGGCTGTCGCCGGCGGGTGGGTGATCTCTAGCCCCACAGTTGCGCGTTCGGTCGTCGGCAGGCGCGCGTTCTCCAGCCGTCAAGACATGCCGTCAGCAGGTGGGCTGGCGCCGGCAGGAAGGTGGTCTCCAGTTGCCCAGTCACACTGGCAGCGGTCTGGCGTTCTCCAGCCACCCAGTCAGGAGGGCCTGGCCTCTAGTCCCCTGGTTTACCCTGCTAGTCCTGATTTCTCCTGCTAGACCAGATTTCTCCTGAGTGATGCTTCTCGGCAGCTCAAACTGTTCTCCAGGTCTGCCGTTTGTTGGGTGGGGAGGGTGTCTATTGTGAACCCTGGAACTCTATTGTTTTAATATTTTCCGCTTGCCCCTCGCCCCGCACTGGCTAGACAAGTTTCATTTTTGCCACTGATGGGAAGGGGAGATGAAGGTCAAGTGCCTCTAGTTTTCCCCCAGTCTTTATGCAGACTTGCTCTGATTATCCCTCCCCCAAAAGCCTAGGAGAGATTTTATGCGAATTTTCCTCTGTATGTGAGATGAGCTGAGAAACACACACCTGTTTTATTGTTGCAATCTGTCTGGGAGTGGTGGTGGTTACTTCAGCTCTCCAAGATGGTGGCTGCTGGTTTCCTTTGTGGAGTTTCCACTTTGGGGGATAGAAATGTACTGCTAACTTTCCCGTCTGAAATCCCAAATTCAGCTGGGGGCTCAGTGGATGCTCAGCCAGCAGGATTCCACAGAATCTGCAGCAACGTTTCTCCCTGCTTGCTGGTCGCTTCTCGGTGGTGCCTCACCATTTGTAGACACGGGGCAGGTCACGCGGATCAATCAGAATGCATCTCCGGTTGCACAAGTGGCTTGTGTTTGGGACTCAATTACCGGACCTCGGTGGTGGAAATCATTCTTCTAGATTTCGGTAAACACCCATTTTCCTGTAAGATCCTAACAAGATAGTTTTTCATCGTTCTAACTCGTTATTCACCTGCGCAGTGGCAGGGTACACTGGGTGTGATACACTGTCTTCACAGTCATCTTGCAATGCCGAAATATTAGGATATGGATGCACCATTTACTGAAAACTGTTTCAGTACTAGGAAAAAATATGTCTTTCAGGTGGATGGATATTTCTGAGAATAATTTTTAAAAAGTGGATTATAAATCCACATACATGAATATGAATGAATTTAGGGAGTGCATAATAAGACACAAATATTTCATATTTTGAAAAATCCGGAGAGTATATATATATATATATATATATATATATATATATATATATATACATATACACACACACACAGACATTAAAAACTAGCAATATATATGTCAATTGAAATTCATCATGAAATACATATCATCCACAGACCCAAAAATATTCATATACTTAACATGGATTTATGTATAATGTTGTTCAACTAGGAGGCTTACCCATAGGTTGAATTTTCACTTCCAACAGCATTTAGGAGGAGTGATCTCTTCTCAAAATTTGTATTTGCCAAGTCAGTCACCTCACAAAAATGTACGTGTGATACCAGGTACGATTCTATATGTGCATATAAAATTACATGTGCTGAATAGGCTACAGAGAAAGGGAGACAGGAATTTACATATTTGTTAACTTTCAAAACACACGGAGAACTATTTCAACAAAAAATTTACTAGATTTATAACTTTTAACCTATATAATGCAAAAGGCAATTCCAACTATACACCATGCCTCCTCTGAACTGCTTGTATTTCTATTCTGTTTGAGTTTTTATTCTCTATCATATTACGATTAGTAGTCAGAGTCTAGTAGGGTAGGGGTTAGAGTCAGGGATTCAGTATTTCGAACGGAAAATTGGAAAATGAATCCAATGTGTATGCAAATATGTGCTACACAAAATCTTCCCACTCCTCCAGAACAATGGCTTGACATTATCTTCGCCCCAAGTAAGACATAATTAGAGGAGAAGAGTTAGAAAATCAGTGAATGCTTATCTGGAATGGAATATGCTAAGGAGTTCACTACCTTGGAGGTGGTAGAGGAGTTTCCAAAAGTAAGGGACAGGGTGAACACTCCACAAACATGGAGCTCTGCTGGCCTAAAGACTTCTTGAGAAATTGCCTCTGAGTTTGGGCACTTGAAACATATGTTGTTATCAGGAGCTTTAGCTTCCTTTGTAGTGAGATCATCAAAGCTGGGTCTGCACCTATGTGACCTGTAAAACATAGTTTCTTATTTTCCAATGAACATGAGGCAGCAGTCCTGAATTTGATCTTTGTAGGTAAACTGTGGCCACTGGGTTCTAAGTGTTTCCCTGTGTGGACTGTGAAGCCATTTGTTCATCCTCCAATTTTCATGGTGTTTCTTGCTGCTACAATGGGAGTTTGGTATTTGCTTCATGAAATACACAGAGTTCAACTGGGACACAGTGCAGGAGGGAGTTCTGTCACGTGTGGTATTTCAATTTCTGCAGGAGAATGCACCAACCATGCTTCTATATCACATAGCTTGCCCCATTTACCATAGCAAATCGATTCTGAACATTGCCCTGAAACCTCTCCAAATAACAAGATGCCTTTACTTAGAAGGGACTGCTGGCTGCATCATGTCAGTCACAAGCCATTTGGAAGCCAATGGCAGATCCACATGGCCCCACCACAGATGTTTTATCACACACCTGCCTACCACTGCTCTAGGCCCACTAATCATCAGGCTCCAACTTATTGGCATCTCTGTTTTACACAATTTTCATTAAAACCAGTCAATCAAGGCAGTGTCTGTTATACTCATGATCAGCAACAGGAAATCCAAAGGTTCTCCTCTGCCAGCTGGTCATGGAAATTTCAAAAATTTCATGGTATTTTTCTAGCCATATTTCAACAATGAAGGTGGAGGCACTGTGAGTTTCAGTTCATTCCAGAACCATTAATGTTGACGAAGCTCATTTCAATGAAAGCTCTGGAGAAATCTCACAGGCAATGCTTCCCAAAGAATGGCCAAAAGGTCAAATGAAGCCAGGCCCATTGAGTTCTACAATGTGAGGTCCATGTGACTTTTGACTCTCAACTACGGCTGCCAAGTCTTTCAGAAGAAAATTATGTGATATCTTGGCTGTGATTCCCAGTGCTCTGTTGAAAGCCACCCTGGGCCTTGATCTCAGTTTCCAAGGGCGACTCTCATGCATGGCCTCCTAAAATCCCAACACAATTAATGGCAATACTTTTCTGAGGTCAGTTCCAGAACTCAGTCTCTAAGGGGAAAAACACCAGAGTTCATGTCAAGGTGGACCCAGTCATCTCTTCCAATCACCACACTAACAACCACAATTAAAACCAAAACAATCCCACATGGCCCTCATGTTCTTTTATATAGACACTCATCATAACCTATCGCTGGAAGTTTCCACGAGGGGCGAAGCCCAAGACAGTCTCCTAAATAATCTCTCTTGCCCCTAATTTACCTAAATTCAGGATGGCCTGGACACCATTCCTGTGAACCAGGAGTGTCCAAATAGGCCTGCTGTTAATACTTCTCTGCTTCTCCAATTTGAGGCGTATTGACTGTGCAGTTTGGATTCTTTATGTGAATTGTAGTCACAATAAAACTCAAGCAATTTAGGGCTTTGAAGAAATGATTTGGCCCAAAGGATCCCTATTCTAACTTGATGGAGGTCAGGAACCTCACAGAGAATGGGGAGAGACTTCATCCACAATAACTGCACTTTTGGCCATTTTTGTTTTGGATGCACACATGTGATGTTTCTTTAGATTCTTCAGGGGTTGAGAATCTAAACCATGGCCTCACACAGGGCCAAGAGGCTGATTCAGACACTTCCATTTTCAAAGGAATTAAGCAAAGATCCACAGGTGATGTCCATTCATTTCCATTTGAACCTGTTTTCTTCAGGCTTCACAAACGGATGTCTTGAGGCAAAGACCTTCCTGACATTCAGGGCAACAGAACAATAGGTAAGCAAAAGGCCCAAAGCAGGGTTTCTCCACTGAGACTATCATGGTCACACTTATATCTGAGTTTTCTGAGATGCTCCACATTCCCTTTAGCTATCCAGTACATGGCCATGTCACAGGGCTTGGAACTGCTACATATCTTGGACACAAAACCATGAGCCTATTCTGGAGAGTAGCCAGAATTCATGAAGAATGCAGGAATTTTGGAAGATACCACATGTTGCCCATCGATCAGGCAAGCTGAAATCCATTCATAAATTCGGCAGGATGAATGCTGGGAAGCTTTCTGCTAGACAGGAGACAACAATTGATGCATTCAGTTTTCTAATATCTAAAACCATGCACATAGTGGGATACACAGACATAGAAACACTTGCTTGCCAAACGACTTACTATAAACAGTTCACTCCAAACCAAACAAACTGCCTTTCCTACCTATTCTCAGAACAAGAGACAAAACCACAAACCCACACCGACAACCACAGAGGCACCACCTTCTACAAAGTATGTCTGTGACTATCCAGAGTGTCTTCTGACTGGTGGGCCAACTTATGTTCCCTGGAAAACACCAACTCTGTGAACTTGTCAGGAGCCAGCGGTGAGCCACTATCTGCTTTCTCAGGAAAGGCCCCTCTTCTGAGTTTTCCTGGCAGTTGGCCATCCTCATATCTGTAGGTACCATAAAAGACTGACTCTGTCCTTGGTAAATCCAAACAAGTGAGCCCACTGGGACTGGGACTGGGACAGGCTCTTGGTACCTTGATTCCTGGATCCCAAGTACCGAGAGTTCCATGACCAAGGAAGTGAGGTGAGGTCACTTCCTTCAGGAACTGAATGAGGTCACTGCTTTGGCAACCACTTTGTCCTAACAGTTGCTTCCAAGGGTCCCATGAGATCGAGGCTTCTCCTACTTCCTGTCACACTTCCACAAGTTAGAATGGAATATGAACCATAGGCACCCAGGAACAGGTCTCCAAACAGGACTGTTTGTGTCCATCTTCTCTACATTATGAACAGAGAGGCTGATTCAGACACAACCCTTCATCCTGACCAGGTTGTTTGCAATGGAAGATGACGTTTGCTCTCTCAGGTCCTTCATGGCTGCCTACATCTTCTCCAGGGATCACTTCTTCATGGACCTTTGAGTTTTACAACAGGTGGAAGATTCTCTACATTCCTGTATTGTAAGACCAACTTGGTCCCTGCTCTTCTGTAAAGTTAGATTGAGGGAACAGTGTATGGTTAGGGTTAATAACAGGTTTGATTTGGGTTAGGAATTATTCTAATTGATGAATAATGGTATTGGGAACCTGTGATATTTATAAGAATATATAGGTGAAATATAAGTATGAAAACAAAAATCTAGGTAAGATTTGAAGCCCAGAAGGGCATTGCGCTATTGATTGGGATACTTAGCTTTGATATACGTTCTGAACAGGTGTTTCAGATAAATCGATAATCAATGGCATAGGACCTTGTACCTTGGATGATTGAATGTAGAAGTGAACATCCACTAGAACAGGGATAGTCGGTAGGATTAGGAAGATATTCGATAAGTTTCAGAAGAAGACTGAGTACAGAATTTGGACCAAAAGTTCTTTAGCAATAGTGTATCGGGTAGAGAGTGATTGTAAATGTCAGCACACGTGAAGGGTCAGTCACAATGGTGAACTGGGGACAATATTTAGGTAAGCAGACATCAATAGAGACATTAGGAAATCAGGCAAAGTATAAATTGAGTGATAGGATTAGACATTTGCAACAGGGTTGAGGTTCAAAATATAGTCTTAAGAAGAAACAAATATGTAGTCACCAATAGGATTGACATTTGAGAGCATTAGGCACACTGGACATCAATGTTTTCAGTAATCTATGCTCACTTTTCATTTAGGCTTTGATACAATCATAAGTGTGACCTCTTCTTTTTGTGTCCAGAATATTATTGTGATAAAATGTATATGTAGATTAGGTGACATGAGTATTTCTTCCACCATTTCTGGGAGCAACATTTTGAAGATGAAAAAATTAGTATTGGGGTTACAAATAGATTTACTCTGTGTCTATGAACATAGAGATAATTTATGAATAGACGATACTGTGATTAAATATTATAACTTGTTCCAACTTTAAATATTCGATTGAATTGATATCTGAAAATAAACAGAAAATCGTATATTTATATGCAATCATTCATTCCAACCAGAAATACATCTAATGGTAATATTAGGGTTATGGTTTATCATGAAGAGTGTGTCAGTTTTTCTTCAAAATGATTATGGTAATCGATAAAAAAAAGCGTTTGGAAAGAAGTCTCATGAAAAAACAATCAAGTAACCTGGAGGAATACATGTGTTCTGAATCAGAAAATGATTGAAAGTGAATCAAAATCCTATAAATTATTGAAGTTGTTGATGAAATATATATCCTATGATGTGTATAAACTGAACAAATAGTAATGTACCAGTGTTGAGTAAAATGAACTTCAACATAGACATCATATCCAAGAGGAATCTAGTTGCATTGATGTTAAACTGGGTCAGTTACTGTAGAAATATTAGGATTGTATGCACCACTCACTGAAGTTAGTTTTCAGTACTAGAAAACAAATATGTAATTCAGGTGGATGAATATTTCTGAGAATAATATTGTGAAAAGTTGATTATAAATCCACATACATGAACATGAATGAATTTAGGTAGTATATGTAAGACACATATATTTCATATTTTGAAATATTTGGAGAGTGTATATATATATATATATATATATATATATATATATATATATATATATACACCCCACACACACACACACACAACACATACACCCAGACAATAAAATGTAGCAATATATATGCCAATCGAAATTCATCATGAAGTATATATCATCCACAGATGCAAAAATATTTAATTTACTGAACATGGATTTATGTATAATGTTGTTCTACTAGGAGGCTCACCCATAGGTTGAATTTTCTGTTCCAACAGCGTTTAGGAGGAGTGATCTCTTCTCACAATTTGTATCTTCCAAGTCAGCCACCTCACAAGAATGTACATCTGATACCAGGTAGGATTCTATATGTGCATATAAAAATACATGTGCTGAATTGGCTACAGAGAAAGGGAGACAGGAATTCACATATTTGTTAACTTTAAAAACACATGGAGAACTATTTCAATTAAAAATTAACTAGATTTATAACACCTACCCTATATCATGCAAAAGGCAAGTGCAACTATACACCATGCCTCCTCTGAACTGCTTGTATTTCTATTCTGTTTGGGTTATTTTTCTCCATCATTTTAGGATTTGTCATCAGAGTCTAGGAGGGTATGGGTTAGTGTCAGATGGCCCGGCTGGCAGGACACATCAACTTGGGTGTCGATCCTAGTTGGGGAGGAATGAAGGGACAAGAGACACGAGAGATGACAGCAAGACAGGAGTTCTGATCATGCTGCAAACTTTTATTATTCTCAGAGGGTATTTATATGCTGCGGATGGGAAAGCTCTCTTATCGGCAGTTGCTGGATGTCTTCACAGGGTGAGATAACCTCAGGATGTTTCAGGTAGACAGATGGTAGCCGGATGTCAAAAGGAGATAGATGGCTGTGGGATGTCTCCCAGGCAGGTTGTGTCCCAGGGGGCTGTTTCTTGTGTCAGTCTATTTTTTGAAGGAGAACTTCCTTCTAGCCCCTGACATCTCCCCTTTTGTTATATAAAATATTCGACCATACCTTACAGGCCATGGATTTAGGGGGTGATAGTGGCTCTGTTTCTCTAGGATGCCTTAGAATATCTCCTGATTTGAGCGAGCATCTTTCCTAGGAGATTTCGTGTTGGCTTTGGCATGTTTTTGGAGGAGACGTCTTTGAGGGGATAGCATGCCAACCGCCATGCACCAGAGCGTGTCATTCAGAGGTCTTGTGTTTGGGGATCCGTGGATCCATCCTCCTGCAGTCCTTCCTGGACCCTCCGTTATTATGGCCTAACGTGCTCATTCCAAGGGTGTGTCCTCCCCCAAGCGGAGGGGCCCATGGAGAACGAACCCTTATTGCAAGGGTAGAAGATGGTTGCTCAGAGCTGTTACTTATAGTTTTCTGTAAGAAAGAGAGATCTGTGGGGATGTAAACTTAATAAGCCTGTGAGAAGGGTTGAACATTCTTTTAAATGTTGGCAGTGCTGTCTTCCATCTCCAGACCATGATAGTGGACCTGTATGGGCTTAGAAACCAAAATATTAATCTGTTCTTTAATAAATTGTACCAGCCTCTTTATAATGCAGGGGCCTATGGACACCATTAAAAGTAAACCCAACAAAGGGACTAATAGGGGAAGAAGGTAGGGTAGAAATCCATTATGCCCAATCCAGAGGGGATTTTCAAATAGTTCCCTTTGTCTCTTTTCTGGATCTTCTTGAAGCTGCTTAATTTTAATGCGTACTATGCCTGATTTATTGGCATAAAAGCAGCATCGTTCCCCTAAGGCTAAGCAAATACCTCCCTGGTTAGCTGTCAGCAAATCTAAGCCTCGTCTGTTTTGAAGGAACACTTCTGCCAGGGAATTTATTTGGTCCTGCAAATCTTTAAAGGTTCCTGATAAAGTTTGTATATAATTTATAAGTTGTTGAGACAGGCGATGGTAAGAGTGAATAGCCGTGCCTAAGCCACTGTACCTGTGCCCACAGCAGCTGTTATTCCAAGGCTGGCAATGAGTGGTAAAGCCTGTATTGCCCACCTATGTCTTTTGACTAAAGTGTCTAGGCTAGAAATTGGTAGAGGTTCATCTCCTGGGACAATAGTTATATCAGGGAGTAATAAAGCAAGAACACAACCAATGGTCCAATTCGCTGGAAGCGTGGGAAGGCCGAGTTTCCTCCACACATAAAAACTGTGCCATGGGAGGGACAAAGAGATGGGGTGGGTGAGGAATAATTTTATACTGTTGAGCAATTTCCAAAGGAAGTAAGTCGAACATCAATATCATAGGTATTATTCTGCATCGCGCCTAAAAGAAATAATGTAAAAGTGCCTATAGGCTGTACTTTAAAGGGAAATCCGGGTTGGCATGTATTATCATTGTCCATGATAGAATTAATAGGAACTGCCATAGGCATGATTGCCCCTGCTGTCATGCAGAGCCAGCAATCACCAACAAGGGTGGGGTTCGAATTATTAAGCTAGGAGAATGTAGTTTGCAAAATATCTAATGTATTGGTATCTAAACCTGGGAACTGGGATTTAGGCTACATTAAGGGATGATATGTGAGCTCAGGGATTTGGGGTTTCAAAGTTTGATTATCTGAGGATGCTTGACAGAATAAGTGGGTCCTCCACCATCAGAGACCCCTGTAGGGGCCTAAATGGGCCAGTAGGAAGGTTTTCCGACAGTGCCTTGGCACCCAGCTGACTGTAGCTTGGTGTATTTGCCATCTCCTCCATGGTCAAAGAGAATGGGGGTATAATGAATAGTGGTCCCCCTGCTGCATGAGTTTTAGTTAGGGAGGCTTCAAAAACCTGTTCTCCCTGTTTATTAACACAAAGTGAAGCCGACGCATTACAAGAGACATGCATCCCCTGGGTATGCGTACAAGTTGCAGAACAATTTTGGAGAGCTTTACTTGTACTAGGGGGAATAATCTTTGGCTTGTTAACACATACCCATTTAGGCTGATGAACTCCTCCGAGATTATGGTCAACCTTGGCACGGAGGTAAGTCACCTTAGTCATGCGGTCAGCAGTCTGGGTCCAACTAGTGGGAGCCTCAGTCCAAAATCCTCCTTTGCATTCACGGGGGGGGGGCAAAAAGGTACTCCATGATGTTGGAAATTGGAGGTCCAAGGCCTCCGTGTTCAAACCTGTTCAGCAGAAGTGCCTTAAGCAGGATCCTCGCACAGATTGTTGGCTGTATCTGAAATGGAGGAAAATTTGTCCTCAGGGGGAGGGCCTCCGTCCCTGGGTTGAGGTAAGTAATTTACCTGTTTAACCAGGCATTCTGGTAACCATCTTGGGGATGCTTGCTCTTGGTCCAAAACACAAGCTGAGCCTCATCCCCTGATGAGGATAGGATCTGGGCGTTTTCATTTATTTGTAATGGGATTGCACCACATAACAGGCGAGCGAACAGAATTGGACGAAGGATGCCAGTGTCTGTCTGTGGCCAAATGGCCTTCACTGTCTAAGGTAAGAAAAATAAGGGCAAATAATGCATGGTTAAGGTGATCCCTGGGAGTGGTAAATACAAGGGCGGAAGACTTAAGACGGGATAGCCAAGTCTTTAAGCTAAGCTGGGCAAGTTCCACATGCCTTGGCCCTGAGAGTTGTATGGAATTTCAGTAGTATTACAAAATTGCAAGGTAGCACAAAACTGTTTAAACTTGGCACTGGTATATGCAGGACATTTATCTGTTTTAATATGTATTGGTTTACCCATTATGAAAAAGGCTGAAACAAGATGAGAAAGGACATCTTTGGTAGCCTCTCCAGAATGTGGTGATGCAAAACTAAAGCCGCTGAAGGTATCTATAGAAACGTATATATATTTGGTTTTTCAAAATTCAGGAAAATGAATAACATCCATTTGCTAAAGCTGATTGGGCTGTAATCCTCGGGGGTTAACTCCCAAGTGTTGAATGGGGAGGGAGACAGTGCAACCAGGGCATGCTTTTACTATTTCCCATGCATGTTGCCTGGTAATTTTCCAAAGTAATTGATGGCTCTGGGAATTTAGATGGTGAAGATTTTGTAACTCCATGGCCTTTTGAATGGAGCCAACAAAAATTGGAAAGATGGAACGTGTTGCTGCATCAGCTTGGGCATTACCTTGTGTTAGAGGGCTCAGAAGGTCAGAGTGTGTCATGATGTGTCCTAAGGAAAATGCATGTTTTCTGGCCTGAATTAGCTGCTGAAGCTGGTGAAACAGAAAGGGGGAATTGGAAGAAGCCATAATGGTGGGTGAAATCTCCAGCAGGGGCACAGAATGAGCAATGTAGGCACTGTCTGTATAAATATTAACAAGATTATCAAAAAAACTTTATGAAAACTTGTGATATGGTGAACAATTCCACAAACTGAGCTGACTGATAGACAGTATCAAAGGTGGTAGGCTTGTTATTGACAACAAAGACTGCACGGCCATTACTGGAACCATCTGTAAAGACAGTAAACTCTTGAGGAATGGGAGCCTTTTGAGTAATTTTGGGAAAAATAAATGAATGTAACTGGACAAAATTTAAAACGGGGTCATTGGGGATGTGGTTATGAATTGTTCCCAAAAAGCCTGATAGGGCAATACCCCATTGATCCATGTCTCTAGTAAAAATTGTAGTAAGGGTTTGGTCCTTAGTATATGGAATTAAAATATTATCAGGGTCTTTGCCAAAATGTTGTCGAGAAAGCAAACGACCTTTAAAAATAAGAGAAGCTACCTGAGCAAGATAAACAGTAATAACCTTGGAGGATGTGGTGGATACAAGGACCAAAAGCAAGGGGCAGCCTTTATTTTTAAAATGTGGATCTCGCTGCCAAAATATTCCTGTGGGTGTATGAGGAGTGTGGAAAATAACCAGAACCAGAGGAAGGTTATAAGAAATTTGTGTAACAAACTTTTGGGCAATGGCTTCTGTGGCTTGGTTTAATGCATGTCATGCCTCGGGAGTAAGCTTTTGAGGGGAGGAGGGGTGGGAATCACCTATCAAAATATCATTAAGGGGCAAAAGTACACAAGTGGGTAATTTTAAATATGTTCCTAGCAATTGAATATCCCCCAGTAATATTTGAAAATCATTAAGTGTGTGAAGATGGTCCACACATAGTTGTATTTTAGGAATTTGGAACTGATTATCTTGAAGTTTAAGGCCCAAATAGGTATAAGGGTCCTGTGTTTGAAACTTATCTGGAGCTATCTGTAGTCCCAAGGTAGTGAGGTTTTGTAAAAGTCCAAGTAACAATTATTAAGGTCATGGGTATTAGGTGCAGCAATTAACAAATCATCCATATAATGTAAAATATAATTTTGTGCTCATCGCTCTCTCACAGGGTCTACTGCTTGAGCAACGTGTTTTTGGCAAAGACTAGAGCTGTTGGCCATACCTTGGGGAAGAACCTTCCATTGAAATCTCTGCATAGGGCCCTGAAAATTAATGTGAGGGAGACAAAAGGCAAAATAGGGTCTATCCTCAGGATGTAAAGGAATGGTAAAAAAGCAATCTTTTAAGTCAATAACCATTTTACAATAGTTTTTTGGAATCGCCACTGGTGTGGGAATGCCTGGCTGTAGTGCTCCCATTGGGCGCATAACTTTATTAATGGCACACAAATATTGTAAAAGGCACCACTTGCCTGATTTTTTCTTGATAATAAAAATAGGAGTAATCCATGATGAGGTTGAGGGCTTTACATGGCCGGCTGCGAGCTGTTCCTGCACTAACGTGGAGGCAGCCTCCAATTTTTCTTGGGTAAGGGGCCACTGATTCTCCAACACAGGAGTCTGAGTCTCCCAAATAATTTTATCTGCATGGGGTACAGGAGGGTCAGGGACTGACACTAAAAATCTGAATACACAAGTCCACATGTATTTGTTTCTGTATGGGTTGTATAGGCTCCACCAGTCCTTGTTTCAGTATCCCCGGGCCTGTACCAGGAACAAAATTCATAGGAAGCATTTGATGAGTCACCATGGAATTGGGACTGGCGAGAATAACTTCCAATAACTCAAAATATCTCCTCCCTATACGTTAACAAGGAGGTCAGAATCAACGAAAGGAGTGACAGTTGACTTATTACCATCTTTATCAGTGCAGCTAATAGACCTAGAGCTGACCAGAGGATTTTTTTATTTTCCTATCCCTTTAAGGTCAGTCAAGTATGGAGTGAGGGGCTAACCTGATGGCTTGTATTTTTGAGAAATAATTGTGGCATCAGCTCCAATATCTAGAACTCTTTGGAATTCCTTTCCTTCAGTAAGTAAGGTAAGGGTGGGTCTATTGTGAGAAATGGGCTGAACCCAATACACATCAGAGAAGCCCAAGAAGGCAGTCCCCCGAGGTAGGTTTGGGTTTTGGAAATCCCTCCTGAATCCAAGGGAAGGAGAATTAATTGTGCAAGTCTTGTTCCTGCTGGGATGGTGGCAACTCCATTAATAGCAGTGGCCAGTATTTTTATTTCTCCAGTGAAATCATTATCATTAATGCCAACGAAGACCTGAACACCTTGTATGGTAGTGGAGGCTCTTCCAAGATTAAGGGCACATGTATGAGATGGAGGGGGACCCATAATTTCATTGGGTATTATCTGGGGCCCTTGCATTGGGTCTAATATTGTATTTGAGGCAGCACAGAGGTCCAATTTTGTGCTGCCTGGGGTGGCTAGTTGGAGGGAGGCAATTGTGGAGAAGGATTTTGTGGTAGGTTGGGAGTTTAGGAGGGAACAAACCTTATTGCTCCTGTGTTTGTCGTGGGGGATGTTGTGGCCGGGGGCTGGCCCCGCAGGGAGTTTCCCGAGAAGTAGGAAGAAATAGGCTGTCTGAGGGCATTTGTCTTAGATCTACACTCACTGGCCCAGTGATGACCTTTACCACTTCTATGGAAAAGGGTAGCTGGGGGCGGTTAAGCCCCAGTTTGAGGAGACGCTATTCCTAGGCTTTGTTTGCCTGTGGGACATTCACATGCAAAATGGCCAGGTTGTTTACAAGTAAAGCAAGTACGTGAGCCAGGATTGTGAAAGGCCTTGGTAAAGGCGGTCCCTAAAGCCAGACCCATGGCATGGGCTGCACCCACGTCTGCACAGAGTCTAATAACTTCAGAAAGTTTCCCTTTATCCTTAGGTGGTTGAAGAACATTCTGACATGCTGGGTTGGCATTTTCAAAGGCAAGATGTTTTACATAGGTGCTTTCACCTTCGCTTGGTAAATCCTATAGGCTGTGGCAGGGTCCTGAGAGGTCGCGGGTGTTCTGAATGGTAGAGAGCTGCTTCCTTCTCCAAGATAGCGTCCTCCCCAGGGGTCAATGTGTCTCTGGGATTTAAAACTGGATAAAGGTGGTTTTTAATCATTGGAGCCTTATTAATTAGGGTCGTATTTTGAGGGGGACCAGGAAGGTTCTCAGGGTCCTGGGAAGACTGAGAAGGGTCTATGTCTATACTAATGATGGGCATGCAGAGGGGGGACGAGAGGTCTTTTGCATAATCTCTTCCCCAATCCTGACAAGTTGGAAGGTACCATTGTCAAAGCGAAAACTTTTAAGAATTTCATTAATTAAGTTCCAGTAAGAAAAGGTGGGAACTGGCATTTTTTCTGGGCCAAATGATTCATAATAATCTTTTAAACAGTCTCCTACTCTAAGCCATTTTTGCCATCAATGGTCCCTTCAAGAGGAAACCATGGACACAATTCTCCTATGTATGAAAAGAAAAATTTTAAGTCCTTTTCCTTAACATGTGCCCCTCATGTCTTGAAGGACTCCTTGAGGCCTGAAATAAACAAATCATGTGACGACACTGCTTGTCACATGGTGCGTCACTCACCGTGCATCATCCCCACCTTCCTCCTGGATATGTCTCCGGGTGGTGTCTGCTGAGGCGATCGTGAGCTCCTCTTGACCAAGTCTTCCAGGAGGAAGGGGTTCCCCCTCAGTCAAAGGCTTGAGCCCCAGTCGGTGGGCGCCAGATGTCCCGGCCGGCAGGACACATCAACGTGGTCAGCGAACCTAGATTGGGAGGAATGAAGTGACAAGAGGCATGAGAGATGAGAGCAACACAGGAGTTCTGATCAAGCTGCAAAATTTTATTGTTCACACATGGGTATTAATATGCTGGATATGGGAAAGCTCTCTTATCAGCAGTTCCTGGATGTCTTCACAAGGTGAGATAACTTCAGGATGTTTCTGGAAGAAAGATGGCCACAGGATGTCTCATGGACATATATGGCTACAGGATGTCTACCAGACAGGATGTCTCCTGGGGGCTGTTTCTTGTAAGTGTCAGGCTGTTCTTTGAAGAAGAATTCCTTCTACCCCTGACAGTCAGGGATTCAGTATTTCGAATGGAAAATTGGAAAATGAATCCAATGTGTAGGCAAATATGTGCTACCAAAAAATCTTCCCACTCTCATTCAGAACAATGCCTTGACATTTCCTTCACTCCAAGTAAGACATAATTAGAGGAGAAGAGTTAGAAATCTGTGAATACATATCGGTAATGGAAAATGCTCAGGAGTTCACAACCTTCGAGGCTGTAGAGGAGTTTCCAAAAGTAAAGGACAGGGTAAAAACTCCAAAAACATGGAGCTCTGCTGGCCTAAAGACTTCTTGAGAAACTGCCTCTGAGATTGGGCACCTGAAATATATGTTGATGACAGGAGCTTTAGCTTCCTTTGTAGTGAGACCATCAAAGCTGGGTCTGCATCTATATGACCTGGAGGACATGGTTTCTTTTTTTCCTATGAACATGAAGCAGTAGGGCTGAATTCTCTCTTTATAGGTAAACTGTTGCCACTGGGGGCTAAGTGTCTTGCAGTGTGGACTGTGAAGCCATTTGGTCATCCTCCACTTTTCGTGGTGTTTCTTGCAGCTGCACTGGGAGTTTGGTATTTGCTTCACAAAATACGAGAAGTTCAACGGGGATACAGTGATGGAGGGAGTTCTGTCACGTGTGGTGGGTAAGGGTCTGCAGGAGAATGCACCAACCTGGCTTATATCCCACATAGCTTGCCCCCTTGACCACAGCAATCTGATTCTAAACATTGCCCTGCAACCTGTCCATATAACAAGATGCCTTTACATACAAGGGTATGGGGGCTGCACCATATCAGTCACAAGGCATTTGAAAGCCAATGGCATATCCACATCAGCCCACCACAGATGTTTTAACACACACCTGCACACCAATGCTCTAGGCCGACTACTCATCAGGCTCCAAGTTACTGGCATCTCTGTTCTACACCATTTTCATGAAACCCAGTCAATCAAGGCACTGTCTGGTACATTCATGATCAGCAATAGGACACCTAAAGGTTCTCCAGTGCCACCAGGTGATGGGAATTTCCAAACTTTAATGATATTTATCTAGGCATTTTTCATGGATGAAGTTGAAGGCACTGTGGGTTTCAATTTATTCAGGAACCATTAAATGGAGAAGAAGCTCATTTCAATGAAAGCTCTGGAGAATTCTAACAGGCAAGGCTTCCCAAAGATAGGCTAAAAGGTCACATTAAGCCAGGCATTTGAGGTCTACAATGTGAGGTCCATGTGTGTTTTGACTTGCAACGATGGCTGCCAAGTCTTTAAGAATAAAATCATGTGATGTCCTTCCTGAGATTTCCAGTGCTCTTCGGAAAGCCTCCCTGGGCCTAGATCTCAGTTTCCAAGGGCGACTCTCATGCGTGGCCTCCTAAAATCCCAACACAATACATGGCAATACTTCTTTGAGGTCAGTTCCAGAACTCAGTCTCTAAGGGGAATCACATAAGGGTTCAAGCCCAGGTGGACATAGCCATGTCTTCCAACGGCCACAAAAATGACCACAATTAAAACCAAAACACTCCCACATGACACACCTGATGCAAAGACCTTCCTGACTTTCAGGACAACAGAAGAATCGGTAAGCAAAATGTCCAAAGCAGGGTTTTTCCAATGAGGCATTCCTGGTCTCACTGATATCTGAGCTTTCTGAGATGCTCGCCATTCCCTTCAGCTATCCAGTACATGGCCATGTCACAGAGATTTGAGGTGGTACATATATTTGACACAAAACTATGAGCCTATTCTGGAGAGTGCACACAATTCAGGAAGAAAACAGGAACTTAAGAAGTTAGCAGGTGTTCCCCATCGATAAGTCAAGCCGCAGTCCATTCATGAATTGGGCAGGATGAAAGCTGAGAAGCTTTCTACTAGACAGGACTCACCAATTGATGCATTTTCTTTTCTAATGTCTACAACCAGGGACACAGTGGTATAAACAGACATAGAAACACTCGCCTTGTCAAATGACTTACTAGAAACAGTTCCCTCCAAACCAAACAAACCGCCATTCCTACATATTCTCAGAATATGAGACAAAACCACAAACCCACACCCACACCCACAAAGACACCTCCTTCCCCCAAGTAGGTCTGTGACTATCCGGAGTGTCCTCTGACTGGTGGGCCATACTATGTTCCAATGAAATGGCCTGTCCTGTCTCAGATCTGGTCTCCTTGGCCAACTCTGTGAAGTTGCCAGGAGCCAGCAGTGAGCCACTACCTACTTTCTCAGGAAAAGCCCCTCTTCAGAGCTTTCCTGGTTTTGGCCGTCCTCACATCAGTAGGTAGCAAGAATGACTGACTCTGTCCTTGGTAAGTCCAAACAAGTGAGACCACTGGGACTGGGACTGCCTCTTAGTGCCTGGCTTCTTGGATACCAAGTTCAGAGAGTTCCATCAACAAAGAAGTGAGGTGAGGTCACTTCCTTAAGGAACTGAATCAGATCACTGCCTTGGTAACCACTTTGTCCTAACAGTTGCTTCCAAGACTACCATGAGATGGAGGCTGCCCCTACTTTCTGTGACACTTTCACAAGGTAGAATGGTATATCAACCATAGGCACCTAGGAAGAGCTCTCCACAACAACCTGGTTTGGTCCATCTTCTCTACATTAAGAAGAGAGAGGCTGATTCATAAACAACCCTTCATCCTGACCAGGTTGTTTTCCATGGAAGCTGACTTTTGCTCTCTCAGGTCCTTCATAGTTGTCTACATCTTCTCCAGGGATCATTTCTGCATGGACCTTGAGGTTCTCAGGAGGTGGAAGATCCCCTACATTCCTGTATTGTAAGACCAACTCTGTCCCTGCTCTTCTGTAAAGTTAGATTGAGGGAACAGTGTATGGTTAGGGTTAATAATATGTTCAATTTGAATTAGGAATCATTCTGCTGGATGAATAATGGTACTGGGAACCTGCGACATTTATAAGTATATATAGGTGAAATATATGTATGAAAACCGAAATCTAAGTAAGATTTGAAGCGCAGAATGGGGATGGGCCCTTGATTGTGATACTTAGCGTTGAATTATGTTCTGCACAGATGTCTGAGATAGATCGATATACAATGGCATTAGACCCTGTACCTTGGATTATTGAATGTATAAGAGAACATCCAGTCAAAAAGGGATAATGGGTAGGATTAGGAAGATAGTCAGTAGGTTTAAGAAGAAGAGTGAGTATAGGATTTTGAACAAAAGTTCCTTAGCAATAGGGTTTGGATTAGAGTGTGAATGTAAGTGTCAGCACAATTGAAGAGTCAGTCACAATGATGAACTGCGGAAAGTATGGAGGAAAGCTGATATAAATAGAGACATTATGAAATCAGGAAAAGTATAAAGTGAGAGATAGGATTAGATATTTTCAACAGGGTTGAGTTTGAATATATAATCTTAGCAAGAAACAAATATGTTGTCACAAATAGGATTGAATTTTGAGAGCATTAGCCAAACTTGATATGGATGGTTTTAGTAATCCATGTTCACTTTACATTTAGGCTTTGGTGCAAACATAAGTGTGACCATTTCTTTTTGTGTCCAGAATATTACTGTGATAAAATGTATATGTAGATCAGATGACATGAGTATTTCTTCCACCATTACTGGGAGCAAAATTTTGAAGACGTATAAATTAGTATTGGGTTTACAAAGAGGTGTACTCTGTGTCTATGAATATAGAGACAATGCATGAATAGACAATAGTGTGAATAAATAATATAACTGGTTCCACTTTAAATAATGGATTGATTTGATATCTGAAAATATATAAGAAATCTTATATTGATATACAATCATTCATTCCAACCAGTTATACATCTAATAGTAATATTAGGGTTATAGTTTATCATGAAGGGTGTGTGAGTTTTGCTTCAAATATGATTATGGAAATCGAAAATAATATGTTTGGAATGAAGTCTCATGAAAAAAACTGTCAAGAAACATGGAGGATTACATGTGTTCTAAAGCAGAAAATGATTGAAAGTGAAACAAATGCCTATAATTTTGCTAACGTATGGATGAAATATATATCCTATAATGTGCATAAACTGAAGAAATTGTAACATACCAGTGGTGAATAAGAATGAACATCAAAATACACATCATGTCCCATAGGAATCTACTTGCATTGATGACAAACTGGATCAATTATTGTAGAAATATTAGGATTTGTATCCACCATTCACTGAAGTTATTTTTCATTTCTAGGAAAAAAATATATATTTCAGGTGGATGAATATTTCAGTGAATAATCTTGTGAAATGTTAACTCTAAATCCACATACATGAATATGAATGAATTTAGGGAGTGTATAATAAGACACATATATTTTATATTTTAAAAAAATTTAGTGTGTGTGTGTGTGTGTATATATATATACACACACACACACACACACACACACACACACACACAGAGACATTAAAAATTAGCAATACATATGCC
This sequence comes from Callospermophilus lateralis, assembly GCF_048772815.1. Lineage (NCBI taxonomy): Eukaryota > Metazoa > Chordata > Mammalia > Rodentia > Sciuridae > Callospermophilus > Callospermophilus lateralis. Next base: position 419,086 of record NW_027516898.1, read on the forward strand.
AATCGAAATTCACCATGAAATATATATCATCCACAGATCCAAAAATATTCATTTTACTGAACATGGATTTATGTATAATGTTGTTCAACTAGGAAGCTCACCCATAGTTTGAAATTTCAGTTTCAACAGCGTTTAGGCGGAGTGATCTATTCTCACAATTTCTATCTGCCAAGTCAGCCACCTCACAAGAGTGTACCTGTGGTACCAGGTAGAATTCTATATGTGCATATAAAAATACATGTGCTGAATAGGCTACAGAGAAAGGGAGACAGGAATTCACATATTTGTTTACTTTAAGTACCCATGGAACTATTTCAATTAAAAATTAACTTGAATTATAACACCTACACTTTATCATGCAAAAGCCAAGTCTAACTATACACCATGCCTCCTCTGAAATGCTTGCATTTCTATTCTGTTTGGGTTATTTTACTCCATCATATTAGGATTAGTAGTAAGAGTCTATTAGGGTATGGGTTAGTGTCAGTTATTCAGTATTTCAAATGGAAAATAGGAAAATAAATCCAATGTGTATGCAAATATGTGCTACAAAAAATTCCCACTATCATCCAGAACAATGCCTTGACAATATCTTCGCCCCTAGTAAGACACAATTAGAGAAGAAGAGTTAGAAAATCTGTGAATACATACCTGGAATGGAAAATGTTCAGGAGTTCACAACCTTGGAGGTGGTAGAGGAGTTTCCAAAAGTAAGGGACAGTGTAAACACTCCACAAACATGGAGCTATGCTGGCATTAAGACTTCTTGAGAAACTGCCTCTGAGGTTGGACACTTGAAGTATATGTTGTTGTCAGGAGCTTTAGCTCCCTGTGTACGGAGACCATCAAAGCTGGGTCTGCATCTATGTGACCTGGAGGATATGGTTTCTTATTTTCTAATGAACATGAGGAAGCAGTGATGAATTCTCTCTTTGTAGATAAACTGTGGCCACTGGGGGCTAAGTGTCTCCCTGTGTGGACTTTGAAGCCATTTGGTCATTCTCCAATTTTCGTGGTGTTTCTTGCTGCTGCACTGGGTGTTTTGTATTTGCTTCACAATATACAAGGATTTCAAATGGGTCACAGTGCTGGTGGGAGTCCTGTAAGGTGTAGTGGGTCAGGGTCTTCAGGAGAATGCACCAACCAGGCTTCTATCCCACATTTCTTGCTCCCTTGACCATAGCAACCTGATTCTGAACATTGCCCTGAAACCTGTCCATATAACCAGATGCCTTTTCATATAATTTTCTGCTGGCTGCACCAAGTCAGTCACAAGCCATTTGGAAGCCAATGACACACCCACATGGCCACACCACAAATATATTATCAGACAACTGCACACCACTGCTCTAGGCCCACTACTCAGCAGGCTCCAACTTACTGGCATCTGTGTTCCACACCATTTTCAAGAACTCCAGACAATCAAGGCACTGTCTGGTACACTCATGAGCAGCAATAGGACATCCAATGGTTCTCCAGTGCCACCTGGTCATTGGGAATTTCAAAAATTTCATGGTATTTATCTATCCATTGTTCAAGAATGAAGTTGGAGGCACTTTGGGGTTTCCATTCATCCAAGAACCATTAAATGGTGAGGAAGCTCATTTCAATGAAAGCTCTGGAGAACTCTCACAGGCAAGGCTTTCCAAAGAGTGGTCAAAATGTCATATGCAGACAGGCCCATTGAGGTCTAAAATGTGAGGTCCATGTGTGTTTTGACTCTTAACTATGGCTGCCAAGTCTTTCAGAATAAAATCATGTGATATCCTGGTTGAGACTCTCAGTGCTCTGTGGAAAGCCACCCAGGGCCCAATCTCAGGTTTCAAGGGTGACTCTCATGCGTGGCCTCCTACAATCCCAACACAATTAATGGCAATACTTCTCTGAGGTCAGTTCCAGAACTCATTCTCGAAGGAGAATCACACCCGAGTTCAAGCCCATGTGGACCCAGTCATCTCTTCCAACCGCCACACAAATGACCACAATTGAAACCAAAACATTCCCACATGACCCTCATCTTCTTCCATATAGACACTCACCATAAACTCTTGCTGGAGGTTTCCATGAGGAGCGCAGCCCAAGGCAATGTCCAAAATATGCACCCTTCCCGTCATTTGCCTAAAATGAGGGTGGCCTTGACACCCTTCCTGTGAACCAGGAGTGATCAAATAGGCCTGCCTTTAATACTGCTCTGCTTCTCCAATTTGAGGCCAACTGACTGTCAGGTATAGATTCTTTATGTGATTTGGCATCATGGGAGAACCCAAGCACTTCTGCAGGAGTTCAAAGAACTCATTTGACGCAGAGGATCCTATTCTCACTTGATGGAGGTTAGGAACCTAACAGAGGAAAGCAAGAAACTTCATCCACAATGACTGATATTTTTACCATTTTCGTTTTCAATACACACATGGGAACTTTCTTTATATCCATCAGGTGCTGAGAATCTAATCCATAGCCTGACCCAGAGGCAAGCAGCTGATTCAGACACATCCCTTTCGAAAGCAATTAAGCAAAGCACCACAGATGATGCCCATTCATTTGCATTTAAAAACTGTTTACTTCAGGCTTCAAAAAGGAGTGGCCTGAGGCAAGGACCTTCCTGACATTCAGGGCAACAGAAAAATAGGTAAGCAGAACCCAAAACAGTGTTTCTCCACTGAGACTTTCCTGGTCACACTGATATCTGAGTTTCCTGAGATGCTCGCCATTCCATTCAGCTATCCAGTACATGGCCATGTCACAGAGCTTGGAGGTGTTACATATCTTGGACACAAAACCATGAGCCTATTCTGGGTAGTGGCCAAAATTTAGGAAGAAAACAGGAACTTAGGAAGATAGTAGGGGTTGCCCATCCATAAAGCAACCTGCAGTCCAGTCATAAATTGGGTAGGATGAATGATGGAAAACTTTCTTCTAGACAGGACATATCCATTGATGCATTCTCTTTTCTTATGTCTACAACCACGGACACAGTGAGATAAACAGATATAGAAACACTCACCTTGTCAAACGACTTTTTAGAAGCAGTCCACTCCAAACGAAACAAATTGCCTTTCCTACCTATTCTCAGAACATGAGACAAAACCACAAACTCACACCCACACCCACAAAAGCACTTTCTTCCCCCAATATGTCTGTGACAATCCGGAGTGTCCTCTGACTGTGGACCATATTGTTACCCTGAACTGGCATGCCCTATCTCAGATCTGGTCTCCGTGGCCAAATCTGTGAAGTTGTCAGGAGCCAGCGATGACCAACTACCTGTTTTCTTAGAAAAGGACCCTCTTCAGAGCTGTCCTGGCATTTGGCCATTCTCACATCAGTAGGTACCAAAAAAGACTCTCTCTGCCCTTGGTAAAACCAAACATGTGATCCCACTAGGACTGTTACTGGGACTGGCTCTGGATGCCTGGCTTCCTGGATCCCAAGTTCAGAGAGTTCCATCACCAAGTAAGTTAGGTGAAGTCACTTTCTTCATGAAATGAATGAGGTCACTGCCTTGGCAACCACTTTGTCCTAACAGTTGCTGCCAAGGGTCTCATGAGATGGAGGCTGTTCCTACTTTCTGTGACACTGTCACAAGTTAGAATGGTATATCAACCATATGCACCGGGGAACTTCTCTCCATACAGGCCTGCTTTGGTCCATCTTCTCTACATTAAGAAGAGAGAGGCTGATTCAGACACATCCTTTCATCCTGTCCAGGTTCTTTACCATGTCAGAAGACTTTTGCTCTCTTTGGTACTACATAGCTGCCTACAACTTCTCCAAGGATCATTTCTGCATTGACCTTTGAGGTTCTCAGCAGGTGGAAGATCCCCTACATTCCTGTATTGTAAGACCAACTCTATCCCTGCTCCTCTGTAAAGGTAGATTGAGGGAACAGCGTATGGTTAGGGTTAATAACAGGTTCGAATTCAGTTGGGAATCATTCTGCGGGATGAATAATGTTATTGGGAACCTGCGAAATTTAAAAGAATATATAGGTGAAATATAAGTTTGAAAACCCAAATCTATGTAAGTTTTGAAGCCCAGAAGTGTATTGGGCCCTTGGGTAGGATACTTAGCTTTGAATTATGTTCTGCACAGATGTCTCTGATAAATCGCTATACAATGGCATAGGACCTTTACCTTGGATGATTGAATGTCGAAGAGAACATGCAGTCAAAAAGGGATAGTCGATAGGATTAGGAAGATAGTCAGTAGGTCTAGAAAGAAGAGTGAGTATAGGATTTGGACAAAAACTTTTTTAGCAATAGGGTTTCGGTTAGAGAGTGAATGTAAATGTCAGCACATGTGAAGAGTCATTCACAATGATGAACTGGGGAAAATATGTAGGAAAGTAAATATCAATTGAGACAAAAGGAAATCAGGCAAAGTATAATGTGAGTTATAGGATTAGACATTTTCAACAGGGTTGAGGTTGAATATATAATCTTAGCAAGAAACAAATATGTAGTCACCAATTGGATTGACATTTGAGAGCATTAGGCAACCTGGACATGGATATTATTACTAATCCATGCTCACTTTCCATTTAGGCTTTGGTACAATCATAAGTGTGACCTTTGCATTTTGTGTCCATAATATTACCGTAATAAAATATATATGTAGATCAGGTGACATGAGTATATCTTCCACCATTTCTGGGAGCAATATTTTGAAGACGTATAAATTAGTATTGGGGGTACAAACAGGTGTACCCTGTTTCTATGAATATACAGATAATGCATGAATGGAACATACTCTGAATAAAACCTATACTAATTCCACTATAAATAATGGATTGAATTGATATCTGAAAAAATACAGGAAATCAAATATTGATATACAGACATTCATTACAACCAGTTATACATCAATGATAATATTAGTATTAGGATTTTCATGAAGAGTGTGTGAGTTTTGCTTCAAAATTGATTATGGAAATCGAAAATAATGTGTTTGGAAAGAAGTCTCATGAAAAGAGCAGTAAAGAAACATGGAGGAATACATGTTTTCAGAAGCAGGAAGTGATTGAAAGTGAAACAAATTCCTATATATTTTTGAACTTTTGGATGAAATATATATATTATGATGTGCATAAACTGAAGAAATAATAATGTCCCACTGTTGAATAAATATGAACGTCAAAATACATATCATGTCCCATAGGAATCTACTTGCATTGATGTTAAACTGGGTCAGTTACTGTAGAAATATTAGGATTTGTATACACCATTCACTGAAGTTAGTTGTCAGTACTAGGAAACAAATATGAATTTCAGGTGGATAAATAGTTTGGAAAATAATCTTGTGAAAAGTTGATTATAAATCCACATAAATGAATATGAATGAATTTAGGGAGTGTATAATAAGTCACATATATTACATATTTTGAAATATCTGGAGAGTATATATATATATATATATATATATATATATAGAGAGAGAGAGAGAGAGAGAGAGAGACAGAGAGAGAGAGAGAGAGAGAGACAGAGAGAGAGACATTAAAAACTAAAAATATATATGCCAATCAAAATCCATCATGAAATATATATCATCCACAGATCCAAAAATATTCATTATACTGAACATGGATTTATGTATAATGTTGTTCAACTAGAAAGTTCACCCATAGTTTGAAATTTCAGTTCCAATAGCATTTACGAGGAGTGATCTCTTCTCACAATTTGTATCTGCCAAGTCAACCACCTCACAAGAATGTACGTGTGGTACCAGGTAGAATTCTATATGTGCATATAAAAATACATGTGCTTAATAGGCTACAGAGAAAGGGAGAAAGGAATTCACATATTTGTTAACTTTAAAAACACATGGAGAACTATTTCAAAAAAAATTTGCAAGATTTATAACTCCTACCCTATATTATGCAAAAGGCAAGTCCAAGTATACACCTTGCCTCCTCTGAACTGCTTGTACTTCTTTTCTGTTTTTTGTTATTTTTCTCCATAATATTAGGATTAGTAGTCAGAGTCTAGTTTGGAATTGGTTAGGGTTAGAGATTCAGTGTTTTAAAGGGAAATTGAAAAATGAATCCAATGTCTATGCAAATATGTGCTACCCCAAAATCTTCCCAGTCTCATCCAGAACTATGCCTTGACATTATCTTTTACCAAAGTAAGATACAGTTAGAGGAGAAGAGTTAGAAAATCTGTGAATACATATCTGGAATGGAATTTGCTCAGGAGTTCACAACCTTGGAGGTGGTAGCAGAGTTCAAAATAGTAAGGCAAAAGGTAAACACTCCTCAAACATGGAGCTCTGCTGGCCTAAAAAATTCTTGAGAAACTGCCTCTGAGGTTGGGCACTTGAAATACATGTTGTTTTCAGGAGATTTAGTTCTTTTATAGAGAGACCATCAAAGCTGGTTCTGCATATATGTGACCTGTAAGACATGGTTTCTTATTTTTCATTGAACATGTGGCAGCAGTGCTGAATTCTTTTTTTGTAGCTAAACTGTGGACACTGGGGCTAAGTTTCTCCCTGTGCTAACTGGGAAGACATTTGTTCATCCTCCACTTTTAGTGGTGTTTCTTGCTGCTGCACTGGGAGTTTGGTATTTGCTTCACGAAATAAAGGAGGTCAATTGGGACACATTGTTGGAGGGAGTTCTGTCACGTGTGGTGGGTGAGGGTTTGCAGGAGAATGCAATAACCAGGCTTCTATCACACATAGCTTTCCCCCTTGACCATAGCAACCTGATTCTGAACATTTCCCTGAAACCTGTCCATATAACAAGATGCCTTTACCTATTGGGTCTGTTGGCTGAAACCATATCAGTCACAAGCCATTTGGACGCCAATGGCAGTTCCACGTGGCCTCACCACAGATGTATTGTCACACATCTGCTCACCACTGCTCTAGGCCCACTAATCAGCAGGCACCAACTAACTGGCATCTCTGTTCTACACCATTTTTATGAAACCCTGTCAATCAAGGCACTGTCTGGTATACTCATGATCAGCATCAGGACATCCAAAGGTTTTCCAGTGACAACTGGTCATTGAAATTTCAAAAATTTCATGGTATTTATCTAGCCATTATTCAAGGAAGAAGTTGTAGTCACTGTGGGTTTCAATTCATTCAGGAACCATTAAATGTTAAGGAAGCTCATTTCAATGAAAGCTCTGGAGAACAATCACAGGCAAGGCATCCCAAATAGTGGCCAAAAGGTCACATGAAGCCAGGCCCATTGAGGTCTACAATGTGAGGTCCATGTGTGTTTTGACTCTCAACTATGGCTGCCAAGTTCTTCAGAATAAAATCATGTGATATCCTGGCTGAGATTCTCAGTGTTCTGTGGAAAGCCACCCTTGGCCTAGATCTCAGTTTCCAAGGGCGACTCTCATGCGTGGCCTCCTAACATCCCCACACAATTCATGGCAATACTTCTCTGAGGTCAGTTCTACAACTCAGTCTCTAAGGAGTATTACACCAGAGTACAAGCCGAGGGGGACCCAGTCATCCCTTCCAATTGCCACACAAATTACCAAAATTAAAACCAATACATTCCCACATGGCCCTCATCTTCTTCCACATAGACCCTCATTATAACCTCTGGCTGGAGATTTCCATGAGGGGTGCAGCGCAAGAGAGTGTCCAAAATAACCTCCCTTGGCCCTCATTTGCCTAAAGTCAGGGTGGCCTGGACACCATTCCTGTGAACCAGGAGTGATCAAATAGGCCTGCCATTACAACTACTCTGCTTCTCCAATTTGAGGCCTACTGACTGTGGGGTTTAGATTCTTTATGTGAAGTGGAATCAAGAGAAAACCCAAGCACCTCTGCATGGCTTTGAAAAACTCATTTGACCCAAAGGATCCCTATACTCACTTGATGATTGTCTGCAACCTAATAGAGGAAGGAGAGAGACATCATCCACAATGACTGAATTTTGCCATTTTAGTTTTGGATGCACACATGGGATCTTTCTTTATATCCATCAGGTGCTGAGAATATAAGCCACAGCCTCACACAGGGCCAAGAGGCTGATTCAGACACATCCCATTCAAAGCAATTAAGCAAAGAGCCACGGGTGATGCCCAATCATTTCCATATGAAAACTGTTTTTTTCATGCTTATCAAAGGGGTGGCCTGAGGCAAAGACCTTCCTGTCATTCAGTGAAACAGAAAAATAGGTAAGCAAAAGGCACAAAGCATGGTTTCTCCACTGAGACTTACCTGGTCACACTGATATCTGAGTTTTCTAAGAAGCTCGCCATTACCTTCAGCTATTCAGTACATGGCCATGTGACAGAGCTTGGGGTGGTACCTATCTTGGACACAAAACCATGAGACTATTCTGCAGATTGGTCAGAATTCAGGAAGAAATCTGAAACTTAGGAAGATAGTAGGTGTTGCCCATCGATAAGGCAACCTGCAGTGCAGTCATAAATTGGGCAGGATGAATGCTGGGAAGCTTTCTACTAGGCAGGACACATTCATTGATGCATTCTCTTTTCTAATGTCTACAACCACGGACACAGTGTTATACACAGACATAGAAACACTTGCCTTGTCAAAAGACTATCTAGAAACAGTCCACTGCAAACCAGACATACCAGCTTTCCTACCTATTCTAAGAAAATGAGACAAAACCACAAGCTCACACCCACAAACACAAAGCACCTCCTTCCCCCAAGTAAGTCTCTGAATATCCAGAGTGTCCTCTGACTAGCGGGCCCTACTATGTTCACCCGAAATGGCCTGTACTGTGGCAGATCTGGTCTCCTTGGCCAACTCTGTGTAGTTGTTAGGAGCCAGCGGTGAGTCACCAGTTTTGTTTTCTTTTATTTTCATTTTTTTTGTTGCTGTTCTTTAACTTTTAAAAAATGTTTTAAAATTTTTTATTTTATTTTATTTTTTTTTTCCGGTTCATGATGACCATCTGAGAACACAAATTTATTGCTTTTATTTTCCAAAATCCTCATAAAAGAACTTAAACACTATAAAAATAATCACACGGTATTACCATAAAACAACAAATGAAAGGGAAAAAAACATATTGGATCTCACCATTATGTATACACACAACACACACCTGCACAATCCCCCCAAACTAAAAGTAAATAGCGGAAAGATCAGTAGAGTGGAGGGAAGGGAACAGAAAGAGGGAGGAAAGGAGAAAAAGAGGAAGTACTGGGGACTGAATTAGAGCAAATTATATTTCATGCTTTTATAATTATGCCAAAATGAATCTTAATGTTATGTATAATCTTAATGTTATGTATAAAAAGAACCAATTAAAAAAAAATATGATAGTATACCAGTGCTGTGTAGAGCCAATAAAAAAATACCTATACATAAACTAAAAAAAAATGTGAATTTTAAGAATAAACTGGAGTGGGCTAGAGTTGTGGCTCAGTGGTAGAGCACTTGTCTAGCATGTGTGAGGCACTGGTTGGATTCTCAGCACTGCATATAAATTAATTAATTAAATAAGGATCCATCAACAACTAAAAAAACTAGTAAAAAAGAATAAATTATAAAAAATAAATGAAAGTGTGTAGAAAATGTCATTTGAAGTAAAAATACAAAATCAGCTCTAAGTTGTTTGCAACACAAACACACAAATTAAGTGGTGTTTGAAAATACAGGAAGCAAAAGCTATTGTATAAAAATTTTATTGATAATTCCAGAACATCTATTATTAATATCAATGTAAAATATGTATTTTAAGTGAAAGAACCTTTAATAAGACAGCAATTGTGTTAATTAATTAAAGAATCTAAAAATTAGATGAAAATATGATTTGTTTTTATTCAATGAAGCAAGATTAAATGTTTGAAATATGATTTTAAGGAGAAATATAGGCACCACAATAAGTTTTAGGAATTTTGTGGATACAAAGATAATTAACTTAGGACAACTTACTATGATAAATGAGTTTACTTTAGTAGAAAAATAGAATTTGCTCTCTGGAAACTGGGCACCCCTAATCCCCAAATCCCAAATCCAAAATGCCAAATCTAACGTGTTTTAGTACTGGAATGTGACAAGTGAAAAGTTTCCTACTTGGCTTCATTTGACAGGTTACAGTCAAAATGCAGGTATACTAAAAATGTTGTATGAAATTTCCTCCAGGCTATGGGTCTAAGGCATGTATGAAATCTAAATGAATTTCATATTTACACTTGAGTCTTATCCCCAAGATTATGTGTGTATAAATATTCCATAATTCCAAAAAAATCCAAAATCTGAAATGCTTCTTGTTCTAAGCATTTTTGATAAACAATACTAAACCTATATACAATTGTTTCCCCCACAACAAATAAACAAATTTAATAAGGTTAAAAACTTTCCAAAAATAAAATTTAAACATACTACAAAGCAAATAAATAACACATGAAATAATAAATTTTTTGGTGACTTAACAACTGGAAACTGTTTCATTTAACTTGCCCCTGGATCATAGATAAACTTCAAAATTATTTTCTTTTTTTTTTTAAATGGCAAAATAATTTTATTTTATTTTATTTTTTTATTGGTTGTTCAAAACCCTACAAAGCTCTTGACATATCATATTTCATACATTAGCATACATTAGCTTCAAGTGAGTTATGAACTCCCTTTTTTAAACCAAGTAGAGATTGCAGAATCACATGGGTTACACATCCACATTTTTACATAATACCATACTAGTAACTGTTGTATTCTGTTGCCTTTCCTTTCCTCTACAATCCCCCCTCCCCTCCCCTATTTTGTTATTATTATTTTTTAAAATTTTAATTTTAATTTTATATTATCATTATCATTTTTTTAAAAAAATCATTTTCATTCTTTATTTTCTATTTTTTCTATTGTATTTCATTTCTTTTCAATTTTCTTATTTCCCATTCCTTGCATTCTACCTGCCTACTCTCATTCTCTTTAGTGACTTTTTCCCTTCCCTTCTAAAATCTTTCCTCCCAAGCATCAAATAAATTTATAAGAGTAAACAGTAACTCAGCAGTCAAACAGAACAAGAAGTAACATGAGCAGCATAAACAAGCAAGGAAGAAAAGGAGAACAAACAACGAAGAACACCCTAAATATTCAGGAGGACCAGGATTCATCAAAAAAGTGGTCATATAAAGAACTCAAGGAATACCTTAGACAGATGGAATGGAAACTTAAAGAAGATACGAGACAGAAAATCCAAACAGTAAAAGAAAACATTGAAAATGAATTACATAAACAGATAAAAGAAAAAGTTAAGCATCTTTATCAGTGGATAGAGATTATAAAAAAAATCAAACAATAATTCTAGAAATGAAGGAAATGATAAACCAAATTAAGAACTCCATTGAGAGTATCACTAACAGAGTGGAGCAAGTAGAAGCCAGAACGTCAGATAATGAAGACAAAATATATCATCTTGAAACGAGTCCAGCCAACTCAGAAAGGCTGGCAAAAAAATCACAAGAAAAACATCCAAGAGATTTGGGATAACATAAATAAAACCACACTTACGAGTCATCAGGATAGAGGAAGGTACAGAGACTCAAACCAAGGGAATGAGAAAACTGCTGAATGAAATAATTACAGAAAACTTTCCAGAAATAAAAAAGGAAATGGATATACAAATTGTAGATGCATACAGGACAAGAGCACACAAAATCACTGTAGACGAATGCCAAGATACATTGTTATGAAGATATCCAATATACAGAACAAAGAGAAAATAATAAATCTACAAGAGAATGGAGGCAGAATACATTCAGTGGTAAACCAATAAGGCTAACAACGGATATTTGATCACAGATGCTGAAAGCGAGAAGATCCTGGAAAAACGTATTTCAAACACTGAAAGACAATGGATGCCAACCAAGAATTATGTATCCAGCATAATTAACCATCAGGTACGACAATAAAATAAGAATCTTTCATGATAAACAAAAGCTAAAAGAATTTGAAGCCAGAAAACAAGCTTTACAAAGCGTCTTGAGAAAAACACTACACAAGAAAGAAATGAAAAACAACAACCAAAACCATCAGTGGGAAGTACCTTGGTAATGACAGAGGCAGGGTGAAAGCTTATCATGGAGAAACAAACTAAATTTAAAAAAAGATAAATAATCAAACATGGCTGGCAGTACAAACCATACATCAATAGTAACTCTGAATGTAAATGGCTTCAACTCTCCAATAAAGCGACATAGGCTGGTAACTTGGATTAAATAAACAAATCCAACAATATGTTGCCTCCTGGAGACACATCTGAAATGCAAAGACACACAGGCTGAAGGTGAAAGGTTGGGAAAAAATACACCATGCACACTTATCCTCATAAGCAAGCAGGGGTGGACATCCTCATATCAAATAAAATCGACTTCAAGACTAAGTTAATCAAAAGGGATAAGGAAGGACATTATATACTGTTAAAAGGAACCATTCACAAATAGACATAACAATTATCAATATTTATGTACTAAATAATGGTGCTACGATGTTCATGAAACAAATTCTCCTCAAGCTCCAAAATGAAATAGACCTCAAAACAATAATTATGGGTGACTTCAACACACATCTACCACCATTGGACAGATCCTCCAAACAAAAGTTGAATAAAGAAAGTATAGAACTCAATATCACAATCAATAACCAACATGTAACTGACATATATAGAATATATCAACCATCATCAAGTGGATATACTTTTTTCTCAGCAGCACATGGATCCTTCTCAAAAAAAGACCATATATGATGCCATAGGGCAACCCTCAGTAAATATAAAGGTGTGGAGATAATAACATGCATTTTATCTGATCATAATGGAATGAAACTGGAAATCAATGATAAAAGAAGGAAGGAAAAATTCTACATCACATGGAAAATTAACAATATGTTACTGAATGATCAATGGGTTACAGAAGACATAAAGGAGGAAATCAAAAAATTCTTAGAGATAAATGTAATTATAGACACAACATATTGGAATCTATGGGACACAATGAAAGCAGTTTTAAGAGGGAAATTCATCGCCTGGAGGTCATTCCTGAAAAAAAAGGAACAACCAACAAATAAGTGAGCTCACACTTCATCTCAAAGCCCTAGAAAAGGAAGAGCAAAACAACAGCAAATTTAGCAGAAGGCAAGAAATTATTAAAATCAGAATGGAAATCAAGGAAATTGAAACAAAAGAAACTATTGAAAAAATTAACAAAACTAAAAGTTGGTTCTTCGAAAAAATAAATAAGATCAACAGACCCTTAGCCATGCTAAAGACGAAAAGAAGAGAAAGAACTCAAATTACTAACATATGGGATGAAAAAGGCAACATCACAACAGATGCTACAGAAATACAGAAGACAATTAGAAATTATTTTGTAAACCATTATTCCAATAAAATAGAAAATAGTGAAGACATCGATAAATTTCTTAAGTCATATGATTTGCCCAAACTGAGTCAGGAGGATACACACAATTTAAAACGACCAATTTTAATAGATGAAATAGAAGAAGCAATCAAAAGACTACCAACCAAGAAAAGCCCAGGAACGGATGGCTATACAGCGGAGTTTTACAAAACCTTTAAAGAAGAATTAATACCAATACTTTTCAAGTTATTTCAGGAAATAGAAAAAGAGGGAGCTCTGCCAAATTCATTTTATGAGGCCAACATCACCCTAATTCCAAAACCAGAAAAAGACACCTCAAAGAAAGAGAACTACTGACCAATATATCTGATTAACCTAGATGCAAGAATCCTCAATAAAAATCTGCCTAATCGAATACAAAGGCACATCAAAAAAATTGTTCACCAGGATCAAGTAGGATTCATCACTGGTATGCAACGATGGTTCAATATACGAAAATCAATAAATGTTATTCATCACATCAATAGACTTAAAGATAAGAACCATATGATCATCTCGATAGATGCAGAAAAAGCATTTGACAAAGTACAGCATCCCTTTATGTTCAAAACATTAGAAAAATAGGGATAACAGGAACTAACCTCGACATTGTAAAAGCTATCTATGCTAAGTCTCAGGCTAGCATCATTATGAATGGAGAAAAATTGAAGGCATTCCCTCTAAAATCTGGAACAAGACAGGGATGCCCTCTGTCACCACTTCTATTCAATATAGTTCTCAAAACACTGGCCAGAGCAATTAGACAGACGAAAGAAATCAAAGGCATAAAAATAGGAAAATAAGAACGAAAATTATCACTATTTCCTGGTGATATGATTCTATACATAGAAGACCCAAAAGGGTCTACAAAAGAACTACTAGAACTAATAAATGAATTCAGCAAAGTGGCAGGATATACAATCAAAACGCATAAATCAAAGGCATTTCTGTATATCAGCGACAAACCTCCTGAAACAGAAATGAGGAAAAACACTCCATTCACAATACCCTCAAAAAAATTAAATACTTGAAAATCAACCAAACAAAAAAGGTGAAAGACTTATACAATGAAAACTACAGAACCCTAAAAAGAGAAGTAGAAGAAGATCTTAGAAGATGGAAAAATATACCCTGTTCCTGGATAGGCAGAACTAACATCATCAAAATGGCGAAATTACCAAAAGTTTTCTATAGGTTCAATGCAATGCCAATCAAAATCCCAATGGCATTTCTTGTAGAAATAGATAAAGCAATCATGGAATTCATATGGAAAAATATAAGACCCAGAATAGCAAAAGCAATTCTAGCAGGAAGTGTGAATCAGGCGGTATAGCGATACCGGACTTAAAACTATACTACAGAGCAATATTAACAAAAACAGCATGGCACTGGTACCAAAACTGGCAGGTTGACCAATGGTACAGAATAGAGGACACAAAGACTAATTCACAAAGATACAACTATGCTATATTTGATAAAGGAGCTAAAAGCATGCAATGGAGGAAATATAGCATCTTCAACAAATGGTGTTGTAAAAAATGGAAATCCATATGCAACAAAATGAAACCGAATCCCCTCCTCTTGCCATGCACAAAAGTTAACTCAAAGTGTATCAAGGAGCTAGATATCAAATAAGAGACTCTGCATCTGATACAAGAAAAAGTTGGCTCCGATCTACATAATGTGGGGCCGGGCTCCAAATTCCTTAACAGGACATCCATAGCAGAAGAGTTAATAACAAGAATCATCAAATGGGACTTACTTAAACTGAAAAGTTTTTTCTCAGCAGGATAAAAAATGAGAGAGGTAAATAGGGAGCCTAAATTATGGGAACAAATTTTTACTCCTTACACTTCAGATAGAGCCCTAATACCCAGAGAATACCAAGAACTCAAAAAATTAGACAATAAGATGATAAATAACCCAATCAAAAAATGGGCCATGGACCTGAACCGACACTACTCAGAGGAGGACATACAATCAATCAGTAAGTAAATGAAAAAATGCTCACCATCTCTAGCAGTCAGAGAAATGCAAATTAAAATCACCCTAAGAAACCATCCTACTCTAGTAAGATTGGCAGCCATTATGAAGTCAAACAACAAGTGCTGGCGAGGATGTGGAGAATAGGGTACTCTTGTACATTGCTGGAGGGACTGCAAACTGTTGTGGAAAATTTGAAAAGCAGTATGGAGAATCCTGGGAAACCTGGGAATGGAACCACCATTTGACCCAGCTATTGCCCTTCTCAGACTATTCCCTGAAGACCTTAAAAGAGCATATTGCAGGGATACTGCCACATTGATGTTCATAGCAGCACCATTCAAAATTGCTAGACTGTGGAACCAACCCAGATGCCCTTCAGTAGATGAATGGATAAAAAAATGTGGCATTTATACACCATTGAGTATTATGCATCATTAAAAAATGACAAAATCATTGAATTTTCAGGGAAATGGATGGCACTAGAGCAGATTATGCTTAGTGAAGCTAGCCAAACCCTAAAATACAAATAAAAATGTCTTCTTTGATATAATGAGAGCAACTAATAACAGAGCAGGGAGGAAGAGCAGGAAGAAAAGATCAACATTAAACAGAGACATGAGGTGGGGGTCGGAAAGAGAGAGATAAAAGAAATTGCATGGTAATGGAGGGAGACCCTCATTGTTACACAAAATTACATATAAGAGGTTGTGAGGGGAATGGGAAAATTAACAAAGATATAAATGTATTACAGTGGATGGGGTAGAGAGAGCAGATGGGAGGGGAGTGGGGATACTAGAGGATAGAAAATGTAGCAGAATACAACAGTTACTAATAGGGCATTATAAAAATGCAGATGTGTAACACATATGATTCTGCAATCCGTATTTGGGATAAAAATGGGAGTTCATAACCCACTTGAATCTAATGTATGAAATATAATATGTCAAGAGCTTTGTAATGTTTTGAACACCCATTTAAAAAAATAAAAAAATAATATGAAATAAAATAATTGAAAAAAAAAACACATGGAGAAATATTTCACTCTCTTCCAGAACAATGCCTTGACATTACCCTCGCCCCAAGTAATACATCATTAGAGGAGAAGAGTTAGAAAATCTGGGAATACATAGCTGGAATTTAATATGCTCAAAAGTTCACAACATTGGAGGTGGTAGAGTAGTTTACTAAAGTAAGGGACAGGGTAAACACTCCACAAATATGGAGCTGTGCTGGCCTAAAGACTTCTTCAGAAACTGCCACTGAGGTTGGGCACTTGAAATATATGTTGTTGTCAGGAGCTTTAGATTCCTTTGTAATGAGAGCATCAAAGCTGGGTCTGCATCTATGTGACCTGGAGGACATGGTTTCTTATGTTCCAATGAACATGAGTCAGCAGTGCTGAATTCAATCTTTGTAGGTAAACTGTGGTCACTGGGGGCTAAGTGTCTCCCCGTGTGGACTGTGAAGCCATTTGGTCATCCTCCACATTTTGTGGTGTTTCTTGCTGCTGCACTGGTAGTTTGGTATTTGCTTCACAAAATACAAGGAGTCCACCTGGGACAAAGTGTTGGAGGGAGTTTCTCACGTGTGGTGGGTCAGGGTCTGGAGGAGAATGCACCCACCAAGGTTCTATCCCAAATAGCTTGCCTCTTGACCATAGCAACGTGATTCTGAACATTGCCCTAAAACCTCTACAAATAAAAATACGCCTTTACATATAAGGGTCTGCTCGCTGCACCATGTCAGTCACAAGCAATTTGGAAGCCAATGGAAGATCCACATGGCTCCACCACAGATGATTTATCACACACCTGCCGACTGCAGCTCTATGCCCACTACTCAGCAGGCTCCAAATTACTGGCATCTCTGCTCTACACCATTTTCTGGAAACCCAGTCCATCAGGCACTGTCTGGTATACTCATAGTCAGCAACAGGATATCCAAAGTTTCTCCAGTGCCACCTGGTCATGGAAATTTAAAAAAATTTCACGGTATTTATCTAGCCATTTTTCAAGGATGAAGTTGAAGGCACTGTGGGTTTCACTTCATTCAGGAACCATTAAATGGTGAGGATGCTCATTTCAATGAAAGCTCTGGAGAACTCTCATAAGCATGGCTTCCTAAAGAGTGGCCAATGATCACATGATGCTAGGCACATTGAGGTCTACAATGTGAGGTCCATGTGTGTTTTGACTCTCAACTATGGCTGCCAAGTCTTTCAGAATAAAATTATGTGATACCCTGGCTGAGATTCCAAGTGCTCTGTGCAAAGCCAACCTGGGCCTAGATCTCAGTTTCCAAGGGCAAATCTCATGCGTGGCCTCCTAAAATCCCAACTCAATTCATGGCAATACTTCTCTGAGGTCAGTACCTCAACTCAGTATCTAAGGGGAATCACACCAGAGTTCAAGCCCAGGTGGACCCAGTCGTCACTTCCAACCACCACCCAAATGACCACAATTAAAACCAAAACACTCCCACATGACCCACATTTTCTTCCATATAGACACTCATCATAACTTCTGGCTGGAGGTTTCCATAAGGGGCTCCGCCCAAGCCAGTGTCAAAAATAAGCTCCCTTGCTCCTTAATTTGACTAAACTGAGGGTGGCTGTACACACTTCCTGTGAACAAGATGTGATCAAATAGGTCTGCCATTAATACTGCTCCGCTTCACCAATTTGAGGACTACTGACTGTGGGTTTTAGATTCTTTATGTGAACTGGAGTCATGATAAAACCCAAGCACCTATGGGATAGAATCTGCAGGGCTTTGAGGAACTCATTTGAGAAAAAGGATCCCTATTCTCACTTGATGGAGGTCACGAACCTTACAGAGGAAGACGAGAGACTTCATCCACAATGACTGCTCTTTTTGCCACTTTGGTTTTGGATGTACACATGGAATCTTTCTTTAGATCCATCAGGTGATGAGAAACTAAGCAACAGCCTCACACAGGGCCAATGGTCTGAATGAGACACATCTTTTTCAGAGCAATTAAGCAAAGAGCCACAGGTGATGCCCATTCATTTCCATTTGAAAACTGTTTTCTTCAGGCTTCACAAAGGGGTGGCCTAAGGCAAAGACCTTCCTGACATTTAGGGCAACAGAACAATAGGTAACCAAAAGGCCCAAAGCAGGGTTTCTCCACTGAGTCTTTAATGGTCATAGTGATTTCTGAGTTTTCTGTGATGCTCGCCATTCCCTTCAGCTATCCAGTACATGGCCATGTCACAGAGCTTGGAGGTGGTATATATCTTGCACAAAAAACCATGAGCCTATTCTAGAGAGTGGCCAGAATTCAGGAAGAAAAGTGGAACTTAGGAAGATAGCAGGTGTAGCCAATTGATAAGGCAAGCCGCAGTCCATTCATAAATTGTGCAGGATGAATTCTGGGAAGCTTTCTACTAAACAGGACATATCCATTGATCCAATATCTTTTCTAATGTCTACAACCATAGATAACAGTGGGATACACAGACATAGAAACACTCGCCTAGCCAAACGACTTACTAGAAACAGTTCACTCCAAACCAAACAAACCGACTTCCCTGCCTATTTTCAGAACATGAGACAAAACCACAAAACCACAACCAAACCTACAAAGGCACCTCCTTCTGCCAAGTAGGTCTTTGACTATCTTGAGTGTCCTCTGACTTATGGGTCATACTATGTTCCCCCGAAATGGCCACTCCTGTCTCAGATTTGGACTCCATGGCCAACTCTATTTAATTGTCAGGAGCCAGCTGTGAGCCACTACCTGTTTTCTCAGGAAAGGCCCCTCTTCAGAGATTTCCTGCCATTTGGCCATCCTCACATGAGTAGGTACCAAGAAAGACTGACTCTGTCCTTGGTAAATCCAAACAAATGAGACCACTCAGACTGGAACTGGCCCTGGCTTTTTTGCCTGAATTCCTGGATCCCAAGATCAGAGAGTTCCATCACCAAGGAAGTGAGGTGAGGTCACTTCTTTCAGAAATTGAAAAATCTGTGGAAAGCAACACTGGGCCTAGATCTCAGTTCCAAGGGTGACTCTTATGCGTGGCCTCCTAAAATCCCAACAAAATTCAATGCAATACTTCTCTAAGGTCAGTTCCACAACTCAGTCTCTAAGGGGAATCACACCAGAGTTCAAGCCCAGGTGGACCCAGTCATTTCTTCCAACCGCCACACAAATGACCAAAATTAAAAACGAAATTAAAAACGAAAAGACTCCCACATGGCCCTCATCTTCTTACATATTGTCATTCATCATAATGTCTGGCTGAAGATTTTCATGAGGGGCGAAGCCCAAGAAAGTGTCCAAAATAAGCTCACTTGCCCCTCATTTGCCTAAAGTCAGGGTGGCCTGGACACCCTTCCTGTGAACCAGGAGTGATCAAATAAGCCTGTCATTAATAATGCTCTGTTTCTCCAATTTGAGGCCTACTAATTTTCAGGTATAGATTCTTTGTGATTTGGAGTCATGCGAAACCCCAAGCACCTCTGCAGGGCTTTGAGGAACTCTTTTGACCCAAAGAATCCATTTTCTCACTTGACAGAGGTCAGGAACCTAACAGAGGAAGGCAAGAGACTTCATCCACAATGACTGATCTTTTTGCCATTATGGTTTTTGATGCACACATGGGATCATTCTTTAGATCCATCAGGTGCTGAGAATGTAAGACACAGCCACACACAGGCCAAGAGGCTAATTCAGCCACATCCCTTTCCAAAGCAATTAAGCAAAGAGCCACAGGTGATGCCATTCATTTCCATTTGAAAACTCTTTCTTCAGGCTTCACAAAGGGGTGGCCTGAGACCAAGTCTTTCCTGACATTCAGTGCAACAGAACAATAGGTAAGCAAAAGGCCCAAAGCGGGGTTTCTCCACTGAGACATTTCTGTTCACACTGATATCTGAGTTTTCTGAAAGGCTGGCCATTCTCTTCCGCTATCCGGTACATGGCCATGTCACAGAGCTTGTAGTGGTGCATATCTTGGACACAAAACCATGAGCCTATTCTGGAGAGTGGCCAGAATTCAGGAAGAAAACAGGAACTTAGGAAGATAGAATGTGTTGCCTCTCGATAAGACAAGCTGCAGTCCATTCATAAATTGGGCAGGATGAATTATGGGAAGATTTATAGTAGACTGGATGCATCCATTAATGCTTTCTCTTTTCTAATGTCTACAACAATGGACACAGTGGGATACACAGACATAGAAACACTCGCCTGGTCAAACGACTTACTAAAAACAATCCACTCCAAACCAAACAAACCAACTTTCCTACCTATTCTCAGAACATGGCCTGACCTCTCTCAGATCTGGTTTCCTTGGCCAACTCTGTGAAGTTGTCAAGAAAAAGGGGTGAGCCACTACCTGCTTCTTCTGGAAAGGTCCCTCTTCAGAGCTCTCCTGGCATTTGGCCATCCTCACATCGGTAGGTACCAAGAAAGACTGACTCTGTCCTTGGTAAATCCAAACAAGTGAGTCCACTGGGACTGGGGCTGCCTCGGGGTGCCTGGATTCTTGGATACAAAGTTCAGAGAGTTCCATCACCAAGGAAATGAGGTATATCACTTTCTTTGGAACTGAATGAGGTCACTGCCTTGGCAACCACTTTGTCCTAACAGTTGCTTCCAAGTGTCCCATGAGATGGAGGCTGCCCCTACTTCCTGTGACACTTTCACAAGGTAGAATGGTATGTCAACCATAGGCACCCAGCAGCAGCTCTCCACAAAGGCCTGGTTTGGTCCATCTTCTCTACAATAAAAAGAGAGAGGCTGATTCAGACACATCCCTTCATCCTGACCAGGTTGTTTGCCATGGAAGATGACTTTTGCTCTCTCAAGTCCTTCATAGCTGCCTACATCTTCTCCAGGTATCATTTCTGAATGGACCTTTGAGGTTCTCAGCAGGTGGAATGTCCCCTACTTTCCTGTATTGTAAGAACGACTCTATCCCTGCTCTTCTGTAAAATGAGATTGAGGAAACAGTGTATGTTTAGGCTTAATAACAGGTTCGATTTGGGTTAGCAATCATTCTGTGTGATAAATAATGGTATTGGGAACCTGCGATATTTACAAGAATATCGAGGTGAAATATAAGTATGAAAACAGAAATCTAGGTATGATTTGAAACCCAGAAGGGCATTGGGCCCTTAATTGGGATACTTAGTTTTGAATTATATTCTGCAAAGATGTCTCTGACAATTTGATATACAATGGCATAGGACCTTGTACCTTGGATGTTTGAATGTAGAAGAGAACATCCAATCCAAAGGGATAGTCAGTAGAATTAGGAAAATAGTCGGTAGGTTTTGGAAGAAGAGTGAGTGTAGGATTGGGACTAAAAATTCTTTAGCTATAGGGTTTCGGATAGAGAGTGAATGTAAATGTCAGCACATATGAAGAGTCAGTCACTATGATGAAATTGGGAAAATATGTAGAAAAGCAGATATCAATAGAGACATTATGAAATCAGGCAAAGTATTAAGTGAGTGATAGGAGTAGACATTTTCACCAGGGTTGAGTTTGAATATATAATCTTAGGAAGAAACAAATATGTAGTAACCAATAGGATTGACATTTGAGAGCATTAGGCAACCTGGACAAGGGCCTAAAAGTAATCCATGATCGCTTTCCATTTAGTCTTTGGTACAATCATAAGTGTGACCTTTACATTTTTTGTCCAGAATATTACTGTGATAAAATCTATATGTAGATCAGGTGACATGAGTATTTCTACCACCATTTCTGGGAGCAATATACTGAAGATGTAAAATTTGTATTGGGGGTACAAAGAGGTGTACCCTGTGTCCATGAATATAGAGATTAAGCATGAATACACCATACTGTGAATAAATAATATAACTGGTTCCAACTTTAAATAATGGATTGAATTGATATCTGAAAATATACAATAAATCTTATATTGATATATATTCATTCATTCCAACCAGTTATATATCTAATGGTAATATTAGTGTTTTGATTTATCATGAAGAGTGTGTGAAGTTTGCTTCAAAAGTGATTATGGAAATCGAAAATAATGTGTTCGGAAAGAATTCTCATGCAAAGACCAGTCAAGAAATATGGAGGAATACATGTGTTTTGAAGCAGGAAGTGATTGAAAGTGAAACAAATGCCTATAAATTTGCTAAATTGTTTATGAAATATATATCCTGTAGTAAGCCATTGTTGTAAATTGTGGCCGCCATTAGAAGATGGCGCCGGCTTCCACTGTGGCCTGTGATAAACAAATTTCTTTGTGGAGAGTTGGCACGCTATCTCTTGCCACCCTATAAGAAAGATCCACGCGGCGGCTTAAGATTGGTACGTGGGAGGCTTTATTAGGCTGTGCTTGGGCCCTCGGGAGGAAGAAAGAAAGGGAGTCACTAAAAGATACTTAAATCAAGGCCTGAATAAACTGCTGAAAGAAGATTCCTGAGTTGCGTCTTCCTTGCGGGCAAGGGGTCGCGACAAGTGGTGCCGAGACCCGGGAACCAGAACTTTCAGCAGTCAGGGGTGGTGCACCAATTAGTCCCAGGTAAGGTGGGACCCGCAGGTAAAGCGGAAGATCAGTCCTAGATAAGTAGGACCCGCAATTAAAGCGGAGATTAGTCCTAGGTAATTAGGACCCGCTGTCAAGGCGGCAGCTCCTCTGTAAAGCCAGAGAGAGCACTAAATCTTATTGCAGCTGCACTGTGTACTTTTGCTCTTACTTTCACTCTTGTTTTTTGTGTGTCTTTTGTTGTGTCATGGGTGCCGTATCTTCAAGTCCGCTTCTCCTGGCCCTAGATAACCTGTTACGTTCCAAGGGCCTAAAAGTGAAACGCAGTACTTTACAGAGATTTTTACAGAAGACAGATATTGCTGCATCGTGGTTTCCGTTCTGGGGCAGCTTTACTCTGCCTAGCTGGGATAAGTTAGGCACAGACCTTGACTTTGCTTCTGAGCAGGGCATATTAGAGGGTGGGGTGATACCCCTTTGGAAGATGATTCGTAGTTGCCTCACAGATAGCAGATGTCAGGAAGCACTTACTAAAGGACAAGAAGTTTTAGAGCAGTTACATGAAGAAAAATCAGAAATGGCAGGCAGTGAGGTATTTCAGGAGGGTGGGAGTGTGCGAAGCGAGAAACAGGGGAGGAAACAATTATCTCCGGCAGGCAGTGACGTATTTCAGGAGGATGGCAGTGTGCGAAGCGAGAAACAGGGGAGGAGGCGATTGTCTCTGGCACGGAGTGAAATATTTCAGGAGGAGGGGAATGTGCAGAGCGAGAAACGGGGGAGGAAACGCTTGTATCCAGATCTCAGTACACTGTGCACACTCCCATGCAAAAGTGGGTCAGAAGAGGAGGAGGATGAACAGGAGGAGCTCGGGAGACTGTCTCGGCAGCTAGGGAGTTTAACTATGGGAGAAGGAAACAAAAATAAACAGGAGCTCAAGAAAAATGATCCTCCGGACCCGCCGCCGTACGGTGAGGGTGTTTCGAGGAGAGCTTTCCATGCCCAAACATGGAGGGCTGTTAATGCTGAGATGGGTCTTGCTTATCCAGTTTTCCAGGATGACAATAGGGGAAGATTCCATGAGCCCTTAGATTTCAAAATTGTGAAGACCCTGGCAGAGTCTGTGCGTACTTATGGGGTGGATGCCGCCTTCACATTAACTCAGGTGGAGAGTCTGTCTAGATACTGTATGACTCCATCTGATTGGGCTAGCCTTGTTCGGGCTTGTGTTTCTCCAGGCAAATATTTGGACTGGAGAGCCTTTATGCTAGAGGGTGCTGTAGAGCAGGCTGCCCAAAACTATGCAGCGGGACACCCCCATTGGGACAAGGAAATGCTTTTGGGACAAGGCAGATTTGCTAATCAACAAACAGGATACCCCCCTGAGGTATATGAACAGATCAATAACATTTGTATCCGTGCATGGAAATCACTCCCAAATAGAGGAGAAGTGTCTGGCAATTTAACAAAAATCATGCAAGTCCCCACAGAACCTTTCTCAGACTTTGTTGCCAGGATGGTGGATGCCGCAGGAAAAATCTTTGGTGACCCTGATAGAGCAATGCCCTTGATTAAACAACTTGTTTTTGAGCAATGCACCAAAGAATGTAAAGCAGCAATCGCTCCTTATAAAAACAAGGGCATAGAAGCTTGGATGAAAGTGTGTAGAGAGCTTGGAGGACCTTTAACTAATGCAGGTCTTGCAGCTGCTGTCCTTCGGATTGCAAAAGGGGGCGGTCCTGGTGCTGGAACATGCTTCCATTGTGGTCAATCCGGCCATTTCAAACGTGACTGTCCCAAAAAAGGCAATTTTACTGGACCTCCTCGCGGTGGCCCTTCTAATGGACCTCGTCAACCGGGGCTGTGTCCAAAATGCAAAAAGGGGAAGCATTGGGCAAGGGAGTGTAGATCAGTGAGGGACATCCATGGACAGCCTATTTCAGCTGGGCCAAAAAACGGCCGAAGGGGCCCCCGACCCCAGGGCCCACGAATATATGGGGCAATGGAGAATGTCACACCCGAACCCGAGACATGGCCTTCTCTGTGCCATCCCATGAGATGCGGAGAGCCACTACAGGTGCCACGGGATTGGACCTCTGTTCCACCTCCAGACTCGTATTAACACCTAAGATGGGAGTCCAATTGGTGGAAACTGAGTTCAAAGGGCCTTTACCCCCTGGCACTGTAGGTTTGTTAATTGGACGTGCATCCTCTATCCTACAAGGTCTTCATGTTTTCCCCGGAGTTGTAAACCCTGATACTGTAGGGGCAATAAAGGTTATGGTGGAAGCTCCAAGGGGCATTGTGTCTATCTCCCCAGGGGATCGGATTGCTCAATTGCTAATTTTGCCTAGTTTGCATAATCACTTCCCTGCTAACTCAAGGTCATGGGCAGGAAATCAGATTGGTACCACCGGAGGAAATTGTGCCTATTTGTCACTGGATATGAGCAATCGCCCCACTTTGGAATTAAGCATAGAAGGTAAATCTATTGTGGGATTGCTGGACACAGGAGCAGATCGTAGTATCATAGCCCTTAAGGACTGGTCTAGGGGATGGCCACTGCAGGCTTCTGATCAATCCTTAAGAGGACTTGGATATGCCCAAGCCCCTCAAATCAGCTGTAGACATCTATCTTGGAAGGACTCGGTAGGACACGATGGTACCTTTCAGCCTTATGTACTTGATTTACCTATTTCTTTATGGGGCCGTGATCTGATGAAAGACATGGGGTTCACTCTTAGTAATGACTATTCCCCAGTGTCTCAACATATCATGCAAAATATGGGGTATGAGCCAGGTCTAGGACTAGGAAGGCACCTACAGGGACGTAAGCATCCTGTGCAAGGTCACCAAAAGCTTAACAGGTTTGGTCTGGGTTTTTCCTAGGGGCCCCTGGGGCTCAAACACCCATAACATGGCTCACCGAGGAGCCTGTTTGGGTGCCTCAGTGGCCTCTTCCCTCGGTTAAACTGGCAGCAGCCCATGATCTAGTCAAATAACAACTTGATTTGGGTCACATCCAACCTTCTACTTCTCCATGGAATACTCCCATATTTGTCATTAAGAAAAAATCAGGGAAGTGGCGCCTACGGCATGATCTACGAGCAGTTAATGCTCAGATGCAGCTTATGGGGCCCATTCAAAGAGGGCTGCCTCTGCTCTCCTCTGTTCCTCAAGGCTGGCATATAATTGTTATTGACATTAAAGACTGTTTCTTTTCCATTCCTTTGCATCCTAAAGATTCCCAACGTTTTGCTTTCACCCTTCCCTCGTGTAATCATGAGGAACCAGATCAAAGATTTGAGTGGGTGGTGTTGCCACAGGGGATGGCTAACAGTCCCACGATGTGCCAGATGTATGTGGGGAAGGCACTCGCACCTCTCAGACATAAGTATTCCTCCACCAAGATCATTCACTATATGGATGATGTGTTATTGGCCGCAAAATTAGAACAGACAGTTTATGAGGCTTATAAAGAACTCGTGATGCTGTTGGCTCAACATGGACTGCACATCGCACCTGAAAAGGTTCAAACGGGGGATTCTATCAGGTTTTTGGGAGCGACAATTGGGTATGACAAATTAAAACCACAAAAAATTACCATCAGGACTCAAGATCTCCGAACTTTAAATGATTTTCAAAAATTGCTGGGAGATATTAATTGGATAAGAGGATATTTACATATTCCTAATATTGTGATCCAGCCTTTGTATGCTACTCTTAAGGGTGATCCAGATCTTGCTTCCCCTCGTAGCCTCACTGCTGAGGCTAGAGCGGCCCTTATAAAAGTAGAACAAGCTATACAGCATGCCACTATATGCAGGCTCCAGAGTGATAAACCTTTCCAGTTATGTGTGCTTGCCACTATGCGGCAGCCTACTGGAGTACTGTGGCAAGATGGGCCTTTACTATGGATCCACCCACATGTATCCCCAGGAAAATCCTTAGAATATTATCTTGATGCTGTTGCAGCATTGGCACTTAAAGGGATTCAACAAAGCATTCAATTTTTCGGCCAATCACCTTCTTCTCTTATCATACCCTACACTAAAGCTCAACTTAATGTTTTATGTGCTACTCTAGACAACTGGTCTATTCTGTGTTGCTCGTTTCAAGGGAGTATTGATAATCACTACCCTTCTCATCCATTACTCCATTTTGTTAAAGAACATCCCATCATTTTCCCTAAGGTAACTTCATCCAGTTCAATTCTGGGGGCTGTTAACATTTTTACTGATGGTTCCAAGTCTGGAATGGGAGCTTATGTAATTAATGACTCTCCCCCTATCCAGCATCAATTTGCTCCTGGAAATCCACAATGGGTAGAACTACAAATTGTTATTGAAGTTTTTAAACAGTGTTCTTTTCCTTTTAATCTTATTTCGGACTCCAGCTATGTGGTACAAGCACTGAAAGTCCTGGAGGCCGTGGGAACTATTAGTGATGCCCACAATGTGTCTGTTTACTTTACTCAGCTTCAACAGCTTATCTCTAACCGCACTGCTTCTTTTTATCCAATGCATATCAGGGCTCACACCTCTCTTCCTGGTCCGTTATCCCAAGGTAATGCCTGTGCGGACTTAGCCACTAGAGGTCAATTGATATGCTTGGCTTCCTCCTTAGAGGGGGCTAAGTTGTTTCACCAAAACTTCCATGTTAATGCATTAACGCTGCGCAGGCATTTTTCCATTTCAAGAGCGGATGCTCGGCAGATAATATTGCAATGTCCCCATTGTGTCACATTTCTTCATCCCCCTAATTATGGAGTAAACCCACGGGGATTAAAGCCATTGGTTGTTTGGCAAATGGATGTGACACATATACCTGACTTTGGTAACCTTAAGTATGTGCATGTTTCCGTTGATACGTGCTCTGGAATTATCCATGCTTCTGCTTTATAGGGAGAAAAGGCACGTAATGTCATTACTCACTGTTTAGAGGCATGGGCAGCATGGGGTGCACCTGCATCCCTTAAGACTGATAATGGACCTGCTTATACTGGCAGACAATTTACAGCTTTTTGTTCTACTATGGGAGTGCAACTTACTCATGGTTTACCTTATAATCCTCAAGGACAAGGCATTGTTGAGCGTGCTCATCGCACCTTAAAGGAAACTTTACAAAAACAAAAAGGGGGAATAGGAGCTGAACCCACTCCTAAAGAACGCCTGTCCTTAGCTCTCTTTACCATTAATTTTTTGAATTTGGATATTCATGGTCGCTCTGCGGCCGATAGACATGTGTCCCCTCAGCCCTCTGTGATTGGCTATGTTAAGTGGAAGGATGTTCTTACGGGCCAATGGAATTGCCCTGACCCCGTGCTGACATGGGCACGAGGATCTGTATGTGTTTTTCCCCAGGATCGTACGGAACCATTGTGGGTCCCTGAACGCTTGACAAGAAGAGTCTCGACATCAGCTGACCAGCAACAAGAGATACCACAACAATCCTGTGATGAAGATCTTCATTCTGCTAAGTGCTCTGGCTCTGGTGCTGGTGCCGATGGCACAGGCGACACCAATGCGGTGGTGGGCAGTGGCACGGGCATGGCCAATGACGATGCCGGTTCATGGTAATTCTGGTGTCCTCCCCACTCTTTTTTCTACCTCATGTGAGATGTCTGCTCCCTGTGCCTCTCCTAGAGGGGACATGGAGAGAATTTTTAATCAATCTCAAGTTAATCTCACAGGAGTTTTTTGTTTCAGCCTTAGAAACGCTAATTGCATTAGCCTTAAGACCAAAAATTTGACTAACTGGGAGGACCCATTGCGGTCCAATCAGGTCTCAGGAAGCATTATCAGTGATGTATTGAGCAAAGTAGCTTCGGAGAAGCAATCAGGCTCAGGGACCCCCGCAAACAGCAGCTCTGCTCTCAACATAACTACCTTGGCTATTATCTCCGAGGTACTAATCCCAGTGCCTCCTTCTTCTAGTAGTATTTATAATGCCACTCATTTTAAGGCCTCTCCTTACTGTTCCCCTAATCTTGGTTTCCCCCCAACATTTACGCCTTGTCAGGATCATTCTTGGGAGAAACATCAAGTTGCTAAAGGTTTCTCCTTTTCCCCCTCTCTTAATAGGTATGTTTATGACTTTAACAGTAGTGCCAGCTCCTCTACAGGAGTAGGTTGGTCCTGGTTTCAGTGGCTGATTTCCAATGAAAAGGGGGCTTCAGCCGATATTTCTGCATTGGCTCAGTTGCTAGGAGCCAAAAGTTGGCTTGCTAATATTTCTGGTACTGTTAGGGAAAGTGAACAAGGTAATAGACTTACATCTGTTTCATTCAACTCTCTGTTGTATAATGCCACATTGCCTCCTGCAATGGTCTGTGTCCAATCCCCCTTCTTATTCCTTTTGGCTGAGGCCACCTCATCGGGGAT
Source organism: Callospermophilus lateralis (assembly GCF_048772815.1). NCBI lineage: Eukaryota > Metazoa > Chordata > Mammalia > Rodentia > Sciuridae > Callospermophilus > Callospermophilus lateralis. The sequence continues at coordinate 448,290 of NW_027516898.1, forward strand.
GCTGGATTGTTCTCATACTACCTGTCTCTTATCTGAGTGTTGGAATGGTTCCTGGACTGTAGCAGTGGTTATGAAAATTCCAACTTTTGTCCCAATCCCGGTCACTGCGGATCCTGATAGATTCCCTATTGTTGAGCTACTTAGAATCCGCAGAGATTTTGGAATCACAGCGGCTACAGTGACAGCCGTGGTGATATCTGCTGCTGCAGCGGTTACGGCCGGAATGGCTATGGCCAATCAAGTACAAACTGCTGCCACCATTAATCAAGTTGTCCAACAAACTTCCACCATACTTGAATCCCAAAATACAATTAATCAACATATTTTGTCAGGGATTTTAGCTGCCAACCAAAGAATAGATTTACTCCAAACTCAGGTAGAAGAATTGGCTGACTTAGTACTTTTGGGTTGTGTTGACCAACGTGCACATTTATGCATAACCTCTGTCAGATTTAATGATTCCAGGAATGCTTCCCGCATCATTGGCGAATATTTGGCTGGAAATTGGTCCATGGAAGCGGAAGACATGATCCAGTCTCAACTAACCCAGATAGCTGTCTTGAATAACACCCGTGTTGATCCCGTGACTTTGGGTCAATTCACCGATTGGATATCTTCTGCTTTTTCCTTTTTTAAAGAGTGGGTGGGGGTAGGCATTTTTGGTGCAATGTGTTGCTTCGGTATGTTTCTCTGTTTGTGGTTTCTCTGTCACCTCAAGGCCCGCAATGCTCACGATAAGGCTATGATCATCCAAGGTCTTGCAGCTTTAGAAAATGGCAATTCACCTCAAGTCTGGCTTGCGCAGCTTAAACAGTAAATCTTTGACATGGCCGTTGCACCCCAAGTTATTATAACATTGCACTGGAATCGGCATGTCTTTCCTCATTATTCTCTTGGTGTTGGAAAGCCCTTGCACTCTGCCGGTCTTGCTGCCATTGCACGCAGGTGGGTTTCCACACTAATGCTTCTCTATCGCCTTAAAGTCCGTGCCTTTCTTTCAGGGTGCTGTCAACTCGTTTGTCGTTGTGTGCAGCCACAGTTCAGCCTTAGCTGTCCCCCTTCGTCCACCTTCATCACGATGCAGGATGCGAGGCAAAGCACTGCACTTGAGTGATCCCTCAACGGACCTCAAGGAAAGCATGTCCTATTGCATGCGGGTTTGACGTCCACACCCCCGCCCTATGAAAAAAAGCGTCGGCTGATATGGGGTCAGGTCTGGGGAAGGCGCCTCCTTAGGACTGAACCATACATTGCAGCCACTTCTGCACAGTAGGATAGGACCTCTACTTTCGCCTGCATTGTTTTATAAATTAAAAGGGGGAACTGTAGTAAGCCATTGTTGTAAATTGTGGCTGCCATTAGAAGATGGCGCCGGCTTCCACTGTGGCCTGTGATAAACAAATTCCTTTGTGGAGAGTTGGCACGCTATCTCTTGCCACCCTATAAGAAAGATCCATGCGGCGGCTTAAGATTGGTACGTGGGAGGCTTTATTAGGCTGTGCTTGGGCCCTCGGGAGGAAGAAAGAAAGGGAGTCACTAAAAGATACTTAAATCAAGGCCTGAATAAACTGCTGAAAGAAGATTCCTGAGTTGCGTCTTCCTTGCGGGCAAGGGGTCGCGACATATCCTATGATGTGCATAAACTGATGAAATTGTAATGTACCAGTTTTGAATAAAAATTAACGTAAATATACACATCATGTCCCATTGGAATCTACTTGCATTGATGTTAAACTTGGTCATTTACTGTAGAAATATTAGGATTCGCGTGACTCATTCACCGAAGTTAGTTTTCTTTTTTTTTTTAATGTTTTATGGTTGTTCTAAACATTATTTATTTCTTGATATATCATATTTCACACTTTGATTCAAGTGGGTTATGAACTCCCATTTTTACCCCGTATACAGATTGCAGAATCACATCAGTTACACATCAATTGATTGACACATTGCCATACTAGTGTCTATTGTATTCTGCTGCCTTTCCTATCCTCTACTATCCCTCGTTCCCTCCGCTCTCTTCCCCTCTCCTCTCTCTACCCCCTCTACTGTAATAAATTTCTCCCTTTTGTATTATTTTTCCCTTTCCCCTCACATCCTCTTTTATGTAATTTTGTATAACCCTGAGGGTCTACTTCCACTTCCATGCAATTTCCCTTCTCTCTCCCTTTCTCTCCCACCTCTCATTTCTATTTAATATTAATCTTCTTCTCATGCTCTTCATCCCTACTCTGTTCGTAGTTACTCTCCTTTTATCAAAGAAGGCATTTGGCATTTGTTTTTTAGGGATTGGCTAGCTTCACTTTGCATAATCTGCTCTAATGCCATCTATTTTCCTGCAAATTCTATGGTTTTGTCATTTTTTAAAGCAGAGTAATACTCCATTGTGTATAAGTGCCACATTTTTTTATCCATTCTTCTATTGAACAGCATCTAGGTTGGTTCCACAGTCTTGCTATTGTGAATTGTGCTGCTATGAACATCAATGTAGCAGTGTCCCTGTAGCATGCTCTTTTAGGGTCTTTAGGGAATAGACCGAGAAGAGGAATAGCTGGGTCAAATGGTAGTTCCATTCACAGCTTTCCAAGAAATCTCCATAATGCTTTCCAAATTGGCTCTACCAATTAGCAGTGCCTCCAATAATGTACAAGTGTACCTGTTTCTCCACATCCTCACCAGCACTTGTTGTTGTTTGACTTCATAATGGCTGCCAATCTTACTGGAATGAGATGGTATCTTAGGGTGGTTTTGATTTGCATTTCTCTGACTGCTGGGGATGGTGAGCATTTTTTCATGTACTTGTTTTTTGATTGTATGTACTTCTCTGAGAAGTGTCTGTTCTGGTTCTTGGCCCATTTGTTTATTGGGTTATTTGTTATCTTATTGTCTATTTTTTTGAGTTCTTTGTATACTCTGAATATTAGGGCTCTATCTGAAGTGTGAGGAGTAAAGATTTGTTCCCAGGATTTAGGCTCCCTATTTACCTCTCTTATTGTTCCTTTTGCTGATAAAAAACTTTTTAGTTTGATATATTTGTTGATTCTAGTTATTAACTCTTGTGCTATGGGTGTCCTATTCAGGAATTTGGAGCCCGACCCCACAGTATGTAAATCGTAGCCAACTTTTTCTTCTATCAGACGCCATGTCTCTGATTTGATATCAAGCTCCTTGATCCATTTTGAGTTAACTTTTGTGCATGGCGAGAGAAAGGGATTCAGTTTCATTTTGTTACATATGGATTCCAAGTTTTCCCAGCACCATTTTTTGCAGATGCTATTTTCCTTCATTGCATGCTTTTAGCCCCTCCATCAAATATAAGATAGTTGTAGTTTCCTGGCTTGGTTTCTGTGTCCTCTATTCTGAACCATTGGTCCACCCGCCTATTTTGGTACCAGTACCATGGTATTTTTGTTACTATTTTTCTGTAGTATAGTTTGAAGTCTGGTATCGCTATGCCGCCTGATTCACACTTCCTGCTTAGTGTTGTTTTTGTTATTCTGTGTCTTTTATTTTTCCATATGAATTTCATGATTGCTTTCTCTATTTCTAGAAAAAATTCCGTTTGGATTTTGATTGGCATTGCATTAAACCCATTGAGAACTTTTGGTAATATCACCATTTTGATGATATTAGTTCTGCCTATCCATGAACAGGATATATTTTTACATCTTCTAAGATCTTCTTCTATTTCTCTCTTTAGGGTTCTGTAGTTTTCATTGTATAAGACTTTCACATCTTTTGTTAGGTTGATTCCTAATTATTATTATTTTTTTTTTAGGATATTGTGTATGGAGTGGTTGTCCTCATTTCTATTTCAGAGGATTTGTCGCTGATATGCAGGAATGCCTTTGATTTATGCATGTTGATTTTATATCCTGCCACTTTGCTGAATTCATTTATTAGCTCTATTAGTTTCTTTGTAGACCCTTTTGGGACTGCTAGACATAGAATCATGTGATCTGATAATTTAAGCTCTTCTTTTCCAATTTTTACGCCTTTAATTTCTTTCGTCTGTCTAAATGCTCTGGCTAGTGTTTTGAGAACAATGTTGAACAGAAGTGGTGAGAGAGGGCATCCCTGTCTTGTTCCAGATTTTAGAGAGAATACCTTCAATTTTTCTCCATTCAGAATGATGCTAGCCTGAGGCTTAGCATAGATTGCTTTTACAATATTGAGGTATGTTCCTCTTATCACTAGTTTTTCTAGAGTGTTGAACATAACAGAATGCTGTACTTTATTGAATGCTTTTTTTTGCATCTACCGAGATGATCATATGGTTCTTATTTTTAAGTCTATTGATGTGGTGAATAACATTTATTGATTTCCGTATATTGAATCAGCCTTGCATCACACGGATGAATCCTACTTGATCAGGATTCACAATTTTTTTGATATGTTTTTGTATCCAATTCGCCAGAATTTTATTGAGGATTTTTTCATGTAGGTTCATTAGAGATATTGTTCTGTAGTTTTCTTTCTTTGAAGTGTCTTTGTCTGGTGTAAGAGTCAGGGTGATCTTGGCCTCGTAGAATGAATTTGGAAGATCTCCCTCTTTTTCAATTTCCTGAAACACCTTGAAAAATATTGGTATTTGTTCCTCTTTAAAGGTTTTGTTAAACTCTGCTGTATACCCATACGGTCCTGGGCTTTTCTAAGTTGGTAGTGGATTGATGGTTTCTTCTATTTCCTCAATTGATATTGGTCTGTTTATGTTGTCTATATCCTCCTGACTCAATATGGGCAGATCATATGACTTAAGAAATTTATCGATGCCTTCACTGTCTTCTATTTGTTTGGAGTATAAGAATTCAAAATAATTTCTGATTATCTTCTGTATTTCAGAAATATCTGTTGTGATATTTTCTTTTTTAATCCCTTATGCTAGTAATTTGAGTTCTCTCTTCTTCTCTTTCATAGCATGGCTAAGGGTCTGTCAATTTTATTTATTTTTTCAAAGAACCAACTTCTACTTTTGTCAAGTTTTTTCAATTGTTTCTTTTGTTTCAATTTCATTAATTTCAGCTTTGATTTTAATTATTTCTTGCCTTCTACTTCTTTTGCTGTTTCTTTCGTCTTCTTTTTCTAGGATTTTGAGATGAAGTATGAGATCATTTATTTGTTGGTTGTTTCTTTTTTTAAGGAATGAACTCCAAGCAATGAATTTTCCTGTTAGAACTGCTTCCAATGTGTCCCATAGATTACGATATGTTGTGTCTGTGTTTTCATTTATCTCTAAGAATTTTTAAATTTCCTCCTTGATGTCTTCTATAACCCATTGATCACTCAGTAACCTATTGTTCATTCTCCAAGTGATGCATGATTTTTCCTTCCTTCTTTTATCATTGATTTTTAGTTTCATTCCATTATGATCAGATAATATGCATGGTATTATCTGTACTCCTTTATATTGTCTAAGAGTTGCCCTGTGACATAATATATGATCATTTTTTAGAAGGATACATGTGCTGCTGAGAAAAAGGTAACTGTTTGATGTTGGGTGTTATATTCTACATATCTCAAATAAGTCTAGGTTATTAATTGTGTTATTGAGTTCTATAGTTTCCTTAATCCTTATTCCTTGTTTGGAAGATCTGTCCAGTGGTGAGAGAGGTGTTTTCATGTCTCCCATGATTACTGTATTGTGGTGTATTAGACTCTTGAACTTGAGAAGAGTTTGTTTGATGAACATAGCTGCACCATTGTTTGGGGCATATATATTAATGATTGCTGTCTTTTGTTGGTGTATGGTTCCCTTGAGCAGTATGTAGTGTCTCTCTTTATTCCTTTTGATTAACTTTGGCTCAAAATCTATTTTATTTGATATGAGTATGGACTCTCCTGCTTGTTTCCGAAGTCCATATGAGTGATATGATTTTTCCCAAACTTTCACCGTCAGTCTATGTATGCATTTTCCTATCAAATGCATCTCCTGTAGGCAGCATATTGTTGGGTCTTGTTTTTTGTTCAATTCTACTAGCCAGTGTGTCTTCATTGGTGAGTTTAAGCCATTAACATTTAGGGTTATTATTGAGATATGGGTTGTTCTTCCAGCCATATTTTTTTATTTATGTTACTAAACAGGGTTTGTTTTCCTCTTTGATTATTTTCCCCCCTTTAATGTCCTACCTCCCACTGTTGGTTTTGATTGTTATTTTCCATTTCCGCTTCCTGCAATGTTTTGCCGAGGATGTTTTGAAGAGATGGTTTTCTAGCTGCAAATTCTTTTCACTTTTGTTTATTGAGGAAGGTTTTAATTTCATCTTCCATACTGAAGCTTAATTTCGCTAGATACACAATTCTTGGTTGGAACCCATTTTCTTTCAGTGTTTGAAATATGTTATTCCAGGATCTTCTAGCTTTCAGAGTCTGTGTTGAAAGATCAGCTGTTATCCTGATTGGTTTACCCTTAAACGTAATCTGCTTCCTTTCTCTTGTAGCTTTTAAAATTCTCTCCTTTTTCTGTTTGTTGGGCATCTTCATTATAATGTGTCTAGTTGTGGCTCTCTTATGATTTTGCACATTCGGCGTTCTGTAGGCTTCTAGGACTTGGGATTCTGTTTTATTTATCAAGTCTGGGAAGTTTTCTCGTATTATTTCATTGAATAGGTTGCTCATTCCTTTGGTTTGGACCTCTATACCTTCCTGTATCCCAATGACTGTTAAGTTTGGCCTCTTTATGTTATCCCATATTTCTTGGATATTCTGCTCGTGGTTTCTTAACAGTCTTGCTGAGTGGTCTATGTTCTTTTCAAGTTGAAATACTTTGTCTTCATTGTCTGATGTTCTATGTTCTAAGTGTTCTACTCTCCTGGTAGTATTCTCAATTGAGTTTTTAAGTTGGATTATTCCTTCCTGCAATTCTAGGATTTCTGTTTGTTTGTTTTTACAACCTCTATCTCCCTATATATTTGATCTTTTGCTTATTGGATTTGTTTATGTAATTCATTGTCGAAGTGATCTTTAATTGTCTGATTTTGTTGTCTAATGTCTTCCTTGAGACTCCAGATCATCTAAAGCATGAGTATCCTGAATTCTTTATCTGACATTCCATCTGATGCAGCTATTACCTCTTCTAAAGTTGTGTTGACCTGCATTGCTTGTGGTCCTTTCTTTCCTTGTCTTTTCATACTGCTCGCATTTCTCTCTGCTTGTTGAAACTGTTTTGTTTTGGGCAGTGGCTCTGCTCTGCCCCTATTCCTATTGGGGTGACCTAACAACCATGCTGGTGGGCCACTGGGCTTGTACTGGGCGCGGGAGAAGGCTCTGCTTTGCCACTACTCCAATAGGGGTGCCGTGTCTACCACACCAGCGGGTCGTTGGGCCTGTTCTGGGCATAAGCGGTGGCTCTGCTCTGCCCCTACTCCAATTGGGGTGACGTGACTACCACGCCTGCTGGTTGATGGGCCTGTTCCGGGCACGGGCGGCAGCTCTGCTCTGTCACTACTCCAATTGGGATGACATGACTACCACGCCTGCAGGTCGCTGGGCCTGTGCCGGGCATGGGCGGCGGCTCTGCTCTGCCCCTCTGGCTTGAATACAAAGTGAGAGAGACTCGGGTGTTTGTGACTCACTTTTTTTACCAGGAGACCAACTGTTTCTGTCACCGGTGGTATCGATGAAGTTATCTCCTCCACCACTTTGTGATGACATCAGATCTCTAACATGTTGGTATCCCATGCGAATGGCAGCATTTCGTTCCCTTTGCCGGATGAACAAAGCAATGGGTGAGTCCTGACCAGCCCTCACAAGCCCCGTCTCAATCCTGTTGCCACTGCCTATGAAGGCTCGGTAGGTATTTACCTCCACAGTATTCAGCAAGACCTAGACCGAGAAGGAGTTTCCGCGGGTTCTTTAGCCCTGGGCCTGATCAGTTCCAGGAGCCAGAATTCGGCCGCTCTGGGCTTGGTGTATGTTCTGATAGGAACAGGCCTGAGAAATTTGTCTCCGAGACACAGGCGAATGGCAGCCTGAGATTACCGGTTCTATAGCTGAATGAGCTGCTATGAGTTGAAAACAGGTTTGGTGACGTCAGCTCTCCAAGATGGTGGCCCCTGGCTTCCTCTGTGGTCTGACTGGTGTGGAAAACCGAATTGGACCGCATCCTTCCCTGGTCTCAAACCCAGAATTCAGCAATGAGCACAGTGATTGTACAGCTGGCAGGAGCCCACAGAATCCGCACCACTGAATATTTGTGTTGCTATCTCATTGTTTGCCAGCATGCGCCACAGACTCTAGCCACAGGGCGATTTGCTGAATAAGCAGCATGACGCTCCATGCGGACAAATCACTCACGTTTGAGCCCGTAGCTAATCCTCATGAGATGGAAATACTTCCACTAGGTTTTGGAGCACCCAAATTTTGCTGGAAATTCGTCATTCTCTTGCACAGTGATGCTGTATATGGGGTTGATGCACTCCTTTCGCTGCCTCATATGATCCCCTGAAGTTAGTTTTCAGTACTGGAAATGAATATGTATTTCAGGTGGATGAATATTTCTGAGAATAAACTTGTGAAAAGTTGATTATAAATCCACATACATAAATATGAATGAATTTAGGGAGTGTAAAATAAGACAAATACATTTCATATTTTGAAAAATCTGGAGAGTGAATACATATATATATATAGAGATAGATAGATAGATAGATAGATACACACACACAGAGAGACATTAAAAAGTAGCATTATGTATGCCAATTGAAATTCACCATGAAATATATATCATCCACAGATCCAAAAATACTCATTTTCCTGAACATCAATTTATGTTGTTCAACTAGAAAGCTGACCCATATGTTGAATTTTCAGTTCCAACAGCGTTTAGTAGGAGTGATCTTTTCTTACAGTTTGTATCTGCCAAGTCAGCCACCTCACAAAATGTATGTGTGATACCAGGTAGAATTCAATATGTGCATAAAAAAATACATGTGCTGAATAGACTACAGAGAAAGGGAGACAGTTATTCACATATTTGTTAACTTTTAAAACACATAAAGAACTGTTTCAATTAAAATTTGCTAGATTTATAGCACCTACCATTTATCATAGGAAAGGCAAGTCCAACTATACACCATGCCTCCTGTGAACCTCTTGTATTTCCATTTTGTTTGGGTTATTTTTCTCCATCATATTAAGATTAGAAGTAAAAGTCTAGAAGGGAATTTGTTAGTGTCAGGGATTCAGTATTTCGAATGGAAAATTGGAAAATGTATGTAATGTGTATGCAAATATGTGCTACACAAAAATCTTCCCACTCTCATTCAGAACAATGCCTTGGCATTACCTTCCCCCCATGTAAGACACAATTAGAGGAGAAGAGTTAGAAAATCTGTGAATACATACCTGTTATAGAAAATGCTCAGGAGTTCACAAATTTGGAGGTGGTAGAGGAGTTTCCAAAAGTAAGTGACAGGGTAAACACTCCACAAACATGAAGCTCTGCTGGCCTAACATCTGGAGAAACTACCTCTGAGGGTGAGCACTTGAAATATATTTTGTTGTCAGGAGCATTAGCTTCCTTTGTAGTGAGACCATCAAAGCTGGGTCTGCATCTATGTGACATGGATGACATGGTTTCTTATTTTCCGATGAACATGAGGCAGCAGTGCTGAATTTTCTCTTTGTAGGTAAACTGTGGCCACTGAGGGCAAGTGTCTCCTCATCTGGACTGTGAAGCCATTTGGTCATCCTCCACTCTTTGTGGTGTTTTTTGCTGTTGCACTAGGAGTGTGGTATTTGCTTCATGAAATAAAAAGAGTTCAACTGGGACACAGTGCTGTAGGGAGTTCTTTCAGTTGTGGTGGGTTGGGTTCTGTTGGAGAATGCACCAACCAGGCTTCTATCCCACATAGCTTGCCCCATTGACCATAGCAACCTGATTCTGAACATTGCCCTGAAACCTCTCCATATAACAAGATTCTTTTACATATAAGGGTCTAGTGGCTGCAAAATGTCAGTCACACGTTATTTGGACACCAATGGCAGATAAACATGGCCACACCGGAGATATTTTATCACACACCTGCCCACCATGGCTCTAGGAACACTACTCAGCAGGTTCCAACTTACTTGCATCTCTGTTATACACCATTTTCATGAAACCCAGTCAATAAAGGCAATGTCTTGTATTCTCATGATCAGCTAGAGGACATCCAAAGGTTCTCCTGTGACACCTAGTCTTGGGAATTTCAAAAATTTCATGGTATTCATCTAGCCATTATTCAAGGAAGAAGTTGTAGGCACTGTTGGTTTCAATTCATTCATTAACCATTAAATGTTGAGTAAGCTCATTTCAATGAAAGCTCTGGAGAACTCTCAGAGGCAAGGCTTCCCAAAGGGTGGCCAAAAGGTCACATGAAGCCAGGCCCATTGAGGTCTACAATGTGAGGTCCATGTGTGTTTTCACTCTCAACTATGGCTGCCAAGTCTTTCAGAATAAAATCATGTGATATCCTGGCTGAGATTCCCTTTGCTCTGTGGAAAGCCAACTTGGGCGTAGATCTCACTTTCCAAGGGCGACTCTCATGCATGGCCTTCTAAAAGCCCAACACAATTCATGGCAATACTTCTCTGAGGTCAATTCCAGAACTCAGTGTCTATGTTGAATCACACAAGAGTTCAAGCCCAGGTGTACCCAGTCATCTCTTCCTACCGCCATACAAATGTTCACAGTTAAAACCAAAACACCCCAACATGGCCCTCATCTTCTTCCATGTAGACACTCATCATAACCTCCGGCTGGAGGTTTCCATGAGGTACACAGCCCACGTCCGTGTCCAAAATAAGCTCCCTTGCCCCTCATTTGCCTAACATCAGGGTTGCCTGGACTGCCTTCCTGTGAAACAGAAGTGAAAAAATAGGCCTGGCGTTAATACTGCTCTACTTCTCCAACTTGAGGCCTAGTGAGTGTGGGGTTTAGATTCTTTATGTAAATTCATATTTTTTGTTGTTGTACTTTAACTTTTTAATATGTTTTCATTTTTTAAATATTATTATTTTATTATTATTATTATTTTAAACTTTAATTTACATCTTTTAAATGATCATTATTTTTAAATTTTTTTCTTTCTTTCTTTCTTTTCTATTTTTTCTTTTGTCTTATCATTTCTTTTCAATTTTCTGATTTCCCCTTCCTCGAATTCTACCTGCCTACTCTCATTCTCTTTAGTGACTTCTTCCCTTTCCTTCTAATATCTTTTCTTCCAAGCATCAAATAAATTTATAAGAGTAAGCAGTAACTCAACAGTCAAACAGAGCAAGAAGTAACATGAGCAGCACAAAAAATCAAGGAAGAAAATAAGTACAAACAACGAAGGACAGCCAAAATATTCAGGAGGACCTATAGTCATCAGAAAAATGGTCATATAAAGAACTCAAGGAATACCTTAGACAGATGGAATTGAAACTTAAAGAGGATACGAGACAGCAAATCCAAACAGTGAAAGAACACATTGAAAATGAATTACATAAACAGATAAAAGAAGAAGTTATGCATCTTTATCAGGAGATAGAGATTATAAAAAAATCAAACAATAATTCTAGAAATGAAGGAAACGATAAACCAAATTAAAAAGTCAATTGAGAGTATCACTAACACTGTGGAGCAAGTAGAAGACAGAATGTCAGATAATGAAGACAAAATATATCATCTTGAAATGAATCTAGCCAACACAGAAAGGCTGGTAAAAAATCATGAGTAAAACATCCAAGAGATATGGGATAACATAAAAAAAAATTAATGAGTCATCTGGATAGGTACACAGATTCAAACCAAGGGAATTAGTAATCTATTGAATGAATTAATTACAGAAATATTTCCAGAAATACAAAGTAAATGGATATACAAATTGGACATGCTTACAGGACACGGAGCACACAAAATCACAGTAGACCAACACCAAGACACATTGTTATGAAGATATCCAATATACAAAACAAAGAGAAAATATTAAAAGCTCTAAGAGAAAGGAGGCAAATTACATTAAGGTGTAAACCAATAAGGTTGAGAATGGATTTTTCATCACAGTCGCTGAAAGCGAGAAGATCCTGGAACAACGTATTTCAAACACCGAAAGACAATGAATGCCAACCAAGAATTCTGTATCCAGCAAAATTAAGCTGCAGGTATGATGATGAAGTAAAAATATTTCATGATAAACAAAAGGTAAAAGAATTTGTAGCCAGAAAACCAGCATTGCAAAGCATCTTGAGCAAAACAATACACGAAGAAGAAATGAAAATCAACCACCAAAACCATCAGTGGGAAGTGCCTCAGTAATGACTGAGGGTGGGGGAACAGCTAATCATGGAGAAACAAACTAAATTAAAAAAAAAAAAGATGAATCATCAATCATGAGCGGCAGTACAAACCATATATCAATAGTGACTCTAAATGTTAATGGCTTAAACTCTCCAATAACGCGACATAGGCTGGTAACTTGGATTAAAAATGAATCCAACAATATGTTGCCTCCAGAAGACACATCTGAATGGAAAAGACATACACAGGCTGAAGGTGCAAGTTTTGGAAAAAATATACCATGCAACGCTCCCCATAAGCAAGCAGGGGTGGCCATGCTCATATCGAATAAAATCGACTTCAAGACTAATTTAATCAAAAGGGATAAGAAAGGACATTATATACTGTTAAAAGGAACCATTCACCAACAAGACATAAAAATTATCAATATTTATGCACCAAATAATGGTGCTGCAATGTTCAAAAAACAAATTCACCTCAAGTTCCAGAATGAAATAGACCACAACACAATAATTATGGGTGACTTCAAAACACCTCTCTCACCATTGGACAGATCCTCCAAACAAAAGTTAATGAAGAAAATATAGAACTCAATATCACAATCAATAATCTAGACTTAACTGACATATATCGAATATATCAATCATCATCAAGTGGATATACTTTTTTCTCAGTAGCACGTGGATCCTTCTCAAAAATAGACCATATATTATGTCATAGGGCAACCCTCAGTAAATATACAGGGGTTGAGATAATACCATGAATTTTTTCTGATCATAATGGAATGAAACTGGAAACCAATGATAAAAAAAGGAAGGAAAAATCCTACATCACATGGAAAATGAACAATATGTTACTGAATGATCAGTGGGTTACAGAAGATATAAAGGAGGAAATCAAAAAATTCTTAGAGATACATGAAAATACAGACGCAATATATCAGAATCTATGGGACACAATGAAAGCAGTTTTAAGAGGGAAATTCATCGCCTGGAGGTCATTCCTGAAAAATAGTAAAAACGAACAAATAAATTTTTCTTCGAAAAAATAAATATGTTCGACAGACCCTTAGGCATGCTAATGAAGAGAAGAAGCGAGAGAACTCAAATTACTAACATATGGGATGAAAAAGGCAATATTACAACAGATGCTTCCGAAATACAGAAGACAATTAGAAATTATTTAGAAAACCTATATTCCAATAAAATAGAATATAGTGAAGACATCGATAAATTTCTTAAGTCATATGATATTCCCAGACTGAGTCAGAAGGATACACACAATTTAAACAGACCAATGTCAATGGATGAAACAGAAGAAGCAATCAAAAGACTACAAACCAAGAAAAGCCGAGGAACGGATGGCTATACAGCGGAGTTCTACAAAACATTTAAAGAAGATTTAATACCAATACTTTTCAAGTTATTTCAGCATAGAGAAAAAGAGGGAGCTCTTCCAAATTCATTCTATGAGGCCAACATCACGCTGATTCCGAAATCAGAAAAAGACACCTCAAAGAAAGAAAACTACAGACCAATATATCTGATGAACCTACATGCAAAAATCCTCAATAAAACTCTGGTGAATCGAATACAAAGGCACATCAAAAAAATTATGCACCATGATCAAGTAGGATTCATAGCTGGGATGCAAGGATGGTTCAATATACGGAAATCAATAAATGTTATTCACCACTTCAATAGACTTAAAGATAAGAACCATATGATCATCTCGATAGAAGCAAAAAAAAGCATTTGACAAAGTACAGCATCCCTTTATGTTCAAAACATTAGAAAAAATAGGGATAACAGGAAGTTACCTCGACATTGTAAAAGCTATCTATGCTAAGCCTCAGGCTAGCATCATTATGAATGGAGAAAAATTGAAGGCATTTCTTCTAAAATCTGGAACAAGACAGGGATACCCTCTCTCACCACTTCTATTCCATATAGTTCTCGAAACACTGGCCAGAGCAACTAGACATACTAAAGAAATAAAAGGCATAAAAATAGGAAAATAAGAACGTAAATTATCACTATTTTTGGGTGACATTATTCTATACATAGAAGACACAAAAAGGTGTACAAAAACTACTAGAACTAAAAAATGAATGACCTGCGACCCACCGGCAGGTCAGGCCCAGAAACCTGCAGAGGGGCACAGCTGCCCCACCCACCTGCAAGGTAGGCGATACCGTGACCACTGACAAAACAGGCCCAGTGGCCCATCTGACACATCACCCCGGTTGGGGGAGGGGCAGAGCCGCCACCAGCACCTGTTAGGTAGACAGACCTGCAAACGACAGACAGAACAGGCCCAGCGGCCAGCGGAGGTGCAGAGCCGCTGCTCACGCCTGCAAGGTAGGCGAACCTGTGACCACCGAAAGAACAGGCCCACCGAAAGTAGAGGCACAGCAGCCTGCCGGCGTAGTAGGCACATTGCCCCAATTGGAGGAGGGGCAGAACCACCGCCAAAGCCTGCGAGGGAGACTTTGCAACTATACAAGAGCAATATAAATATATAGGGGGAAAATCAATAACACAACAGTTTCACCAAGCAGAAAGAAACGCGATCAGTATGAAAAGACAAGGAAAGAAAGGACCACAAGCAATGCAGGTCAACTCAACTTTAGAAGAGGTAATATCTGCAGCAGATGGAATGTCAGATAAAGAATTCAGGATATACATGCTTCAGATGATCTGGAGTCTCAAGGAAGACATTAGACAGCATAATCAGACAATGAAAGACCACTTCGACCACTTCGAAAATGAATTACATAAACAAATACAAGAAGCAAAAGATCAATTATACAGGGAGATCAAGGTTATAAAAAACAAACAAACAGAAATCCTGGAAATGCAGGAAACAATAAACCAAATTAAAAACTCAATTGAGAATACTACCAGCAGAGTAGAACACTTAGAAGATAGAACATCAGAAAATGAAGACAAAGTATTTCAACTGGAGAAGAACATAGACAGCTCAGCAAAGCTGTTAAGAAACCATGAGCAGAACATTCAAGAAATATGGGATAACATAAAGAGACCAAACTTAAGAGTCATTGGGATACAGGAAGGTATAGAGTTCCAAACAAAAGGAATGAGCAATCTATTCAATGAAATAATACGAGAAAACTTCCCAGACTTGAAGAATGAGACAGAATCCCATATCCTAGAAGCCTACGGGACGCCGAATGTGCAAAATCATAAGAGATCCACACCTAGACACATTATAATGAAGATGCCCAACATACAGAATAAGGAGAGAATTTTAAAAGCTACAAGAGAAAGGAAGCAGATTACATTTAGGGGTAAACCAATCAGGATAACAGCTGATCTTTCAACACAGACTCTGAAAGCTAGAAGATCCTGGAATAACATATTTGAAACACTGAAAGAAAATGGGTTCCAACCAAGAATTGTGTATCAAGCAAAATTAAGCTTCAGTATGGAAGATGAAATTAAAACCTTCCATGATAAACAAAAGTGAAAAGAATTTGAAGCTAGAAAACCATCTCTTCAAAACATCCTCGGCAAAACATTGCAGGAAGAGGAAATGGAAAATAACAATGAAAACCAACAACGGGAGGGAGTACAGTAAAGAGGGGGAATAATCAAAGAGGAAAACAAACCATGTTTAGTAACATAAATAAACCAATATGACTGGAAGAACAACCCATATCTCAATAATAACCATAAATGTTAATGGCTTAAACTCACGAATTAAGAGACACAGGCTAGTAGAATGGATCACAAAACAAGACCCAACAATAGGCTGCCTTCAGGAGACGCATTTGATAGGAAAAGACATACATAGACTGAAGGTGAAAGGTTGGGAAAAATCATATCACTCTTATGGACTTCGGAAACAAGCGCGAGTGTCCATACTCATATCAAATAAAATAGATTTCAAGCCAAAGTTAATCAAAAGGGATGAAGAGGGACACTACATACAGTTCAAGGGAACCATACACCAACAAGACATCACAATCATAAATATATATGCCCCAAACAATGGTGCAGCTATGTTCATCAAACAAACTCTTCTCAAGATCAAGAGTCTAATAGACCACCATACAATAATTATGGGAGACTTCAACACACCTCTCTCACCACTGGATAGATCTTACAAAGAAAAGTTGAATAAGGAATCTATAGAACTCAATAACATAATTAATAACCTAGACTTAATTGACATATATAGAATATACCACCCAAGATCAAGCAGTTACACTTTTTTCTCAGCAGCACTTGGATCCTTCTCAAAAATAGATCATATATTATGTCACAGGGCAACTCTTAGACAATATAAAGGAGTAGAGATAATACCATGCATCTTATCTGAACATAATGAAATGAAATTGAAAATCAACGATAAAAGAAGTAAGGAAAAATCATGCATCAATTGGAGAATGAAAAATAGGTTACTGAATGATAAATGGGTTATAGAAGACATCAAGGAGGATATTAAAAAATTCTTAGAGATAAATGAAAACACAGACACAACATATCGGAATCTATGGGACACATTGAAAGCAGTTCTAAGAGGAAAATTTATTGCTTGGAGTTCATTCCTTAAAAAAAGAAAAAAACCAACAAATAAATGATCTAATACTTCAACTCAATGTCCTAGAAAAAGAAGAGCAAAACAACAGCAAAAAAGTAGAAGACAAGAAATAATTAAAATCAGAGCAAAAATTAATGAAATTGAAACAAAAGAAACAATTGAAAAAATTGACAAATCTAAAAGTTGGTTCTTTGAAAAAATAAATAAAATTGACAGACCATTAGCCACGCTAATGAAGAGAAGAAGAGAGAGAACTCAAATTACTCGCATATGGGATGAAAAAGGCAATATCACAACAGACACTTCAGAAATACAGAAGATTATCAGAAATTATTTTGAATCCTTATACTCCAATAAATTAGAAGATAGTGAAGGCATCGATAAATTTCTTAAGTCATATGATTTGCCCAGATTGAGTTAGGAGGATATTGACAACCTAAACAGACGAATATCAACTGAGGAAATAAAGAAACCATCAAAAGACTACCAACTAAGAAAAGCCCAGGACCGGATGGGTATACAGCAGAGTTTTACAAAACCTTTAAAGAGGAACTAATACCAATACTTTTCAAGCTATTTCAGGAAAATGAAAAACAGGGAGAACTTCCAAATTCATTCTATGAGTCCAACATCACCCTGATTCCTAAACCAGACAAAGACACTCCAAAGAAAGAAAACTACAGACCAATATCTCTAATGAACCTAGATGCAAAAATGCTCAATAAACTTCTCACGAACCGGATACAAAAACATATCAAAAAAATTGTGCACCATGATCAGGTAGGATTTATCCCTGGGATGCAAGGTTGGTTCAGTATACGAAAATCAATAAATGTTATTCACCACATCAATAGGTTTAAATATAAGAACCATATGATCATCTCGATAGATGCGGAAAAAGCATTCGACAAAGTACAGCATTCCTTTATGTTCAAAACTCTAGAAAAACTAGGGATAACAGGAACATACCTCAATATTGTAAAAGCAATCTATGCTAAGCCTCAGGCTAGCATCATTCTGAATGGAGAAAAACTGAAGGCATTCCCTCTAAAATCTGGTACAAGACAGGCATGCCCTCTCTCACCACTTCTGTTCAACATAGTTCTCGAATCACTGGCCAGTGCAATTAGACAGACAAAAGAAATTAAAGGCATAAAAATAGGAAAAGAAGAACTCAAATTATCACTATTTGCAGATGACATGATTCTATACCTAGCAGACCCAAAAGGGTCTACAAAGAAACTAATAGAGCTAATAAATGAATTCAGCAAAGTGGCAGGATATAAAATCAACACGCACAAATCAAAGGCATTCCTGTATATCAGCGACAAATCCTCTAAAATACATATGAGGACAACCACCCCATTCACAATATCCTCAGAAAAAATAAAGTTCTTGGGAATCAACCTAACAAAAGAGGTGTAAGACTTATAAAATGAATACTACAGAACCCTAAAGAGAGAATTGAAGAAGTTCTTAAAAGATGGAAAAATATACCCTGTTCATGGATAGGTAGAATTAACATCATCAAAATGGCGATATTAACAAAAGTTCTCAATAGGTTTAATGCAATGCCAATCAAAATCCCAATGGCATTTCTTGTAGAAATAGAGAAAGCAATCATGAAATTCATATGGAAAAATAAAAGACCCAGAATAGCAAAAACATTGCTAAGCAGTAAGTGTGAATCAGTTGGTATAGCTATACCAGACTTCAAACTATACTACAGAGCAATAGAAACAAAAACAGCATGGTACTGGTACCAAAACAGGCGGGTGGACCAATGGTACAGAATAGAGGACACAGAAACCAATCCACAAAACTACAACTATCTTATATTCGATAAAGGGGCTAAAAGCATGCAATGGAAGAAGGCTAGCATCTTCAAAAAATGGTGTTGGGAAAACTGGAAATCCATATGCAACAAAATGAAACTGAATCCCTTTCTCTCACCATGCACAAAAGTTAACTCAAAGTGGATCAAGGAACTTGATATCAAATCAGAGACATGGCGTCTGATAGAAGAAAAAGTTGGCTATGATCTACATACTGTGGGGTCGGGATCCAAATTCCTAAATAGGACACCCATAGCACAACAGTTAATAACTAGAACCAACAAATGGGACTTACTCAAACTAAAAAGTTATTTTCTCAGCAAAAGAAACAATAAGAGAGGTAAATAGGTAGCCTACGTCCTGGGAACAAATCTTTACTCCTCACACTTCAGACAGAGCCCTAATATCCAGAATATACAAAGAACTAAAAAAATTAGACAATGAGATAACAAATAACCCAATCAACAAATGGGCCAAGGACCTGAACAGAAATTTCTCAGAGGAGGACATACAATCAATCAAGAAGTATATGAAAAAATGCTCACCATCTCTAGGAGTCAGAGAAATGCAAATAAAAACCACCCTAAGATACCATCTCACTCCAGTAAGATTGGCAGCCATTAGGAAGTCAAACAACAACAAGTGCTGGCGAGGATGTCGGGAAAAGTGTACTCTTGTACATTACTGGTGGGACTGCAAATTGGTGCGCCCAATTTGGAAAGCAGTATGGAGATTTCTTGGAAAGCTCGGGATGGAACCACCATTTGATCCAGCTATTCCCCTTCTCGGTCTATTCCCTAAAGACCTAAAAAGAGCACACTATAGAGACACTGCTACATCCATGTTCATCGCAGCACAATTCACAATAGCAAGACTGTGGAACCAACATAGATGTCCTTCAATAAAAGAATGGATAAAAAAATATGGCATTTATACACAATGGAATATTACTCTGCATTAAGAAATGACAAAATCATAGAATTTGAAGGGAAATGGATGGCATTAGAGCAGGTTATGCTAAGTGAAGCTAGCCAATCCCTTAAAAACAAATGCCAAATATCTTCTTTGATATAAGGAGAGTAACTAAGAACAGAGTAGGGACGAAGAGCATGAGAAGAAGATTAACATTAAACAGGGATGAGAGGTGGGAGGGAAAGGGAGAGTGAAGGAAAATTGCATGTAAATGGAAGGAGACCCTCAGGGGTATACAAAATTACATACAAGAGGAAGTGAGGGGAAAGGAGGAAAAATATAAGGGTGAGAAATGAATTACAGTAGAGGAGGTAGAGAGAGAAGAGGGGAGGGGAGGGGGGAGGGGGGATAGTAGAGGATAAGAAAGGCAACAGAATACAACAGTCACCAGAATGGCAATATGTAAATCAATGGTTGTGCAATTGATGTGATTCTGCATTCTGTATATGGGGTAAAAATGGGAGCTCATATCCCACTTGAATCAAAGTGTGAAATATGATATATCAAGAACTATGAAATGTTTTGAACAACCTACAATAAAATTAATTAAAAAAAAACCAGCATGGTACTGGTACCAAAACAGGCGGGTGGACCAATGGTACAGAATGGAGGACACAGAGATTAATCCAAAAAGCTATAACTATTTTATATTTGATAAAGGAGCTAAAAGCATGCAATGGAGGAAATATAGTATCTTCAACAAATGGTGTTGGGAAAAATGGAAATCCATGTGCAACAAAATGAAACTGAATTCCTTTCTCTCGCCATGCACAAAAGTTAACTCATAGTGGATCAAGGTGCTAGATATCAAATCAGAGACTCTGTGTCTGATAGAAGAAAAAGTTGGCTCTGATCTACATATTATGGGGTCGGGCTCCAAATTCCTTTATATGACATCCATAGCACAAGAGTTAATAACAAGAATCAACAAATGGGACTACTTAAACTGAAAAGTTTTTTATCAGCAAGAGAAAGAATAAGAGAGGTAAATAAGGAGCATACATCATGGGAACAAATTTTTACTCCTCACACTTCAGATAGAGGCCTAATATCCAGAATATACAAAGAACTCAAAAAATTAGACAATAAGATAACAAATAACCCAATAAACAAATGGGTCAAGGACTTGAACAGACACTTCTCAGAGGAGGACATACAATCATTCATCAAGTACATAATAAAATGCTCACCATTTCTAGCAGTCAGAGAAATTCAAATCAAAATCACCCTAAGATACCATCTCACTCCAGTAAATTGGTAGCCATTATGAAGTCAAACAACAACAAGTGCTGGCAAGGATGTGGGGTAAAAGATACTCTTGTACATTGCTGGTGGGACTGTAAACTGGTGTGGCCAATTTGGAAAGCAGTATGGAGATTCCTGGGAAAGCTGTGAATGGAACCACAATTTGACTCAGCTATTGCCCTTCTCTGACTATTCCCTGAAGACCTTAAAAGAGAGTAATACAGGGATACTACCACATGGATTTTCATAGCAGTACAATTCACAATTGATACACTGTGGATCCAACCCAGATGCCCCTCAATAGATGAATGGATAAAAAAAATGTGGCATTTATACACTATGGAGTATTACGCAGCACTAACAAATGACAAAATCATAAAATTTGCAGAAAAATGGATGGCACTGGAGCAGATTATGCTTAGTGAAGATAGCCAATCCCTAAAAAATAAATACCAAATGTCTTCTTTGATATAATGAGAGCAACTAAGAACAGAGCAGGGAGCAATAGCAGGAAGAAAAGATTAACTTTAAACAGAGACATGAGGTGGGAGGGTAAGTGAGAGAAAAGGGAAATTGCATGGTAATGGAGGGAGACCCTCATTGTTACACAAAATTACATATTGTTGTGAGTGGAATGGGAAAATAAACATGGAGTGAAATAAATTACAGTAGATGGGGAAAAAAGAGAAGATCGGAAGGAAGGGGAGGGGAGATAGTAGAGTATAGGAAAGGTAGCAGAATACAACAGTAGCTAATAGGGCATTATGTAAAAATGTGGATGTATAATCGATGTGATTCTGTAATCTCTATTTGGGCTAAAAATGGGAGTTCATAAGCCACTTGAATCTAATGTATGAAATACTATATGTCAAGAGATTTTTAATGTTTTGAGCAACCAATAAAAGAAAAAAAGTAGCAATATATATGCCAATCGAAATTCATCATGAAATATATATAATCCACAGATCGAAAAATATTCATTTTACTGAACATGGATTAATGTATAATGTTATTCAACTAGGAAGCTCACCCATAGGTTGAATTTTCAGTTCCAACAGCATTTAGGAGGAGTTATCCTTTCTCACAATTTGCATCTGCCAATTCAGTTACCTCACAAGTATGTACGTGTGGTACCAGGTAGAATTCTATATGTGCATATAAAAATACATGTGCTGAATTGGCTACAGAGAAAGGGAGACAGGAATTCACATATTTGTTAATTTTAAAAACACATGTAGAACTATTTCAACAAAAAAATGACTAGATTTATAACTCCTACACTATATAATGCAAAAGGCAATTGTAACAATACACCATGCCTCCTCTGAACTGCTTGTATTTCTATTCTGTTTGGGTTATTTTTCACCATCATATTAGAATTATTAGTCAGAGTATAGTAGGGTATGTGTTAGTTTCAGGGCTTCAGTATTTCAAATAGAAAATTGAAAAATGAATCGAATGTGTATGTAAATATGTGCTACACAAAAATCTTCCCACTCACATTCAGAACAATGCCTTGATATTACCTTGGCCCAAGTAAGACACAATTAGAGTAGAAAAGTGTGAAAATCTGTGAATACATATCTGGAATGGAATATGCTCGGGAGTTCACAACCTTGGTGGTGGTAGAGGAGTTTCCAAAACTAAAGAACAGTGTAAACACTCCACAAACATGGAGCTCTGCTGGCCTAAGACTTCTTGGAAAACTGCCTCTGAGGTTGGGCACTTGAAATATATGTTGTTGTCATGAGCTTTAACTTCCTTTGTAGTGAGACCATCAAAATGGGTCTGCATCTATGTGACCTGGAAGACATGGTTTCTTATATTCCAATGACCATGAGGCAGCAGTGCTGAATTCTCTCTTTGTATGTAAACTGTGGCCACTGGAGGCTAAGTGTCTCCTCGTGTGGACTGTGAAGACATTTGGTCATCCTCCACTTTTCGTGGTGTTTCTTGCTGCTGCACTGGGAATTTGGTATTTGCTTCACCAAATACAAGGAGTTCTACTAGGATACAGTGCTGAAGGGAGTTCTGTCACGTGTGGTGGGTCAGGGTCTGCAGGAGAATGCACCAACCAGGCTTCTATCCCACACAGCTTGCCCCAATAACCATAGTAAACTGATTCTGAACATTGCCCTGAAACCTCTCCCTATAAAAAAATGCCTTTACATATAAGTGTCTGATTTCTGCACTATGTCAGTCATAATCCATTTGGAAGCCAATGGCCGATCCACATGGCCCCACCATGGTGTTTTATCACACACCTGCCCACCACTGCTCTAGGCCCACTACTCAGCAGGATACAAATTACTGGCATCTCTGTTCTACACCATTTCCATAAAACCCAGTAAAACAAGGCATTCTCTGGTATACACATGATCAACCACAGGACTTCCAAAGATTCTCCAGTGCCACCTGGTCATGGAAATTTCAAAAATTTCATGGTATTTATCTAGCCATTTTTCAAAGATTAAGTTGGAGGCACTGTGGGTTTCAAATCATTCAGGAACCATTAAGTGTTGAGAAAGCTCATTTCAATGAAAGCTCTGGAGAACACTCACAGGCAAGGCTTCTCAAAGAGTTGCCAAAAGGTCACATGAAGCCAGGCAAATTGAGGCCTACAATGTGAGGTCCATGTGTGTTTTGACTCTCAACTATACCTGCCAATCTTTCAGAATAAAATCATGTGATATCCTGGCTGAGGTTCCCATTGTTTTGTGGAAAGACACCCTGGGCCTAGATCTCAGTTTCCATGGGTGAGTCTCATGCATGGCCTTCTAAAATCCCAACACAATTCATGGCAATACTTCTCTGAGTTCAGTTCCAGAACTCAGTCTCTAAGGGGAATCACGCCAGAGTTCAAGCCCAGGTGGAACCAGTCATTCCTTCCAACCACCACAAAAATGACCACAATTAAAATCAAAACACTCCCACAGGGCCCTCATCTTCTTCCATATAGACACTCATCATAACCTCTGGCTGGAGATTTCTATGAGGGGCACAGCCTAAGAAACTGTCCAAAATAAGCTCACTTGCCCCTCATTTGCCTAAAATCATGGTGGCCTGGACACTCCCCCTGTGAACCTGGAGTGATCAAATATTCCTGGTGTTAAAGTGTTCCGCTTCTCCAATTTGAGGCCTACTGGCTGTGAGGTATAGATTCTTTATGTGATTTGGAGTCATGAGAAAACCCAAGCACATATGGGCAAGCCTCTGCAGGGATTTGAAGAACTCATTTAATCCAAAGAATCCCTATTTTCACTTAATGGAGGTCAGGAACCTAAAACAAGAAGGCAAAAAAATTCATCCACAATGACTTCTCTTTTGGCCATTTCGGTTTGGGAAGCACATGGGATTTTTCTTTAGATCCATTGGGTGCTGAGAATCTAAGTCACAGCCTCACACAAGGACCAGAGACTGATTCAGACACATCCCATTCCAAAGCAATTAAGCAAAGAGCCACAGGTGAAGCCCATTCATTTCCATATGAAAACAGTTTTCTTCAGGCTTCACAAAGGGTTGGCATGAGGCAAAGACCTTCCTGACATTCAGGGTAATTGAAACACAAGTAAGCAAATGGCCCAAGAAGGGTTTCTTCACTGAGACTTTACTGGTCACACTGATATCTGAGTTTTCTGAGATGCTCTCAATCTCTTCAGCTATCCAGTACATGGCCATGTCACAGAGCCTTGTGGTGTTACATATCTGGGACACAAAATCATGAGCGTATTCTGTAGAGTGGCCAGAATTCACGAAGAAAACAGTAACTTAAGAAGACAGTAGGTGTTGCCCATCCATAAGGCAAAGTGAAGTCCATTAATCTATTGGGCAGTATTAATGTGGGGAAGCTTTCTACTAGAGAAAACAAATCCATTGATGCATTCTCTTTTCTAATGTCTACAACCACGGATACAGTGGGATACACAGACATAGAAACCCTCACAATGTCAAAGGACTTACTAGAAACAGTCCACTCCACACCAGAAAAAACGCCTTTCCTACATATTCTCAGAACATGAGAAAAAAACCACAAACTCACACCCACAACGGCAAAGCCACCTCCTTCCCCCAAGTAGGTCTGTGACTATCCAGAGTGTCTTCTGACTGGTGGGCCATATTATGTTCCCCCGAAATGGCCTGTCCTCTCTCAGATCTGGTCTCCTTGGCCAACTCTGTGAAGTTGTCAGGAGACAGCGGTGAGCCACTACCTGCTTTCTCAGGGAAGGTGCCTCTTCAGAGCTCTGCTGGCAATTGGCCATCCTCACATCAGTAGGTACCAAGAAAGACTGACTCTGTCCTTGGAAAAAGCAAACAAGTTAGCCCAATGGGACTAGGACTGGGTCTGGCTCTGGGTGCCTGGCTTCCTGGATCCCAAGTTCAGAGAATTCAATCACCAAGGAAGTGAGGAGAGGTCACTTCCTTCAGGAACTGAATGAGGTCACTGCCTTGAAAACCACTTTGTCCTAACAGTTGCTTCCAAGGGTCCCATGAGATGGAGGCTGCCCCAACATCCTCTGACACATTCAGAAGTTAGAATGGAATATCAACCTTAGGCACCCAGGTACAGCTCTCCACACAGGCCTGGTTTCTTCCAACTTCTTTACAATAAGAAAAGAGAGGCTGACTTAGACCCATCAATTCATCCTGACCAGGTTGTTTGCCATGGAAGATTTATATTGCTCTCTCAGGTCCTACATAGCTGCATAAATCTTCTCCAAGGATCATTTCTCCATGGATCTTTGAGGTTCTCAGAAGGTGGAAGATCACCTACATTCCTATATTATAAGACCAACTCTGTCCCTGCTCTTCTGTAAGTTATTATGACGGAACAGTGTATGTTTAGGGTTAATCACATGTTTGATTTGGGTTACGAATCATTTTGCGAGATGAATAATGGTATTGGCAACCTTCGATATTTACAAGAGTATATAGGTGAAATATAAGAATGAAAGCAGAAAATTAGGAAAGATTTGAAGCCCAGAAGGGAATTGGACCCTTAAGTGGTATACTTAGCTTTGAGTTATGTGCTGCACAGTTGTCTCAGATAAATCAATATACAATGGCATAGGACCTTGTACCTTGGATGATTGAATGTTGAAGAGAACATCCAGTCAAAAAGCGATATTCAGTACGATGAGGAAGGTAGTCGTTAGGTTTAGAATGAAGAGTGAGTATAGGATTTGGACAAAAAGTTCTTTAGCAATAGGGTTTCGGTTAGAGAGTGAGTGTTAATGTCAGCACATGTGAAGAGTCAGTCACAATGATGAACTGGGGAAAATATGAGAGAAAGCAGATATCAATAAAGACATTAGGAAATCAAGCAAAGTACAAAGTGAGTGATAGGATTAGACATTTTCAACAGGCTTGAGGTTGAATATATAATCTTAGGAAGAAACAAATATGTAGTCACCAATAGGATTGACATTTGAGAGCATTAGGCAACCTGGACATAGATGTTTTTAGTAATCCATGCTCACTTTCCATTTAGGCTTTGGTACAATTGAAAGTGTGACCTTTGCTTTTTGTGTCCAGAATATTTCTGTGATAAAATGTATATGTATATCACGTGACATGAGTATTTCTAACACCATTTCCAGGAGCAATATTTTGAAGACATATAAATTTGTATTGGGGTACAAATAGGTATACCCTCTGTCTATGAATATAGCAATAACGCATGAATACACCATACTGGGAATAAATAATATAACTGGATCCACTTTAAATAATGGATTGAATGGATATCTGAAAATATATAAGAAATATTATAATGATGCACAATCAATCATTCCAACCAGTTATATATCTAATGGTCATCTTAGGGTTATGTTTTATCATGAAGGATGTGTGAGTTTTGCTTAAAAATTGATCATGGAAATTGAAAATAATATATTTGAAGAAAGTCTCATAAAAAGACCAGTCAAGAAACATAGGGAAATACATGTGTTCTGGAGCAAGAAGTGATTGAAAGTGAAACAAATGCCTATAAATTTGCTAAGTAGTGGATGAAATATATATCCTATGATGTGCATAAACTGAAGAAATAGTAATGTACCAGTGTTGAATAATAATTAATGTCAAAATACACATCATGTCCCATAGGAATCTACTAGCATTGATGTTAAACTAGGTCAGTTAATGTAGAAATATTAGGATTTGTTTGCACCTTTCACTGAAGTTAGTTTTCAGTACTAAGAAACAAATATGTATTTCAGGTGGATGAATATTTCTGAGAATAATCTTGTGAAAAGTTGATTATTAATCCACATACATGAACATGAATGAATTTAGGGAGTGTATATAAGACACATATATTTCATATTTTGAAAAATCTGGAGATTTATTTTGTATATATATATATATATATATATATATATATATATATATATATATATATACACACACACAAACACACACACAAACAAAGACATTCAAAAGTAGAATTATATATGCCAATCGAATTTCACCATGAAATATATATCATCCACAGATCCAAAAATATTCATTTTACTGAACATGGATTTATGTATAATGTTATTCAACTAGGAAGCTCACCATTAGCTTGAATTTTCAGTTCCAACAGCATTTAGGTGGAGTAATCTCTTCTCACAATTTGTATATGCAATGTCAGGCACCTCACAAAAATGTACGTGTGATATCAGGTAGGATTCTATATGTGTATATAAAAATTTATGTGCTGAATAGGTTACAGCGAAAGGGAGATAGGAATTCACATATTTGTTAACTTTAATACACATATAAAACTATTTCAATTAAAAAATGACTAGATTTATAACACCTACCTTTTGTCTTGCAAAAGGCAAGTCCAATATACATCATGCCTCCTCTGAACTACTTGTATTTCAATTCCGTTTGGGTTATTTTTCTCCATCATATTAGTATTTGTAGTTAGCGTCTAGAAGGTTATGGGTTATTGTCAGGAATTCAGTATTTCAATTGGAAAATTGGAAAGTGAATCCAATGTGTATGCAATTATGTGCTGCACAATATTCTTCCCACTCTCATCCAGAACAATGGCTTGACATTAACTTCGCCCCAAGTAAGACGCAATTAGAGAAGAAGAGTTAGAAATTCTGTGAATACATATCTGGAATGGAAAATGCTCAGGAGTTCACAACCTTGGAGGTGGTAGAGGATTTTCCAAAAGTAAGGGACAGGGTTGATCACCCAACATGATCTTTCATTAAAATTGTGAGCCATCTTGCCACAAAGCCATGAAAAGATAATTTTTGCTTTAGTATAAATTACTCCAAATTCTGAACCTGCTTAGAATGCCTGACCATGTTTTGAACTCACCCATGCCTGGCTCTCTGACCAGATAACAGCCCTCTCTGAAACTTTAATGACACCTCATAAATATTCGCCTTCCCTGGCCAGACAATGACCCTCTCTGAGGCTCTAATGGTCCTCATAATTTCTGATGCTGGGGCCAGAAAAAACAAATGTAAACTACAATTAGTGTGATGCTTGTCAAAGTTCTGTTTTCTGTAACCAACCTTTTGTGTAACTTTCTGGGCTATAAAGCTGGGCTGTAGGAAAGGTGGGGTTGCTGTCTTGTTCCCGCCATTTTGAGAGGGAGAGGCAGCCTGGCTGGTTGAAATATTAAGCTTGCCTTAATTTGATTTTAATTGGAGTCAGTGGTCTTTTCTTGTGTCCTGGACTAACATTTTGGAGTTCCCCAGCAACATGACCCGACCAGATCACAAAGCCAGACTGCTGGAAATTCTGAAGCTGGCCTATCCTCCAGGACTCCAGGCTGGAGAGCCAAGTTCCAAGGCCTTGGAATGAGCCTTCAGTCCGTGGATCACTGCAGTGAACCATCGCACTAAAACTATTATCAAGCACCTGTTGGAGGAGGCCTTCATAGGTAAGAGGCGCCTTTATAACATCTGATATCCGGTTAAGGGAGTACTCTTCTGATGACAGAGAGGTGGCCTGGGAAGGCTCACATATACTCCTGTCCGGGACAGTAATAGGAATCCTTCTTTCCTCTGTTCTTTTCTGTAGGGAATACCTCTGAAAGTGTAGAGAGGTGCCGACTGGCACGCAGGAGCTCCTACCCCGGAGCTTTAGCAAGACGCTGCATTGCTCCTCTTGTTTTCTGTTTATTCGCCGAGTTTCTGTTTTTTTGTGTTTTGTTCTGTGTTCTAAATGTTTTTTATTTGTTTGATTTGTGCGTTTTGTTGTGTGATTTCTGTGGTAAAAACTTAAGGATATTGGACGTGAAAATGGGTAATAAAGCATGTAAGCCTGTCACCCCTTTGGACTGTGTTTTAAAGAAATGTGATGCACTATACCCCCCTTTGTTAAGCAGGATGAGAGAAGCCCCTAGCTGGCTGTGTGGAGCACACCCACTGCAGAGGGCAATGCCTGCTGGAGACCTAATAACTGAGTATCTCCCAGGTTAACAAGTGAAGCTCCTTTAAAACCCCTTGTCCCTCCAGATCAAGAGAGTCACAACTTTGAACAGAGTCCCCTGTTTTTATCCTTTGTTAGCAAAGCAGTAAACCTCCCTTTTACTTTTTCTCAAACCCTGTCCTTATATTAAATTGGTATTAATTGGCTTCAAGGTCCAGAACCGAAATTTAAGTTACGAATTTTGATACCCCCCCGACCCCGGAATTTTTGAGAGCTGACTACTGAAATGTTAGGAGATTCAGCATGCTTGGGGTGGAACCAAACCAGAGGAGCTAATCCTGTAAGTAAAAGACGGGACTGAGGGACTCCCAGCAGCTGCCGAAGTCCTGTTGCTTCAGTAAATTCCCTCCTTCCTTCCCTGCACTGTAAGTATTATGCCACCTCTGTTTTCTTAAAAAAGAGAAAAAGAAAAAGGAGACACTAAATGCAGTAAAGTCACCATGGAGACGTTTGATATTACATTTCAGGTTGCCCCTCTGTGAAAACATCTGATGCCCTTGTGGGGACATCTATCATGCCACTGGTGTAGGAGATTTTTCTCTTATCTGCTGTTTTAAAGGCTTCTGTCCTGTCAGCCATAGTCTGGAGCTCCTTTCTGTCTGTCTTTTGTCTTTGTTTCTGGCCATTTAAGACATGTGCAATAATGTGTTGATATTATAAATTGTTTCTTGGGAATGATCTTAGCTGAATGTGTGTCTAAATGATGATGTTTTATTGTAACAATATGGTATCTGGATGGGTTTTTGTAGCATTGCTCAATCTTGCAGTTAAAAGTCGGGTTTAGGTAATTTTTTAGTTTATGATTTCAGATAATTCATGCCAGAGAACTTAAATACTTAAAATGGAAAACTAAAGAATTCTACTTCCAAGTTGGCAAGTAACTTCCCAATCATTTAGTCTTTTTATTCACCAATTTTTAATTGGGTAGCCTGGGAAAATGTCACAGTGTGTCAGTGCATTAATTTGGACAAGGATAGTAAATCATAGTATGGTATCTGTTGACAAAACAAGATGTTAAGGTATAAAATTTTGAATTGTATCTTAAAATTGTATCATAATTTTCAACATCCTCACCTGAAAATTATGGTTAAAGTGCCTTAGGCCTGAGGTGTCCGCTCAGAATAGCAGTTTTGTCCAGCTCCTTCCAGAACTCAGCCAGGACTTATGTTGAAATGTAAATGAAAGAAGCCTGCAAGCTCAGTAGGAGACTGATCTGATGTCTAAGTGGGAAAAAAAAGGTAAATCGTATGGTATTTACTAATTACTGTCCAGTCATTTTTTCTAGGACTCTCATTTTTTTCCTTAGATTCTGTATTTTTTTTGAGCACATTATTTTGATCCTCGAGAACTAGGTTAATATTTTTCTCATCAGTTCTATCTTTGACCAACAGTGGAGTTCTGAAACATTGCAATGGAGATTTCACCTGTGAAAAGCTACAAGGCCTTACTATTATTATTTGTGCACACTTTTGTTATGTGTTGTATGTCCATATATCCATATGTTCATATATCATATATATGATATACAAATTAACATATATAAGGAGCGATCATTAAAAAAAAGCACTCATAAAAACAAATTTTAAAAAGTGGATTCGAAGATCTTTAATTCACGTGAGTTAAATGGTTCACTTTAAATTTGGATAAACAAATAACAATAAATGTCTTTAAATTTAAGCTTACAAGTTTTTCTAGCTGCTCAAAAATCTAATAAAATATTAATGTCTATAAAATGTCTAATATGCCTTGGTTCTAGGACTTTTCCTTTAACAAAAAAATGGTTTACACTGTTCAATACATTTCTCTAATATTTTGATAAATAAGTGAAGTAAATTTGATATGGGATTACTCATTTATGAGTACTTTTGTTAGATATCTGATTGATTTAGTAAGGTCTGTATAAGTTTGTTCTAAAGTCTGTATAAGATTGTAAAAATCAGTCATGTGATAAAGCGACACAAATTTCTGAAAACAAAAGTTTACCCATAACATTGTGTTTATTTTTATTTTTCTAGAGCAAGCAACCATAAAAATTAATCAACTGATTAAATAAGAACTGTTATTTTAGAGCACTGTACTGGAATTTCTTTAAAAGCTAAATTTGGTTAATGTAACAACATCAATGTCATTGTGATGCTATTAATGTGCTCTTATCTTCCAGGTATACAAGTCTGTAAGGTAGAAACTTTAAAAGAGCATTACATCAAGCTGGTGTTCTGAAGTTGTATGGTAAAAAAAATATATATATTGGGGATTTATTTACTTGTTATCAATAAGATATGTAAAGTTTTATGTTACTTTTTACATTGGGGAAAATTTAAATATATTTTTAAGTTAATGAGCGCCTAATCTATGTAAAGGTTAAAAACTTTCAGCCTTTCTTTAATTCATGTTTTAAATGTGATATCATATGGTGTTAGCTAATGTTCATGTGACCTCAAACAATTTATGTAAACTGTGTAAGATGATATTAAAAAAAAAATCAGCTTTAGAACTAAAAGACTTAAGATTTATATAGAGCCCTGCCTTACCTGAGATAAGGCTCTGTGTCTCATCTTACAACATGTGAGAATAACTACGAAAGCAGTAGGTCAGATGTTATTTAATTTAAAGTTATGTTCAGAAGTTTTTTTTTTTTCTGTCAAGATTACTAGGATCTCAAAAAGGGGATATAATTTATAACTCAGCCAAAAATTCAGGGTAGCTATTACACGAACTAAGTATTTTTACTCTTGTTAATTTTATTTTGTAATTTCCTTATAAGTTAACTAAAGATTCCCTGTTAGTGTTATACAAAAGAGTTGCTTTTGAACACAACATTGGTTAATTTAAGATAATAAGGCATCACCTACAAGACAGAAAAATAAAGATCCCAAATAATAAAAAGATAAATAATTTTAAATTATAGACATTAAAGCACAGTACTCTTAATATAAGGCTGTTAAAATTTATTTGCTGGATGTTTAAGATTAGGATTTAAAATTTAATTTAAATGAAAAGGGACAATAAAACAAATTTTGGCTCTTGCCCTCTGAGTCAGTTTGTATCCAGGGAACAGGAGACTTCTCTAAAGAACTTTGCAACTCTCAGCCACATAAACTCCTGATCAGGAAGATTAATGAGGCCACTGGAGAACAGAAAGCCAATCAGTGCATTTTCTACGAAGAAGAGAGTCATCAGAGAAGGGAGATATTCCTGATGCTTCTGAGAGAAGCCACATGGTCAAGCAAGACCTGGAATCACCTAGCGCAAATGGCACTAGCAGAACTGAGAAGCTGCTCTCAAGTTTCCCCAGAAATGACTCCCATAAAATCTCAGCTGACTGTTAACAATAGATAGAAACAAAAGTCAGTTTTACTGCTTCATCTTAAACTCTTAGCAAAGACAGATAAACCCAAAATACAGCCATTCCTGGGCATTTTAAATAATAATAGTAATGAAAATATTTTCACGTATACACTTTATGGTAGCCTCCCAAAATAAGTAAGACTGGAGGCTACAAAGAAGGATTCTCAGAGAGGAATGCCTGATGAGAATAAAAAGAGACTATCAAGAGGAGCTACCAGAGGCAGAAGTTTTTTGTTTAAGGCCTACAGATATTCCTAACCTACACAGGTAGGCTTGGTGTTTGCTAGTATGATTATCCAGCCCTGACTAACAGAATTAAAGGTTTCTCTATTTCACACAGAGGTCATACTAGTAAAAGGAATTTGCAAGATCAGATGACATTAAATTATTAAACTGTATCTTATGGGGTGGGACAACTGTGACACTAAAAGTTAAATATTAAGTTGAAAGTCCTGATAACTGGGGATATTGAAGACAGATGAGGGTACATCTATACAGTGACTTGTTTCAGCTGCTGCAACATTTATTCAGTACTCATGGTTTTTGTTTCTCTCATAGAAGAACCCATCCCCAGATGACTTTACAAACTGTTTTACCACAACCAGACTTCAAACCGAACTGACTTCTAAAAGGCAACTCATGTCCCTCATGCTGTGCCCCCTCATGTCACCCTCTCTCAGCTCAGAAGAAGCCAAAATGAGTGACGCCACTCTTCTTACAACAATGGAGCCAAAAATAAATAGACTTTCATTTTAAGTAATTAATTAAGTCAGGTAAAATCAGGGAGACTGGTTTTGTGTGAGTTCAAAAAATATGGAGACTGTTACGTGAGGTATTAAAATTCCCTCAGTGCTCTTCCCCTACCCTATCAAAGATTTGAAAGGGACACATTAGAAAAGGGGGGAATGATAGACCCAACCTGATCTTTTATTAAAATTGGGATCCATCTTGCCACAAAGCCATGAAAAGGAAATTTTGGCTTAACTATAAATTACACCAAATTCTGAACCTGCTTGCAATGCCTGCCCGTGGCCTTGAACTTACCCATGCCTGGCTATTTGACCAGGAACAGCCCTCTATGAAACTTTATTGACACCTCATAAATACTGGCCTTCCCTGGCCAGACAATGACCCTCCCTGAGGCTCTAATGGTCTTCATAAATTCTGATGTTGGGGCCAGCAAATATATATATATATATATATATATATATATATATATATATATATATATATATATATATATATATAAACTACGATTAGTTTGATGCTTGTCAGAGTTCTGATATTTTAACCCCCCTGTAGTGTAAAATTCTGGGTTATAAACCTGGGCTGTAGGAAATTTGGGTGGCTGTCTTGTTCCCACTGTTTTGGGAGGGAGAGGCCACCTGGGCAGGGGAAAATATAAGCTTGCTTTAACTTGATTTTAATTGGAGTCAGTGGTCTTTTCTTGCATCCTGGTCTACTAGGTAAATGCTATCAAACATGGAGCTCTGCCAGCCTGAAGACTTCCTTAGAAACTGCCTCTGACGATGGGCACTTGACATATATGTTGTTGTCAGGAGCTTTAGCTTTCTTTCTAATGAGACCATCAAAGCTGGATCTGCATCTATGTGACCTGGAGGACATGGTTTCTTGTTTTTCAAAGGACATGAGGCAGCAGTGCTGAATTCACTCTTTGTAGGTAAACTGTCGCCACTGAAGGCTAAGTGACTCCCCGTGTGGACTGTGAAACAATTTGGTCATCCTCCACTTTTCGTGGTGTTTCTTGCTGCTGCACTGGGACTTTGTTATTTGCTTCACAAAATACAAGGAATTCAGCTGGGACACAGTGCTGGAGGGAGTTCTTTCACATGAGATGGGTCAGGGTCTGCAGGAGAATGCATCAACCAGGCTTCTATCCCACATAGCTTGTCCCCTTGACCATTGCACCTGATTCTGAACATTGTCCTGAAAAATCTCCATATAACAAGATGCCTTATATGGAGAGTTATCAGACATATAAGTGATTCCTGGCTGCACAATGTCAGCCACAAGCCATTTGGAAGTCAATGGCAGATACACATGGCCCGACCACAGATGTTTTATCACACACCTGCACACCACAGCTCTGGGCCCACTACTCAGCAGGCTCCAACATACTGGTATCTCTGTTCTACATCATTTTCATGAAACCTAGTCAATCAAGGCACTGTCTGGTACACACTTCATCAGCAAGAGGACATTGAAAGGTTCTCCAGTGCCACCTGGTCATGAAAATTTCAAAAATTTCATGGTATTTATCTAGCCATTTTTCAAGGATGAAGTTGGAGAAATTGTGGGTTTCAATTCATTCAGGAACCATTAATGTTTGAGGAAGCACATTTCAAGGAAACTCTGGAGAATTCTCAGAGGCAAGGCTTCCCAAAGAGTGGCCAAAAAGACACATGAAGCCAGGCCCATTGAGGTCTACAATGTGAGGCCCATGTGTGTTTTGACTGTCAACCATGGCTGCCAAGTCTTTCAGTATAAAATAATGTGATGCCCTGGCAGAGATTGAAAATGCTCTGTGGAAAGCCACCCTGGGCATTGATCTCAGTTTCCAAAGGCAACTCTCATGCGTGGTCTCCTAAAATCCCAACACAATTCATGGCAATACTTCTCTGAGGTCAGTTCCTGAACTCAATCTGTAAGGGGAATCACACCAGAGTTCAAGCCCAGGTGGACCTAGGCATCTCTTCCAACCACCAAACAAATGACCACAATTAAAACCAAAACACTCCCAAATGGCCCTCATCTTCTTCCACATAGACACTCTTCATAACCTCTGGCTGGAGGTTTCCATGAGGGGCACAGCCCAAGACAGTTTTCCAAATGAACTCCCTTGCCCCTCATTTGCCTAAAGTCAGGGTGGACTGGACTCCCTTCCTGTGAACCAATAGTGATCAAATAGTCCTGCTCTTAATACTGCTCTGCTTCTCTAATTTGAGGCCTATTGACTGTCTGGTATATATTCTTTATGTGAATTGGTGTCATGAGGAAACACAAGCCCTTATGTGCTAGCCTCTGTAGGGCTTTGAAGAACTGATTTGACACAAAGGATCCCTATTCTCACGTGATGGAGGTCAGGAAGCTTACAGAGGAAGGCGAGAGACTTCATCCACAATGACTGCTCTTTTGGCCATTTTCGTTTTGCATGCACACTTGGAAACTTTCTTTAGATCCATCAGGTGCTGAGAATCTAAGCCACTGCGTCACACAGGGCAAAGAGGCTGATTCAGCCACATCTCTTTCCAAAGCAATTAAGCAAAGAGCCACAGGTGATGCCCATTCATTTCCATTTGAAAACTCTTTTTTTCTGGCTTCACAAAGGGGTTTCCTGAGGCAAAGATCTTCCTGACATTTAGGAAAACAGAACAATAGGTAAGCAAAAGGCCCAGTGCAGTGTTTTTCCACTGAGACTTTAATGGTCACACTGATATGTGAGTTTTCTGAGATGCTTCTATTCTCTTCAGCTATCCAGTACATGGCCATGTCACAGAGCTTGGAGGTGGTACATATCTTGGAAACCAAACCATGAGGCTATTCTGGAGAGTGGCCAGTATTCAGGAAGAAAACAAGAACTTAGGAAGATAGTAGGTGTTGCCCATCCATAAGGCAAGCCTCTCTCCATTCTTAAATTGTGCAGTATGAATGTTGGGAAGCTTTCTACTAGACAGGACACAACCATTGATGCATTCGCTTTTCAAATGTCTACAACCACAGATACAGTGGAATGCACAGACATAGAAACACTCGCGTTGTCAAACGACTTTCTAGAAACATTCCAGTCCAAACAAACAAACAGTCTTTCCTACCTATTCTCAGAAAAGAGACAAAACCACAAACTCACACCAACACCCACAACGGCACCTCCTTCCCCCAAGTATGTTGGTGAATATCTTGAGTGTCCTCTGACTGGTGGTCCATACTATGTTCCCCCAAAATGGCCTGTTCTGTCTCAGATCATCGCCAACTCTGTGAAGTTGTCAGGAGCCATGGTTGAGCCACTACCTGCTTTCTCAGAAAAGGCTCCTCTTCAGAGGTCTCCTGGCATTTGGCCATTATCACTTCAGTAGGTACCAACAAAGACTGACTCTGTCCTTGGTAAATCCAAACAATTGAGACCACTGGGACTGGGACTGGGACTTACTCTGGGTGCCTGGCTTCCTGGATCCCAAGTTCAGAGTGTTCCATCACCAAGGAAGTGTGTACTGATATTTGCTTCTAAGGGTCCCAGGAGATGGAGACTGCCCCTACTTTCTGTGACAGTTTCACAAGTTAGAATGGTATATCAACAATAGGCACCCGGGAACAGCTCTTCTCACAGGCCTGGTTTGGTCCATCTTCTCTATATTAAGAAGAGAAAGGCTGATTCAGATACATCTCTTCATCCTGACCCGGTTGTTTAACATTGAAAATGACTTTTGCTCTCTCAGGTCCTTCATAGCTGCCTTCTTCTCCATGTATCATTTCTGCATGGACCTTTGAGATTCTCATCAGGTGGAAGATACCCTACAATCCAGTATTGGAAGACCAACTCTCTCCCTGATCTTCTGTAAAGTTAGATTGAGGGAACAGTGTATGGTTAGGGTTAACAACATGTTCGATTGGGTTAGGAATAATTCTGCAGGATGAATAATGGTTATGGGAACATGTGATATTTACAAAATATACAGTTGAAATATAGGTATGAAAACAGAAATCTAGGTAAGATTTGATGCCCAGAAGGGCATTGGGCCCTTGAATGGGATACTTAGCTTTGAATTAATTTCTGCACAGATGTCTCAGATAAATCAATATACAATGGTATAGGATATTGTACCTTGGATGATTGAATGTCGAAGAAACATGCAGTCAAAAAGGGATAGTCGGTAGGATTAGAAAGATAGACGGTAGTTTTAGAAAGATGAGTGAGTATAGGATTTGGACAAAATGGTCTTTAGCAATAGGGTTTCATGTAGAGAGTGAATGTAAATGTCAGCACATGTTAAGAGGCAGTCACAATGATGAACTGGGGAAAATATATATCAATAGAGACATTAGGAAATCAGGCAAAGTATAAGGTGAGTAATAGGATTAGACATTTTCAACAGGTTTGAGGTTGAATATATAATCTTAGGAAGAAACAAATATGTAGTCACCAATAGGATCCACATTTGAGAGCAATAGGCAAACTGGACATGGATGATTTTAGTAATCCATGTTCAATTTCCATTTAGGCTTTAGTACAATCATAAGTGTGACATTTGCTTTTTGTTTCCAGAATATTACTGTGATAAAATGTATATGTAGATCAGGTGACATGAGTATTTCTTTCACCATTTCTAGGAACAGTATTTTGAAGACGTGTAAATTAGTATTTTGAATACAAATAGGTGTACACTGTGTCTATGAATATAGAAATAATGCATGAATAGACCATACTGTGAATAAATAATATAACTGGTTCTAACTTAAATAATGGTTCAAATTGATATCTGAAAATATACAGGAAACCTTATATTGATATATATCCATTCATTCAAACCAGTTATACATCTAATGGTAATATTAGGGTTATGGTTTATCATGAAGAATGTGTGAGTTTTGCTTCAAAAGTAATTGTGGAAATCGAAAATAATGTGTTTGGAAAGAAGTCTCATGAAAAGACCAGTCATGTAACCTGGAGGAATACATGTGTTCTGAAGCAGGAAGTGATTGAAAGTGAAACAAAAGCCTTTAAATTTGTGAACTTGTGGATGAAATATATATCTTATGATGTGCATAAACTGAGGAAATAGTAATGTACAAGTGTTGAAAAAAAATGAACGTCAAAATACACATCATGTCCTATAGAAATCTACTTGCATTTATATTAACCTGGGTCAATTAGTGTAAAAATATTAGGATATGTATGCACAATTCACTTAACTTAGTTTTCAGTACTAGGAAACAAATACGTATTTCAGGAGGATGAATATGTCTTAGAATAATCTTATGAAAAGTTGATTATAAATACGCACTTAAATATTAATGAATTTAGGGAGTACATAATAAGATACATTTATTTCATATTTTGAAAACTCTGGAGAGTATATATATATATATATATATATATATATATATATATATATATTAAAATACACACACAGAAATTAAAAAGTATTAATATACAAGCCAAATGAAATTCACCATGAAATATATATCATCCACAGATCTAAAAATATTCATTTTACTGAACATGAATTTATGTATAATCTTGTTCAGCTAGGATACTCACTCATAGGTTGAATTTTCAGTTTCAACAGTGTTTAACAGGAGTGATCTCTTCTCACAGTTTGTATCTGCCAAGTGAGCCACCTCACAAGAATGTACGTGTGGTACCAGGTAGGATTCTATATGTGCATATAAAAATATATGTGCTGAATAGGCTTCAGAGAAATGGAGACATGAATTCACATATTTGTTAACTTTAAAAACACATGGAGAAGTGTTTCAACAAAAAAATGACTAGATTTAAAACTCCTACCATATATAATGCAAAAGGAACGTCCAAATGTTAACCTTGCATCCTCTGAACTACTTGTATTTCAATTTGGTTTGGTCTATTTTTATCCATCATAATAGGATTTGTAGTCAGAATCTAGTAGGGAGTGGGTTACTATGAGGGATTCAGTATTTTGAATGAATAATTGGAAAATGAATCCAATGTGTATGCAAATATGTGCTACAAAAAATCTTCCCACTCTCATCCAGAACAATGCCTTGACATTACCTTAGCCCCAAGTAAGATACAATTAGAGGAGAAGAGTTAGAAAATCTAGGAATACATATCTGGAATGGAAAATGCTCTGGAGTTCACAACACTGGAGGTGGTAGAGGAGTTTCCCAAAGTAATGGAGACTGTAAAAACTCCACAAACATGGAAGTGTGCAGGCCTCAAGACATCTGGGAAACTGTCTTTGAGGTTGTACACTTGAAATATATGTTGTTTTCAGGAGCTTTAGCTTCCTTTGTAGTGAGACCATCAAAGCTGTGTATGCATCTGTTACATGGAGGACATTGTTTCTTATTTTCCAATGAACATGAGGTAGCAGTGCTGAATTCTCTCTTTGTGGGTTTACTGTGGCCACTGGGGTCTAAGAATCTTTCCGTGTAGACTGTGAAGCCATTTGGTCATTCTCCAATTTTGTTGTGTTTCTTGTTGCTGCACTGGGAGTTTGGTATTTGCTTCACAAAATACAAGGAGTTCCACTGGGACACAGTGCTGGAGGGAGTTCTGTCACGTGTGGTGTGTAAGGGTCTGCAGGAGAATGCACCAACCAGGCTTCTACGCCACATTGCTTGCCCCCTTGACCGTAGCAACTTGATTCTGAACATTGCCCTGAAAACTCTCCATCTAACAAGATGGCTTAATATACAAAGGTATGCTGGCTGCACCATGTCAGTCACAAGCATTTGGAAGCCAAAGTAATATCCACATGACCCCACCACAGATGTTTTATCACACAACTGCACACCACAGCTCTGGGCCCACTACTCAGCAGGCTCCACCATACTGGCAGCTCTGTTCTACACCATTTTCATGAAACCCAGTCAAGGAAGGCACTGTCTGGTACACTCTTGATCAGCAACAGGACATCCAAAGGTTCTCCAGTGCCACCTGGTCGTGGAAATTTCAAAAATTTCATGGTATTTATCTAGACATTTTTCAAGGATGAAGTTGGAGAAACTGTGGGTTTCAATTCATTCAGGAACCATTAAATTTTTAGGAAGCACATTTCAAGGAAAACTCTGGAGAATTTTCAGAGGCAAGTCTTCCCAAAGAGTGGCCAAAAGGCCACATGAAGCCAGGCCCATTGAGGTCTACAATGTGAGGTCCATGTGTGTTTTGACTGTCAACAATGGCTGCCAAGTCTTTCAGAATAAAATCATGTGATGTCCTGGCTGAGATTGACAGTTCTTGGTGAATAGCCACCCCAGGCTTAGATCTCAGTTTCCAATGGCGACTCTCATGCATGGCCGCCTAAAATCCCAACACAATTAATGGCAATACTTCTCTGAGGTCAGTTCCAGAACTCAGTCTTTAAGGGGAATCGCACCAGAATTCCAGCCCAGGTGGACCCAGGATTCTCTTCTAACCACCAACAATTGACCACAATTAAAACCAAAAAACTCCCACATGGCCCTCATCTTCTTCAACATAGACACTCTGAATAACCTCTAGCTAGAGGTTTCCATGATGGGCGCAGCCCAAGACAGTGTCCAAAATAAGCTCCCTTGCCCCTCATTTTCCTAAAGTCAGAGTGGACTAGACACCATTCCTGTGAACCAAGAGTGATCAAATAGCCCTTCTTTAATACTGCTCTGCTTCTCCAGTTTGAGGCCAACTGACTGGTATAGATTCTTTATGTGAATTGGTGTCCTGAGAAAACCCAAGCACCTATTGGCTAGCCTCTGCAGAGCTTTGAAGAACTGGTTTGACCCAACAGATCCCTATTCTCACTTGATGGAGGTCAGGAAGCTTACAGAGGAAGGCGAGAGACTTCATCCACAATGACTGCTCTTTTGGCCATTTTGGTTTTGGATGCACACTTGGAAACTTTCTTTAGATCCATCAGGTGCTGAGAATCTAAGCCACTGCCTCACAGAGGGCAAAGAGGCTGATTCAGCCACATCCATTCCAAAGCAATTAAGCAAAGAGCCACAGGTGACGCCCATCCTTTTCCATTTGAAAACTGATTTATTCAGGTCTCACACAGGGGTGGCCTGAGGCAAACACGTTCCTGACATTCAGGACAACAGAACAATAGGTAAGCAAAAGTCCAAAGTAGTATTTCTCCACTGAGACTTTACTGGTCGCACTGATATCTGAGTTTTCTGAGATGCTCTCATTCCCTTCAGCTATCCAGTACATGATCATGTCACAGAGCTTGGAGGTGGTACATATCTTGGAAATAATACCATGAGGCTATTCTGGAGAGTGGCCAGTATTCAGGAAGAAAAGAGGCACTTAAGAAGATAATAGGTGTTGCCCATCCATAAGGCAAGCAGCTCTTTATTCTTTAATTTGGCAAGATGAATGCTGGGAAGCTTTCTACTAGACAGGACACAACCATTGATGAATTCTCTTTTCAAATGTCTACAAAAACGGATTCAGTGGGATACACAGACATAGAAACACTCGCGTTGTCAAACGACTTTCTAGAAACATTCCAGTCTAAACAAACAAACCGCCTTTCCTACCTATTCTCAGAACATGAGACAAAACCACAAACTCACACAGACACCCACAACGGAATCTCCTTCCCCCAAGTATGTCTGTGAGTATCCTGAGTGTCCTCTGACTGGTGGGCCATACTATGTTCCACCAAAATGGCCTGTCCTATCTCAGACCTGGACTTCTTTGCCAACTCTGTGAAGTTGTCAGGAGCCATGGTTGAGCCACTACCTGCTTTCTCAGAAAAGGCCCCTCTTCAGAGCTCTCCTGGCATTTCGCCATTCTCACTTCAGTAGGTACTAAGAAAGACTGACTCTGTCCTTGGTAAATCCAAACAAATGAGACCACTGGGACTGGGACTGGGACTGGCTCTGGGTTCCTGGCTTCCTGGATCCCGAGTTCAGAGAGTTCCATCACCAAGGAAGTGTGATAGGTCACTTCCTTCACGAACTGAATGAGGTCACTGGGTTGGCAACCACTTTTTCCTAACAGTTGCTTCCAAGGGTCCCATGAGATGGAGGCTGCCCATACTTCCTGTGACACTTTCACAAGATAGAATGGTATATCAACCATAGGCACCCGGGAACAGCTCCCCACACAGGCCTGGTTTGGTCGATTTAATCTACATTAAGAAGAGAGAGGCTTTCAGACACATCCCTTCATTTTGACCAGGTTGTTTTACATGGAAGTTGACTTTTGCTCTCTCAGGTCTTTCATAGGTGTCTACATCTTCTTCAGGGATCATTTCTGCACGGAACTTTGAGGTTCTCAGCAGGAGGAAGATGCCCTACATTCCTGTATTGTAAGACCAACAATATCCTTGTTCTTTTGTTAAGTTATATTGAGGAAATATTGCATGGTTAAGGGTAATAACAGGTTCGATTTGGTTTAGGAATCATTCTGCAGGATGAATTATGGTATTGGGAACCTGCGATATTTACAAGAATATACTGGTGAAATATAAGTATGAAAACAGAAATCTAGGTAATATTTGAAGTCCAGAAGGGCATTGGGTGGCCTGAACACCCTTCCTTTGAATCAGGAGTGATCAAATAGCCCTGCCGCTAATACTGCACTGCTTCTCCAATTTGAGGCTTACTGACTGTCAGGTATAGATTCTTTATGTGATTTGGAGACATGAGAAAACCCAAGCACCTATTGTCTCATGCCACAGCAAATGGTTTATTGGGGGTCCAGCATGCTGGGGCTCAAAGCTCACTTCAGACGAGGAAAGAACAAAGAGCCCCGAGAACAACTTGAGAAGAGATTATATACAATCTTTAGATAGTGCAGGGACTTTATATACATCATAGCCTCCTTTAGCAAATATCATATACTGTGGGAAAATCAAATAACAACTCTAAAACATGATTAGCACATTCATTGGCGGGAACAGTTCGGGCAGGGGGTGATTGGTCAGCCCTGAGAAGGGGTATACATTTAAAATGATTGGTTGAAGCCCTGAGATGTATACGTGCTGAGATGCACGGTTTCTGGGAAGGGGTTGTTAAGTAACTAGGTGGTCAGGAAAGATTTCAACACATCTAATGGGCAGTTCTGGGAATTCTCTTCAGTGACACAGGAATTTCAGGTTCTGAGCACAGCTTGTAAACTTTACAAAACCTGTTTCTTTACGTTTCAATTTTAATTTCTTTAATTCTTTCATTTCTCCTTTTTCTGCCTACTTTTAATTTTAAAAGTAATGAATCATAATTTTTGTGGGGTCTCACATTCTATTTCTGCCAGTGAAGTGTATTTCTGTCTGATTACCATGAGTTTTACCTGCCCAATCTGAGCCTGGAGAAAGGAAACTATGAGGTTAAGCAAACAAGGTCCCACAGTTATCAACACCATAAGCATGATCACGGGTCCAGCTAAGGCTGATAGGAGTGTAGTTAACCAGGGGGACAAGGTAAACCATGACTCAAACCACACTTGTTGAATCTCCCTTTCTCTCTGGTGCTCTTCAAGGCATTTTCTCAATTTACTCATGGATTATTTTACAACTCCAGTATGGTCAGCATAAAAACAGCATTTTTCTCTCAGTACAGCACAGAGGCCCCCCTCCCTTATTAAATGGAGGTCTAATCCTCACCTGTTCAGTAAAACAACTTTAGAGAGAGAGGTTAAGGATTCCTGCAAAACTGTGATGGAGGTCTCTAATGTCTTCAAGTCTTGATTTATTGCTGTTTCTAATCAGGCCATTTGTTGTGACCCATGGATCATATCAGCTGTTCCTGTACCCACTCCTGCAGCAGCTCCTAGCCCCAATAGGATGGCTAGAGTAAGGGACACTGGCTCCTGGCAAAATCGGGTTGTTTGTCCACCTAGTAGACCTTCAAAGGATTCTGGATCATGATAGAGCACCCTGGGGGGTATCTGCACCATTACACAATAATGTACAGAGCTGTCAAATACCTGGGCTGAAATGCAAGGAGTTCTGACTGTGTGGAGTTCAGTACCATAAAGGTTCCTTTAATTAGTTCCCAGGGGGAGGAGTCAGCTGTACTCTGGACTGGGGAAGTAGGCAAAGACGGAAACTGCGAAGTATGAGATGGTAGAGGGGTTTTGGTAGATCTAGGCATGGGAGGTTTAGGAGGCTTAATTCCTGACTTGAGGGGATTGGGCCCTATTGCTGTGGGATTTTCTTCCTTTTTAAGCCGGATGGTGAACCAGAGACCAAAGTCATAACCAGGGCCATTAATATAGAATCGCATTCCCCAAGTATTTCCCATAGGCCATGTTGTTCTGAGGTAGCCCCTTCCTTTGGAAGTGAAAGTTATATTGAGGGGGTAACATAGACTATTTTTTCCACAGCAAGTTTTTGACACCACTTGGATAGCGGCACATTTATTGGGATCAATCCAGATGTCATTTCATCCTACCGAATCATACTGTCTGGGGAGTTTGGGTGTCACAATGTAGCTCCCGTGTG
Organism: Callospermophilus lateralis; assembly: GCF_048772815.1. Classification (NCBI taxonomy): domain Eukaryota; kingdom Metazoa; phylum Chordata; class Mammalia; order Rodentia; family Sciuridae; genus Callospermophilus; species Callospermophilus lateralis. Next base: position 493,106 of record NW_027516898.1, read on the forward strand.
TTCACAACCCCAAGATCTACAATAAAAGTCACTGGGTCCTCCACAGGTTTGGGCCTGTTTGCGACTTCAGAAATCAGCTGGGCACACTTAATAAACAAGACTGGCTAGTTTACACCTGAGCTGGGGAGATGACATCAATAATTCATGGGGTAAGTTGGTCTATGTTGCCCTGGTTTGGGCTTTAGTGGGATCTGTGTGGGGTCCACTATGTCAGGGAGATCCCAGTCAGAGAGGCCTATGGCAAGCTGACAAATGTCCGGGTGGAGAGATGGCCACCAAGTCCATTAGGGGACTGTATGTGAAATAGACCACACTACTTGCCCAGTAGGATTTATAACTTGCCATTGTTGCTGAACAGGATGATGGGGATTAGGACTGCTGGTGGTCAGGGGAAGAATCCATAGCCCTACCCACACCACAGACATGCAACTTGAGAGGGTTACCAGTCTGTTCCAGTTTCCAGCCAGAGTATGGACAGGGCACAGGATTTAGATGGGAGGTATGGATCCAGGAAGTGATCCCATCCACTTTCACCACTGTAGGTGTTATAAGCAGCACCTGGTATGGTCCTTTCCAGCAGGGTTCCAGGGATGACACCCGATACTGTCTCATGTAGACGAAGTCTCCCACTTGATATCGATGTGGAGTTCCCTCGTCTCCAGGATGATAAGCAGTGGCCAACTGTTTCCACAGGTATCGCTGGGTGCTGGGTTTGTTTAAGGGCTTTAAGTCTGTCTAGCAAGGGGGTGTGAAAGGAATCATTAATCTCAGAGTTGGGGTTAGGTCCCTTAATGGAGGAGGGGCACCGTAGAGAATTTCATAAGGGGTGAGGTTACACAAAGGGGCGGAGGGGTATTTCTTGCGCGAAAAAGTACATGAGGTAGGAGCATAGTCCAATTTTTTATGCCGGTCTCCAAGATTAATTTCGTTAAGTCTCTTTGATGGTTCTATTCATCGTTTCTACCTGTCCTGAGCTCTGGGGTCTATAAGCACAATATAACTTCCAATTAATCCCCAGGGTCCTGGAAAATCCCTGACTTACCTGGGCCACGGATGCCGGTCCGTTATCAGACCCTATTACCTTAGGCAGGCCGAACCTTGGAAAACTGTCTTCTAGGATCTTTTTGACCACCATCTGAGCTGTTTCTTTCTTCATGGGGAAGGCTTCGAAACATCCTGAAAAAGTATCTACAAAGACTAGGAGATATTTAAGTCCATACCTTGCTGGCTTAATTTCAGAAAAGTCCACTTCCCAGAATTGTCCTGGTGTGGTTCCTCGTATGCGCTTCCCTGCAGGAATCTTGGATGGGAAAGTAATAACTAATTGGAAGACTTGAAAAGCTCTAGTCACCTGCTCAGCTATTTTTTTCCTCTTTGAGTCAGTCAATAATAAGTCCTTTCTTCGGTCCTTTAAGAGTGCCTATAACTTCTTTCAGCCTAAGTGGTTGAGCTGGTGTACGTCTTTGACATAAAGGTGGGCTTTTTGAAATTGTAAACTTGGCTCTGTAGGGTCCCAGATTTCTGTATCTGTCTCCTCAGATGATAAGTTGCCTGAATGTTCCGGGGCGGCCAAGTCTCCTGATTTTTGTTCCCCCCGGTGTGGAAAAAGTTAACAGAGTCACTCCGTTTAGGGCTGCCAATTAAGCTTCCTCATCTGCCCTTCTGTTTCCAACTGCCACAGGGTTGTTTCTCTTCTGGTGCCCGGGACAGTCCACTATAGCTAGTTCCTTATGGCCCTGCACTGCTGAGCCAAGGTGGAGGATCTCATCTTTATTTTTTTATTTTTTTCCCGGCAGAGGTTAATAGCCCGCATTGTTGGTAAATAGTCCCGAGCATATGAACAGTGGCAAATGCATAGTGGCTATCAGTTTATATGGTGGCCCTTTTCCCTGTTGCTAGTTCCAATGCTTTCATAAGGGCAACCAGTTCTGCTTTTTGGACTGATGTCCCTTCTGGGAGACCAGAGTATCAGATTAAATCAGTTTTGCTAACTGCTGCTGCTCCAGCCCGCCGCTTACCATCTTGGAGGAAGCTGCTGCCATCCGTAAACCATACGACTTCAGGGTGAGGCAGTGGCTGATCCTTCAAGTCTTGTTGTATACTGGTTTCCTTGCCAGTATGTGTTGACACTCATGAGTGACGGGTCCTGATGATTCTTCTGGCAGCAGTGTAGGTGGGTTGAGTGGAGCAGGGGGTCCCAGCGTTATTCTGTCTTTGTCAAGCAAGAGGCTCTGGTAGTGGTTTATTCTGGAGTTTGATTGCCACCTCTCTGGAGGCTAACAGATGATGCTCTCCAGGGCATGGGGGGCTATAATGGTTAGCTTCTGTCCCAACGTTAATTAATGAGCATCTTTTATTAGAAGGGCTGCTGCTGCTATAGCACTTAAGCAATGGGGCCACCCGCTAGCCAATGGGTCCAGTTTTTTGGATAAATACGCTACTGGCTTTTTCCAAGGTCCCAAAGACTGAGTGAGCACTCCCCGTGCTATTCCTTTCTTTTCCTCGATATAGAGAGTGAAGGGTTTTCTACATCTGGGAGTGCTAAGGCCGGAGCAGATAGCAGCACCTTTTTTTGACATTATCAAAAGCTTGTTGGTGCTCAGGGGTCCATTGGAAGTTGGCATCCCCCTTTATCAGCGGGTATAAAGGTGCAGCCAGAGATGCGAACCCAGGAATCCATAACCTGCAAAAGCTGGCAGTCCCAAGAAACTCTCTGAGTTTTCTCTTATTAGATGGGGGCAGTATCTGCAAAACGGTTTTTTTTCTGGGCTCAGGGAGCCATCGTTTGCAACCCCTGAGAGAATAACCCAGGAAGATTACTTCTTGCTGACAAGTTTGGGCCTTTTGGCAGAAGCCATATATCCAAGCCGAACAAGCTCGAATAATAGTGCTTGGGTCCCAGACTCATAGGTCTCCTTGGTGTTGGCTGCCAGTAGAAGATCATCCACTATTGGAGTAGGGTGACTTCGGGGTGTGCAGTTTTGAAGTCATTGATGTCTCTGTGGAGGGCTTCATCAAAGAGAATGGGGGATTTTTTGAACCCCTGTGGGAGTCTAGTCCAGGTTAGTTGGCCAGATGTTCCAGGTTCTGGGTCTATCCACTCTAAAGCTAACAGCAACTGACAGTCCTTATGTAGAGGCGAGCAGAAGTAAGCATCTTTTAAGTCCAGCACAGTGTACCATTTCTGCTCCGGATTCAGAGTGCTAAGCAAATTATATGGATTGGGTACTGTGGGGTGAATGTCCTGCACTCTGTTGTTTATCTCTCTTAGGTCTTGAACAGGACGGTAGTCCCCAGTTACTGGCTTTTTTACTGGTACCGGGGGGTGTTCCAGGCTGATTGACAGGGCCTTAGGACCCCAAGACCCAGGTATTTATGAATATGGGGCCTTATCCCATCCTTAGCTTCTTTGCTTAGAGGATATTGTTTAACACTAATTGGAGACGCAGAGGCTTTTAATTCTACTACTATTGGAGGTTGTTGATGGCTAGACCTAACCCAGCAGTTTCTGCCCAGGCATTAGGATAATCTTTTATCCATTTCTGGGGTAGTTTGCCTGTTTGATCAGTGCTAGGGGGCGCGAAGAGTTGATGTTCATCTTCTACAGACATAGTCAAAGATGTTACTATGGGAGTTAATACTGCAGGCTTTAGAACCCCCACTTGGGGACCATTAGGGTTAAAGGTTATTCTAGTCCAGAGTTTGGTAAGCATATTCCTGCCCATCAATGGGGCCGGGCATTCTGGGATTACTAGGAAAGAGTGGTGGACTTTTTCTTTTCCGAGGTCCATATTCATCTTAGTTGTCCAAGCCTGATATCTACTGCCATTAGCCCCTTGAACTAGGGACGATTTAATTGATAGGGGGGCCAGTGAAGTCTTAAGGGCTGAGTATACTGCTCCTGTAATCACTTCAAAGTTCACTGTGTTCCCCTCAACTTCAAATGTTACTCTGAGCTGGGGGAGGGGATCTGAGCCCCGAATTTCCTAGTCCTCTTCTAGAGTCAGCACGGCGGGCTGGCGTGGCTGCTTCTTTTGGGGGCACTCTTTGGCCCAGTGTTCTTTTTTATTACAGTGGGCACATTGATTTGAGGCCCACGGCAGCCTTTGGCGTGGGCCCAGGTATGCCTTTATGTATCCCTGCTTTTTAACTTCTGGCCTATTTGCTGCTGTGACCAGAACCTTAGGCAATGCTTTACTCTGCCATTTGCTTCTTTCCTCCTTCTTTTGTTCCCTTTCCTTCTCTCTCCTCTATTCCCTTTCCTCCTCAGTTTCTCTCTTATAATATACTTTCTCAGCTTCTCTGACTAAATCTCTTAAGGTCATATCTTATAATCCATCTAGACGTTGTAACTTTCTCTTAATATCTAGGGCAGTCTGCTCGATAAAGGCCATTGCAACAGATGGCTTTTGGTCTTCTGCCTGAGGATCAAAAGGAATATATTTCCTATACGCTTCCATAATTCTCTCCAGAACTTGGTTTTACTGTAGAAATATTAGGATTTGTGTGCACCATTCACTGAAGTTAGTCTTCAGTACTAGGAAACAAATCTGTATTTAAGGTGGATGAATATTTCTGAGAATAATCTTGTGAAAATTTGATCATAAATCCACATACATAAATATGAATGATTTTAAGGAGTGTATAATAAGATTCATATATTTCATATTTTGAAAAGTTTGGAGAGTATATATATATATATATATATATATATATATATATATATATATATAATATATACACACACACACACACACACACACACACACACACACACACAGAGACAGACATTTAAACTAGCAATATATTTGCCAATTGAAATTCATCATGAAATATGTAACATCCACAGGTGCAAAAATATTGATTTCACTGAAAATGGATCTATATATAATGTTGTTCTAATAACAAGCTCACCTATAGGTTGAATTCTCAATTCCAACAGTGTTTAAGAGGAGTGATCTCTTCTCATAACTTGTATATGCCTAGTCAGCAACCTCACAAAAATGTACGTTTGATAACAGGTAGGATTCTATATGTGCATATAAAAATACATGTGCTGAATAGTCTACAGAGAAAGGAGACACCAATTTGTTGAGAGCCACAGCTTAAGGGGCCCCATCAAACTTCCAGTTACCAGCAACATTCCCCTGCGAGATGATTATTGGCTCACAGCGGCCCCAGCAACATCTAGCTGATTGGCTCCTCTGTGGTGATGCACAATGGAGATGCTCATTGAGCTTTTTCCCCGCTCTTTCCGATTGCCAGCTGATGATTGGCTCACAGCAGCCCCAGCAACATCAAGCTGATTGGCTCCTCTGCGATGATGCACATTGGGCAGTTTCCCTGCCCTTTCAGACCACAGAGCTGCTCATTGTGGGACTTTTTTGGCTCCACCAACCTGACCCAGCCATATGGCCTCAAGAGCAGGAGGATTGTGGGAGGTGGAGAGGCTTGTGGGTGTGACAGAAACTTTGCAAGAAAGCCAGTGGTGGCAGTTGGGCTCTGAGGGTTTTTCCTAAGGAGCTGTTTTGCTTGGCGTGTGTGGTTCTAAAAATAAACTTTGTTTCTTTTGAAAAGTCGCTCTTGAATCGTGCCCATCCAGACTGCAGCATTTGGTGGCTCGCACAGGGAGCCACTGAGGGTAAGTGATAAGGTAAACTGCTAGCCCCTGAGGGAAGGGCGAGAGGATCGGTAGCCATTTTAAGATTCCTCTTTTGTTTTGCTTCACTTTTGTTGCCTGTCCATGGAGATGAGTGAGATGGATGAAAAACCGCTCACATCTGACAAAAAAATTATTTACTTCTGAGGAACAGATAGGGAGAAAGGACGGATGCACATGTCAGTAGGATATAAAGGCTATAATGACTTTTTGTTGTTCCATTTTTATTTTATTCTTTCTCGGTTTTGTTTGGCATCGTCTTGTTGGGTTGTATTATAGTAGAAATACAGGATCAGAAATTAGTAAAAAAACAAACTGAAAGAGTGTTAAGTAAATTGTTAGAGGAAGGAGGCACCTCAGTAAAGTCAAGAACAGTCAGGGCATACGTTGATACAATACAAAAATGTAGCCCATGGATTTTTAAGGAGTTTTTAAATATACCATAATGGAACCATCATGGTGAAGATTTAAAAGGGGGGAAAAGAACAGCCCAGGGACTCTGACAGTTGGCACATTGCCATTGAGGACGTTTATATCTGGTTTGCTTAGTCCAAAGACTTCAGATCAGACAAAGATAGAGGAACAAAGCTTAGGTCAGAAAAAGCCATCAGGGGCAAAGTTACAAAAGGAGACTGCTACTAACAACTTTCAATAACTAGAGGGCGTAAGTGTCCAACCAACAGCGCCTCCTCTACAGGAGACTGTTACTAACACCTTTCTATCACCAGAGGATGTAAATGTCCAAATAACAAGGCCACCTCCATATGCTGGGAGGCCCCCAAACCCCGCAGTTGATAGTTCAGTTCCTGAGACAGGATCTCAAGTATTAACATGCCCTGTATTTGAGGTAGGAGGGCAGCGAATTCACCATGCTTTAAATTTCAAAATAGTGAAGCAGCTAAAAGGGGCTGTAACAACCTATGGTCCTCAAGTACCCTTCATTGTAAGCTTGGTCGAATCCATTAACAACTTGAATATGATGCCAGTAGATTGGGCTAATATGTGTAAAGCTGTGCTAAATGGAGGTCAATACCTTTTATGGAAGGTTGCCAATGAGGAATTTTGCAAGGAGACGGCTAGGTGAAATGCAGAAGCTGGTTATCCTCAGAGAAATCTAGATATGTTGTTAGGAAAGGGACCTCATGAGGACCAGCAGCAACAAATTGCATATGATCCTGGCGTATACGCACAAATTGCTGCAGAGGCGGTTAGGGCATGGAAGACTTTACAAGGACATGGAGGTTTACAAGGTCAATTATCTAAGGTAATACAAGGAGCTAATGAATCTTACACTGAATTTGTAGATAGGCTTATTCAAACAGCTACCAGAGTTATGGGGAATACAGAACAAGCAATGCCATTAATAAAAAACTGGCTTATGACCAAGCGAATCGTAGGTGCAGAGATATCACTAGACCATGGAAACATGAAGATTTAAACACATATATTAAATTATGTAAAGACATTAATGAATAAGAGGAAGTCATGGCAGCTGCAGTAAAACAGACTTTAGATGCCAGAGACATCAATGAACAAGGGCAATTTGTGGCAGCTGCATTAAACAGGCTTTAGATGCAAGGCCAGGAACATGCTACAATTGTGAACAAACAGGACATTTTAAAAGGAATTGCTCCATAGGAAGAGGGTTTAACAAAAATAGGTACCAAAGGAGTAGAATACTGGGTATTTGCCCACGATGCCGTAGAGGGAGACATTGGGCTAATGAATGCCGTTCTCAAACCACCATAGAGGGTACTTCATTATCAAAAACGAACAAGGACTAGCTGTTTATCCACGATATCATGGAGAAAGGCACCGGGCTCCATTGCCAAAAAATGGACAGGGGAGCCCAATGCTCTGGGGCCCAAAACCACAAATATACAGAGCACTGGAGGAACCCAGCAACCCCATCAGTGTAGTGCCCAAGACACATTGTGCATCAGACGCCTCATCAGACAAATCAGAGGGAGCGCAGGGTTAGACATCTGCACCTCCGTCAGATCAGTACTAACTGTAGAGATGGGGGTTCAAATCATTCACACATGGTGAAAGGACCTCTTCTCAAAGGAACGGTAGGCTTATTATTGGGACGCAGCTCTTCTAATCTAAAAGGACTTCTGATAAGTCCTTGGGTAATTGATCCCGATTATGAAGGTGAAATAAAATTTATAGCCAGTTCTCCAAAGGACATATCAGTAATTTCACCAGGAGATAGAATAGCACAGTTACTAATAATACTCAGTCTGCATGATAAATTTTCCAGTCGTGCTGTAGAAAGAGGTTCCAAGGGATTAGGCTCCACAGGTGTAGATTTGGTTATGCTTTCTTTAAATTTAGATTCTCGCCCCAGGCTAAAACTAAATATTCAAGGACATGAATTTAATGGGCTACTTGACACAGGTGCAGATGTTAGCATTGTCTCTCATCAAGAATGGCCAAAACATTGGCCATTACAACAATACACTCAAACACTTTGAGACCTAGGAGTGGCAACTAATCCCCATAGAAGTGCAATGGTATTGGATTGGAAGGATCCTGAAGAATGTGAAGGAACTATACAGCCATATGTATTGGATAATCTTCCAGTAAATTTATGGGGATGAGATGTCCTAGATCAATTAGGTTTGACATTAACAAATAACATCAATCAAAATGTACCCACTATTATGGCTAGAGAAGGTTTTAGGAAAGGAAAAAGATTAGAAAAACAAGAACAAGGTATAGCAGCGCCAATACAAATAGACCAAGCAACAGACAGACATGGGTTGGATTTTCAGAAAGGGCCACTGAGACAATAAAAATTACTTGGAAATCAGAAAGACCAGTATGGCTTCTTCAGTGGACCCTGACTAAAGAAAAGATACAAGCAGCCCAGTTCCTGTACAAACAACAATTAGCGGAAGAACATATACAACCTTCTGTATCTCCCCATTATACTTTCATTTCTGTCATCAAAAAGAAATCTGGTAAATGGAGATTATTGCAAGATTTAAGAGCCATTAATAATGAGATGGTTATTTTGGGACCTGCTCAATCAAGGATTCCTCAATTGTCTGCTTTGCCAAAAACTTGGTATGTTTTAGTTATACATATTAAAGATTGTTTTTTTTTCATTTCCAATTCTTCTTGAGGATAGTCCAAGTTTTGCATTTACTATCCCTGCACTGAATCATGAAGGTCCTGATCAGAAGTATGAGTGGAAAGTACTCCCTCAAGGGATGGCTAACAGCCCAACTATTTGTCATATTTATGTTAACAAAGTAATCCAGCCACTTAGAAATCAAAATCCTGAACTACAAATATTTCACAATACGGATGATGTGTTATTAGCACACAAGTTAAAAACCCACTGCTAGAATGTTATGCCACACTTACAAACTTACTAAAAAATTATAATCTAGGGATATCAATTGATAAAGTACAATTAAATTTTCCAATTAATTATTTAGGAGTTCTATTATCCTCAACCATGGTCAGTCCACCAAAAATTCAAATACGAGTAGATCAACTCAAATAAATTAATGACTTTCAGAAGTTATTAGGAGACATTAATTGGATAAGGCCTTATCTAGGTATACCAACAGGAGAGTTGGGACCTATATTTGATATCCTAAAAGGTCCATCTGATCCAAATTCACCCAGAATGTTAATGCCTGAAGCAATAAAGGCATTAAAAATCATTGAAACATATATGGGAAATATGCATTTGGATAGATTTGATAAAATAATGCCTTTATTATTTATTGTGCTACCAACAAAAAATATTCCTACAGGAGTATTTTGGCAAGAAGGTCCATTATTATGGATACATTTATCTTATTCTTCTAACACTATTATTACTAGGTATCCTGAGGCTGAGGGACAATTAATACTCATAGGAATAAAAGCAGCAAAGGGAGTGTTTGGAATTTCTCCCAATAAAATTATTACTCCATACACTATGATTCAAATTGATGAATTAGCTAATGAGTTAAATACTTGGGCAATAATCATGTGTAAATCTAATGTTTTATTTGATAACCACTTACCATCTAATCTTTTATTGTCTTTTGGGTCATTGCATCCTGTAATTTTTCCAAAAATTACAAGAAAACTCCTATCATGAATGCTCCAAATATATTCACTGATGGGTCAAATAATGGTACAGCAGCAATAGTTACACCTGATCAAATTTTTACATTTTTAGCACCCCAAAAATCAGCTCAAAAGGTAGAGCTTAATGCAGTATTATAAGCTTTTGTGATGTTTAAAGATTCTGTGTTTAATTTATTTTGCAATAGTCAGTATATAGTTAATGCTATAGTATCTCTTGAAGATGCTGGTAGGATTTCCCCTTCCTCTACTGTTTTCTCTTTCCTTTCCAGTATACAAAGTCTAATCTGGGACAGAAAATATCCATTCTTAATAGGACATATCTGGGCACATACAGGATTGCCTGGAGCCCTTAGTTTGGGCAATGATTTAGCAGGTAAAACTACACATGACATACATACATATTTTCTGTACACTAGAAGAAGCTATAAATTTTCATAAAAAGTTCATTATCAATGCTAATACTTTACAAAAGCATTTTAAAATAACTAAGGAACAAGCTAGACAAATAATAAAACAATGTCAAAATTGTGTGACCATTTTACCACATTTTAATCTTAGAGTCAATCGTAGAGGATTGATACCTTACCATGTATGGCAGATGGATGTCACACACTTGCCAGAATTTGGAAAATTAAAATATTTGCATGTTACAGTTGATACTTCTTCTGGATTTTTGATGGGCTCCCTTCATGGGGGAAAAAAACTAAAGATGTTACAGCTCTTGCTTACAAAATTTTGCCACTGTGGTCATTCCAAAGCAGTTAAAAACTGATAATGCCCCCGGTTATACTTCTACCTCTTTTAAACCATTTTGCGCATCATTTGGCATTACTCATATTTCAGGAAACCCATACAATCCACAGGGACAAGCCATAGTTGAAAGAGCACATCACACTATTAAAATGTACTCATTAAAGTAAGAAGACAGAATTGGGAAGGGATATAAATTCCCCAAAGATAAACTTAAAATAACCCTTTTTACTCTAAACTTTTTAAATTTGGATTTTCAGGACTTAGTGCTGCAGAAAGGCATAAGTGTCTAAAAAATGTGTATAAGCCCGAGGTACTTTGGAAGGATATTCTAACAGGACAATGGAAAGGTCCTGACCCATTAATTTTCTGGAGTTGGAGGTCTGTTTGTGGGTTTCCACAGGAAGAACAGCAGCCGATTTGGATTCCAGAGAGATTAACTAAGATCCCGACCCAGTGATTGCCTGGAGTCAGGGGTCTGTTTATGTGTTTCCACAGGGAGAACAGCAGCCGATTTGGATTCCAGAGAGATTAACTGAAGCGATTTCGATAGACCAAAATAAGATGATTTGGCTCAAATCCATAACAGCTGATATCCAAAACTCCAGTTTGGCTATCCTTACATCTGCAACAGAACAGGGATGCTTTTTTCAATATCTATTTTATTATTGCCCTTTCTCAAATCATGAAGTTCTCTTTTGTTTTTTTGAGCTCATACAGACCTAGGTTAATGTTTTGCTTATCAGTTCTATTTTTTGACTGTAGAGTTTTTAAACATTGCAATGATGATTTCACATGTAAAATGTTATAAGGCCTTTACTATTATATTATGTGTTGTATGTATTTATTATGTGTGCACACTTGTGTTTTGTGTTATATATGTGAATGTGCGTATGTCCATATATCACATATGATGAGTGCTAATGAAATAATATATCCATTTTTTTTATTCAAGTGAATTAAATTGTTTAATTTAAATTGGGTAAACAACTGTTCAGGATTGTTTTAATATGTGAAAAAATAGGAGGTTAACAGACGTGTTTGTTTACTTTCACTTTTCCTTTTCATTATATTTAATTATTCTCTTCAAGATAACGTAAATTGTTAAGAAAATTGTTTTCTTTTAGTGCCTTCAGGAATGTTACAGAATTTTTTCTTTAGCCATTATTGCCAGAATTCCTATCTTCATCCCAGTGCCGGTGAAGACAAAGATAAAATCAATCTACAGATTCTGCAATAGCCATCACTGAACTGCTTGTAGAACTTGCCTGGATTATGTATCACTTGTATGCATTGTGAACTCACTTGTATGCATTGTGAACTATCTGCTGGTGCAGCGAATTGTGGCAGTGTTGGGGTACTTATGCTGATGCTGTCATCAGTGATAGAATTTTTCCAAAAGGAGCCATCAATTGACTTGGTGTATCTTCCCTATTCTCACTTGATAGAGGTCAGGAAACTTACAGAGGGAGGCGAAAGACTTCATCAGCAATGACTGCTCTTTTGGCAATTTTGGTTTTGGATGCACACATGGGATTTTTCTTTAGATCTATCAGGTTCTGAGAATCAAAGCCACAACCTCACACAGGGCCAAGAGGCTGATTCAGACACATCCCTTTCCAAAGTAATTAAGCAAAAAGCCACAGGTGATGCCCATTCATTTCAATTTGAAAACTGTTTTCTTCAGGCTCCACAAAGGGGTGGCCTGAGGCAAAGACATTCCTAACATTCAGGGCAAGGGAACCACAGGTAAGCAAATTGCCCAAAGCAGGGTTTCTCCACTGAGACTTTTCTGGTTACACTGATCTCTGAGGTTTCTGAGATGTTCCCATTCCCTTCAGCTATCCAGTACATGGCTATGTCACAGAGTTTGGAGGTGGTACATATCTTGGACACAAAACCATGAGCCTATTCTGGAGAGAGGCCAGAAATCAGGAGGTGAACAGGAACTTAGGAAGATAGTAGGTGTTGTCTATCCATAAGGCAAGCCGCAGTCCATTCATAAAAAGGGCAGAATAAATGCCTGGAAGCTTCCTACTAGTCAGGACACCTCCATTGATGTATTCGCTTTTCTAATAACTACAACCACGGACACAGTGGATACACAGACATAGAAAAACTCGCCTTCTCAAACGACTTACTAGAAACAGTCGACTCCAAACCAAACAAACAACCTTTGATACCTATTCTCAGAACATGAGACAAAACCACGAACTAACACCCACACCCACTAAGGCACCTCATTCCCACAACAAGGTCTGTGACTATCCGGAGTGTCCTCTGACTGGTGGACCATACTATGTTCCCCCAAAATGGCCTGTCCTTTATCAGATCAGGTCCCTTTTGCCAACTCTGTTAAGTTGTCAGGATCCAGCAATGAGCCACTACCTGCTTCCTCAGGAAAGGCCCCTCTTCAGAGTTCTCCTAGCATTTGGTCATCCTCACATCAGGAGGTACCAAGAAAGACTGACTCTGTCCTTGGAAAATTCAAACAAGTGTGCCCACTGGGAATGGGACTGGCACTGGCTCTGGGTGGCTGGCTTCCTGGATCCCAAGTTCAGAGAGTTCCATCACCAAGGAAGTGAGGTAGGTCACTTCCTTCAGGAACTGAATGAGGTCAATACCTTGGCAACCACTTTGTCCTAACAGTTGTTTACAAGGGTCCCATGAGATGGAGGCTGCCCCTACTTTCTCTGACTCAGTCATAAGTTAGAATGGTATATCAACCACAGGCACCATGGAACAGCTCTCCACACAGGCCTGGTTTTGTCCATCTTCTCTACATTAAGAACAGAGCGACTGATTCAGACACAATACTTCATCCTGACCGATTTTTTTGCATTGGAAGATGATTTTGTGCTCTCAGGTCCTTCATAGCTGCCTAAGTCTTCTCCAGGGATCATTTCTGCATGGACCTTTGAGGATTTCAGCAGGTGGAAGATCCCCTACATACCTGTATTGTAAGACCAACTCTGTCCCTGCTCTACTGTAAAGATAGATTGATGGAACAGTGTATGCTTAGGGTTAATAACAAGTTTGATTTGGCTTAGGAATCATTCTGTGCAATGAATAATGGTTTTGGGAACCTGCGATATTTACAAGAATATATAGGTGAAATATAAGTATGAACACAGAAATCTAGGTAAGATTTGACGCCCAGAAGTGAATTGGGCCCTTGATTGAAATACTCAGCTTTGAGTTATATTCTGCACAGATGTCTCAGATAAATTGATATACAATGGCATAGGACCTTGTACCTTGGATGATTGAATGTCAAAAAGAACATCCAGTCAGAAGGATAGTCAGTAGGATTAGGAAGATATTCATAGGTTTAGAAAGCTGAGTGAGTATAGGATTTGAACCAAACGTTCTATAACAGTAGGGTTTCGGGTAGAGAATGAATGTAAATATCAACACATGTGAAGAGCCAGTCACATTGATGAACTCTGGAAAGTATGTAGGAAACCATATATCAATAGAGACATTAGGAAATCAGGCAAAGTATAAAGTACGTGATAGAATCAGGCATTTTCAACAGTGTTGAGGTTGAATATATAATCTTAGGAAGAAACAAATATGTAGTCACCAATAAAATTGACATTTGATAGCATTAGGCAACCTGGACAGAGATGTTTTTAGTAATCCATACTCACTTTCCATTTATACTTCGGTACAAACATAAGTGTGACCTTTGCATTTTGTGAAAGAAGTCTCATGAAAAGACCAGTCATGAAACCCTGTGGAAAACATGTTTTCTGAATTAGGAAGTGATGAAAAGTAAAAGAAAATGCCTATAAATTTCTGAACTAGTGGATTAAATATATATCCTATCATGTGCATTAACTGAAGAAAAAGAAATGTACCAGTATTGAATAAAAATGAATGACAAAATACACATCACGTCCCATAGGAATCTACTTGCATTGATATAAAACTGTGTCAGTTACTGCAGCAATATTAGGATTTGTATGCACCATTTACTGTTAGTTTTCAGTAATAGGAATCAAATATGTAGTTCAGGTGGATGAATATTTCTCAGAATAATCTTGTGAAAAGTTGATTATTAATCCACATACATGAATATGAATGAATTTACGGAGTGTATAATAAGACACATATATTTCATATTTTGAAAAATCTGTAGAGTGTGTGTGTATATATATATATAAACATACACACACACACACACACACACACGCAGGCACACAAACAGACATTCAAAAGTAGCAATATATGCCAATTGAAATTCACCACGAAATATATGTCATCCACAGATCCAAATAAATTTGTTTTACTGAACATGGATTCATGTATAATTTTATTGTACTAGGAAGCTCATCAATAGTTTGAATTTTCAGTTTCAACAGCGTTTAGGAGTAATGATCTCTTCTCACAATTTGTGTCTGCCAAGTCAGCCACCTCACAAGAATGTACGTGTGGTACCAGGTAGGATTCTATATGTGCATATAAAAATACATGTGCTGAATAGGATACAGAGAAAGGTAGACAGGAATTCACATATTTGTTAACTTTAAAAACACATGGAGAACCATTTCAACAAAAAATTGACTAGATTTATAACTCCTACCCTATATAATGCAAAAGGCAATTCCAATGATACACCATTCCTCCTCTGAACTGCTTGTATTTCTATTCTGTTTGGGTTAATTTTCTCCATCATATTAGAATTAGTAGTCAGAGTCTAGTTGGCATGGGTTTGTGTCAGGGATTCAGTATTTTGAATGAAAATTTGGAAAATGATTCCAATGTTTATGCAAATATATGCTACAAAAGTATCTTCCCACTCTCATCCATAACAATGCCTTGAGATTACCTTGGCCCCAAGTTAGACACAATTAGAGGAGAAGAGTTAGAAAATCTGTGAATACATATCTGGAATCAAATATGCTCACGAGTTCACAAACTTGGAGGTGGTAGAGGAGATTCCAAAAGTAAGGGACAGGGTAAACACTCCACAAACATGGAGCTCTGCTGGACTAAAGACTCTTGAGGAACTGCCTCTGAGGTTGGGCACTTGAAATATATGTTGTAGTCAGGAGATTCAGCTTCCTTTGTAGTGAGACCATCAAATCTGGGTATGCTTCTATGTGACCTGGAATACATGATTTCTTATTTTCCAATAAACATGAGGAAGCTGTATTTAATTTTCTGTTTGTAGGTAAACTGTGGCCACTGGGGGCTAATTGTCTACTCTTGTGGACTCTGAAGCCATTTGGTCATCCTCCAGTTTTCCTGGTGTTGCTTGCTGCTGCACTGGGAGTTTCGTATTTGCTTCACGAATTACAAGGAATTCACCTGGGACAAAGTGCTGGAGGGAGTTCTGTCACCTGTGGTGAGTCAGGGTCTGCAGAAGAATGTACCAACCAGGCTTCTATTCCACATAGCTTGCCTCCTTGACCATAGCAACAGGATTCTGAACATTGGCCTGAAACTTCTCCATATAACAAGATGCCTTTACATAGAAGCGTCTGCTGGATGCATCATGTCAGTCACAAGCCAATTGGAAGCCAATTGCAGATCCACATGGCCCCACCACAGATGTTTTTTTATCACACACCTGCCCATCACTGCACTAGGCCCACTACTCAGCAGGTTCCAACTTCCTGGAATCTCTGTTATACACCATTTTCATGAAACTCAGTCAATCAAGTCACTGTCCTGCATAATCATGTTCAGCAACAGGACAACCAAAGTTTCTCCAGTGCCATCTGGTCATGGGAATTTCAAAAATTTCATGGTATTTATCTAGCAATTTTTCAAGGATGAAGTTGGCAGCATGTGGGTTTCAATTCATTCAGGGACCATTAAATGTTGTGGAAGTTCATTTCAAATGAAGTTCTGGAGAACTCTCACAGGCAAGGTTTCCCAAAGATTGGCCAAAGGGTCACATAAATCCAGGCCCATTGAGGTCTACAATGTAACGTCCATGTGTGTTTTGACTCTCAACTAAGACTGCCAAGTCGTTAAGAATAAAATCATGTGATATCAAGCCTGAGATTCCCAGTGGTCTCTGGAAAGCCACCCTGGGCCTAGATCTCAGTTTTCAAGGGTGACTCTCATGCTTGGCCTTCTAAAATCCCAACTCAATTCATGGCAATACTTCTCTAAGTTCAGTTCCTGTACTCAGTCTCTAAGGGAATCACACCAGAGTTCAAACTCAGGTGGACTCATTCATCCCTTTCAACTGCCACAAAAATAACCACAATTAATACCAAAACACTCCCACATGGCCCTCACCTTCTTCCATATAGACACTCATCATAACCTCTGACTGTAGATTTCCATGAGGAATGCAGCCCAAGACAGTGTCCAAAATACGCTTTCTTGCCCCTCATTTACCTAAATTCTGAGTGACCTGGACACCCTTCCTGTGAACCAGGAGTGATCAAATAGGCCTGCTGTTAATACTGATCCACTTCTCAAATTTGTGACCTACTGACTGTGGGGTTTAGATTCTTTATGTGAATTGGAGTCATGAGAAAACCCAACCACCTATGTGCTAGCCTCTGCAGGGAATTGAAGAACTCATTTGACCTAAAGGATCCCTATTCTCACTTGATTGATGTCAGAAACCTTACAGAGGAAGGCGAAAGACTTCATCCACAATGACTGCTCTTTTGCTATTTTGGTTTTGGATGCACACATGGGATCTTTCTTTAGATCCATCAGTTGCTGAGAATCTAAGCTACAGCCTAACACAGGGCCAAGACGCTGATTCAGACACATCTCTTTGCAAAGCAATTAAGCAAAGAGCCACAGCTGATGCCCATTATTTTTTATTTGAAAAAGGTTTTCTTCAGACTTCACAAAGCGTTTTCCTTAGGCAAAGACCTTCCTGACATTCAGGGAAACAGAACAATAGGTAAGCAAAAGGCCCAAAGCAGGGTTTCTCCAATGAGACTTTACAGGTCACACTGGTATGTGAGTTTTCTGAGATGCTCGCCATTCAATTCAGTTATTCAGTACATGGCCATGTCACAGAGCATGGAGGTGGTACATATCTTGGATACAAAACCATAAGCCTATTATGGAGAGTGACCAGATTTCAGGAAGAAAACAGGAACTTAGGAAGATCGTAGGTGTTGCCCATCATTATGGCAAGCCGCATTCTATTTATAAATTGGGCAGCATGAATGCTGGCAAGCTTTCTAAAAGACAGGACACATCCATTGATGCTTTCTCTTTTCTAATATCTACAATCACGGACACAGTGGGATACAGCGACACAGAAACACTCGCATTGTCAAATGACTTACTAGAAACAATTCCCCCCAAACCAAACAAACCTCATTTCCTACCTCTTCTCAGAACATGAGCCAAAACCACAAACCCACACCCACACCCACAAAGGCACCTCCTTCCTCCAAGTAGGTTGTGACTATTTGGAGTGTCCTCTGACTGTGGGCCATTCTAGGTTCCCCCAAAATGGCCTGTCCTGTCTCAGATTTTGTGTCCTTTGCCAAGTCTCTGAAGTTGTCAGGAGCCAGCAGTGAGCCACTACCTGTTTTCTCAGGAAAGGCCCCTCTTCAGAGTTTTCCTGCCATTTGGCCATCCTAACATCAATAGGTACCAAGAAAGACTGACTCTGTCCTTGGGAAATTCAAAAAATAAAACCACTGAGACTGGGACTGGGGCTGTCAATGTTTGACTGGCTTCCTGGATGGCAAGTTCACAGAGTTCCATCACCAAGGAAGTGAGGTGAGGTCACTTCCGTCAGGAACTGAATGAGTTCACTGCCTTGGCAACCAATCTGTCCTAAGAGTTGCTTCCAAGCTTCCCATGAGATGGAGGCTGCCCCTGCTTCCTGTGACCTTTTCACAAGTTAGAATGGTATATCACCCATAGGCACCCAGGAGCAGCTCTCCACACAGGTATCATTTGGTCCATCTTCTCTACATTAAGAATGGAGAGGCTGATTCAGACAGAACCCTTCACCCTGACCAGGTTGTTTTCCATGGAAGATGACTTTTGCACTCTCAGGTCCTTCAGAGTTGCCTACATCTTCTCCAGAGATTATATCTGCATGGACCTTTGAGGTTATCAGCAGGTGGAAGATTCCCTATATTCCTGTATTGTAACACCAACTTTGTCCCTGCTCTTCTGTAACGTTAGATTGAGGGAACCATGTATGGTTAGGGTTAATAACATGTTTGATTTGGGTTAGGAATCATTATGCTGAATAAATAATGGTATTGGGAACCTGCAATATGTATAAAAATATATAGGTGAAATATATGTATAAAAACAGAAATCTAAGTAACATTTGAAGCCCAGAAGGGCATGGGCCCTTGATTGGGATACTTAGCTTTGAAAAAATTGATATACAATGGCATAGGAGCTTGAACTTTGGATCATAGAATGTAGAAGAGAACATCCAGTCAAAAAGGATAGTCGGTAGTGAAAGGTTAATAAAATAGGTACTTGTCACTTACTGTTTTTCTGTATGCTTAACAAAACACTGTTGAAATC
This sequence comes from Callospermophilus lateralis, assembly GCF_048772815.1. Lineage (NCBI taxonomy): Eukaryota > Metazoa > Chordata > Mammalia > Rodentia > Sciuridae > Callospermophilus > Callospermophilus lateralis. The sequence continues at coordinate 512,100 of NW_027516898.1, forward strand.
TTGAGAACTGTTTGCTAATCTTGTTCCCAGAATGTGCTGTCCCCAACTGCCAAAGTGTAGAATGTACTCCCTCACCCGGTTGCATGCAAACCGACCAATCGCCCTGACCCATCAGTATACTTCCCTCCCTGCCCTCTCCAAGGAAAATATATATGTTCTGCTTAAACTGTTCTCAGGGCTCTCTGCTCTATTCAAGTGAGCTCCGAGCCCCAGCATGCTGGATCCAGAATAAACCCTTTGCTGTTGGATAAGACAGTCTGTTAGTGTCTCTTCCTTCCATGCTCACCCGACCTTTACATATGGAGATTCCACCGAGTTTTGGCAGCGGCGGACAAAAGACCCTAACGGGTTCCTCTTGGGTTAAGTAAGGCGCCTCTTTCTTGTTTCAGTGTTAAGGTTAGTGCTGGGAAAAATGGCTGTCGATGAAGAGCGTGAGTTCTCTCCGATGGTGGCTGACAGACGTGTCACAGAGCCACAGGCCACGTCCCTCTGGAACTTCCCAAAGACTCGGGAAATCGAGGAACAATAGTCTCCTCGACTCAGTAATATTTTGTATCTGATTCGGAATTGCCAGCCCATTGGGTTTTGCTGGCTACTCAGTCCTGGTCTCAGTTTTGGATGTCCATTGAATGTCTTTATTGTCTTGTCTTGTCTGTGTCCTGTGTCTTGCATTCACTCTTTGTGTATCTTTCATTATGGGACACAGCACTTCAATGCCCCTGTCCCTGACCCTTGATCACTGGACCAAAGTCCGCTTAAGGGCTCAGAATCTTTCTTTTTTAGTTAAACGCTGGACCTTTCAGAATCTCTGTGCCTCAGAATGGCCCACCTTTGAATTTGGATGGCCCCTAGAAGGATCTTTCTACTTCCCACTAATTTAAGAAGTCAGAGATATTGTCTTTCACCCGGGCACACATAGCCATCCGGATCAACAGCCATATATCTTAACTTTGCTGGACCTCTGCAAATCTCCTCCTCAATGGGTGAAGCCTTTCTTTGTCCCTTCCCCTGCTCCTACTCCTTCCCCCATGATCTCTCAAACCCTCTGCTCCTCCTCCTCCTCCACCCTTTGTAATCCCTGAGTCAAAAGATTTGACTCTTCTGGACTCTCTTCCCCCTTATTATACCCTGCCTTCGTCCCCCAACCACCAACACCCTCTAAGTGATTCCCCTGCAGCTGACTCAGCCTCTCTACCACTGGAGGAATCTAAGCTGGCCCAGCGCCCTCCAGATAACTCCCCCGCAGCACACACAGCCCCTCCTCCGCAGGAGGAAGCTAGCCCAGCTAAGGAAACTTGATGGTGGTGAATGATTGAAAACCCTGGAACTCCTGTGATGCTCCCACTATGTCTCAACAGACCATTGATTGACGAAGGCCATGGGGGGAAAATGCAAGCCTACAAATATTGGCCTTTCTCCTCTTCCGACCTATATAACTGGAAATATAACAATCCCCCTTTTTCCGAGGACCCCACAGGGCTCACAGTTCTGGTTGAGTCATTGATATTTTCACATTTGCCTACTTGGGATGACTGTCAACAATTCCTAGGGACTCTCTTCACGACAGAGGAACAAAAGAGAATCTTCCTGGAAGCTATAAAAAAATGTCCTCCGACCAGATTGGAGAGTGATACATCTTCCCAACTTAATCAAAGCTGGTTTTCCTTTGAAACAACCCAACTGGGACACCAACACCATTGAAGTTAGAAAGCATCTGTCCACTTATCGCCAGGTTCTAACAGTGGGCATCCGAGTGGCCACTAGGCGACCAACTAATTTGGCCAAGGTAATAGAGATTATTCAAAGGCCTGATGAATCTCCCTCTATGTTTCTAGAGAGAATTATGGAGGCAAGTAGGAGATATACTCCTTTCGATCCTCAGGCAGAGGATCAAAAGGCATCTGTCATGATGGCCTTTATTGGGCAAGCTGCCCTGGATATTAAAAGAAAGTTACAATGCTTAGATGGATTACAAGATATGACTTTGAGAGATTTAGTCAGAGAAGCCAAGAAAATATACCTTAAGAGAGAAACTGAGGAAGAGAATGAAGCAAAGTGAGGATAAAAGAAACAAAAGACAGAATAAGGCGTTGACTAAGGTCCTGGTCACAACAACAAAAGGGCCAGAAATTAAGAAACAGGGAGACAGGAAGGGATACCTGGTCCCATGCCAGAGGCCACCCCTGGCCTCAGATCAATGTACCTACTGTACAAAAAAAAAGGACACTGGGCCAAAGAGTGCACTAGAGAGGGACAGCCACGCCAGTCAGCCATTCTGACTCTGGAGGATGACTATGAAAGTCGGGGCTCAGATCTCCTCCCCGAGTTCAGGGTAACTTTTGAAGTGGAGGGGACCCCAGTAATCTTTGAAGTGAATAAAGGGGCAATATACTCATCCCTAGTGTCACATTGGGCCCTCTATCAAATAAAAGGTCTCTAGTTCAAGGGGCTAATGACAGTAAATATCGGGCTTGGACAACTAAGAGGATCATGGACCTGGGGAAAGGAAAAATCCATCACTCCTTCCTAGTAATCCCAGAATTCCTAGCCCCATTGATGGGTAGAGATCTGCTCACCAAGTACTGGGCCAAAATAACTTTTAACCCTGAAGGCCCCCAAGTGGAATTTCTAAATCCTTCACTAAAAACTCCTATAGTCACAGCTCTAAATATGTCAGTAGAAAATGCACATCAACTCACTCACCTTGGTTCAAAGAAACTGCAGGTATTTCTGAAGTATCAAGAACAGAGTTTTCCACTAACTGACTCACAGCAAAAAGAAATAACTAAATGGGTAAAAAAAAAAAGCCTGTCGAGTCCATCAATTGGTAAATGCTTACCCTTCCAAGCTTCCTGCAGGAAAGCACCTACGAGGAACCAGACCAGGACAATTCTGGGCAGTTGACTTTACTGAAATTAAGCCAGCAAGGTATGGACATAAATATCTTCTAGTCTTTGTAGATACATTTTTAGGATGGATTGAAGCCTTCCCCACTAAAAGAAAAAAAAAAGAAACAGTGCAAATGGTGGTCAAGCAGATCCTGAAAGACATTTTTCAAAGATACGGCCTGCCAAAGGTAATACGGTCTGATAATGCACCGGCGTTCGTGGCCCAAGTAAGTCAGGGGTTAGCCAGGAACCTGGGGATTCATTGGAAGTTTTATTGTGCTTACAGACCCTAGAGTTCAGGACAGGTAGAAAAAATGAATAGAACCATTAAAGAGACCTCAACAAAATTAAGCTTAGAGACCAGCATAAATGATTGGACTATGCTCATGCCTTATACAATGTTTCGTGCAAGAAATACGCCCTCTGTTTCTTTGAGTAACCACACCCCCTGTGAATATCTAGGGTGCCTCTCCTCCAGTAATGGACCAAAGCCCAACTCTAAGACCTAACGATCCCTTTCACACCCCCTTGCTTGACAGACTTAAAGCTCTTGAAAGATCTCAGTGATACCTGTGGAAAAAGCTGGCCACTGCCTACCAAACTGGGGACGAGGGGACTCCACATCGATATCAAGTAAGAGATTCATCTACGTAAGATTATATCAGGTGTCATCCCTGGAACCCCACTGGAAAGGACCATACCAGGTGGTACTTATAACATCTACAGTGGTAAAGGTAGACGGAATCACTTCCTGGATCCATGCCTCTCATCTCAAGCCTGCGCCCTGTCCACACTCTGGCTGGAAACTGGAAAAGACTGGTAAAACTTTCAAATTGCATATTCACCATGTGGATAAGCCTATAGACTCTCCCCTCGGCCACAAGTAGTCCTAACCCTCATCAGCCCGCTCAGCAGCGTTGGCTGATCACAAATTCTACTGGAAAAGAAGAATAATCTATCTCGCATACAGCCCACTTAGGGACCTGGTGACCATCTCTTCACCCAGACATTTGTCAGCTGGCTATAGGTCTTTCCTAATGGGATATCCCTGATGAAGAGGATCCCACTAAAATTCCATTAAATCCCTTCCTTACCATAGATAATGGAAACAAACATTATGGATGTAGGGACACACGAGCCAGATGCAGGTTGGCTAGCCTAGATTACTGTGTTTACCCTGCCGACTGTCAAAGCCATAAACAGCCATGGCTGAGTGGGGGAAAAGCCGACTTCTTCCGTAAGTCATGGGGATGTGAGCATACAGGGGCTGCCTGATGGAACCCTAACTCCGCATTAAATTCAGTACACAGCATTGGCCATATTACGAATTAGAAAACAAAAACTGATGGCAACCAGAGGGGACTCTAGATCCTCAAATCCTCTGTGACCTTTTTAACATCTGCTAGTGCTCAAAAGGGTAAAAGGAGATTCCACTATGTAGAGGCCTTTTCCCTTCTTCGCTCACATCCTGAACTATGCTTATCCAATAGATCCTCACCTTCAGCCTTCTGCTCCAGAGTCTCTGCTGTCACTCCCACCTCAGCAACCTGATTTCTCCACTACAATTATTAGATCAAAAACCCAAATCTCTGCTGGTTCTCAGACCATTGCCCCCTTGCTGACGTAGCAGGTACTGAGGTACCCCTCCACCCACTCACTCCTCTCTTCTCCTGTCAGTGCCCGCACCGGGTCCCACCAGGTCCTCTTACCAACTAACCCAAAGCTCAAACCAGCTGAGGAGAGCCCTCAGACCCATATCCAAGATGTAATGAAAATGGCCTTTAAAGTTGCTTTGTCATCACTGAAAACAGTTTACTAAGAATTTAAAGTCCCTAACATGTGTTTTGGGATACTCACAACCATCTTCTTCTTTGCTCTACCTGTTCTACTGCTCAAATATTTGTTGCTAGGAAAATTCCAAACCACTTTCCAATTATTTTTTTACATCTCTCTTTTCTCATTCTCAGATACTCTGAGCTGCTCTCAGCCCCACCTTCTCCGTCTTTCCCCTCTGTACCAGGCCCACAGAAAAGTCTTTAACTGACCTTCTCCAGAAGTCTTCACCATGGCTGACTTTAGGACTTTCAGCAAAAGAGTTCCTATAAAAAAGTTCAATGTAGTTAAACTTCCTATTTTCATGTTGCCCTGTTCTACTTGGCCACTGGCTAAAAAAATTAGCACTCCTAATCAAGACACCCCCTTACTAGTTTTTCACAAAAATATGTGAACAAGGCCTCTGGCCTTGACATGGGGCTTCACAGAGATGGCTACATTTCTAAGTTAACGAAGTTAGCAACTGGGCTCCGTGGTAACAGCTGGCAATGGGAAAATAAGAAAGAGAAGAAAAAGCTCTTTCCCTCCCAGGTGTCCTTGAAAAGTTAACTTGCCCAGAACCGAGGAAAAAACAGAAACAAAACTGCTTTTTTCAACTTCTGCAGACTGTGAACTTCTGAGCCCCTTCCATTACATGTTGGGTACAAAATTCTGAAACTACCTTAACTTGGGTTTCAGAGGATTACTTGATTACAACAGAATCAATGCCCTCTGAATCTGGTTGCCACCAAATAGGACTGTTTCCCTGTCTTCAGTGCTATCTTAGGTGAGTTGCCTTGTCCGTCCCTACTACAGCATGATTCTATATACTTAAACATTGTTAATGTTTTCATGAAATGGTCAACAGATGTGATTAATTTTGTAATCGTGCAGATGTTTCCCAGAGTGCTCTATCACAATGCAGGTTCATTTGAAGATCAAATAGGGGGGCATTCAACCCGGTTCCACTGAAAATATATATCCCTCAACTTAGCCATCATATTAGGAATAGAAATTGCTGCACTGGTGGCCACGGGAACCACTGCCTTTGTCCATGGGACTCAACAAATGACCCAACAAATGACAGCAATAGACCAAAACTAAGATATTAGAAACCTCCATCAGAGCTTTGCATGAGTCTTTTACCTCTCTCTCTGAAGTTGTTTTTCAGACCACTCGAGGGTTGGACCTCCTTGTCATGAGAGAAGGGGCCTCTGTGCTGCATTGAGAGAAGAAAGTTGTTTGTATGCCGAGCATACTGGAGTTGTAATAAAATCTAAGAGTAAATTAAAAAGATTCCTTGAAAAGCATCAAAGAGACAGAGAGGCCCAAAAAAGGTGGTTTGAGTCTTGGTTCACACAGTCTTCCTGGTTAACTACGTTTTTATCAACCCTGGCCGGTCCAATAATAATCCTCATATTATTGCTAACTATTAAACCCTGTTTTCTCAACCGTGTAATTTCTTTTCTCCAGGCTCAAATTGGACGAGTTAAACTTATGGTAATACCCCACTAGTATACATAGAATGTGACGCCCCCCAATGATCATTTTTATGATTAAAAGTAGCCAGAAGAAGAAGTGGGGAATAAAAGGTTAATAAAATAGGTACTTGTCACTTCCTGTTTTTCTGTATGCTTAACAAAACACTGTTGAAATCTTGAGAAATGCTTGCAAATCTTGTTCCCAGTATGTGCTGTCCCCAACTGCCCAACTGCAGAATGTGCTCCCTCACGCAGTTGAACGCAAATCGCCCACTCGCCCCGATCCATCAATAAACTTCCCTCCCTGCCCTCTCCAGGTAAAGTATATAAGCTCTACTTAAGCGATTCTCAGGGCTATCTGCTCTATTCAAGTGAGCTCTGAGCATCAGCATGCTGGACACTCAATAAACCCTTTGCTGTTGCATGAGATAGTCTGTTGGTGGTTTCCTCCTGCGAAGCTCGCCCGACATTTACTATAATGATTGAAAGTAGAAGAGAACATCCAGTCAAAAAGGGATTGTTGATAGAAATAGGAAGATAGTACGTTTAGGAAGAAGTGTGAGTATAGGATTTGGAAAAAAAGTACGTTAGCTACAGGGTTTCGGTTACAGAGTGATTGTTAAAGTCAGCACAGGTGAAGAGTCAGTCACAATGATGAACTGGGGAAAACATGAAGTAAAGCAGATATAAATAGAGACATTACAAAATAAGGCAAAGTATAAAGTGAGTGATAGGATTAGACATTTTGAACAGGGTTGAGTTTGAATACATAATTTAGGAAGAAACAAATATGTAGTCACCAATAGGATTGACATTTGAGAGCATTAGGCAAATTTCAGGTGGATGAATATTTCTGAGAATAATCTTGTGAATAGTTGATTATAAATCCACATACATGAACATGAATGAATTTAGGGAGTGTACATAAGACACATATATTTCATATTTAGAAAAATCTGGAGAGTACACACAGACAAAAACGTAGCAATATATGTCAATCAAAATTCATCATAAAATATATATCATCCACAGATCCAAAAATATTCATTTTACTGAACATGGATTTATGTATAATGTTGTTCAACTAGGAAGCTCACCCATTGTTTCAATATTCAGTACCAACAGGGTTTAGTAGGAGTGATCTCGTCTCACAATTTGTATCTGCCAAGTAAGCCAAATCACAAGAACAAACGTGTGGTACCAGGTAGGATTGTATATGTCCATATTAAAATACACATGCTGAATAGGCTACAGAGAAAGGGAGACAGGAATTCACATGTTTGTTAACTTTAAAAATACATGGAGAACTATTTCAACAAACAATTGACTAGATTTATAACTCCTACTCTGTATCATGCAGAAGGGAAGTCCAACTATACACCGTGCCTCCTCTGAACTACTTGTATTTCTATTCTGTTTGGGTTATTTTTCTCCATCATATTAGGATTAGTAGTCAGAGTCTGGTAGGGTATGGGTTAGTGTCAGGGATTCAGTATTTTGAATGGAAAACAGGAAATTGAATCCAATGTGTATGCAAACATATGCTACAGAAAAATCTTTCCACTCTCATCCAGAACAATGCCTTGACATTACCTTCGCCTCAAGAAAAACACAATTAGAGGAGAAGAGTTAAAAAATTTGTGAATACCTATCTGGATTGGAAAATGCTCCCGATTTCACATCATTGGAGTTGGTAGAGGAGTTTCTAAAAGTAATGGACAGGGTAAACACTCCACAAACCGCGAGCTCTGCTGGCCTAAAGATTTTTGAGGATCTGCCTCTGAGGTTGAGCACTTGAAATATATGCTGTTGTCAGGAGCTTTAGCTTACTTTGTAGTGAGACCATCAAAGCTGGGTCTGCATCTATGTGATCTGGATGACATGGTTACTTACTTTCCAATGAAATGAGGCAACAGTGCTGAATTCTCTCTTTGTAGGTAAACTGTGGCCTCTGAGGGCTAATTGTCTCTTCGTGTGTACTGTGAAGCCATTTGGCCATCCTCTAATTTTCGTAGTGTTTTTGCTGCTGCTCTGGGAGTTTGGTATTTGCTTCACAAAATACGAGTTCAAATGGGACACAGTACTGGAGGAGTTCTGTCAGGTGTGGGGGGAAGGGTCTGGAGGAGAATGCACCAAACAATATTTTATCCCACGTAGCTTGCCCCCTTGACAATAGCAACATGATTCAGAACATTGAACTGAAACCTCTCCATATAACAAGATTCTTTTACATATAAGGGTCTGCTGGCTACACCATGTCAGTCACAAGCCATTTGGAATCCAATATTAGATCCTCATGGCCCTACCACTGATGTTTTATCAAACACCTGAACACCACTGCTCTGGGCCACTACTCAGCAGGATCCAACTTACTGGCATCTCTGTTCTAAACCATTTTCATGAAACCCAGTAAATCAAGGTACTGTCTGGTATACTCATGATCAGCAACAAGACATCCAAAAGTTTTCCAGTGCCACCTGGTCATGGGAATTTCAAAAATTTCATGGTATTTATCTAACCATTTTTCAAAGATGAAGTTGGAGTCACTGTGGGTTTCAATTCATTCAGGAATCATTAAATGGTGAGGAAGCTCATTTCAATGAAAGCTCTAAAGAACTCTCACAGGCAAGGCTTCTGAAAGAGTGCCCAAAGAGGCCACATAAAGCCAGGCCCATTGAGGTCTACAAGGTGAGGCCCATGTGTGTTTTGACTCTCAACTCAGCCTGCCAAGTCTTTAATAATAAAATCATGTTATATCCTGGCAGAGATTCCCAGTGCTCTGTGGAAAGCCACCCTGGGCCTAGATCTCAGTTTCCAATGGTGACTCTCATGCATGGCCTACTAAAATTCCAACAAAATTCATGGCAATATTTCTCTGACTTTAGTTCCACAACTCAGTCTCTAAGGGGAATCACACCAGAGTTCAAGCCCAGGTGGACACAGTCATTTTTTCCAACCGACACACAAATGACCAAAATTATAACCAAAACACCTCCACATGACACTAATCCTCTTCCATGTAGAGACTCATCCTCACCTCTGGCTGAAGGTTTCTATGAGGGGCACAGCCAAAGACAGTTTCCAAAATAAGCTCCCTTGCCCCTCATTTGCCTAAAGTCAGGGTGGCCTGGACACCCTTCCTGTGAACCAGGAGTGACAAAATAAGCATGCCTTTAATACTGCTCTGTTTCTCCAATTTGAGCCCTACTGTTTTTCAGATATAGATTCTTTATTTCATTTGGAGTCATGTGAAAACCCAAGTACCACTGCAGGGCTTGGAAGAACTCATTTCATCCAAAGAATCCCTATTCTCACTTGATGGAGGTCATGAACCTAACAGAGGAAGGCAAGTGACTTCATCCACAATGACTGATCTTTTTGCAATTATGGTTTTGGATGGACACAAGCGATCATTCTTTAGATCCATCAGGAGCTGAGAATCTAAGTCACAGCCACACATAAGACCAAAAGGCTAATTCAGCCACATCCCTTACCAAAGCAATTAAGCAGAGAGCCACAGATGATGCCCATTCATTTCCATTTCAAAACTGTTTTCCTCAGGCTTCACAGAGGGGTGGCCTGAGGCAAAGGCCTTCCAGACATTCAGGGCAACAGAAAAATAGTTAAGCAAAAGATCCAAAGTAGGGTCTCTCCTCTGAGACTTTCCTGGTCACACTGATATTTGACATTCAGGGCAACAGAACAATAGTTAAGCAAAAGATCCAAAGTAGGGTCTCTCCACAGAGACTTTCCTGGTCACAATGATATCTGAGTTTTCTGAGAATCTCGCCATTCTCTTAAGCTATCCAGTACATGGCCATGTCACAGGGCTTGGAGGTGGTACATATCTTGGAAACAAAACCATGAGCCAATTCTGGAGAATGGCCAGAATTCAGGAAGAAAACAGGAACTTAGGTAGATAGCAGGTGTTGCCCATGGATAAGACAGGTTGCATTCCATTCATTAATTGGCCAGGATGAATTACGGGAAGATTTATACTAGACTAGACATATATTAATGCATTATCTTTTCAAATGTCTACAACAACAAACACAGTGAAATACACAGACATAGGAACACTAGTCTGGTCAAATGACTTACTAGAAATAGTCCACTGCAAACGAAAAAACCGACTTTCCTACCTATTCTCAGAACATGAGACAGAACCACAAACACACACCCACTCCCACAAAGGCACCTCCTTCCCTCAAATAGGTCTGTGACTATCCAAAGTGTTCTCTGACTTGTGGGCCATACTATCTTCTCCCAAAATGGCCTGTCCTCTATCAGATCTGGTTTCCTTGGCCAACTCTGTGAAGGTGTCAGGAAAAAGTGGTGAGCCACTACCTGCTTTCTCAGGAAAGGTCCCTCTTCAGAGCTCTCCTCCATTTGTCCTTCCTCACATCAGTAGGTACCAAAAAAGACTGACTCTGTCCTTGTTAAATCCAACCAAGTGAGCCCACTGATACTGGGACTGGGACTGCTTCTGGGTGCCTGACTTCTTGGATACCAAGTTCAGAGAGTTCCATCACCAAGGAAATGAGGTATGTCACTTTCTTTGGAACTGAATGAGGTCACTGCCTTGGCAAACACTTTGTCCTAAGAGTTGCTTCCAAGGGTCCCATGAGATGGAGCCGGCCTCTACTTCTTGTGACACTTTCACTAGTTAGAATGGTATATCAACCAGAGGAACCTGGGAACAGCTCTTCACCCAGACCTGGTTTTGTCCATCTTCTCTACAATAAGAAGAGAGAGGCTGATTCAGACACATCCCTTCATCCTGACCAGGTTGTTTGCCATGGAAGATGACTTTTGCTCTCTCAGGTCCTTTATACCTGCCTAAATCTTCTCCAGGTATCATTTCTGAATGGACCTTTGAGGTTCTCGCATGTGGAAGGTACCCTAATTTCCTGTATTGTAAGAACAACTCTTTCCCTGCTCTTCTGTAAAATGAGATTGAGGGAACAGTGTATGTTTCGGGTTAATAACAGGTTCGATTTGTGTTAGGAATCATTCTGTGCGATGAATAATGGTATTGGGTACCTACGATATTTATAAGAATATAGAGTTGAAATAAATGTACAAAAACAGAAATCTAAGTAAGATTTGAAGGCCAGAAATCATTCGGCCCTTGACTGTGATACTTAGCTTTTAATTATGTTTTGCAAAGATGTCTCAGATAATTCAATAATAAATGGCATAGGACCTTGTACCTTGGATGATTGAATGTAGAAGAAAACATCCAGTCAAAAAGGGATAGTAGGTAGGATTAAGAAGATAGTCGGTAGGTTTAGGAAGAAGAGTGAGTATAGGATTTGGATCAAAAGTTCTTTCCTAATAGGGTTTTGGTTAGAGGGTGAATGTTAATGTCAGCACATATGAAGAGTGAGTCACTATGATGAGCTTGGGAAAATATGTAGAAAAGCAGATATCAATAGAGACATTATGAAATCATGCAAAGTATAAAATGAGTGATAGGATTAGACATTTTCTACAAGGTTGAGTTTCAATATATAATCTTATGAAGAAACAAATATGTCGTCACCAATAGGATTGACATTTGAGAGCATTAGGCAACCTGGACATGGATGTTTTAGTAATCCATGTACAATTTCCCTTTTGGCTTTGGTACAGTCTTAAGTGTGACCTTCACATTTTTAGTTCCGAATATTACTGTGATAAAATGTTTATGTAGATCAGGTGACATGAGTATTTCTACCACCTTTTCTGGGAGCAATATATTGAAGACATAAAATTAGTTTTGGGGGTACAAAGAGGTGTACCCTGTGTCTATGAATATAGAGATAAAGCATGAATAGACCATAATGTGAATAAATAATATTAGTTGTTCCAAATTTAAATTATGTATTGAACTGATATCTGAAAAATTACAGGAAATCTTATATTGATATACAATCATTCATTCCAACCAATTATACATCAAATGGTAATATTAGTGTTTTGGTTTATCATGAAGAGTGTGTGAGTTTTGCTTCAATAGTGATTATCTAAATTGAAAATAATGTGTTTGGAAAGAATTCTCATGAAAAGACCAGTCAAGAAACCCTGACAATACATGTGTTCTGAAGCAAGAAGTGATTAAAGTTGAAACAAATGCCTATAAATTTGTGAACTTGTGGATGAAATGTATATCCTATGATGTGCAAACCCTGAAGAAATATTAATGTACCAGTGTTGAATACAAATGAACGTCAAATTACATATCATGTGCCATAGGAATCTACTTGCATTGATGTTAGACTGGGTTAGTTACTGTAGAATTATTAGGATTTGTATGCACCATTCACTGAAGTTAGTTTTCAGTACTAGGAAACAAACATGTATTTCAGTTAAATGAATATGTCTGAGAATAATCTTGTGAAAAGTTGATTATAAATCCAAGTACATGAACACGAATGAATTAAGAGAGTGTATATAAGACACATATTTCATATTTTGAAAAATCTACAGAGTGTATGTATATATACAAAAAAAAACACAAATAGACATTAAAAAGTAGCAATATATATGCCAAACAAAATTCATCATTAAATATATATCATCCCCAGATGCAAAAATATTTATTTTACTGAACATGAGCTTATGTATAATGTTGTTCTACTAGGAAGCTTGTAGGTTGAATTTTCAGTTCCAACAGCGTTTAAGAGGAGTGAACTCTTCTCACAATTTGTATCTGCCAAGTCAGCCACCTCCCAAAAATGTACATGTGATACCTGGTAGGATTCTATATATGTATATAAATATACATGGGTGAAATGGCTACAGAGAATTGGAAACAAGAATTCACATATCTGTTAACTTTAAAAACACATGGAGAACTATTTCAATTAAAAATTGACTAGATTTATAACTCCTACCTTATATAATGCAAAAGGCAAGTCCAAATATACAACATGCCTCCTCTGAACTGCTTGTATTTATATTTGTTTGGGTTATTTTTCTCCTTTTTATTAGGTTGAGTAGTCTGAGCCTAATAGGTTCGGGTTAGTGTCAGGGATTCACTATTTCAATAGGAAAATTGAAAAATGAATCCAATGTGTATGCAAATATGTGCTGCATAAATATCCTTCCACTCTCATCCAGAGCAATGCCTTGTCAATACCTTTGCCCCAATTAAGACACAATTGGAGGAGAAGAGTTAGAAAATCAGTGAATACATATCTGGGATGGAAATGCTCAGGAGTTCACAATCTTGGAGGTGGTAGAGGAGTTTCCAAAAGTAAGGGACTGGGTTAACACTCCACAAACATGGAGCTCTTCTGGCCTAAAAACTTTTTGAGAAACTTTCTGTGAGGTTGGGCACTTGAAAAATATGTTGTTGTCAGGAGATTTGACTTCTTTGCGTGAGACCATCAAAGCTGGGTCTGCATTTATGTGACCTGGAGGACATGGCTTCTTATATTCCAATAAAGATGAGCAGCAGTGCTGCATTATCTCTTTGTAGGTAAACTGTGACCACTGGGGACTAAGTTTCTCCCCATGTGGACTGTGAAGCCATTTGGTCCTGGTCCACTTTTTGTCGTGTTTTTGCTACTGCACTCGGAGTTTGGTATTTGCTTCATGACATACAAGGAGCTAAACTGGGACACAATGCTGGAGGGAGTTCTGTCACGTGTGGTGTGCCAGGGTATGCAGGAGAATGCACCAACCAGGCTTCTATCCCTCATAGCTTGCCCCATTGCCCCCTTGTCCATATCAACCTAATTCTGAACATTGCCATGAAACCTCTCCATATAACAAGATGCCTTTACATATAAGGGTCTGCTGGCTGCACCATGTAAGTAACATGCCATTTGGAATACAATGGTAGATCCTCATGACCCTACCACTGGTGATTTATCACACACCTGCCCAAAACTGCTCTAGGCCCACTACTCAGCAGGCTCTAACTTACTGGCATCTCTGTACTGCACCATTTTCATGAAACCCAGTCAATCAAGGCGCTGTCTGGTATACTCTTGATCAGCAATAGGACATCCAAAGGTTCTCCAGTGCCACCTGGTCATGGGAATTTCAAAATTTTCATGGTATTTATCTAGCCATTTTTCAAGGATGAAGTTGGAGGCACTGTGGCTTTCAATTCATTCAGTAACCATTAAATGTTGAGGAAGCTCAATTCAATAAAAGCTCTGGAGAACTCTCACAGGCAAGGCTTCTGAAAGAGTGCCAAAATGGTCACATGATGCCAGGCCCATTAAAGTCTACAATGTGAGGCCTATGTATTTTTCGACTCTCAAATATGGCTGCCATGTCTTTGAGAATAAAATCAGGTGATATCCTGGCAGAGATTCCCAGTGCTCTGTGGAAAGCCACCCTGGCCCTAGATCTCAGTTTACAAGGGCGACTCACATGCGTGGCCTCCTAAAATCCAAACAAAATTCATGGCAATACTTCTCTGAGTTTAGTTTCACAACTCAGTCTCTAAGGGGAATCACACCAAAGTTCAAGCCCAAGTGGACCCAGTCATTTCTTCCAACCGCCAAACAAATGGCCAAAATTAAAACCAAAACATTCCCACATGGCCCTCATCTTCTTCCATATAGTCACTCATCGTAACCTCTGGCTGGAGTTTTCCATCAGGGGCACAGCCCAAGACTGTGTCCAAAAAAAGCTCGCTTGCCCCTCATTTGCCTAAAGTCAGGGTGGCCTTGACAGCCCTCCTGTGAATCAGAAGTGATCAAATAAGCCTGCCGTTAATACTGCTCTGTTTCTACAATTTGAGGCCTACTGACTTTCAGGTATAGATTCTATATGTGATTTGGAGTCATGCGAAAACCCAAGCACCTCATCAGGGCTTTGAAGAACTCATTTGACCCAAAGAATCCCTATTCACACTTGATGGAGGTCAGGAACCTAACAGAGGAAGACGAGAGACTTCATCCACAATGACTGATTTTTTGCCATTATAGTTTTGGACGCACACATGGGATCATTCTTTATATCCATCATGTGCTGAGAATCTAAATCACAGCCACAAAGAAGGCCAAGAGGCTAATTCAGCCACATCCATTTCCAAAGCAATTAAGCAAAGAGCCACAGGTGATGCCCATTCATTTCCATTTCAAAACTATATTCTTCAGGCTTCACAACGGGGTGCCCTGAAGCAAAGACCTTCCAGATATTCAGTGTAACAAAACAGTACTTAAGCAAAAGGTCCAAAGCAGGGTCTCTCCACTGAGAGTTTCTTGGTCACACTGATATCTGAGTTTTCTGAGATGCTCGCCATTTTTTTCAGCTATCCAGTACATGACCATGTCACAGAGCTTGGAGGTGGTACATATCGTGGACACAAAACCATGAGCCTATTCTGGAGACTGGCCAGAATACAGGAAGAAAACATTAACTTGGGAAGATAGCAGGTGTTTCCCTTCGATAAGACAAGCTGCAGTTCATTCATATATTGGGCAGGATGAATTTTGGGAATATTTATACTTTAAAGGACACATTCATTAATGCATTTTCTTTTCTAATGTTTACAACAACGGACACAGTGGAATACACAGGCATGGAAATACTTGCCTTGTCAAACGACTTACTAGAACAGTCCACTGAAAACCACAAACAAAAAAAAACAACAAAAAAAAAAACGCCTTTCCTACCTATTCTCAGAACATGAGACAGAACAACAAACCCATACCCACTCCCACAAAGGCAGCTCCTTCCCCCAAGTATGTCTGTGATTAGAAGGAGTGTCCTATGACTGGTGAGCCATACTATGTTCTCCCAAAATGGCCTGTCCTCTTTCAGATCTGGTTTCCATGGCCAACTCTGTGAAGTTGTCAGGAAAAAGTGGTGAGCCACTACCTGCTTTCTCAGGAAAGGTCCCTCTTCAGAGCTCTTCTGGCATTTGGCCATCCTCACATCAGTAGGTACCAAGAAAGATTGATTTTGTCCTTGGAAAATCCAAACAAGTGAGTCCACTGGGACTGGAACTGGGACTGCCTCTGGGTGCCTGGCTTCTTGGATACCAAGTTCAGAGAGTTCCATCACCAAATAATGAGGTATGTCACTTTCTTTGGAACTGAATGAGGTCACTGCCTTGGCAACCACTTTTCCCTAACAGTTGCTTCCAAGGGTCCCATGAGATGGAGCCGGCCCCTACTTCCTGTGACACTTTCACAAGTTAGAATGAAATATCAACGATAGGCACCCAGGAACAGCTCTACACACAGGTCTGGTTTTGTCAGTCTTCTCTACAATAAGAAGAGAGAGGCTGATTAAGACACATCCCTTTATCCTGACCAGGTGTTTTGCCATGGAAGATGAGTTTTGCTCACTCAGGTCCTTTATACCTGCCTACAACTTGTCCAGGTATCATTTCTGCATGGACCTTTGAGGTTCTCAGCAGGTGGACTGTCCCCTTCTTTCCTGTATTGTAAGAACAACTCTGTCCCTGCTCTTCTGTAAAATGAGATTGAGGGAACAGTGTATGTTTCGGGTTAATAACAGGTTCGATTTGTGTTAGGAATCATTCTGTGTGATGAATAATAGTGTTGGGGACCTTCGATATTTACAAGAATATGGAGGTTAAATATAAGTATGAGAACAGAAATCTAGGTATGATTTGAAGCCCAGAAGGGCATTGAGCCCTTGATTGGGATAATTAGCTTTGAATTATGTTCTGCAAAGATGTCTCAGTTAATTCAATACACAATGGCATAGGACTTTGTACCTTGGATGATTGAATGTAGAAGAGAACATCCAGTCAAAAAGGGATAGTCAGTAAGATTATGAAGCTAGTCGGTAGGTTTAGGAAGAAGAGTGAGTATTTGATTTGGACAAAAGTTCTTTAACAATAGGGTTTCGGTTAGAGAGTGAATGTAAATGTCAGCACATATGAAGAGTCAGTCACTATGATGAGCTGGGAAAAAATGTAGAAAAGCAGATATCAATAGAGACATTATGAAATCAGGCAAAGTATAAAGTGAGTGATAGGATTAGACGTTTTCAACAGGGTTGAGTTTGAATACATAATCTTTGGAAGAAAAAAATATGTAGTCACCAATAGGATTGACAGTTAAGAGCATTAGGCAACCTGGACATAGATGTTTTTAGTAATCCATGTTCACTTTTCATTTAGTCCTTCGTGCAATCATAACCGTGACCATTACATTATTTGTCCAGAATATTACTGTGAAAAAATGTATATGTAGATCAGGTGACATGAGTATTTCGTCCACCATTTCTGGAAACAATATATTGAAGACGTAAAATTAGTATTGGGGGTACAAAGAGGTCCACCCTGTGTCTATGAATATAGAGATAAAGCATGAATAGACAATACTGTGAATAAATAATATAACTTGTTCCAACATTAAATAATGGATTGAACTGATATCTGGAAAATTACAGGAAATCTTATATTGATATACAATCATTCATTCCCACCAATTATACATCTAATGGTAATATTAGTGTTTTGGTTTATCATGAACAGTGTGTGAGTTTTGCTTCAAAAGTGATTATGGAAAT
This sequence comes from Callospermophilus lateralis, assembly GCF_048772815.1. Lineage (NCBI taxonomy): Eukaryota > Metazoa > Chordata > Mammalia > Rodentia > Sciuridae > Callospermophilus > Callospermophilus lateralis. The sequence goes on from NW_027516898.1 coordinate 529,774, forward strand.
CGAAAATAATATGTTTGGAGAGAAGTCTCATGAAAAGACCAGTCAGGAAACCTGGAGGAATGCATATATTGTAAAGCAGGAAGCGATTGAAATTCAATCAAATGCCTATAAATTTGCTAATTTGTGGGTGAAATATATATCCTATGATGTGCATAAACTCATGAAATAGTAATGTACCATTGTTGAATAAAAATGAACGTCAAAATACACATCATGTCCCATAGGAATCTACTGGCATTGATTTTAAACTGTAGAAATATTAGGATTCTCGTGCATTATTCACCGAATTTAGTTATCTCTTTTTTTAAATTTTTATATATGGTTGTTCAAAACATTACATAGTTCTTGATAAATAATATTTCACACTTTGATTTATGTGGGTTATGAACTCCCATTTTTGCCCCGTATACAGATTGCAGAATCACATCAGTTACACATCCATTGATTCATATATTGCCATACTAGTGTCTGTTGTATTCTGCTGCCTTTCCTATCCTCTACTATCCCCCCTCCCCTCCAGTCTCCTCCCCTCTTCTCTCTCTACCCCCTATACAGTAATAAATTTCTCCCCCTTGTATTATTTTTCCCTTTCCCCTCACTTCCTTTTGTATGTAGTTTTGTATAACCCTGAGGTTCTCCTTCCATTTTCATGCAGTTTCCCTTCTCTCTCCCTTTCCCTTCCACCTCTCATCCCTGTTTAATGTTAATCTTCTTCTCATGCTCCTCGTCCCTACTCTGTTCTTAGTTACTCTCCTTATATCAAAGAAGACATTTGGCATTTGTTTTTTAGGGATTGGCTAGCTTCACTTAGCATAATCTGTTCTAATGCCATCCATTTCCCTGCAAATTCTATGATTCTGTCATTTTTTAATGCCGAGTAATACTCCATTGTGTATAAATGCCACATTTTTTTCATTCATTCTTCTATTGAAGGGCATCTAGGTTGGTTCCACAGTCTTGCTATTGTGAATTGTGCTGCTATGAACATCGATGCAGCAGTGTCCCTGTAGCATGCTCTTTTTAGGTCTTTAGGTTTTAGACCGAGAAGGGGAATAACTGGGTCAAATGGTGGTTCCGTTCCCAGCTTTCCAAGAAATCTCCATACTGCTTTCCCATTTGCCTGCACCAATTTGCAGTCCCACCAGAAATATACAAGTGTAACTGTTTCCCCAGATCCTCGCCAGCACTTGTTATTGTTTGACTTCATAATGGCTGCCAATCTTACTGGAGTGAGATGGTATCTTAGGGTGGTTTTGATTCACATTTCTCTGACTGCTGGAGATGGTGACCATTTTTTCATGTACTTGTTGATTGATTGTATGTCCTCCTCTGAGAAGTGTCTGTTCAGGTTCTTGGCCCATTTGTTGTTTGGGTTATTTGTTATCTTATTGACTAATTTTTTGAGTTCTTTGTATACTCTGGATATTAGTGCTCTCTCTGAAGTGTTAGGAGGAAAGATTTGTTCCCAGGATGTGGGCTCCCTATTTTCCTCTCTTACTGTTTCTTTTGCTGAGAAAAAACCTTTTTAGTTTGAGTAAGTCCTATGTGTTGTTTCTAGTTATTAACGCTTGTGCTATGGGTGTCCTATTGAGGAATTTGGAGGCGACCCCACAGTATGTAGATCGTAGCCAACTTTGTCTTCTATCAGACACCATGTCTCTGATTTGATATCAAGCTCCTTGATCCATTTTGAGTTAACTTTTGTGCATGGCGAGAGAAAGGGATTCAGTTTCTTTTTGTTACATATGGATTTCCAGGTTTCCCAGCACCATTTGTTGAAGATGCTATCATTCATCCATTGCATGCTTTTAGCCCCTTTATCAAATGTAAGATAGTTGTATTTTTTGGATTGGTTTCTGTGTCCTTTATTCTGTACCATTGGTCCACCCACCTGTTTTGGTACCAGTACCATGCTATTTTTGTTACTATTGTTCTGCAGTATAGTTTGAAGTCTGGTATCACTATACCGACTGATTCACACTTCCTGCTTAGTGTTGTTTTTGCTATTCTGGGTCTTTTATTTTTCCATATGAATTTCATGATTGCTTTCTCTATTTCTACAAGAAATGCCGTTGGGTTTTGATTGGCATTGCATTAAACCTATAGAGAACTTTTAGTAATATCGCCATTTTGATGATGTTAGTTCTGTCTATCTATGAACAGGGTACATTTTTACATCTTCTAATATCTTCCTCTATTTTTCTCTTTAGGTTTCTGTAGTTTTCCTTGTATAAAACTTGCACCTCTTTTGTTAGGTTGATTCCCAATTATTTTTTTTTTTAGTATATTGTGAATGGAGTGGTTGTCCTCATTTCAGTTTCAGACGATTTGTCACTGATATTCAGGAATGTCTTTGATTTATGAGTGTTGATTTTATATCCTGCCACTTTGCTGAATTCATTTATTTGCTCTATTAGTTTCTTTGTAGACCCTTTTGGGTCTGCTAGAAATAGAATCATGTCATCTGCAATAGTGATAATTTAAGTTCTTCTTTTCCTATTTATATGCCTTTAATTTCTTTCATCTCTCTAATTGCTCTGGCCAGTGTTTCGAGAACTATGTTGAACAGAAGTGGTGAAAGAGGGCATACCTGTCTTGTTCCAGATTTTAGGGGGAATGCCTTCAATTTTTCTCCATTCAGAAGTATGCTAGCCTGAGACTTAGCAAAGATTGCTTTTACAATATTGAGGTATGTTCCTGTTATCCCTAGTTTTTCTAGAATTTTGAACATAAAGGGATGCTGTACTTTGTCGAATGCTTTTTCTGCATCTATTGAGATGATCATATGGTTCTTATTTTTAAGTCTATTGATGTGATGAATAACATTTATTGATTTCTGTATATTGAACCAGCCTTGCATCCCACGGATGAATACTACTTGATCATGGTGCACAATTTTTTGATATGCTTTTGTATCTGATTTGCCAGAATTTAATTGAGGATTTTTGCCTCTAGGCTCATTAGAGATATTGGTCTGTAGTTTTCATTCTTTGAAGTGTCTTTGTCTGGTGTAGGAATCAGAGTGATGTTGACCTCATAGAATGAATTTGGAAGTTCTCCCTCTTTTTCAATTTCCTGAAATAGCTTGAAAAGTATTGGTACTAGTTCCCCTTTAAAGGTTTTGTAAAACTCTGCTGTATACCCATCAGGTCCTGGGCTTTTCTTACTTGGTAGTGTTTTGATGGTTTTTTCTATTTCCTCAATTGATATTGGTCTGTTTAGGTTGTCTATATCCTCCTGACTCAATCTGGGCAGATCATATGACTTAAGAAATTTATCGATGCCTTCACTGTCTTCTATTTTATTAGAGTACAAAGATTCAAAATAATTTCGGATTATATTCTGTATATCTGAAATATCTGTTATGATATTGTCTTTTTCATCCTGTATGCTAGTAATTTGAGTTCTCTCTCTTTTTGTCTTCGTTAGCATGGCTAAGGGTCTGTAGATTTTTTTTATTTTTTCAAAGAACCAAATGGGTTGATGTGTCTGCTGTGCTTGCAGGCCGCTAGTCCTGTTCCGCCGGTCAGTTGCAGGTCTGCCTACCTTGCGGGAGCGGGTGGTGGCTCTGCTTTGGCCCTACTGCAATTGGGGTGTCGTGACTACCATGCTGGCAGATCGCTGGGCCTGTTCCGGGTGCGGGCAAAGACTCTGCTCTGCCCCTACTCCAATTGGGTTGACGTGACTACCACGCCGGTGGGCCATTGTGCTTGTACTGGGTGCGGGAGAAAGCTCTGCTCTGCCACTACTCCAATTGGGGTGTCATGTCTACCATGGTGGCAGGCCGCTGGGCCTGTTCCGAAGGTCAGTCACAGGTCTGCTTTTGTGGCGGGCGTGGGGGGCGGCCTGCTTGGCCCCTACTACAATTTGGGTGACGTGACTACCACACCAGCTGGTGGCTGGGCCTGATCTGGGCACAGGCAGTGGCACTGCTCTTTCCCTACTCCATTTGGGGTGACGTGGGTACCACGCCTCCGGGCCTGATGAATCTTCCTCTATGTTTCTAGAGAGAATTACGGAGGCATATAGGAGATATACACCTTTCGATCCTCATGCAGAGGATCAAAAATCATCTGTCACAATGGCCTTTATTGGGCATGCTGCCTTGGATATTTAAAGAAAGTTAAAATGCTTAGATGGATTACAAGATATGACTTTGAGAGATTTAGACAGAGAAGCCGAGAAAGTATACTATAAGAGAGAAACTGAGGAAGAGAAGGGAGCAAAAGGAGGATAAAAGAAACAAAAGACAGACTAAGGAGTTGACTAAGGTCCCGGTCACAATAACAAAAAGGCCAGAAATTAAGAAACAGGGAGACAGGAAGGGATACCTGGTCCCACGCCAGAGGCCACCCCTGACCTCAGATCAATGTGCCTACTGTAAAGAAAGAGTACACTGGGTTCATGAGTGCCCTAGAAAGAGGCAGCCACGCCAGCCAGCCATTCTGACTCTTCAGCATGACTACGAAAGTCGGGGCTCAGATCCCCTCCCTGAACTCAGCGTATCTTTTGAAGTGGAGGAGACACCAGTAAACTTTGAAGTGGATACAGGCGCAATAAACTCAGCCCTTAAGGCCCCATTGGGCCCTCTATCAAATAAAAGGTCTCTAGTTCAAGGGGCTAATGGCAGTAAATATCGGACTTGTATAACTAAGAGGATCATGGACCTGGGGAAAGGAAAAATCCATCACTCCTTTTTAGTAATCCCAGAATGCCTGGCCGACTTTTGCTGTACGTCATGGGGATGTGAGCATACAGGGGCTGCCTGATGGAACACAAACTCCTCATCAAATTCAGTACACAGCATTGGCCATATTACCAATTAGATAACCAAAACCGATGGCCCCCAGAGGGGTCTCTTGATCCTGAAATTCTGCGTGACCATTTTTTTTAAAGAGAGAGGTGAGAGAGAGAGAGACAGAGAGAATTTTTAATATTTATTTTTTAGTTTTTTGCTGGACACAACATCTTTGTTTGTATGTGGTGCTGAGGATCGAACCCGGGCCGCACGCATGCCAAGCGAGCGTGCTACAATTGAGCCACATCCCTAGCCCTGTGTGACCTTTTTAACTTCTGCAAGTGCTCAAAAGGGTGAAAGGAGATTCCCCTATGGGCAGGCCTTTTCCATCCTTCACTCATATCCTGAACTATGCTTATCCAATCAATCCTCACATTCAGCCTTGTGCTCCAGAGTCTCTGCTGTAACTCTCACCTCAGCAACCTGATTTCTCCCCTCCAATTATTAGATCAAAAACCCAAATCTCTGCTGGTTCTCAGACCATCGCCATCTTGCTGAAGTAGCAGGTACTCAGGTTCCCATCCACCGACTCACTCCTCTCTTCTCCTGTCCGTGCCCGCCCCGGGTCCCACCAGGTTCTCTTACCAGCTAACACAAAGCTGAAACTAGCTGAGGAGAGCCCTCAGACTCCTATCAAAGATGTAATGAAAATGGCCTTTAAAGTTGCTTTGTCATCACTGAAAACAGTTTACTAAAAATTTAAAGTCCCTCACATGCATTTTGGGATACTCACTCTTGTCTTCCCCTCTGCTCTACCTGTTCTACAGCTCAAGTTTTTGTTGCTAGGAAAATCCCAAACCCCTTTCCCATTATTCTTTTACATCTCTCCTTCCTTATTCTCAGATCCTCGGAGCTGCTGTCAGCCGCAGCTTCCCTGTCTTCCCCTTCTGTACCAGGCCTACAGAAAATTCTTAACTGACTTTCTACAGAAGTCTTCACCATGGCTGACTTTAGGACTTTCAGCAAAAGAGTCCCTATAAAAGAGTTCAATATAGATAAACTTCCTCTTTTAGTGTTGCCTTGTTCTACTTGGCCACTGGCTAAAAAAATAAGCACTTCTATGCTAGACACCCCATTACTTGTTTTCCACAAAATATATGAACAAGGCCTCTGGCCATGAGCTGGGGCTTTACAGAGATGGCTATATTTCTAAGATAAAGAAGTTACCATCAGGGCTCCATGGTAACAGCTGTCAGGGGCGAAAAATAAGAAAGGTAGGAAAAAGCTCTTTCCCTCCCAGGTGTCCTTGAAAAGTTAACTTGCCCAGAACTGAGGTAAAAACAAAAACAACAACGGCTTTTTTGAACTTCTGAAGACTGTGAACTTCTGAGCCCCTTCCCTTACATGTTGGGTACAAAATTCTGAAACTACCTAAACTTGAGTTTCAGGAGAATAATTGATTACAACAGAAGCAATGCCCTCTGAATCTGGTTGCAACCAAATAGGACGGTTTCCCTGTCTTCGTTGCTATCTTAGGTGCCTTGCCTTGTCCGTCCCTACAACAGCATAATTGTATATAATTAAACATTGTTTATGTTTGAAAGAAATTGTCAACAGATGTGATTAATTGTGTAATGGTGCAGATGTTTCCCAGAGTGCTCTGTCATGATGAAATGAAATAGAGGGGCATACAACCCGTTTCCACTGGGAACATATATCCCTCACTTTAGCCATCCTATTCGGAATAGGAGTTGCTTCAGGGGTGGGCACAGGAACCACTGCCTTCGTCCATGGGACACAACAAATGACCCAATTAGAAGAAGCAATAGACCAAAACTAAGATATTAGATACCTCCATCAGAGCTTTGCATGAATTTTTAACCTCTCTCTCTGAAGTTGTTTTACAGAACAGGCGAATGACACAAAACACACACACACACACAGAAAAAAAAATAGCAAAATATATGTCAATCAAAATTTTCATAAAATATATATCATAAAAAGATCCAAAAATATTCATTTTACTGAACATGGATTTATGTATAATGTTGTTCAACTAGCAAGCTCACCCATTGGTTGAATATTCAGTTCCAACACGGTTAAGTAGAAGTGATCTCTTCTCACAATTTGTATTTGCCAACTCATCCACCTCACAAGAATGTATGTGTGGTACCAGGTATGATTCTATATATCCATATAAAAATATATGTGCTGAATAGGCTACAGAGAAAGGGAGACAGGAATTCACAATTTTTTAACTTTAAAAACACATGGAGAACTATTTCAACAAAAAATTGACTAGATTTAACTCCTACTCTGTATCATGCAAAAGGCAAGTCCAAATATACACCATGCCTCCTCTAAACTGCTTGTATTTCTATTCATGGCAATATTTCTCTGAGTTCAGTTCCAGAACGCAGTCTCTAAGGGAAATCTCAACAGAGTTCAAGCCCAGGTGGACCAAGATATTTCTTACAACCACCACACAAATGACCACAATTAAAAACAAAACACTCAAACATGGTCCTCATCTTCTTCCATATAGTCACTCATCGTAACCTCTGTCTGGAGGTTTCCATGAAGGGCTCACCCAAAGACAGTGTCCAAATAAACTCCCTTGCCCCTCATTTGCCTAAAGTCAGGGTGGCCTGGACACCCTTTCTGTGAACCAGGAGTGATCAAATAAGCCTCCCATTAATACTGCTCTGTTTCTCCAATTTGAGGCCTACTGACTTTCAAGTATAGATTCTTTATGTGATTTGGAGTCATACGAAAACCTAAGCACCTCTGCAGTGATTTGAAGAACTCATTTGACCCAAGGAATACCTATTCTCACTTGATGGAGGTCAGGATCCTAACAGAGGAAGACGAGAGACTTCATCCACAATGACTGATCTTTTGGCAATTATGGTTTTGGATGCACACATGGGATCATTTTTAGATCCATCAGCTACTGAGAATCAAAGTCACAGCCACATACAAGGCCAAGAGTCTAATTAAGACACATCCCTTTCCAAAGCAACTAAGAAAGAGCCACAAGTGATGCCCATTCATTTCCATTTGAAAACTGTTTCCTTCAGGCTTCACAAAGGGGTGGCCTGAGGCAAAGACCTTCCTGATATTCAGGGCAACAGAATAATAGGTAAGCAAAAGGCCAAAAGCAGGGTATATCCACTGAGACTTTCCTGGTCACACTGATATCTGAGTTTTCTGAGATGCTGGCCATTCCCTTCAGCTATCCTGTACATGGCCATGTCACAGACCTTGGAGTTGTTGCATATCTTGGACACAAAACCATGAGCCTATTCTGGAGAGTGGCCAGAATTCAGAAGAAAACAGGGACTTAGGAAGGTAATAGGTATTGCTCATCCATAAGGCAAGCCGCACTCCATTCATAAATTAGGCAGGATGCATAATGGGAAGCTTTCTACTAGACAGGACACATCCATTGTTGCATTCTCTTTTCTCATGTCTACAACCACGGACACAGTGGGATACACAGACATAGAAACACTCATTTTGTCAAACGACTTACTAGAAACAGTTCACTCCAAATCAAACAAACCGCCTTCTCTACCTATTCTCAGAATATGAGACAAAACAACAAACCCACACTCACAAAGGCACCTCCTTCCCTCAAGTAGGTCTGTGACTCTCCGGAGTTAACTCTGACTGGTGGGCCATATTATGTTCCCCCGAAATGGCGTGTCCTCTATCAGATCTGCTTTCCTTGACCAACTCTGTAAAGTTGTCAGGAAAAAGTGGCGAGCCACTACCTGCTTTCTCAGGAAAAGTACCTCTTCAGTGCTCTCCTGGTATTTGGCTATACTCACATCATTAGGTACCGAGAAAGACTGACTCTGTCCTTGGAAAATCCAATCAAGTGAGCCCACAGGGACTTGGACTGGGATTGCCTCTCGGTGTCTTGGTTCTTGGATAGCAAGTTCAGAGAGTTCCATCACCAAGGAAATTAGATATGTCACTTTCTTTGGAACTGAATGAGGCCACTGCCTTGGCACCCCTTTTTCCTAACAGTTGCTTCCAAGGGTCCCATGAGATGGAGGCTGCCCCTACTTCCTGTGACACTTTCACAAGTTAGAATGCTATATCAACCATAGGCACCCGTGAACAGCTTTCCACACAGGCCTGATTTGGTCCATCTTCTCTACAATAAGAAGAGAGAGGCTGATTAAGACACATCCCTTCATCCTGACCAGGTTGTTTGCCATGGAAGATGACTTTTGCTCTCTCAGGTCCTTCATAGCTGCCTATAACTTTTCCGGGTATCATTTCTGCATGGACCTTTGAGGTTTTCAGCAGGTGGAAGGTCCCCTACTTTCCTGTATTGTAAGAACAACTCCATCCCTGTTCTTCTGTAAAATAAGATTGAGGGAACAGTGTATGTTTAGGGTTAATAACAGGTTCAATTTGGGTTAGGAATCATTCTGTGCGATGAATAATGGTATTGGCAACCTGTGAGATTTACAAGAATGTAGAGGTGAAATATAAGTATGAAAATAAAAATCTAGGTATAATTAGAAACCCAAAAGGGCATTGGGCCCTTGATTGGGATACTTAGCTTGAATTATGTTCTCTAAAGATGTCTCAGATAATTCAATATACAATGGCATAGGACCTTGTACCTTGGATGATTGAACGTAGAAGAGAACATCCAGTCAAAAAGGGATAGTCAGTAGGTTTAGAAAGATTGTCGGTAGGTTTAGGAAGAAGAGTGATTATAGGATTTAGACCAAAAGTTCTTTAGCAATATGGTTTCGGTTAGAGAGTGAATGTAAATGTCAGCACATATGAAGAGTCAGTCACTATGATAAACTGGGAAAATATGTAGAAATGCAGATATCAATAGAGACATTATTGCATCAGGCAAAATATAAAGTGAGTGATAGGATTAGACATTTTCAACAGGGTTGAGTTTGAATATATAATCTTAGGAAGAAACAAATATGTTGTCACCAATAGGATTGACATTTGAGAGCATTAGGCAGCATGGACATGGATGTTTCTATTAATCCATGTTCACTTTCCTTTTAGGCTTTGGTACAGTCATAAGTGTGACCTTTACATTTTTTTTCAGAATATTACTGTGATAAAATGTATATGTAGATCAGGTGACATAAGTATTTCTTCCACCATTTCTGGTAGCAATATATTGAAGACGTAAAATTAGTATTGGGGGTCCAAAGAGGTGTACACTGTGTCTATGAATATAAAGATAAAGCATGAATAGAACATACTGTGAATAAATAATATAACTTGTTCCAACTATAAATAATGGATTGAACTGATATCTGAAAAATTACAGGAAATGTTATATTGATATACAATCATTCTTTCCAAAATGGTATACATATAATGGTAATATTAGTGTTTTGGTTTATCACGAAGGGTGTGAGTTTTACTTCACCAGTGATTATGGAAATCGAAAATAACTTGTTTGGAAAGAAGCGTCATGAAAAGACGAGTTCAGAAACCCTGATAATACTTGTGTTCTGAAACAGGAATTGATTAAAGTTGAAACAAATGCCTGTAAATTTGTGAACTTGTGGATGAAATATATATCGTATGATGTGCAAAAACTGAAGAAATAATAATGTACCAGTGTTGAATACAAATGAACCTCAAATTACATATCATGTCCCATAGGAATCTACTTGCATTGGTGGTAAACTGGGTCAGTTACTGTAAAATTATTAGAATTTGTAGGCACCATTCACTGAAGTTTGTTTTCAGTACTAGGAAACAAATATGTATTTCAGGTGGATGAATATTTCGGAAAATAATCTTGTGAAAAGTTGATTATAAATCCATATACATGAACATGAATGAATTTAGAAAGTGTATATAAGACACATATATTTTATATATTAAAAATCTGAATAGTGTGTGTGTATATATACACACACACACACACACACACACAAACTACACACAGACATTAAAAAGCAGCAATATATATGAAAATCAAAATTCATCAGTAAATATATATCATCCACAGATGCAAAAATAATTATTTTACTGAACATGAGTATATGTATAATGTTGTTCTACTAGAAAGCTCCCCTATAGTTTGAATCTTCATTTCTAACAGCGTTTAAGAGGAGTGATCTCTTCTCACAATTTGAATCTGCCAAGAGAGAAACCTCACAAAAATGTACGTGGGATTCCTGGTAGGATTCTATATGTGCATATAAATATACATGTGTGAATTGGCTACAGAGAAAGGGAAACAGGATTTCACACATTTGTTATCTTTAAAAACACATGGAGAACTATTTGAAATAAAAATTGACTAAATTTATAACTCCTACCTTATATAATGCAAAAGGCAAGTCCAACTATACAAGATGCCTCCTCTGAACTGCTTGAATTTCTATTCTGTTTGGGTTATTTTTCTCCATTATATTAGGATGAGTTGTCTGATTCTAGTAGGTATGGGTTAGTGTCAGGGATTCAGTATTTCAAAAGGAAAATTGGAAAATGAATTCAATGTGTAAGCAAATATGTGCTTCACAAATATCTGTTAAGGTCTGATATCCTCTCACTCTCATCCAGAAAAATGCCTTGACATTACCTTCACCCCAGGTAAAACATAATTAGAGGAGAAGAGTTAGAAAATCAGTGAATACATATCTGGAATGGAAAATGCTCATGAGTTCATAACCATGAAGGTGGTAGAGAAGTTTCCAAAAGTAAGGGACAGGGTAAACACAACACAAACAGGGAGCTCTGAGAGCCTAAAAACTTTTTGAGAAACTGCCTCTGAGTTTGGGCACTTGAAACATATGTTGTTGTCAGGAGATTTGGCTTCTTTAGTAGTGAGACCATCAAAGCTGGTTCTGCATCTATGTGACCTGAAGGGCTTGGTTTCTTATTTTCCAATGAACATGAGGCAGCAATGCTGAATCCTCTCTTTGTAGGTAAACTGTGACCACTGAGGACTAAGTGTCTCTCCGTGTTGACTGCGAAGCCATTTGGTCCTCCTACACTTTTTGTGGTGTTTTTCCTGCTGCACTGGGAGTTTGGTATTTGCTTCACGAAATACCAGGAGCTCAACTGGGACATATTGCTGGAGGGAGATCTGTCACGTGTGTTGGGTCAGGGTCTGCAGGAGAATGCACCAACCAGGCTTCTATCCCTCCTAGCTTGGCCCATTGCCCCCTCGTCCATATCAACCTGATTCAGAACATTGCCCTGAAACCTCACCATATAACAAGATGCCTTTACATATAAGGTAATGCTGGCTGCACCATGTCAGTCACAAGCCATTTGGAATACAATGGTAGATCCTCATGGCCCTACCACTGATGTTTCATCACACACCTGCCCACCAGTGCTCTAGGCCCACTACTCAGCAGGCTCCAACTTACTGGCATCTCTGTTCTACACCATTTTCATGAAACCCAGTCAATCAAGGCATTGTCTGGTATACTCATGATCAGCAACAGGACATCCAAATGTTCTCCAGTGCCACCTGGTTGTGGGAACTTCCAAAAATTCATGGTATTTATCAAGCCATTTTTCAAGGATGAAGTTGGAGAAACTCTGGGTTTCAATTCATTCAGGAACCACTAAATGTTGAGGAAGCTAATTTAAATGAAAACTCTGGAGAACTCTCACAGGCAAGGCTTCCCAAAGAGTGGGGAAAAGGTCACATGAAGCCAGGCACATTGAGGTGTAAAATGTGAGGTCCATGTGTGTTTTGACTCTCAACTATGGCTGCAAGTTTTTCACAATTATATCTTGTGATATCCTGGCTGAGATTCCCAGTGCTCTGTGGAAAGCCAGATCTCAGTTTCCAAGGGCAACTCTCATGCGTGGCCTCCTAAAATCCCAAAACAATTCATGGCAATACTTCTCTGAGGTGAGTTCCAGAACTCAGTCTCTATGGGGAATCACACCAGAGTTCAAGCCCAGGTGGACCCAGACATTTCTTCCAACCGCCACACAAATGACCACAATTAAAACCAAAACACTCCCACATGGCCCTCATCTTCTTCCGTATAGTCACTCATCATGACCTCTGGCTGGAGGTTTCCATGAGGGGTGCAGCCATTGGTAGTGTCCAAAATAAGCTCACTTGCCCCTCATTTGCCTAAAGTCAGGGTGGCCTGGACACTCTTAATATGAACCAGGAGTGGTCAAATAAGCCTGCCGTTCATGCTGCTCTGTTTCTCCAATTTGAGGCCTACTGACTTTCAGGTATGGAATATTTATGTGAAATAGAGTCATGAGAAAAGCCAAGCACCTCGGCAGAGATTTCAAGAACTCATTTGACCCAAAGGATCAGTATTCTCACTTGATGGATGTCAGGAACCTAACAGAAGAAGGCGAGAGACTTCATCCACAATGACTGATCTTTTGGCCATTTTGGTTTTGGATGCGCACATGCGATCATTCTTTGGATCCATCATGTGCTGAGAATAAAAATCACAGCCACATACAAGGCCAAGAGGCTAATTCAGACACATCCCTTTCCAAAGCAGTTAAGCAAAGAGCCACAGGTGATGCCTATTCATTTCAAATTTAAAACTGTTTTCTTCAGGCTTCACAAAGGGGTGGCCTGAGGCAAAGACCTTCCTGACATTCAGGGCAACAGAACATAAGGTAAGCAAAAGGCCCAAAGCAGGGTTTCTCCACTGAGACTTTCCTGGTCACACTGATATCTGAGTTTTCTGAGATGATCTCCATTCTCTTCAGCTATCCAGTATATGGCCATGTCACAGAGCTTGGAGGTGGTACATATCTTGGACACAAATCCCTGAGCCTATTCTGGAGACTGGCCAGAATTCAGGAAGAAAACAGGAACTTAGGATGATAGCAGGTGTTGCCCATCGATAAGACAAGGTGCAGTCCATTCATAAATTGAGCAGGATGAATTATGGTAAGATTTATACTAGACAGGACACATCCATTAATGCATTCTCTTTTCTAATGTCTACAACAATGGACATAGTCGGATACACAAACATAGAAACACTCACCTTGTCAAATGACTTACTCGAAACAGTCCACTTCAATCCAAACAAACCGCCATTCCTACCTTTTGTTAGAACATGAGACAAAACCACAAACCCACACCCACCCCCACAATGGCACCTCCTTCCCCCAAGTAGATCTGTGACTATCTGGAGTGTCCTCTAACTGCTCGGCCATACTTTATTCCTTCGAAATAGTCTGTCCTCTCTCAGGTCTGGTTTCCTTGGCTAACTCTGTGAAGTTGTCAGGAAAAAGTGGTGAGCCACTACTGGCTTTCTCAGAAAAGGTACCTCTTCAGTGCTCTCCTGGCATTTGGCCATCCTCACATTAGTAGGTACCAAGAAATACTGACTCTGTCCTTGGTAAATCCAAACAAGTGAGACCACTGTGACTGGGAATGGGATAGCGTCTGGGTGCCTGGCCACTAGGATACAAAGATCATAGAGTTCCATCACCAAGGAAATGAGGTATGTCACTTTCTTTGGAATTGAATGAATGAGGTCACTGCCTTGGCAACCAGTTTGTCCTAACACTTGCTTCCAAGGGTCCCATGAGATGGAGGCTGCTCCTACTTCCTGGAACACTTGCACAAGTTAGAATGGTATATCAACAATAGGCACCTGGGAACAGCTCTCCACACAGGTCTGGTTTAGTCCATCTTCTCTAACATAAGTAGAGAGAGGCTGATTCAGACACATCCCTTTATCCTGACCAGGTTGTTTGCCATGGAATAGGACTTTTGCTCTCTCAGGTCTTTCATACCTCCCTACAACTTCTCCAGGTATTATTTCTGCATGGACCTTTGAGGTTTTCAGCAGGTGGAAGGTCCCCTAATTCCCTGTATTTTAAGAACAACTCTGTCGCTGCTCTTCTGTAAAATGAGATTGAGGGAACAGTGTATGTTTAGGGTTAATAACAGGTTCAATTTGGGTTAGGAATCATTCTGTGCGATGAATAATGGTATTGGGAACTTGCGATAATTACAAGAACATAGAGGTGAAATCTAAGTATGGAAACAGAAATCTAGGTATGATTTGAAGCACAGGACCTTGTACCTTGGTAGATTTAATGTACAAGAGAACATCCAGTCAAAAATGGATAGTCGGTAGGATTAGGAAGATAGTCGGTAGGTTTAGGAAGAAGAGTGAGTATAGTATTTGGACCAAAAGTTCTTTAGCAATAGGGTTTCGGTTACAGAATGAATGAAAATGTCAGCACATATGAAGAGTCAGTCACAATGATGAACTGGGGAAAATAAGTAGGAAAGCAGGTATCAATAGAGACATTATGAAATCAGGCAAAGTATAAAGTGAGTTATAGGATTAGACATTTTCAACAGGGTTTAATTTGAATATATAATCATTGGAAGAAACAAATATGTTGTCACCAATAGGATTGACATTTGAGAGCATTAGGCAACCTTCACATGGATGTTTTTAGTTAAACATTGTCACTTTTCTTTTAGGCTTCGGTACAATCATAAGTGTGACCTTTACATTTTTTGTTCATAATTTTACTGTGATAAAATATATATGTGGATCAGGTGACATGAGTATTTCTTCCACCATTTCTGGGAGCAATATTTTGAAGACATATACATTAGTGTTAGGGGTACACAGAGGTGTACCCTGTGTCTATGAATATAGAGATAATGCATGAATAGACCATCCTGTGAATAAATAATATAACTGGTTCCACTTTAAATAATGAATTGAATTGATATCTAAAAATATATAAGAAATCTTATATTGATATATATATATATATATATATATATATATATATATATATATATATATACACACACACACACACACACAGGCACACGCACAGACATTAAAAAGTAGCAATATAGGAGATCCAACATGGTGGCGGACATGGAGAAATCAAGTATCTGACCTCATTAGCTGCGCAGGCATAGGGAGTCGTAAACTGTCTAAATGCTGTTTGTTCAGAATCACTAGGCAATGCTGACCTGACGTGGATCTGGTGCGAACAGATCGGCCCCTGAGAAAACACACAGAGACTGGATCGGCTGCATAGAAGCTCAGATTTGCCTGCTTCTTGTGACTCAGAACTAACGTTCCCTCTGAAATAACTGGTCGGCCCTTCTGAATTTACAGAGGTAAAAGGCCACTGGATTGAAATGGGGCTTTGGAGACACAGTCAGGACCCATCCATTGCATTGGTCACCTGGCAAAAGGAACGAATGGTCACCATTTGCATGGGATACCACCGTGGAAGAGAACTGATGTCATGGGCAGAGGAGATAACTTCATTGAAACCAGTACGACAGGTGTGTAATTCCCTATGCATCTCTCTCCACACAGCGGGGAAACATTAAGGGCCCCTCCCAGCTCTCCCTTAAGGGGCCCTCCCAGGTCTCCGGTGAGAAAGATGGCCAGACCGAGGGAATCATGTGTGCTGTGGGACTTGTGGCGTGGAATTCCTGGCTACCGCTCCTACCAGTGCTGACAACTGAGGTCTCTTACACCAGCTAATGTGGGCATGGATACCAGAGAGCAAGCAAATTCGCTGGGGGTTCCCAGCCCCAAGCTCTACAAACTTAGGGTCTGAGGGAGGCAAACAGGGAGAGAGTGCCAAGCGTTGATGAAAACAGGGCTACCAGGAGCAGAGACCTGACGTGTAGCAAGTATTGTGGTGAGCGTCACAGTTGAGAGGAGCCTGGCTTGAGGAAACATTAGAGAAGGTCCTAGGCACTCAGGATTAGAGACCCGCCCAGTCTGGGAGGAAGAGCTGCTGCACTGTGATTGGTTCCCACCTATTGAGAGGAGAAGCTTGGCCCAGTGAGCACAGCTCCACCTACTGGAAGAGAAGTTAATTGAACTCTATGACTGCATGTATTATTATTATTATTATTTTATTTTTATTTTTTTCTTTCATTTAAATTTTTTGTGTTGTTCTTTAACTTATTTTAATGTTTTTATTTTTTTAATTTTACTATTATTATTATTATTTTAAATTTTAATTTTCATTTTTTAATTATCATTATTATTTTTAAAAAAATTTATTTCTTTCTTTATTTTCTATTTTTTTCTTTTGTCTTTTTATTTCTTTTCAATTTTCTTATTCCCCCATCCTTGAATTCTACCTGCCTATTCTCATTCTCTTTAGTGACTTCTTCCCATCCCTTCTAATATCTTTCCTCCCAAGCTTCAAATAAATTTATAAGAATAAGAAGTAACTCAGCACTCAAACAGAACAAGAAGTAACATGAGCAGCATCAAAAAGCAAGAAAGAAAAGGAGTACAAACAATGAAGGATAACCTAAATATTCAGGAGGACCTAGAATTATCAGAAAAATGGTCATATAAAGAACTCAAGGAATACCTTAGACAGATGAAATGGAACCTTAAAGAGGATACGAGAGAGCAAATAAATACAATGAAAGAACACATTGAAAATGAATTACATAAACAGATAAAAGAAGAAGTTAATCTTCTTTATCAGGAAATAGAGATTATAAATATTCAAAGAATAATTCTAGAAATGAAGGAAACGATAAACCAAATTAAAAACTCAATTGAGAGTATCACTAACCGAGTGGAGCAAGTAGAAGACAGAATGTCACATAATGAAGACAAAATATATCATCTTGAAAAGAGTCTAGCCAACACAGAAAGGCTGGTAAAAAATCACGAGAAAAACATCCAAGAGATATGGTATAACATAAAAAAACCAAACTTATGAGTCATCTGGATAGAGGAAGGTACAGAGATTCAAACCATGGGAATGAGTAACCTGTTGAATGAAATAATTACAGAAAATTTTCCAGAAATAAAAAAGGAAATGGATATACAAATTGAAGATGCTTACAGGACACAGAGCACACAAAATCACAGTAGACCAACGCCAAGACACATTGTTATGAAGCTATCCAATATACAGAACAAAGAGAAAACATTAAAAGCTTCAAGAGAAAGGAGGAAGATTACATTCAGGGGTAAACCAATAAGGTTAGCAACCTATTTTTCATCACAGACACTGAAAGTGAGAGGATCCTGGAACAACGTATTTCAAACATTGAAAGACAATCGATGCCAAACAAGAATTCTGTATCTAGCAAAATTCAGCTTCAGGTACGACAACGAAATAAAAATCTTTCATGATAAACAAAAGCTAAAAGAATTTGCAGCCAGAAAACCACCAATGCAAAGTGTCTTGAGCAAAACACTACACGAGAAAGAAATGAAAAACAACAACCAAAACCATCAGTGGGAAGTGCCTCAGTAATGACAGAAGGCGGGGGAAAAGCTAATCATGGAGAAACAAAGTAAATTTAAAAAAGAGATAAATATTCAAACATGGCTGGCAGTAGAAACCATATATCAATAGTAACTCTAAACATTAATGGCTTAAACTCTCCAATAAAGCAACATAGGCTTGTAACTTGGATTCAAAAAACAAATCCAACAATATGTTGCCTCCAGGAGACATATCTGAATGGAAAAGACATACACAGGCTGAAGGTGAAAGGTTGGGAAAAAATATACCATGCACACGGTCCTCATAAGCAAGCAGTGGTGGCCATCCTCAAATCGAATTAAATCGACTTCAAGACTAATTTAATCAAAAGGGATAATGAAGGAAATTATATACTGTTAAAAGGAACCATTCACCAACAAGACATAAAAATTATCAATATTTACGCACCATTAAATGGTGCTGTGACGTTCATAAAACAAATTCTCCTCAAGTTCAAGAATCAAATAGCCCACAACACAATAATTATGGGTGACTTCAACACACCTCTCTCACCATTGGACAGATCCTCCAAATAAAAGTTGAATAAAGAAACTATAGAACTCAATATCACAATCAATAACCTAGACTTAACTGACATATATAGAATATATCAACCATCATCAAGTGGATATAATATTTTTTAGCAGCACATGGATCCTTCTAAAAAATAGACCATATATTATGCCATAGAGCAACCTTCAGTAAATATAAAGGGTGGACTTAATACCATGAATTTTATTGGATTATAATGGAATGAATCTGGAAACCAATGAAAAAGAAGGAAGGAAAAATCCTACATCACATTGAAAATGAACAACATGTTACTGAATGATTAATGTGTTACAGAAGACATAAATGAAAAAATCAAAAAATTCTTCAAGATAAATGAAAATACAGACACAACATATCAGAGTCTATGGGACACAATGAAAGGTGTTTTAAGAGGGAAATTCACCACCTTGACGTCATTCTTCAAAAATAGGAAAGAACAACAAATAAATGAGCTCACACTTCATCTCAAAGCCCTAGAAAAGGAAGAGCAAAACAACAGCAAATGTAGCAGAAGGCAAGAAATAACTAAAATCAGAGCGGAAAACAACAAAATTGAAACAAAAGAAACTATTGAAAAAATTACAAAACTAAAGCTTGGTTCTGCAAAAAAATAAATAAGAAGGATAGACCCTTAGCATCCCTTTATGTTCAAAACATTTGAAAAACTAGAGATAACAGGAATTTACCTCGACACTGTAAAAGCTATCTATGTTAAGCCTCAGGCTAGCATTATTCTGAATGGAGAAAAATTGAAGCATTCCCTCTAAAATCTGGAACAAGACAGAGATGTCCTCTACCACCACTTCTATTCAATATAGTTCTCGA
Organism: Callospermophilus lateralis; assembly: GCF_048772815.1. NCBI lineage: Eukaryota > Metazoa > Chordata > Mammalia > Rodentia > Sciuridae > Callospermophilus > Callospermophilus lateralis. Next base: position 549,152 of record NW_027516898.1, read on the forward strand.
AACACTGGCCAGAGCAATTAGACAGATGAAAGAAATAAAAGGAATGAAAATAGGAAAAGAATAACTTAAATTATCACTACTTGCAGCTGATATGATTCAATATATAGAAGACCCAAAAGGGTCTACAAAAAAAACTACTAGAAGTAAGAAATGATTTCAGCAATGTGGCAGGATATAAAATCAACATTCATAAGTCAAAGGCATTTCTGTATATCAGTGACAAAACTTCTGAAACGGAAATGAGAAAAAAAAAAACCACTCCATTCACAATATCCTCAGAAAATAAAACTAAAATCCTTGGGAATCAACCTAACAAAAAAGGTGAAAGATTTATACAATGCAAACTACAGAACCCTAAAAAGAGAAGTAGAATAAGATCTTAGAAGATGGAAAAATATACACTGTTCATGGATAGGGAGAACTAACATCATCAAAATGGTGATATTCCCAAAAGTTCTCTATAGGTTTAATGTAATGCCAATCAAAATCCTAACGGCATTTCTTGTAGAAATAGAGAAAGCAATCATGAAATTCATATGGAATAATAAAAGATCCAGAATAGCAAAAGCAATTCTAACCAGGATGTGTGAATCAGGCGGTATAGCGATACCAGATTTCAAACTAAATTTCAGAGCAATAGTAACAATGACAGCATGGTACTGGTACCAAAACAGGCGGGTGGACCAATGGTACAGAATGGAGGACACAGAGATTAATCCACAATGCTACAACAATCTTCTATTTGATAAAGGAGATAAAAGCATGCAATGGAGGAAGGATAGCATCTTCAACAAATGGTGCTGGAAAAACTGGAAATCCATATGTAACAAAATGAAACTGAATCCCTTTCTCTTGCATGCACAAAAGTTCACTCAAACTGGATCAAGGGCCTTGATATCAAATCAGAGACATGGCGTCTGATAGAAGAAAAAGTTGGCTACGATCTACATACTGTGGGGTCGGGCTTCAAATTCCTCAATAGGACATCCATAGCACAAGAGTTAATAACAAGAGTTAATAACTAGAATCAACACATGGGACTTACTCAAAGCAAAAATTTTTTCTCAGCAAAAGAAACAATAAGAGAGGTAAATAGGGAGCCTAAATTCTGGGAACAAATCTTTACTCCTCACACTTCAGATAGAGCCCTAATATCCAGAGTATACAAAGAACTCAAAAAATTAAACAATAAGATAACAAATAACCCAATCAACAAATGGGCCGAGGACCTCAACAGACATCTCAGAGGAGGACATATAATCAACAAGTACATGAAAAAATGCTCACCATCTCCAGTAGTCAGAGAAAGGTGAATCAAAACCACCCTAAGATACCATCTCACTCCAGTAAGATTGGCAGCCATTATGAAGTCAAACAACAAGTGTTGGTGAGAATGTGGGGAAACAGGTACACTTGTACATTGCTGGTGAGACTGCAAATTGGTGCATCCAATTTGGAAAGCAGTATGGAGATTTCTTGGAAAGCTGGGAATGAAACCACCATTTGACCCAGCTATTCCCCTTCTCGGTCAATTCCCTAAAGACCTAAAAAGAGCATGCTGCAGGGACACTGCTACATCGATGTACATAGCAGCACAATTCACAATAGCAAGACTGTGGAACCAACCTATATGCCCTTCAATAGATGAATGGATAAAAAAATGTGGCATTTATACAGAATGTAGTATTACTCTGCATTAAAAAATGACAAAATCATAGAATTTGCAGGGAAATGGATGGCACTAGAGCAGATTATGCTAAGTGAAGCTACCCAATCCCTTCAAAACAAATGCCAAATGTCTTCTTTGATATAAGGAGATTAACTAAGAACAGAATAGGTATGAAGAGGATGAGAAGAAGATTAACATTAAAACAGGGATGAGAGGTGGGAGGGAAAGGGAGAGAGAAGGGATATTGCATGGAAATGGAAGGAGACCCTCAGGGTTATACAAAATTACATACAAGAAGAAAGGGAAAAATAATACAAGGGGGAGAAATTTATTACTGTAGAGGGAGTAGAGAGAGAAGAGGGGAGGAGAGGGGAGGGGAGGGGGGATAGTAGAGGATAGGTAAGGCAGCAGAATACAACAGACACTAGTATGGCAATATGTGAATCAATGCATGTGTAACTGATGTGATTCTGCAATCTGTATACGGAGTAAAAATGGGAGTTCATAACCCACTTGAATCAAAGTGACAAATATGATGTATCAAGAACTATGTAATGTTTTGAACAAGCATAAATAAAAATTAAAAAAAAAAAGAAAACTAACTTCGGTGAGTGATGCACGCGAATCCTAATATTTTTACAGTAACTGACCCAGTTTAACATCAATGCAAGTAGATTCCAATGGTACATGATGTGTACTTTGACGTTCATTTTTATTCAACACTGGTACATACTATTTCCTCAGTTTATGCACATCACAGGATATATATTTCATCGACAATTTAGCAAATTTATAGGCATTTGTTTCACTTTCAATCACTTCCTGCTTCAGAACACATGGATTCCTCCATATTTCTTGACTGGTAATTTCATGAGACTTCTTTCCAAACACATTATTTTCGATTTCCATAATCACTTTCTAAACAAAACTCACACACACTTCATGATAAACAATAACCCAAAGATGACAATTAGATTTATAACTGGTTGGAATTATTGATTGTATGTCAATATATGATTTCTTATATATTTTCAGATAACAATTCAATCCATTATTTAAAGTGGAACCAGTTATATTATTTATTTACAGTATGTTCTATTCATGCATTATCTCTATATTCATAGACACAGGGTACACCACTTTGTACCCCCAATACTAATTTATATGTCTTAAAATATTGCTCACAGAAATGGTGGAAAAAATACTCATGTCACATGATCTACATATATATTTTATCACAATAATTTTCTGGGCACAAAATGCAAAGGTCACACTTATGATTGCACCAAATCCTAAATGGAAGTTGAATATGGATTACTAAAAACATCCATTTCCAGTTTGCATAATGCTTTCAAATGTCATTTCTATTGGTGACTATATATTTGTTTCTTCCTAAAATTATGTATTCAATCTCGATCCTGTTGAAAATGTGTAAACCTATCATTCACTTTACAATTGCCTGATTTTGTAATGTCTCTATTGATATCTTCTTTCCTATATTTTCCGCAGTTCATCATTGTGACTGACTCTTCGCATGTGCTGACATTTACATTCACTGTGTAAATGAAACCGTATTGCTAAAGAACATTTGATCCAAATTTTATACTCACTCTTCTTCCTAAACCTACCGACTCTCTTCCTAATCCTACTGACTATCCAAATTTGAGTGGATGTTCTCTTCTACAATCAATCTTCCAAGGTACAAGGTCCTATGCCATTGATTATCAATTTATCTGAGACAAACGTGCAGAACATAATTAAAAGCTAAGTATCCCAATAAAGGGCCTCATTCCCTTCTGGGCTACAAATCTTACCTAGATTTCTGTTTTTATACTTATATTTCACCTCTATAGTTTTATAAATATCGCAGGTTGCCAATACCATTATTCATCAATCAGAATGATTCCGAACCCAAATTGAACATGTTATTAACCCTAACCATACACTGTTCCCTCAATCTAACTTTACAAAAGAGAAGGGACAGGGTTCGTCTTGCAATACAGCAATGTAGGGGATCTGCCACCTACTGAGAACCTCAAAGGTCAATGCATATTTGATCCCTGGAGAAGATTTAGGCAGCTATGAAAGACCTGAAAGACCAAAACAACCTGGCAAACAACCTGGTCAGGATGAAGGGTTGTGTCTGAGTAAGCCTCTCTCTTCTTAATGTAGAGAAGATGGACCAAATGAGGCCTATGAGGAGAGCTGTTCCCACAAACTGGTGCGGCCAATTTGGAAAGCAGTATGGAGATTCCTGGGAAAGCTTGGAATGGAACCACAATTTGACCCAGCTATTGCCCTTCTTGGACTATTTCCTGAAGAACTTAAAATAGTGTAACTCTGGGATACTGCCACATCGATGTTCTTAGCAGTACAATTCACAATTGCTGCACTGTGGACCCAACCTAGATGCCCTTCAATAGATGAATGGATAACAAATGTGGCATTTATACACCATGGAGTATTACGCAGCACTAAAATATGACAAAATCATGGAATTTTCAGGGAAATGGATGGTAATAGAGCAGATTATGCTTAGTGAAACTAGCCAATCCCTAAAAAACAAATACCAAATGTCTTCTTGAATATAATGAGAGCAACTAAGAACAGAGCAGGGAGGAAGAGCAGGAAGAAAAGATTTACATTAACAGAGACATGAGGTGGGAGGGAAAGGGAGAGAAAAGGGAAATTGCATGGTAATGAAGGGAGACCCTCATTGTTATACAAAATTACATATAACAGGTTGTGAAGGGAATGGGAAAATAAACAAGGAGAGAAATTAATTACAGTAGATGGGGTAGAGAGAGAAGATGGGAGGGGGAAAGAGGGGGGATCATAGAGTATAGGAAAGGTAGCAGAATACAACATTAACTAATAGGGCATTATGTAAAAATGTGGATATGTAACCAATGTGATTCTGCAATCTTTATTTGGGGTAAAAATGGGAGTTCATAACCCACTTGAATCTAATGTATGAAATATGATATGTCAAGAGCTTTGTAACGTTTTGAACAACCAAAAAAAAGAAAAAAAGTAGCAATATATATGCCAATCGAAATTCATCATGAAATATATATAATCCACAGATGCAAAGATATTCATTTTACTGAACATGGATTTATGTATAATGTTATTGAACTAGGAAGCTCACCCATAGGTTGAATTTTCAGTTTGAACAGCGTTTAGGAGTAGTGATCTCTTCTCACAATTTGTATCTGCCAATTCAGCCACCTCACAAGTATGTACGTGTGATACCAGGTAGGATTCTCTATGTGCATATAAAAATACATGTGCTACAGAGAAAGGGAGACAGCATTCCCATATTTGTTAACTTTAAAAACACATGTAGAATTATTTCAACAAAAAATTGACTAGATTTATAGCTCCTATACTATATAATGCAAAAGGCAATTCCAACTACACACCATGCCTCCTCTGAACGGCTTGTATTTCTATTCTGCTTGGGTTATGTTTCACCATCATATTAGGATTATTAGTCAGAGTCTAGTAGGGTATGGGTTAGTGCCAGGAATTCAGTATTTCAAATGGAAAATTGGAAAATGAATCCAATGTGTATGCAAATATGTGATATACAATAATCTTCCCACTCTCATCCAGAACAATGCTTTGACATTACCTTTGCCCCAAGTAAGACACAATTAGAGGAGAAGAGTTAGACATTCTGTGAATACTTATCTGGAATGGAAAATGCTCAGGAGTTCACAACTTTGGAGGTGGTAGAGGAGTTTCCAAAAGGAAGGGACAGGCGTGATCACTCAACCTGATCTTTCATTAATATTGGGAGCCATCTTGCCACAAAGCCATGGAAAGATAATTTTTGCTTTACTATAAATTACTGCAAATTCTGAACCTGCTTGGAATGCCTGCCCATGCCTTGAACTCACCCATGCCTGTCTTACTGACCAGATCACAGCCCTCTCTGAAACCTTACTGAAACCTCATAAATATTGGCCTTCCCTGGCCAGACAACGACCCTCTCTGAGGCTCTAATGGTCCTCATAATTTCTGATGCTAGGGCCAGCAAATAAAAAATGTAAACTACAATTAGTGTGATGCTTGTCAAAGTTCTGTTTTCTGATACTCCCTTTTTGTGTAACTTTTTGGGCTATAAAGCTGGGGTGTAGGAAAGGTGGGGATGCTGTCTTTTTCCCGCCGTTTTGAGAAGGAGAGTCAGCCTAGCCGGTTGAACTAATAAGCTTGCCTTAATTTGATTTTAATTGGAGTCAGTGGTATTTTCTTGCATCCTGGTCTAACATTTTGGACTTCCCCAGCGAGATGACGTGACCAGATCATAAGACCAGACTGCTGGAAATTCTGACGCTGGCCTTTCCTCCAGGGCTCAGGGGTGGAGAGCCAAGTTCCAAAGCCTTGGAGTGAGCATTCGGTCCAGGGAGCACTGCAGTGAACCATCGCACTAAAACTATTAGCAAGCACCTGGTGGAGGAGGCCTCCATAGGTAGGTGGTGCCTTTATAACATCTGATATCCAGTTAAGGGAGATGTCTTCTGATGACAGAGTGGTGGCCTGGGGAGGCTCACATGTACTCCTGTCCAGGACAGTAACAAGAATTGTTCTGTCCTCTGTTCTGTTCTGTATGGAATTTCTCTGAAAGGGTAGAAAGGTGCAGCCGGGCACGCAGGAGCTCCTACCCCGGAGCTTCAGCAAGACATTTCATTGCTCCTCTGTTTTTCTGTATCTTCACCAGGTTTCTGTTTCTTTGTGTTTTGTTCTGTGTTCTATATGTTTTTTTGTTTGTTTGTTTTTGTGCATTTTGTTGTGTGATTTCTGTGGTAAAAACTTAAAGATATTGGACGTAAAAATGGGTAATAAAGCAAGTAAGCCTTACACCCTTTGGACTGTGTTCTAAAAAACTGTGTTGAAGTTTACCCCCCTTTGTTAAGCAGGATGAGAGAAGCCCCTAGCTGGCAGCCTGGAACTCACCCACTGCAGAGGGCAATGCCTGCTGGCCACCAAAGAACAGAGTATCTCCCAGGTTAACAATGGAAACTCCTTTATAACCCCTTGTTGCTCCAGTTCAAGAGAGTCACAACCTTTGGGCAGAGTCCCCTGTGTTTCTGCTTTGTTAGCAAAGCAGTAAACCTCCCTTTTTATTTTTCTCAAACCCTGTCCTCATTATTAAATAGGTATTAATTCGCTTCAAGGTCAGAAACCGAAATTTAAGTTACAAATTTTGATAACCTCCCGACCCTGGAACTTTTTGAGAGCTGACTACTGAAATGTTAGGAGATGGAGCGAGATTGGGGTGGAACCAAACCAGAGGAGCTAATCCTATAAGTAAAAGGAGGGACTGAGGGACTCCCAGGATCTACCAAAGCCCTGTTGCTTCAGGGAATTCCTTCCTTCCTTCCCTGCACTGTAAGGATTATGCCACCTCTGTCTTCTTAAAAAAAAGAAAAAGAAAAAGGAGACACTAAATGCAGTAAAGTCACCATGGAAACCCTTGATATTACATTTCAGGTTGCCTTCTGTGAAAACATCTGATCCCCTTGTGAGGACATCTATCCTGCCACTGGTGTAGGAGATTTTTCTCTTATCTGCTCTGTTTTTAAGGCTTCTGTCTGTCAGCCATAGTCTGGAGCTCCTTTCTGTCTGTCTTGTGTCTTTGTTTCTGGCCCTTTAAGACATGTGCAATAATGTGCTGATATTATAAATTGTTTCTTGGGAATGATATTAGTTCAATGTGTGTCTAAATGATGATGTTTTATTGTAACAATCTGGTATCTGGATGGGTTTTTGTAGCATTGCTCAATCTTGCAGTTAAAAGTCGGGTTTAGGTAATTGTTTAGTTTATGATTTCAGATAATTCATGCCAGATAACTTAAATGCTTAGGATGGAAAACTAAAGCACTCTACTTCCAAGTTGGCAAGTAACTTCCCAAACATTCAGTTTTATTTTTCACCAATTTTGAATTGGGTAGACTGAGAAAATATCACAGTGTGTACCAGTGCATTAATTTGGACAAGGATAGTAAATCATATTATGGTATCTGTTGACAAAACAAGATGTAAAGATATAAAATTTTGTGAACTTCATCTTAAAATTGTATCATAATTTTCAACATCCGAACCTCAAAATTATGGTTAAAATGCCTTAGGCCTGAGGTGTCTGCTCAGAATAGCAGTTTTACCCTGCTCCTTTCACACCTCAGCAAGGACTTTTGTTGAAATGCAAATGAAAGAAGCCTGCAAGCTCAGTAGGAGACTGATCTGAGGCCTAAGGCAGGAAAAAAGGTAAATTGTATGGTATTTACTAATTACTGGCCAGTCATTTTTTCTAGGACTCTTATTTTTTTCCTTAGATTCTGTATTCTTTTTTTGAGCTCATGATTTTGATCCTACAGACCTAGGTTAATCTTTTTCTGATCAGCTCTATCTTTGACCAACAGTGGAGTTTTTGAAACATTGCAATGGAGATTTCAACTGCAAAAAGCTACAAGGCCTTTACTATTATTATGTGTGCACACTTTTGTTAGTGTTGTATGTCTATATATACATATATCCGTATATCATATATATGTAATACAAATTAACACATATAAGGAGCACTCATAAAAAAAGCACTCATATAAACAAATTTTAAAACGTGGATCCAAAGATCTTAAATTCACATGATTTAATTGGTACAATTTAAATTGGATAAACAGATAAAAATAAATGTCTTTAAATTTAACCTTACAAGTTTTTCTAGGTGTTCAAAAATCTAATAAAATATTAATGCCGAAAAAAGGTCTAATATGCCTTGGTTATGGAACTTTTTCTTCAACAAAAAATGGTACACTGTTCAATACATTTGTCTAATATTTTGATAAATAAGTAAAGTAAATTTGATATGGGATTACTCATTCATGAGTACTTTTGTTAGATATCTGATTGATTTACTAAGTTCTGTATAAGTTTGTCCTAAAGTCTGTATAAGATTGTAAAAATCAGTCATGTGTTAAAGAGACAAAAATTTCTCAAAACATAAGTTTACCCATAACATTGTGGATATTAAGTTTTATTTTTCTAGAGCAAGCAACCATAAAAATTAAACAACTGATTAAATAAGAACTGTTATTTTAGAGCACTGTACTGCCATTTCTTTAAAAGCTAAACTTGGTTAATGTAGAAACATCAATGCAATTGTGATGCTATTAATGTGCTCATATCTTCCAGGTATACAAGTCTGTAAGGTAGAAACTTTAAAAGAGCATTATATCAAGGTGGTGTTCTGAAGTTGTATGGTAAAATATATATATATATATATATATATATATATATATATATATATATATATATATATATATATGGGATTTATTTACCTGTTGTCAATAAGATATGTAAACTTTTATGTTACTTTTTATATTGGGGAACAATTTAAATGTATTTTAAGTTAATGAGAGCCTAATCTATGTAAAGGTTAAAAACTTTCAGCCTTTTTTTAATTCATGTTTTAAAAGCTATATCATACGGTGTTAGCTAATGTTCATGTGACCTCAAATAATTTATGTAAACTTTGTAAAATGATATTTAAAAAACAAAGATTAGCTTTAGAATTAAAACACTTAAGATTAATAAAGAGCCCTGCCTTACCTGAGATAAGGCTCTGTGTCCCATCTTATTATGTGAGAATGACTGCGAAAGCAGTAGGTCAGATGTTATTTCATTTAAAGTTATTTTGAAAAGTTTTTTTTTTTCCTTTCAACATTACTAGCATCTCAAACAGAGGATATAATGTATAACTCAGCCAAAAATTTTAGGGTAGCTATTACACGAACTAAGTTTGTTTACTGTTGTTAATTTTATTTTGTAATTTCCTTATGGGTGATATAAAGATTCCCTGTTAGTGTTTTACAGCAGTGTTGCTTTAAGAACACAACATTGGTTAATTTAAGATAATTAGCCATCACCTACAAGACAGAAAGAATAATACTGATCCCAAATAATAAAAAGATAAATAATTTTAAATTATAGACATTAAAGCCCAGTATTCTTTATATAAGTCTGTTAAAATTTATTTGATGGATGTTTAAGATTAGGATTTAAAATTAAAGTTATATGAAAAGGGACAAGAAAACCAATATTTGGCTCTTGCCCTCTGAGTCAGTCTGTATCCAGGGAACAGCGGACTTCTCTAAAGAGCTTTGCAACTCTGAACCGCATAACCTCCTGATCAGGGAGATTAATGAGACCACTGGAGAACAGAAAGCCAATCAGTGCATTTGCTACGAAGAGGAGAGTCATCAGAGAAGGGAAACATCCCTGATGCTTCCGAGGGAAGCCACATGGTCAAGCAAGACCTGGACCCACCTAGCGCAAATGGCACTAGCAGAACTGAGAAGCTGCTCTCAAGTTTCCCCAGGAATGACTCCCATAAAATCTCAGCTGACTGTTCAGAATAGATAGAAACAAAAGTCAGTTTGACTGCTTCATCTTAAACACTTAGAAAAGACAGTTAAAAACAAATTACAGCCATTTCTGGGCATTTTATATAATAATAGTAATAATAATATTTTAAGGTATACACTTTATGTTAGCCTCCCAAAATAAGTAAGACTGGAGGCTACAAAGAAGGATTCTCAGACAGGAATGCCTGATAACTATAAAAAGAGGCTATCAAGATTATCTGCCAGTGGCAGAAGTTTTTAGTTGAAGGCCTACAGATATTCTTAACCTAAACACATAGGCTTGGTATTTGTTAGTATGATTATCCAGCAATGAGTAAGAGAATTAAAGGTTTCTCTATTAGACACAGAGGTCATACTAGTAAAAATATTTTGCAAGATCAGATGACATTAAATTATTAAACTGAATCTTATGGGGAGGGACAAATGTAACACTAAAAGTTAAATATTAAGTTGACAGTCCTGATAACTGGGGATATTAAAGACTGGTGAGGGAACTTCTATACAGTGACATGTTCCAGCTGTTGCAACATTTATTAAGTACTCATGTTTTTTTGTTTCTCTCATAGAAGAACCCATCCCCAGATGACTTTACTACCTGTTCTTCCCCATCCAGACTTCAAACCTAACTGACTTCTAAAAGGCGACTAATGTCCCTCAGGCGGTGCCCCCTCACGTCACCCTCTCTCAGCTCAGAAGAAGTCTAAATGAGTGACGCCTCTCTTCTTACAACAATGGAGACAAAAATAAATAGAATATCAATATAAGTAATTAATTAAGTCAGGTAAAATCAGGGAGACCTGTTTTTGGGTGAGTTCAAAAAATCGGGAGACTATTACCTGAGGGATTAAAATTCCCACAGTGCTCTTCCTACCCAATCAAATATATGAAAAAAACACATTAGAAAAGGGGGGAATGATTGACCCAACCTGATCTTTTATTAAAATTGGGAGCCATCTTGCCACAAAGCCGTGAAAAGATAATTTTGGCTTAACTATAAATTGCAGCAAGATCTGAACCTGCTTGGAAAGCCTGCCCGTGCCTTGAACTCACCCATGCCTGGCTCTCTGACCAGATAACAGCCCTCTCTGAAACTTTGTTGACACCTCATAAATATTGGCCTTCCTTGGCCAGACGACACTCTCTGAGGCTCTAATGGTCTTCATAAATTCTGATGTTGGGGCCAGCAAACAAAAATGTAAAATACCATTAGTGTGATGCTTGTCAGAATTCTGTTATTTTTAACCCCACTTTTGTGTAACTTTCTGGGCTATAAAGCTGGGCTGCTCTCCTGTTCCCAACGTTTTGGGAGGGAGAGGCAGCCAGGGTGGTGGAAATAATAAGCTTGCTTTAATCTGATTTTAATTGGAGTCAGTGGTCTTTTCTTGCAACCTGGTCTAAAAGGTAAACACTACACAAACCTGGAGCTCTGCCGGACTAAAGACTTCTTGAGAAACTGCCTTTGACGATGGGCACTCGACATATATGTTGTTGTCAGAAGCTTTAGCTTCCATTCAAATGAGACCATCAAAGCTGGGTCTACATCTATGAGACCTGGAGGATATTGTTTCAATTTTTCCAAAGAACATGAGGAAGCAGTGCTGACTTCTCTCTGTAGGTAAACTGTGGCCACTGAAAGCTAAGTGTCTCCGCATGTGGACTGTGAAGCCATTTGGTCATCCTCCACTTTTCATGGTGTTTCTTTCTACTGCACTGGGAGTTTGGTATTTGCCTCATGAAATACAATGACTTCAACTGGTACACAGTGATGTAGGGAGTCCTGTCACGTGTGGTGGGTCAGGGTCTGCAGGAGAATGCACCAACCAGGCTTCTATCCCACATAACTTGACCCTTTGACCATAGCAACCTGATTCTGAACATTGCCCTGAAACGTCTCCATATAACAAAATGCCTTTTATGGAGAGGTTTCAGACATATAAGTGATTCCTGTCTGTAACATGTCAGCCACAAGTCATTTGGAAGTCAATGGCAGAATCACATGTCCCGACCACAGATGTTTTATCACACAGCTGCACACAACAGCTTTTGGCCCACTACTCAGCAGGCCCCAACATACTGGCATCTCTGTTCTACACCATTTTCATAAAACCCAGTCAATCAAGGCACTGTCTGGTACACTCAGGATCAGCAACTGTACATCCAAAGGTTCTCCAGTGGCAGGTGGCAATGGGAAGTTCAAAAATTTCATGGTATTTATCTAGCCATTTTCAAAGATGAAGTTGGAGAAACTGTGGGTTTCAATTCATTAAGGAACCATTAAATTTAGAGGAAGCACATTTCAATGAATAATCTAGAGAACTCTCACAGGCAAGGGTTCCCAAAGACTGGCCAAAATGTCACATGAAGCCAGCCCCATTGAGGTCTACAATGTAAGGTCCATGTGTGTTTTGACTCTCAACTATGGCTTCCAAGTCTTTCAGAAAAAAAAATCATGTCATATCCTGGCTGAGATTCCCAGTGCTCTGTGGAAAGCCACTCTGGGCTTAGATCTCGGTGTCCAAGGGCGACTCTCATGTGTGGCCTCCTAAAATCCCAACACAATTCATGGCGATACTTCTCTGAAGTCAGTTCCATAACGCATTCTCTAAGAGGAATCACACCAGAGTTCAAGCCCAGGTGGACCCAGGCATCTCTTACAACCACCACACAAATGACCACAATTAAAACTAAAACACTCCCACATGCTCCTCATCTTCTTCCACATAGACACTCATCATAAACTCTGGCTGGAGGTTTCCATGAAGGGCACAGCCCAATACACTGTTCAAAATAAGCACCCTTGCCCCTCATTTGCCTAAAGTCAGGGTGGCCTGGACACCCTTGCTGTGAACCAAGAGTGATCAAATAGGCCTGCCCTATATCTGATCTGCTTCTCCAATTTGAGGCCTAATGACTGTCTGGTATAGATTCTTTATGTGAATTGGTATCATAGAAAACCCAAGCCCCTATCGGCTAGCCTCTGCAGGGATTTGAAGAAATGATTTGACCCAAATGATCCCTATTCTCACTTGATTTAGCTCAGGAAGCTTACAGAGGAAAGTGAGAGACTTCATCCACAATGACTGCTCTTTTGGCCATTTTGGTTTTGGATGCACACTTGGAAACTTTCTTTAGATCCATCAGGTGCTGAGAATCTAAGCCACTGCCACCCCACCGGGCCAAGTGGCTGTTTCAGACACATCCTTTTCGAAAGCAATTAAGCAAAGAGCCACAGGTGATGCCCATTCATTTCCATTTGAAAACTGTTTTCTTCAGGCTTCACAAAAGGGTGGCCTGAGGCAAAGACCTTCCTGACATTCAGGGTAATAGAAACATAAGTAAGAAAATGGCCCAAAGCAGGGTTTCTCCACTGAGACATTACTGGTCACACTGATATCTGAGTTTTCTGAGATGGTCGCATTCCCTTCAGCTATCCAGTACATGGTCATGTAACAGAGCTTGGACGTGGTACATATCTTGGAAACAAAACCATGAGGATACTTTGGAGAGTGGCCAGTATTCAGGAAGAAAAGAGGAACTTAGGAAGATAGTAGCTGTTCACCATCCATTAGGCAAGCCGCACTCCATTCTTAAATTGGGTGGGAAGAATGCTGGGAAGCTTTATACTAGACAGGACACAACCATTGATGCATTCGCATTTCAAATGTCTACAACCACGGATACAGTGGGATACCCAGACATAGAAACACTCGTGTTGTCAAACGACTTTCTAGTAACTTTCCAGTCCAAACCTACAAACACCATTCCTACCTATTCTCAGAACATGAGACAAAACCACAAACTCACACAGACACCCACAACGGCACCTCCTTCCCCCAAGTATGGCTGTGACTATCCTGAGTGTCCTCTGACTGGCGAGCCATAATATGTTCCCATGAAATGGCCTGTCCAATCTCAGATCTGGTCTTCTTTGCAAACTTTTAGAAGTTGTCAGGAGCCATGGTTGAGCCACTACCTGCTTTCTCAGAAAAAGCCACTCTTCAGAGCTCTCCTGAAATTTGGCCATCATCACATAAGTAGGTACCTAGAAACACTGACTCTGTCTTTGGTAAATTCAAACAATTGAGACCACTGGGAATGAAACTAAGACTTGCTCTGGGTGCATGGCTTCCTGGATCCCAAGTTCAGAAAGTTCCATCACCAAGGAAGTGTGGTAGGTCACTTCTTTCAGAAACTGAATGAGGTCACTGTGATGGAAAACCACTTTGTTCTAACAGTTGCTTCCAAAGGTCCCATGAGATGGAGGCTGCCCCTACTTCCTGTGACACTTTCACAAGTTAGAATGGTATATCAACCATAGGCATCCGGGAACAGCTCTGTACACAGGCCTGGTTTGGTCCATTTAATCTACATTAAGAAGAGAGAGGCTGATTCAGACACATTCCTTCATTCTGACCAGGATGTTTGACATGGAAGTTGACATGGATTTGACTTTTGCTCTCTCAGGTCCTTCATAGGTAAAAAGGTCGGTCAAAAGTCGGAGGAAAACACCACCAAGAGACTGTCTCATGCCACAGCAAAAGGTTTATTGGGCGTTCAGCATGCTGCGGCTCAGAGCTAATTTCAGAGGAGCAAAGAACAAAGAGCCCCAAAAACAACTTGAGCAGAGTTTATTTACATTCTTTAGAGAGGGCAGGGACTTTGCATACATCATAGCCTCCTTTAGCAAATCAACATACCACGGGAAAATCAAATAACAACCCAAAAACATGATTAGCACATTCATTGGCAGGAAGAGGTCGGACAGGGGGTGATTGGTTAGCCCTGAGAAGGGGTATACGTTTAAACTGATTGGTTGAAGCCCTGAGATGTATACGTGATGAGCTGCACGGTTTCTGGGAAGGGGTTGTTTAGCAACTATTTGGTCAGGGAAGATTTCAACACACATCTAATTGGCAGTTCCGGGAATTGTCTTAACTGCCACAGAAATTTCAGGTTCTGAGTGCAGCTTGGAAACTTTACAAAACCTGGTTCTTTATGTTTCAATTTTAATTTCTTTTATTCTTTCATTTCCCACTCCTTTTTCTTACTACATTTAATCTTAAAAGTAATGAATCATAATTATTGCGGGGTCTCACACTCTATTTCTTCCAGTGGAGCGTATTTCTGTCTGATTACCATGAGTTTTTCCTGCCCAATTTGAGCCTGGAGAAAGGAAACTATGCGGTTAAGCAAACAAGGTCCCAAAGTTAGCAACACCATAAGGATGATCAGGGGTCAAGCTAAGCCTGATAGGAGTGTAGTTAACCAGGGGGACTGGGTAAACCATGACTCAAACCACCCTTGTTGAATCTCCCTTTCTCTCTGGCGCTCTTCAAGGCATTTTCTCAATTTACTCATGGATTCTTTTACAACTCCAGTATGGTCAGCATAAAAACAACATTCTTCTCTCAGTGCAGCACAGAGGCCCCACTCCCTCATGAAGAGGAGGTCTAATCCTCGCCTGTCCTGTAAAACAACTTCAGAGAGAGAGTTTAAGGATTCCTACAGCACTGTGATGGAGGTCTCTAATGTCTTCCAGTCTTGATCTATTGCTGTTTCTAATCAGGCCATTTGTTGTGACCCATGGATCATAGCAGCTGTTCCTGTACCCACTCCTGCAGCAGCTCCTATCCTCAATAGGATGGCTAGAGTAAGGGACACTGGATGCCAGCAAAATCAGGTTGTTTGTCCCCCTAGTAGACCTTAAAATGATTCTGCATCATAATAAACCACCCTGGGGAGTATCTGCACCATTAAACAATAATTTACAAAGCTGTCAAATACATGGGTTGAAATGCAAGGAGTTCTGACTGTGTGGAGTTCAGTACAATTAAGGCTCCTTTAATTAGTTCCCAGGGGCAGGAGTCAGCTGTACTCTGGACTGGGGAAGTAGGCAAAGATGGAAACTGGGAAGTATGAGATGGTTGAGGGGTTCTGGTAGATCTAGGCATGGGAGGTTTTGGAGGCTTAATTCCTGGCTTGAGGGGATTGGGCCCTATTGCTGTGGGATTTTCTTCCTTTTTAAGCAGGATGGTGAACCAGTGACCAAAGTCATAACGAGGGCCATAAATATAGAATCGCATTTCCCATGTATTTCCCATAGACCATGTTGTTCTGAGGTAGCCCCTTCCTTTGGAAGTGAAAGTTATATTGAGGGGGTAACATAGACTATTCTTTCCACAGCGAGTTTTTGACACAACTTGGCTAGCGGCACATTTCTTGGGATCAATCCAGGTGTCATTTTTTCCTACCTGAATGATACTGTCTGCGGAGTTTGGGTTCAACCATGTAGCTCCCGTTTGTTCACAACCCCAAGATCTTAAATAAAAGTCACTGGGTCCTCCACAGGTTTGGGCCTGTTTGCGACTTCAGAAATTAGCTGGGCACACATAAAAATCAAGACTGGCTAGTTTACACCTGAGCTGGGGAAGATGATATCCATAATTCATGGGGTAAGGTGGTCTATGTTGCCCTGGTTTGGGTTTGAGTGGGATCTGTGTGAAGTCCTCTATGTCAGGGAGATCCCAGTCAGAGAGGCCTATGGCAAGCTGACAAATGTCCAGGTAGAGAGATGGCCACCAAGTCCATAAGAGGGCTGTATGTGAAATAGACCACACTACTTGCCCAGTAGGATTTATAGCTGCCATTGTTGCTGAACAGGCTGATGGGGATTAGGACTGCTGGTGGTCAGGGGAAGAATCCATAGCCTTACCCACACGACAGACACGCAACTTGAGAGGGTTACCAGTCTGTTCCAGTTTCCAGCCGGAGGCTGGACAGGGAGCAGGCTTGAGATGGGTGGCATGGATCCAGGAAGTGATTCCATCCACTTTCACCACTGTAAGTGTTATAAGCAGCACCTGGTATGGTCCTTTCCAGCGGCGTTCCAGGGATGATACCTGATGCTGTCTCACGTAGACGAAGACTCCCACTTGATATCGATGTGGGGTTCCCTGGTCTCCAGGCTGATAAGCACTGGCCAACTGTTTCCACAGGTATCGCTGGGTGCTGTGTTTGTTCAAGGGCTTTAAGTCTGTCAAGCAAGGGGGTGTGAAAGGAATCATTAAGTCTCAGAGTCGGGGTTAGGTCCCTTACTAAAGGAGGGGCACCATAGAGAATTTCATAAGTGGTGAGTTTACACAAAGAGGCAGAGGGTGTACTTTTTGCACGAAACAGTGCTTAAGGTAGGAGCATAGTCCAATTTTTTTATGCAGGTCTCCAAGCTTAATTTCTTTAAATTCTCTTTGATGGTTCTAATCATTTTTTCTACTTGTCCTGAGCTCTGGCATCTATAAGCACAATGTAACTTCCAATTAATCTTCAGGGTCTTGGTGAATCCCTGACTTACCTGGGCAACAAATGCCGGTCCATTATTGGACCCTATTACCTTAGGCAGGCCAAACCTTGGAAAAATGTCTTCTAGAATCTTTTTGAGCACCGTCTGAGCCGTTTCTTTCTTCATGGGGAAGTCTTCAACCAATCCTGAAATAGTATCTACAAAGACTAGGGGATATTTAAGTCCATACCTTCCTGGCTTAATTTCAGGAAAAGTCCACTTCCCAAAATTGTCCTGGTCTGGTTCCTCGTAAGCGCTTCCCTGCAGGAAGCTTGGATGGGTAAGCATTAACTAATTGGCAGACTTGACAAGCTCTAGTCACCTGCTAAGCTATTTCTTTCCTCTGTAAGTCAGTCAATAATAAATCCTTTCTTCGGTCCTTTAAGTGTGCCTATAACTTCTTTGAGCTTAAGTGGGTGAGCTAGTGTACATCTTTGACATAAAGGTGGGCTTTTTGAAATTGTAAACTTGGCTCTGTAGGGTCCCAGAGTTCTGTATCTGTCTCCTCAGATGATAAGTTGCCTGAATGTTCCAGTGTGGCCAAGTCTCCTGAATGTTGATCCCCCTGGTGTGGAAAAAGTTAACAGAGTCACTCCGTTTAGGGCTGCCAATTAAGCTTCCTCCTCTGCCCTTCTGTTTTTAACTGCAACGAGGTCGTTTCCCTTCTGGTGCCCTGGACAGTGCACTATAGCTAGTTCCTTAGTGCCCTTCACTGCTGAGAGAAGGTGGAGAATCTCAACTTTGTTCTTTATTTTTTCCCAGTGGAGGTTAATAGCCCCCTTTGCTGGTAAATAGCCCTGTGCACATTAGCATTGCCAAATGCATAGTGGCTATCAGTGTATATGGTGGCCCTTTTGCCTGTTGCTAGTTCCAATGCTTTCGTAAGGGCAATCAGTTCTGCCATTTGGACTGATGTCTCTTCTGGGAGACCAGAGGATCAGATGACATTAGTTTTGCTAACTACTGCTGCTCCAGCCCACCACATACCATCTTGGAGGAAGCTGTTCTCTTTCGTAAACCATACGACTTCAGGGTGAGGCAGTGGCTGGATCCTTCAAGTCTCGTCCTATACTGGTTTCCTCTGCCAGTATGTGTTGACACTCATGAGCGACAGGTCCTGATGATTCTTCTGGCA
The DNA here is from genome assembly GCF_048772815.1 of Callospermophilus lateralis. NCBI lineage: Eukaryota > Metazoa > Chordata > Mammalia > Rodentia > Sciuridae > Callospermophilus > Callospermophilus lateralis. Next base: position 567,721 of record NW_027516898.1, read on the forward strand.
GCCAGGTTGAGTGGAGCACAAGGTCCAAGAGTTATTCTGTCTTTGCTAATCCAGAGGCTCTGGTAGTAGTTTATCCTGGAGTTTGATAGCCACCTATCTGGAGGTTGACAGATGATGCTCTCCAGGGCATGGGGGGCTATAATGGATAGCTTCTGTCCCAACGTTCATTAATGAGCATCTTTTACTAGAAGCGCTGCCGCTGCTATAGCTCTTAAGCAACGGGGCCACCCAGTAGCCACTGGGTCCAGTTTTTTTGATAAGAATGCTACCGGCCTTTTCCAAAGTCCCAAAGTCTAAGTGAACACTCCCCATGCTATTCCTTTCTTTTTCTCGATGTAGAGAGTGAAGGGTTTATCTATATCTGGGAGTGCTAAGGCCGGAGCAGATAGCAGCACCTTTTTTTGACATTATCAAAAGCTTGTTGGTGCTCAGGGGTCCATTGGAATTGGGCATTCCACTTTATCAGCGGGTATAAAGGGGCAGCCGGAGAGGCGAACCCAGGAATCCATCACGTGCAAAAGCCAGCAGTCCCAAGAAACTCTCTGTGTTGTCTCTTATTAGATGGGGATGGTATCTGCACAATGGTTTGTTTTCTGTTCTCAGTTAGCCATCATTTTCCACCCCTAAGAGAATAACCCAGGAAGATTACTTCTTGCTGACAAATTTGGGCCTTTTGGCAGAAGCCCTATATCCAAGCCGAGCAAGCTCGGATAATAGTGCTTGGGTCCCAGACTCATAGTTTTCCTTGGTGTCCGCTGCCAGTAGCAGATCATCCACATATTGGAGTAGTGTGATTTCGGGGTGTGCAGTTCTGAAGTCGTTTATGTCCCTGTGGAGGGCTTCATCAAAGAGAGTGGGGGGGGTTTTGAACCCCTGTGGGAGTCTAGTCCAGGTTACTTGGCCAGATGTTCCAGTTTCTGGGTCTATCCACTCGAAAGCAAACAGCAACTGACTGTCCTTATGTAGGGGCAAGCAGAAGTAAGCATCTTTTAAGTCCAGCACAGTGTAGCATTCCCGGTCCAGATTCAGAGTGCTAAGCAAATTATATGGATTGGGTACTGTGGGGTGAATGTCCTGCACTCTGTTGTTGATCTCTCTTAGGTCTTGAAAAGGACTGTAGTCCCTAGTTACTGGCTTTCTTACTGGTAGCAGGGGGGGTATTCCAGGCTGATTGACAGTGCCTTAGGACCCCAAGGGCCAATTATTTCTGAATATGGTGACTTATCCCATCCTTAGCTTCTTTGCTTAGAGGATATTGTTTAACACTGATTGGAGAGGCAGAGGCTTTTAATTCTACTACTATTGGAGGTTGTTTTATGGCTAGACCTAACCCAGCAGTTTCTGCCCAGGCATTAGGATAATCTTTTATCCATTTCTGTTGTAGTTTGCCTCTTTGATCAGTCCTAGGGGGCACGAAGTGTTGATGTTCATCTTCTACGGACATAGTCAATTCTGTGACTATGGGAGTTTTTACTGAAGGTTTTAGAACATCCACTTGGGGACCATCAGGGTTAAAGGTTACTCTAGCCCCGAGTTTGGTAAACAGATCCCTGTGCATCAATGGGGCTGGGCATTCTTGGATTACTAGGAAAGAGTGGTGGACTTTTCATTTTCCTACTTCCATAATCCTCTTAGTTGTCCAAGCCCGATAAGTAGTGTCATTAGCCCCTTGAACTAGGGACCATTTATTTGATATGGGGCCCAGTGAAGCCTTAAAGGCTGAGTATACTGCTCCTGTATCCACTTCAAAGTTCACTGGAGTCCCCTCCACTTCAAATGTTACCCTGAGCTCGGGGAGGGGATCCGAGTCCTGACATTCCTAGTCCTCTTCTAGAGTCAGCATGGCGGGCTGCCGTGGCTTCTTCTTTTTGGGGCACTCTTTGACTCAGTGTCCTTTTTCTCTACAGTAGGCACATTGATCTGAGGCCAGGGACAGCCTTTGGGGTGGGCCCAAGTATCCCTTTCTGACTCCCTGCTTTTTAATTTCTGGCGTATTTGCTGCTGTGAAGAAAATCTTAGCCAATGCTTTTGTCTGCCTTTTGCTCCTTTCATCCTTTTTTTGTTCCCTTTCCTTCTCTCTCCTCTGTTCCGTGTCCTCCTCAGTTTCTCTCTTATAATATACTTATATACTTATAATATATACTTATAATATATATCTTATAATATACTTTCTCAGCTTCTCTGTCTAAATCTCTTAAGGTCGTATTTTGTAACCCATCTAGACATTGTAACTTTCTCTTAATATCTTGGGCAGCCTGCTCAATAAAGGCCATTGTAACAAATGCCTTTTGGTCATCTGCCTGAGGATCAAAAGGAGTATATTTTCTATATGCTTCCATAATTCTCTCCAGAAACATAGAGGGAGACTCATTAGGCCCTTGGATAATCTCTCTTACCTTGGCTAAATTGGTCGGCTCTCTGGCGGCCACTCTGAGACCCGCTACTAGAGCCCGGCGATAAGTGGACAGATGCTTCCTACCTTCAAAGGTGTTGGGGTCCCAGTTGGGTCGGTTCATGGGCCCATAGGGATGGAGAGAGAGCATCACAGGGGCTTCTGAGTTTTCTATTATCCATCGCCGGTGGGTTCTTTTAGGTTGCCCATCTTCCTCCAGGGGAGGAGGGGTTGCTGCTGCTGTGGGGAAGTCCCCTGGAGGGCTTGGGTCTGGCCCAATTGCCTCTAGCAGTGGAGAGGCTGAGTCAGCGGTGGGAGGATCATCAGGAACTGTGTTGGGGGTTTGGGAGGGAGAGTAGACAATAAAGAGGGGGTGGAGTGTCCAGTCTTGTGACTCAGGGAGAATGGAAGGAAGAGGGAGAGGAGCGGAAAGTTTGAATGATAGGAATGTGGGGGAAGGAGTATATGGCTGTTGATCTGGGTGGCCACGTGGCCCCGGCTGAATGACAATATCTCTGAATTTTCGGATTAGAGGAAAGTCGAAGGATTCTTCTGGGGCCATCTGAATTCGAGGATGGGCCATTCTGAAGCACAGAGAGTCTGCCAGGTACGGAGTTTTACTGAAAAAGAAAGATTCTGGGCCCTTGAGCGGACATCAGTCCAATGATCAAGGGTCAGGGACAGAGAAGAGGTAGTGCTTTGTCCCATAATGGGAGTTACTCAAACAGGGACAGTGAAGACACAAACACAACACAAAGACAAACAGTAAATGTTTAACATGAGTCCAAGACAAAGATTTGAACTGAGTAACTGGAAAATATTGATGGGTTAGACAATAAAAACAGACAGTAAACTCAACATGAGTTCAGAACAATGACCAAAACTGAGTTACTGGCAAAACCTGATGGGCTGGCAAATCAAATCCTGAAGCAAAACATAACCGAGTTGAGGAAACTACTATTCCTTGAATTCCCTAGTCCTCCGGAGTGTGCCTCAGGGACGTGATCTTGGCTCTGTGACACGTCTGTCACACCATAGGAGAGAGCTAATGCTCTTCACCAACAGCCACTTTGCCACGCCCTACCCTGAAACCCGAAACCAGAAAGAGGCACCTTACTTACCCCGAGAGGACTCCCTTGAGGTCTTCCATTCACAGCTCCTGGATATCTCACCTGGGGCCTCCAGATGAAAAGGTGCTGCGAACATCAAAGGAAAAGACAACAAAGAGGATTTCTCATGCATCAGCAAAGGGTTTATTGGGGGTCCAGAATGCTAGGCCTCAGAGCTTCCTTCAGAGGAGCAAAGAACAAAGAGCCCCGAGAACAACTTGAGCAGAGTTTATATACATTCTTTAGAGAGCTCAGGGACTTTACATACATCATAGCCTCCTCTAGGAAATCATCATGTACCACGGGAAAATGAAATAACAACTCTAAAACATGATTAGCACATTCATTGGCGGGAAAAGTTGGGGCAGGGGGTGATTGGTCAGCCCTCAGAAGGGGTATACATTTAAACTGATTGGTTGAAGCCCTGAGATGTATATGTGGTGAGATGCACGGCTTCTGGGAAGGGGTTGTTAAGTAACTAGGTGGTCAGGGAAGATTTCAACACACATCTAATGGGCAGTTCCAGGAATTGTCTTAACTGCCACAGGAATTTCAGGTTCTGAGTGCAGCTTGGAAACTTTACAAAACCTGGTTCATTACATTTCGATTTCAATTTCTTTTATTCTTTCAGAACCTTAGAGTGGAAGGTGAGAGACTTCATTCACAATGACTGCTCTTTTGGCTATATTGGTTTTGGATGCACACATGGGATCGTTTTTTTGATCCGTCTGTTGCTGATAATCTAAGCCACAGCCTCACACAGGGCCAAGAGCCTGATTAAGACACATCTCTTTCCAAAGCAATTACTTCTCTGAGGTCAGTTTCAGAACTCAGTCTCTGAGGAGAATCACACCAGTGTTCAAAACCAGGTGGACCCAGTCATCTCTTCCAACTGCAACACAAATGACCACAATAAAAACCAAATCATTCTCACATGGCACTCAACTTCTTACATATATACACTCATTATACCCTTTGGCTAGAGGTTTTCATGAATGGCGCAGCCCAAGAGAGTGTCCAAAATAAGCTCCCTTGCCCCTCATTTGCCTAACATCAGGGTGGCCTGAACACCCTTCCTGTGAACTAGGATTGATCACATAGTTCTTCCTTTAATACTGCTCTGCTTCTCCAATTTGAGGCCTACTGACTGTCAGGTTTAGATTCCTTATGTGATTTGGAGTAATTAGGAAACCAAAGCAACTTTGCAGCGCTTGAAAGAACTTATTTGACACAAATGATCCCTATTCTCACTTGGTGGAAGTCAGGAAACTTACAGAGGAAGGCGAGAGACTTCATCCACAATGACTGATCTTTTTGCCATTTTGGTTTTGGATGCACACATTGCATCTTTCTTTAGATCCATCAGGAGCTGATAATCTAAGCCACAGCCTCACACAGAGCCACAAGGCTGATTCAGACACATACTTTTCCAAAGCAGTTAAGCAAAGAGCCACAGGTGATGCCCATTCACTTCCATTTGAAAACTTTTTTCTTCAAAATTCACAAAGGGGTGGCATGAGGCAAAGACCTTCCTGACTTCAGGGTAACAGAACAATAAGTCAGCAAATCCCAATGCAGGGTTTCTCCACTGAGACTTTACTAGTCACAATGATATCTGAGTTTTGTGAGATGCTTGCAATTCCCTTCAGCTATCCAGTACATGGCCATGTCACAGAGCTTGGATGTGGTACATATCTTGGACAAAAAAACATGAGCCTATTCTGGAGAGTGGCCAGAATTCAGGAAGAAAACAGGAACTTAGGAAGATAGTAGGTGTTGCCCATCGAAAAGCAACCAACAGTCCTTTCCTAAAATGGGCAGGATGAATTCTGGGAAGCTTTCTACTAGACAGGATACATCCATTGATCTATTCTGTTTTCTAATATGTACAACCAAGGACACAGTGGGATACACAGACACAGACACACTCGCCTTGTCAAAGGACTTTCTAGAAACAGTCCACTCTAAACCAAACAAACCACCTTTCCTACCTATTCTCAGAACATGAGACAAAACCCCAAACTCACACCCACACTCCAAAAGTCACCTCCTTCCCCCAAGTAAGTCTGTGACTATCCAGAGTGTCCTCTGACTGTTGGGCCATACTATGTTCCCCCAAAATGGCCTGTCCTGTCTCAGGTCTGGTCTTCTTGTCCATCTCTGTGAAGTTGTATGGAGCCTGTGCTGAACACTACCTGCTTTCTCATTGAAGGCCCATCTTCAGAGCTCTACTTGCATTTTGTCATCCTCAAACCATTAGGTACCAAGAGAGACAGACTCTCTCCTTGGTAAATCCAAACAAGTAAGTCCACTGGGAATGGGACTGGGACTGGCTCTGTGTGCCTGGCTTCCTGGATCCCAAGTTCAGAGAGTTACATCACCAAAGAAGTGAGGTAGGTCAATTCCAACAGGAAGGGAATGAGGTCACTGCCTTGGCAACCACTTTGTCCTAACACTTGTTTCCAAGGGTCCCTTGAGATGGAGGCTGCCCCTACTTCCTGTGACACTTTCAGAAGTTAGAATGGTATATCAACCGTAGACACCAAGGAGAACCTCTCCACACAGGGTTGGTTTGGTCCATCTTCTTTATATCAGTAGGAGAGAGGCTGATTCAGACACATCACTTCATCCTGAACAGGTGGTTTGCCATGGAAGATGACTTTTGCTCTCTCAGGTCCTTCATAGCTGCTACATCTTCTCTAGGGATCATTTCTCATCAAACTTTGAGGTTCTCAGCAGGTGAAAGATCCCCTACATTCCTGTATTGTAAGACCAACTCTGTCCCTGCTCTTTTGTGAAGTTAGATTGAGGGAACAGTGTATGGTTAGGGTTAATAACATATTCTATTTGGGTTAGGAAACATTCTGCGGGATGAATAATGGTATTGGGAACCTGCAATATTCACAAGAATATATAGGTGAAATATAAGTATGAAACCTGAAATCTAGGTACGATTTGAAGCCCTGAAGGGCAATGGGCCCTTTAGTGAGATACTTTGCTTTGAATTATGTTCTGAACAGATATCTCAGATAAATCGATGTGCAATGGCAAAGGACCTTGTACCTTGGATGATTAAATGTCCTAGAGAACATCCAGTCAAAAAGGAATAGTTGGCAGGATTAGGAAGGTAGTCAGTAGGTTTAGAAAAAAGAGTGAATATAGGATTTGAACGAAAGTTTCATTAGCAATAGGGTTTTGGGTAGAGAGTGAACGTAAATATGAGCACATATGAAGAGTCAGTCACAATGATGAACTGGGGAAAATATGTAGGAAAGCAGATATCAATAGAGACATTAGGAAATCAGGCAAAGTATAATGTAATAGGGTTAGACATTTTCAACATGGTTGAGGTTGAATATATATTCTTAGGAAGAAAGAAATATGTTGCCTCCAATAGGATTGACATTTGAGAGCATTAGGCAACCTGGACATGGTTGCTTTTAGTAATCAATGCTCACTTTCCATTTTGCTTTGGTGAAAGGTTAATAGGCACTTGTCACTTCCTGTTTTTCTGTATGCTTAACAAACCACTGTTGAAATCTTGAGAACTGTTTGCTAATTTTGTTCCCAGGATGTGCTGTCCCCAACTGCCAAACTGCAGAATATACTCCTTCACCCGGGTGCACGCAAACCGCACACTCGCCCTGACCCATCAATAAATTTCCCTTTCTGCCCTCTCCAAGAAAAGTATATAAGCTCTGTTAAAGCTGTTCTCAGGGCTCTCTGCTCTATTCAAGTGAGCTCTGAGCCCCAGCATGCTGGACCCCCAATAACCTCTTTGCTGTGGCCGAGTGAAAATGCTATACTGTTCTGTACTTAAAAGATGCTTTGTTTTGCTTGCCTCTGCATAAAGATAGTCAGTTGCTGTTTGCTTTCGAGTAGGTAGACCCAGAAACCGGAACGTCTTGTCAACTAACTTGGACTAGACTTCCACAGGGGTTCAAAAACTCCCCCACTCTCTTTGATGAAGCCCTTCACAGACATCTCTACAACTTCAGAACTACGCACCCCGAAGTCATTCTGCTTCAATATGTGGATGTCCAGCTACTGGCAGCCAACACCAAAGAAAACTGTGAGTCTGAGACCCAAGCACTATTATCTGAGCTTGCTCAACTTGGGTAGAGAGCTTTGGACAAAAAAGCCCAAATTTGCAAGCAAGAAGTAATCTTCCTGGGGTATTTCCTTAGGCGCGGTAAATGATGGCTCACTGAGCCCAGAAAACAAACCGTTGTGCAGATACCACCCCCATTTAACAGGAGACAACATAGAGAGTTTCTTGGGACTGCTGGCTTTAGCAGGTTATGGACCGGGGTTTGTGTTCTTAGCTGCTCCTTTATACCCGCTGTTAAATGAGAATGCCCAATTCCAATGGACCCTTGAGCACCAGCAAGCTTTTGATAACATCTAAGAACACTGACACTGAACTCCTCAACTTCACTGAGCCCAGCCTTCAATTTCAGAAAGCCCTACACTACATTAAAAATGTACATCAACTCAATCAACTTGGTTCAAAAAAACTGCCGGCATTACTGTAGGATCAAGAACAGAGTTTTAGACTAATTCACTCACAGTGAAAGGAAATAATTGAATGGGTAACAAAAGCCTGTCAGTTCTGTCAATTGGTTAATGCTTACCCTTCCAAGCTTCCTGCAGGAAAGCACCTATGAAGAACCAGACCAGGACAATTCTGAGAAGTGGACGTTACTGAAATTAAGTCAGCAAGGTATGGACTTAAATATCTCCTAGTCTTTGTAGATACATTTTCAGGATGGATTGAAGCCTTTCCCACCAAAAAAAAAAAAAAAAAGAAAAGAAAACCGGCACAAATTGTGGTCAAGAAGATCCTGAAAAATATTTATCAAAGACACGTCCTGCCTAATTTAATATGGTCTGATAATTGAACAGCCTTCATGGGCCAGGTAAATCAGGGGTTAGCCAGGACCCTGGGGATTAATTGGAAGTTTACATTGTGCTTATAGACCCCAGAGCTCAGGACACGTAAAAAAAATAAATAGAACCATTAAAGAGACCTTAACAAAATTAAGCTTAGAGACCGGCATAAAAGATTAGACTATGCTCCTGCCTTATGCACTGTTTCATGCAAGAAATACTCCCTTTCTTTCTTTGTGTAACCTCATCAACTAAGAAATTCTCTATGGGGCCCTTCCTACACTAAGAGACCTAACCCCGACTCTAAGACCTAAGGATCCCTTCCACACACCCTTGCTTGACATACTTAAATCTCTTGTAAGAACTCAGCTAAACCTGTGGAAACAGCTGGCCACTGCCTTCCAACCTGGGGACGAGGGGAATCCACATTGATATCAAGAAAGAGACTTCCTCTACATAAGATGACATCAGGTGTCATCCCTGGAACCCCGCTGGAAAGGACCATTCCAGGTGCTACTTATAACACCTACAGCAGTAAAGTAGAGGGAATCACTTCCTGGATCCATGCCTCTCATCTCAAGCCTGTGCCATTTCCAGACTCTGGCTGAAAACTGGAAAAGACTGTTAACCCTTTCAAATTGCATATTCGCCACGTAGGTAAGGCTATAGACTCTCTCCTTGGCCACCCGTAGTCCTAACGCTCATCAGTCCCTTCAGCAGCGATGGCTGATCACAAATACTACTAGACAAGAAGTATGGTCTATCTTGCATACAGCCCCCTTAGGGACCTGGTGGCCATCTCTCCACCCAGACATTTGTCAGCTGGCTATAGGTCTTTCCTATTAGGATATCCCTGATGAAGAGGATCTCACTAAAATTCCATTAAATCCTTTCCGTACCATAGATAATGGAAACAAACATTATGGTTGTAGGGACAGGCAAGCCAGATGCAGGTTGGCTAGCCTATATTAGTATGTTTGCCCGGCAGACTATCAAAGCCACAAACTGCCACGGCTGTGTGGGGGAAAAGCCGACTTCTTCTGTAAGTCATGGGGATTTGAGCATACAGGGGCTGCCTGGTGGAACCCAAAATCCTCATCAAATTCAGTACACAGCATTGGCCATATTACCACTTAGAAAACCCAAACTGATGGCCAACAGAGGAGTCTCTAGATCCTCAAATTCTGTGTGACCTTTTTAACTTCTGCAAGTGCTCAAAAGGGTGAAAGGAAATTCCCCTATGTGAAGGCCTTTTTCCTCTTTCGCTCACATCCTGAACTATGCTTCTCCAATAGTTCCTCAAACTCAGCCTTCTGCTCCAGACTCTCTGCTGTCAGTCCCACCTCAGCAAACCTGATTTCTCTTCTCCAATTACTAGATCAAAAACCGAAACCTCTGCCGGTTCTCAGAGCATTGCCCCCTTGCTGAGGTAGCAGGTACTGAGGTACCCATCCATCCACTCACTTCTCTCTTTTCCTGTCAGTGCCCACACCGGGTCCCACCAGGTCCTCTTACCACTTAACCAAAGCTCAAACCAGCTTAGGAGAGCCCTCAGACCCCTATCGAAGATGTAATGAAAATGGCCTTTAAAGTTGCTTTGTCATCACTGAAAACAGGTTACTAAGAATTTAAAGTCCCTCACAGGCTTTTTGGGATACTCACTCCCGTCTTCCTTTCTGCTCTACCGATTCTACTGCTCAATTTATGTTGCTAGGAAAATCCCAAACCCCTTTCCCATTATTCCTTTACATCTCTCGTTCCTTATTCTCAGATCCACGGAGCTGCTCTCACCCCCCGCCTTCCCCGTCTTCCCCCTCTGTACCAGGCCCACAGAAAAATCTTCACTGAACTTCTCCAGAAGTCTTCACCATGGCTGACTTTAGGACTTTCAGCAAAAGAGTCTCTATAAATGAGTTCAGTGTAGATTAACTTCCTCTTTTTCTGTTGCCCTGTTCTACTTGGCTACTGGCTGGAAAAATCAGCACTCCTAAGCTAGACACCCCCTTAATAGTTTTTCACAGAATATGTTAACAAGGCCTCTGGCCTTGAGCTGGGGCTTCACAGAGATGGCTACATTTCTAAGATAAAAATTTACAAACTGGGCTCCATGGTAACAGTTGGCAGGGGGATAAAAGAAAAGGAAAAAAAAGCTCTATGCCTCCCAGGTGTCCTTGAAAAGTTAACTTGCCCACAATAAAGGAAAAAACAGAAAAAAAAGCTTCTTTTTGTGAATTTCTGCAGACTGTGAACTTCTGAGTCCCTTCTCTTTCATGTTGGGTACAAAATTCTGAAACTACCTAAACTTGGGGTTCAGGATGTTAATTGATTACAACAGAAGCAATGCCCTCTGAATCCGGTTGCAACCAAATAGGACTGTTTCCCTGTCTTTGGTGCTATCTTAAGTGCCGTGCCTTGTCCGTCCCTACAACAGTATAATTCTATATACTTAAACATTGTTCATGTTTTCATGAAATGGTCAACAGATGTGATTAATTGTGTAATGGTGAAGATGTGTCCCAGATTGCTCTATAATGACCCAGGTTCATTTGAAGTTCAAACACGGGGGCATACAACCCGGTTCCACTGGGAACATATTTCCCTCACTTTAGCCATCATATTAGGAATTGGAGTTGCGACAGTGGTAGTCACAGGAACCACTGCCCTGCTCCATGGTATACAACAAATGACCCAAATAGAAGCAGCAAGAGACCAAAACTTAAAGATAATAGAAACCTCCATCACAGCTTTGCAGGAATCTTTAACATGTCTCTCTGAAGTTGTTTTACACTCCAGTTGAGAGTTGGACCTCCTCTTCATGAGAGAAGGGGGCCTTTGTGCTGCATTGATGTAAGAATGTTGTTTTGATGCCAACCATACTGAGGCTGTAAAAAAAACCTTTGAGTAAAATATAAGGATGCCTTGAAAAGCGTCAACGAGAGAGAGAGGCCCAAAAAGGGTGGTTTGAGTCTTGGTTCACACAGTCCCCCTGCTTATCTACGCTTTTATCAACCCTGGCCTGTCCAATAATAATCCTCATATTATTGCTAACTATAAAACCCTGTTTGTTTAACCATGTAATTTCTTTTCTCCAAGCTCAAATTGGATAAGTTAAACTTATGGTAATACCCCACTAGCAGACATAGAATGTGACACGTCCCAATAATCACTTTTATGATTAAAAGTAGCAAGAAGAAGAAGTGGGGAATGAAAGGTTAATAAAAAAGGTACTTGTAACTTCCTGTTTTTCTGTATGCTTAACAAAACACTGTTGAAATATTGAGAACTGTTTGTAATCTTGTTCCCAGATTGTGCTGTCCCCAACTGCCAAATTGCAGAATGTATTCCCTCACCCAGTTTCACACTAACCACCCACTCGCTCTGACCCATCAATAAATTTCCATCCCTGCCCTCTCCAAGGAAAGTATATAAGCTCTGCTTAAGCTGTTCTCAGGGCTCTCTGCTCTATTCATGTGAGCTCTGAACCCCAGCTTGCTGGACCCCCAATTAACCCCTTGCTGTTGCATGAGACACTATCTTGGTGATCTCTTCCACCGACGCTTGCAGGAACATTACTTGGATGTTTGAATGTAGAAGAGAAAATCCTGTCATAAACGGATAGTCGGTAAGATTAAGAAGATAGTCGGTAGGTTTAGGAAGAAGAGTGAGTATAGGATTTGGAAAACAATATCTTTAGCAATAGGGGTTCGGTTAGAGAGTGAATGTAAATGTCAGCACATGTGAACAGTCACAATAATGAAGTGGGAAAAATATGTAGGAAAGCAGATATCAATAAAGACATTATGAAATCAGGCAAAGTATAAAGTGCGTGATACGATTAGACATTTTCAACAGAATTGAGTTAGAATATATAATCTTAAGAAGAAACAAATATGTAGTCACCAATAGGATTGACATTTGAGAGCATTAGGCAACTTTGACATGGATGTTTTTTGTAATCCATGCTCACTTTCCATTTAGGCTTTGGTACAATCAAAAGTGTGACCTTTACATTTGTCTCCAGAATAATAATGTGATAAAATGTATATGTAGATGTGGTGACATGAGTGTTTCTTCCACCATTTCTGGGAGCAATATTTTGAAGACATATAAATGGGTATTGGGGGTACAAAGAGGTGTACACTGTGTCATTGAATATAGAGATAATGCATGAATAGACCATAAGTGAATAAATAATATAACTGGTTCCACATTAAATAACGGATTGAATAGATATCTGAAAATATATAAGAAATCTTATATTGATATACAATCATTCATTCCAACCAATGATACATCTAATATTAATATTAGGGTTACGGTTTATCATGAAGATATGTTAGTTTTGCTACAAAAGTGATTATGGAAATCGAAAATAATGTGTTTGGAAAGAGTCAGTCATAATGCTGGCAATATGTAAACAAGGCCTCTGGCCTTGAGCTGGGGCTTCACAGAGATGGCTACATTTCTAAGATAAAGAAGTTACCAACTGGGCTCCATGGTAACATCTGGCTGAGAGAAAAAAAAAAAGAGAAGAAAATAGCTCTGCCCCATTCCCGGTAACCTTAAAATGTTAACTTGCCCAGAACAGAGAAAAAAAAAACAGAAACAAAAACTGCTTTTCATAAACTTCTGCAGATTGTGAACTTCTGAGCCCCTCCCATCCATGTTGGGTACAAAATTCTGAAACAATTTAAACTTGGGGTGCAGGGGATTAAATGATTACAACAGAAGCAATGCCCTCTAAATCCGGTTGCAACCAAATAGGACTGTTTCCGTGTCTTCGGTGCTATCTTAGTTGCCTTACCTTGCCTTGTCCATCCCTTTTCTCATGAAAAGACCAGTCGAGAAACATGGAGGAATGCATGTGCTCTGAAGCAGGAAATGATTGATAGTGAAACAAATGCCTATTAATTTTCTAACTTGTGGATGAAATATATATCCTATGATGTGCATAAATTGAAGAAATAGTAATCTACCAGTGTTGAATAAAAATGAACGTCAAAATACACATCATGTCCGATTGGAATCTACTTGCATTGATGTTAAACTGGGTCAGGTACTGTAGAAATATTAGGATTTGTGTGCACCATTCACTCAAGTTACTTTTCAGTATAGGAAAGATATATGTTTTTATGGTTAATGAATATTTCTAAGAATAATCTTTGGAAAGTTGATTATAAATTTACGTATATGAATATGAATGAATTTCATGAGTGTAAAATAAGACACATATTTCATATTTTGAAAAATCTGGAGAGTGTATATATATATATATATATATATATATATATATATATATATGTGTGTGTGTGTGTGTGTGTGTGTGTGTGTGTGTGTGTGTGTGTGACTAAAGTCACGGTGGCCTGGACACCCTTCTTGTGAACCAGGAGTGATCAAATAAGTCTGCCATTAATACTTTTCCACTTCTCCAATTTGAGGCCTTCTGACTTTGGCGTTTAGATTCTTTATGTGAAATGGAGTCAAGAAAAAACCGAAGCACTTATGGATTTGCCTCTGCATGGTTTTGAAGAATTCATTTGACCCAAAGGATCCCTATTCCCCTTGATGGAGGTCAGGAAGTTTACAGAGAAAGGCGAGAGACTTCATCTACAATGACTGCGAATTTTTGCCATTTTGATTTTGTATGCACACATGGGATCTTTCTTTACATCCATCAGGTGTTGGTAATCTAAGCCACAGCCTCACACAGGGCCAAGAGACTGATTCAGACACATCCCTTTCCAAAGCAGTTAAGCAAAGAGCCACAGGTGATGCCCACTCATTTCCACTTGAAAACTGGTTTCTTCAGGCTTCAGAAAGGGGTGGCGTGAGGCAAAGCCCTTGCTGACATTCAGGGCAAAAGAACAATAGGTAAGCAAAACGCCCATAGCAGGGTTCCTCCACTGAGACTTTACTGGTCACACTGATATCTGAGTTTTCTGAGATGCTCGCCATTCCCTTCAGCTATCCAGTACATGGCCATATCACAGAGCTTGGAGGTGGTAAATATCTTGGACACAAAACCATGAGCCTATTCTTGAGTGTAGCCAGAATTCAGGAAGAAAATGGGAACTTAGGAAGTTTGTAGGTGTTGCCCTTCGATAATGCAAGCCACAATCCATTCATAAATTGGGCAGGATTGATGCTGGGAAGCTTTCTACTATACAGGACACATCCATTGATGCATTCTCTTTTCTAATGTCTACAACAACAGACACATTGGGATACACAGACATAGAAACACTTGCCTTGTCAAACGACTTACTAGAAACAGTTAACTCCAAACCAAACAAACCGCCTTTCTTACCTTTTCTCAGAACATGAGATAAAACCACAAACACACAACAAAAACCACAAAGGCAACGCCTTCCCCCAAGTAGGTCTGTGACTATTCGGAGTGTACTCTCACTGGTGAGCCTTACTATGTACCTCCAAAATGGCCTGTCCTGTCTAAGATCTGGTCTCTTTGGCCAACTCTGTGAAATTGTCAGGAGCCCGTGGTGAGCCACTACTTGCTTTCTCTGGAAAGGCCAGTCTTCAAAGCTTTCCTGGCATTTGGCCATCTTCACATCAATAGATACCAAGAAAGACTGACTCTGTCCTTACAAAATCCAAACAAATGAGCCCACTGGGACTGGGACTAGGACTGGCTCTGGGTGCCTGGAATCCTGGATCGCAACTTCAGAGAGTTCCATCACCAAGGAATAGAGATGAGGTCACTTCCTTCAGGAACTGAATGAGGTCACTGCCTTTGCAACCACTTTTTCCTAACAGTTGCTTCCAAGGGTCCCATGAGATAGATGCTGCCCCTATTTCCCGTGACCCTCTCACCAGTTAGAATACTATATCACCCATAGGCACCCGTGAACAGCTCTGCACACAGGCCTGGATTGGTCCATCTTCTGTACATTAGGAACAGAGACACTCAGTCAGACACAACCCCTCTCCAGACAGGGTTGTTTTCCATGGAAGATGACTTTTGCTCTCTCAGGTCCTTAATAGTTGCCTACATCTTCTCCAGGGATTATTTCTGCATGGACCTTTGAGGTTTTCAGCAGGTGGTATATCCCCTACATTCCTATATTGTAAGACCAACACTTTCCCTGCTCTTTTATAAAGTTAGAATGAGGGAATAGTATATGGTTTGGGTTAATTACATGTTCGATTTGGGTTAGGAATCATTTTGCTGGATGAATAATGGTATTGGAAATCTGTGATATTTATAAAAATATAGAGGTGAAATATATGTATGAAAACAGAAATCTAAGTAATATTTGAAGCCAAGAAACGGATTGGGCCCTTGATTGGGAGACTTAGCTTTGAATTATGTCCTGCACAGATGTCTCAGATAAATCAATACACAATGGCATCGGACCTTGTACCTTGAATGATTGAATGTCGAAGAGAACATCCATTCAAAAAAGGATAGTCAGTAGGATTTGGGAGATAGTTGGTAGATTCAGAAAGAAGAGTGAGTATAGGATTTGGACCAAAAGTTATTAAGCAATTGGGTTTCAGGTAGAGAGTGAATGTAAATGTCAAATGAACAGTCAAAATGATGAACTGGGAATTTATGAAGGAAAGCCGATATCAATAGAGACATTAGGATATCAGGCAAAGTAAAGTGAGTGATAGGATTAGACATTTTCAACAGGGTTGAGTTTGAATATATAATCTTAGAAAGAAACAAATATGTAGTCAACAATTGGATTGACATTTGAGAGAATTAGGCAACCTGGACATGGATGTTTTTAGAAATCCATGCTCACTTTAAATTTAGGCTTTGGTACAATCATAAGTGTGACCTTTGCTTTATTTTCCAGAATATTACTGTGATAAAATGTATATGTAGATCAGGTGACATGAGTATTTCTTCCACCATTTCTGGGAACAATATTTTGAAGACGTATAAATGAGTATTGGGGGTAGAAAGTGGTGTAGTATCTGTCTAAGAATATAGAGATAATGCAAGAATAGACCATACTGTGAATAAATAATATAATTGGTCCGCTTTAAATAATGAATTGAGTTGATATCTGAAAATATACAGAAAATCTAATGTTGATATAAAATCATTCATTCCAACCAGTTATACTTCTAATGGTAATATTAAGGTGATATTTCATCATGAAGAGTGTGTGAGTTATGCTTCAAAAGTGATTATGGAAATCGAAAATAATGTGTTTAGAAAGAAGTCTTGTTAAAAAACATGGAGGAATACATGTGTTCTGAAGAATGAAGTTATTGAAAGTGAAACAAATGCCAATAAATTTGCTAACTTGTGTATGAAATATATATCTTATGATGTGCATAAACTGAAGAAATAGTAATGTACAAGTGTTGACTAAAAATGAACATCAAAATACACATCACGTTCCATAATTATCTACTTGCATTGGTGTTAAACTGGGTCAGTTACTGTAGAAATATTAGGATTCGTATGTACCATTCACAGAAGTTAGTTTTTATTTCTAGGAAACAAATATGTATTTCAGGTGGAAGAATATTTCTGAGAATAATCTTTTGAATATTTGATTATAAATCCACATACATGAATACGAATAAATTTAGGGAGTGTACATTGAGACCCATATATTTCATATTTTGAAAAACTTGGAGAGTGTACACACACACACACACACACACACATACACACAGAGACATTAAAAAGTAGCAATATATATGGAAATCGAAATTCATCATGAAATGTATATCATCCACTGATCTAAAAATATTCATTATACTGAACATGATTTTATTTATCATGTTGTTCATCTACGAAGCTCACCCATAGGTTGAATTTTCAGTTCCAACTGTGTTTAGGTGGAGTGATCTCTTCTCCCAATTTGTATCTGCAAAGTCAGCCACCTCACAAGAATGTACATGTGATAACAGGTATGATTCAATATGTGCATATGAAATAACATGTGCTGAATTGGCTACAGAGAAAGGCAGAGAGGAATTCATCTATTTGTTAACTTTAAAAACACATGGAGAACTATTTCAACAAAATATTGACTAGATTTATAAGTCCTACCCTGTATAATGCAAAAGGCAAGTCGAGCAATACACTATGTCTCGTCTAAACTGCTTGTATTTCTATTCGGTTTGGGTTATTTTTCTCCATCATATTAGAATTAGTAGTCAGAGACTAGTAGGGTATGCGTTAGTGTCAGGCATTCAGCATTTTGAATTGAAAATAGGAAAATGAATCCAATGTGTATGTAAATATGTGCTTCACAAAAATCTTCCCACTCTAATCCAGAACAATGCCTTGACTTTACCTTCACTCCAAGTAAAATACAATTAGAGTGGACGAGTTAGAAAATCTGTGAATACATATCTGGAA
The DNA here is from genome assembly GCF_048772815.1 of Callospermophilus lateralis. Lineage (NCBI taxonomy): Eukaryota > Metazoa > Chordata > Mammalia > Rodentia > Sciuridae > Callospermophilus > Callospermophilus lateralis. Next base: position 585,461 of record NW_027516898.1, read on the forward strand.
TGTAATATGCTCAAGAGTTCACAACCTTGAAGGTGGTAGAGGAGTTTCCAAAAGTAAGGGACAGGTAAATACTCCACAAAAATGGAGCTCTTCTGGACTAAAGACTTCTGGTGAAACTGCCTCTGAGTTTGGGCACTTGAAATATTTGTTGTTGTCAGGAGTTTTAGCTTTTTTTGTAGAGAGACCATCAAAGCTAGGTATGTATCTAAGTGACCTGGAGGACATGGTTTCTTATTTTCTAATGAACATGAGGCAGCAGTGCTGAATTCTCTCTTTGTAGGTAAACTGTGGCCACTGCGGGCAAACTCTTTCCGTGTGGACTGTAAAGCCATCTGGCCATCCTCCACTTGTCAATGTGTTTCTTGCTGCTGCAATGTGAGTTTGGTATTTGCTTCACAAAATACAAGGAGTTAAACTGGGACACAGTGCTAAAGGGAGTTCTGTCACGTGTGGTGTGTCAGGTTCTGCAGGATAATGAACCAACCAGGCTTCAATCCCACATAGCTTGCATCCTTAACCATAGCAATCTGATTCTGAACATTGCCCTGAAAACTCTCCACATAACAAGATGCCTTTACGTAGAAGGGTCTGCTGGGTGCACCATGTCAGTCACAAGCCATTTGGAAGCCCATGGCAGATCCACATTGCCCCACCACAGATATTTTATCACACAACTGCACACGACTTTTCTAGGCCCATTTCACATCAGGCTCCAACTTACTGGCATCTCTGTTCTACACCATTTTCATGGTCATGGGAATTTCAAAAATTTCATGGTATTTATCTAGCCATTTTACAAGAATGATGTTGGAGGCACTGTGTGTTTAACTTCATTCAGGAACAATTAAATGGTGAGGAAGCTCATTTCAATGAAAGCTCTGGAGAAATCTCACAGGCAAGGCTTCCAAAGAGTGGCCAAAATTTCACAGGAAGCCAGACCTATTGCTGTCTACAATGTGAGGTCCATGTGTGTTTTGACTCTCAACTATGGCTGCCATGTCTTTCAGAATAAAACCATGTGATATCCTGGATTAGATTCCAAGTGCTCTGTGGAAAGCAAACCTGGGCCTAGATCTCGGTTTCCAAGGGCGACTCTCATGCGTGACCAACTAAAATCCCAACATATTTCATGATAACACTTCTCTAAGTCAGCTCTAGAACTCAGTCCCTAAGGGGAATCACACCAGAGTTCAGCCCAGGTATACCCAGTCATATCTTCCAACTACCACACAAATGACCACAATTAAAACCAAACACTCCCACATGGTCCTCATTTTCTTCCATATATACACTCTCATACTACGCTCTGTCTGGAGGTTTCCATGAGTGGCGAAGTCCAAGACAGTGTCCAAAATAAGCTTTCTTGCCCTTCATTGCCTAAAGTCATGGTGGCCTGGACACCCTTCCTGTGAACCAGGTGTGATCAAATAGGCCTGCCCTTAATACACCTCTGCTTCTCCAATTTGAGGCCTACTGACTGTCAGGTATAGATATTTTTATGTGAATTGGAGTCATGAGAAAACCCAAGAACCTATGTGCTAGACTCTCCAGGGCTTTGAAGAACTCATTTGACACAAAGGATGCGTATTCTCACTTGATGGAGTTCAGTAGACTTACAAAGGAAGGCAAGAGACTTCATCCACAGGGACTGCTCTTTTGGCCATTTTGGGTATGGATTCACACACGGAATGATCCATCAGGTGATGAGAATCTAAGCCACAACCTCACACAGGTCCAAGAGGCTGATTCAGACACATTATCAGGATCAATCACTTGATTTTTTCCTCTGTCTAACTAGCTAGAGAGACCTTCTCTTTTAATTGAATTGAATTTTTATCTCTGTCTGACTAGCTCGAGAGACCTTCTCTTTTACTTGAATATTTCTACTATAACTATAATACAACCCAAGAAGATAAAATTATTACTCCATATACTATGAATCAAATTGATGATTTAGATAATTAGTTAAATACTTGGGCAATAATCATGTGCAAATCTAATGTTTAATTTGATAACCACTTACCATCTAATCCTTTATTGTCTTTTTGGTCATCACATCATGTAATTTTTCCAAAAATGACAAGAAAAACACCTATTATAAATGCTACAAATATATTCACTGATGGGTCAAATAATGGTACAGCAGTAATATTTACACCTGATCAAACTTTTACATTTTTAGTACCCAAACAATTAGCTCAAAATGTAGAGCTTAATGCAGTATTACAAGCTTTTGTGATGCTTAAAGCATCTGTAATTAATTTATTTTCTGATAATCAGTATATAGTTAGTGCTATAGTATCACTTGAAGATGGTAGAAGGATTTCCCCTTCCTCTACTATTTTCTCTTTGCTTTCGACTATACAAAGTCTAATCTGGGACAGGAAAGATCCGTTTTTTATAGGATGTTTCAGGACACATACAGGATTGCCTGGAGCCCTTAGTTTGGGCAATTATTTAGCAGATAAAACAACACATGACATTCATACATATTTTCTCTACACTAGAAGAAGCTACAAATTTTCATAAAAAGTTCCATGTCAATGCTAATACTTTACAAAAGCGTTTCAAAGTAACTAAGGAACAAGCTCGACAAATAATAAAACAATGTCAAAATTGTGTGACCTTTTTACCACAAGTTAATCTTGGAGTCAATCCTAGAGGATTGATACCTAACCATATTTGGCAGATGAACGTCACAAACTTGCCAGAATTTGGAAAATTAAAATATTTGCATGTTACAGTTGATACTTCTTCTGGATTTTTGATGGGTTCCCTTCTTGCTGGAGAAAAAAGCTAAAGATGTTATAGCTCATTGCTTACAAAATTTTGCCACTGTGGGCGTTCCAAAAGAGTTAAAAACAGATAATGCCCCTGCTTATACTTCTACTTCTTTTAAACAATTTTGCTCATCATTTGGCATTACTCATATAACAGGAATCCCATACAATCCACAGGGAGAAGGCATAGTTGAAAGAGCACATGAAACTATTAAAACGTACATATTAAAGCAAAAAGAACAAATTGGGAAGGGGTATATATTCCCCAAAGGTAAACTTAAAATAACCCTTTTACTCTAAACTTTTTAAATTTGGGTTCATCAGGGCTTAGTGCTGCAGAAAGGCATATATGTCCAAAAAATGTACATAAGCCCAAGGTACTTTGGAAGGATATTCTAACAGGACAATGGAAAGGTCCTGACCAAGTAATTGTCTGGAGTCCGGGGTCTGTTTTTGAGTTTCCACAGGGAGAACAGTAGCCAATTTGGATTCCAGAGAGATTAACTAAAGAGATTTCTACAGACCAAAAATAAGATGATTTGGCTCAAATCAATAAGAGCTGATATGCAGAACTCCAGTTTGGCTGTTCTTACATCTGTGACAGAACCAGAATGTTTTTTTCAAATCTATTTTATTATTCCCCTTTCTCATATCATGAAGTTTTATTTTGTTTTTTTTTAGCTCATACAGAACTAGGTTAATGTTTTGCTGATCAGTTCTATTTTTGGACAATAGAGTTTTTAGACATTGCAATGGAGATTTCACCTGTAAAAAGTCATAAGGCCTTTAATATTATGTCATGTGTTGTATGTATTATATTATGTGTGCACTTGTGTTTTGTGTTATATGTTTGATTTCACATCTTTTCTGTGTTGACTATATTCTTTTCAAGTTGATATACTTTGTCTTCATTATCTGATGTTCTGACTTCTACTTGATCTAGTCTGTTTGTAATATTCTCATTAGCGCTTTTAATCTGATTTACGGTTTCTTGCATTTCTATGATTACAACTTGATTATTTTTTAACACCTCTATCTCCTGATAAAGCTCATTCTTTGCGGATTTAATTTTTGTGGTTAGTTCCTCTTCAAAATATACTTTCAATGCTTGGATTTGCTGTCTCATGTCTTCTCTAATATTCCGTTCCATCTGAATTAGGAATGCCTTGATTTCTTTCCCTGTCCATATTTCTGATTCTTCTAGGTCCTTCTGTATATTTAGATTGTCCTGCATTGTTTGTAACCCCTTTTTCCCTTGTTTTTTCATATTGTTCACGTTGCTTTCCAGCTCTGTTTGACTGCTTTGTAACTGCTTTCTCCTATACATTTGTTTTGGCTCTGTATATCTCTGTTGTCTCTCTTTTGTGGTGGAAGATTATGCCTAAAAATTTTGGGCTTTGTTGTACTTTAAAGCTGATTCATTCAATTCATATAAGGCTTCTAGGTTCTGTATGCATATAATGATTTGCTGTTTGTTCTTAGGACTATATGTTTAGGTTGGGTGCTCTGGTGGTACAATGGTTAGTATGTCTCGGCTACTTTAGAAGATTGCTCCACTGAAGGTGGATACTACCAGGCAATTGGATCAGGGTGTTGGTAGTAGCTAGGTATTTAGGAGTCTTATAGACAGCCTCGAGACATTCACCTATTTGCATTTAGACAATTACACACAATGGAAGATGTAATGCTTGGAATGAGAGTTGGGGGGTAGGAGAATGAAGGTGCTCTTAAAAAGAAAAAAAGGATAGAGGGAGAGATAGATTAGAGGGGAATGAAAAGAACAATAAAACTTGAAATGGGATAGAAAGAGAGAAGGAAAAGGGGCGAAAGGAACAGGGAGAGAAGAAGGAGAGAAAAAAATATCAACAACAGCAACAACAACAACAAAAAAATTAAAGTCTTAGAGATCCACCTTCTTCTCTTCCAGTAGGCGGAGCTGTGCCTTCAAAGCGGAGTGTCTGCTCTCTACCTGCCGATAGCTATCCCTGTAGGGCGTCTTCTGGGGGTCTCTCAGACTTGTCAGTCCAGAGCCATTTCACTTCTCCAGCTCTTAACCCCCTTCCTCCTGTCAGCCTGCCAGCCAGGTCCTGTTCCCCAGAAGTGATTCTCCAGAGATCTAGTTACACTTGCAGCCCCACCGAGTGCCCCTTTTAAGCCTCAGTGCTGTGGTAAACTGGCGGATAAGACCTTAGGGGTCACCACTGGTGATATGGGGGCCTTGGGTTCTGGGCTCCCCTCTGCTTCCCTACGGACACGACCCCTGAGAAGTCAATGAAGTTTCCTGGCTGCTTGTATCAGTATGGGGAGTCACACACCTGCTAAAGTGGATTTTGCTGGGAAGGAATTTCGCCGGCCGAACTCTGATGATGTCACCTCTCTGCTATGGTGGGCCCCAGGCTTCTTGCCGGATTGACCGAGGGGAGGGGTGGGACTGGTCCGGCCCGGTTCACCTCAGCTCCTGGCGCGTGGAGGCTTGGCTAAAGACTTCTTCCTGCCAAGCTGTGTCTCGGCGTCTAGCAGGACCCAGTCACTTTGGCTGCGGGCCGGAGGACGGATCTGCAGCTGTGCCCGCGGTGCGCAGACTGTGGCTTGTGAATCTCGAACTCCGCGTCTAGTGGCAGGGTCCCACTCGTCCGGGTCACACAGACGCTTCAAAAAAATTCTTGTAGCTCCCGGGCAGTCTCCCTTCAGTGGAATTTTGCTAGGAGAATCTCCGTTGGTAGAATCCAAGAGTTATCCTTGCGACTTTATGACCCCATCACTGGGAGTGCATTAAAAGCGCAGCCTCTCTGCCCGCCGCCATGTTGGATCCACCTTTTCTTTTCATTATATTTAATAATTCTCTTCTAGACAATGTAAATTGTTAAGAAAATTGTTTTCTTTTAGTGCCTTTTGGAATGTTACATAATTCTTTCTTTAGGCATTGTTGCCAGAATTTCTATCTTCATCCCAGTGCATGTGAAGTCAAAGATAAAACCAATCTACAGCTTCTGCAATAGCCATCACTGAACTGCTTGCAGAACTTGCCTGGACTATGTATCACTTGTATGCATTGTGAACTCACCTGCCTGCATTGTGAACTATCTGTTGGTGCAGTGACATGTGGTAGTGTTGGGGTATTTCTCTGAAGATGTCATCGGTGGTACAATTTTTTCAAAAAGAGCCATCAATTGCCTTGGTGTATCTTCCTCCCTTCTGCTTGTCATGGTTGTTCAGCTAAAATTAGGGGGCCAACAGAGATGAGGCAAAGAGCCTCACCCGCCCGCTGGTACAAAGACCTCTCCACAGGTGTGGATGTATACTGGACCTGTAGTCAGTGACGGGTAAGATCCAATTACAATGGTACCAATCTAAGACAGGAGGCTGACACCTTGAGGTCAGGTCATTCGATAATGGGTAAGAACCATATGTACTATTGGACAACCTAAGGCAGGCATGGTCCCTAAGCCACATGCTTGTTGTTTAAACAGAGAGGGTTAGATGTTGAGAGCCACAGCCCAAGGGGCCAAAGCAAACTTTCAGACTGCCAGCTGATGGTTGGCTCACAGCGGCCCCAGCAACATCTAGCTGATTGGCTCCTCTGCGGTGATGCCCATTGGGCTGTTTCCCCACCCTTTCAAATTATGGAGCTGCTTTTTGGGGGACTTTTTTGGCTCTGCTCAAACAACCCAGCCAATCGACCTCAAGAGCAGGAGGAGAGGGGAGGTTGAGAGCTTGTGGGAAGCCGGTGGTGGCAGTTGTGTTCTGAGTGTTTTTCCCGAGGAGCTATTTTTTGGCGTGTGTGGTTCTAAAAATAAAGTTAGCTTTTGACAAGTGGCTCCTGAATTGTGCCCAGCCAGACTGTGTCAATCCTAAATTGATGGAGCAAAATAACCAAAACAGAATAGAAATACAAGCAGTTCAGAGGAGGCATGGTGTATAGCTGGACTTACCTTTTGTATGATAAAGGGTAGGTGTTATAAATCAAGTCAATATTAAATTGAAGTACTTCTCCATGTGTTTTAAAGATAACAAATCCGTGAATTCCTGTCGCCCTTTATCTGTATCCTATTCAGCACATGTATTTTTTTATGCACATATAGAATCCTACCTGGTATCACATGTACACTTTTGTGAGGTGGCTGACTTGGCAGATACAAATTGTCAAAAGAGATCACTCCTCCTGAACGTTGTTGGAACTGAAAATTAAAACTACGGGTGAGCTTCCTAGTTGAACAAGATAATACATAAATCCATGTTCAGTAAAATGAATATTTTTGGATCTGTGAAAGATATATATTTCATAATAAATTTCGATTGGCATATATATTGCTACCTTTTAATGTCTGTGCGTGTGTGTGTGTGTGTGTGTGTGTGTGTGTGTATATATATATATATATATATATATATATATATACACACTCTCCAGATTTTTCAGAATATAAAATATATGTGTCTTATTATACAATCCCTAAATGCATTCATATTCATGTATGTGGATTTATAATCAAATGTTCACAAAATTATTCTCAGAAATATTCATCCACCTCAAATACATATTGTTTCCTAGTACTGAAATCTAAATTCAGTGAATGGTGCATAGAAGTCCTAATTTTTCTACAGTATCTGACCCCCTTTAACATCAATGCAAGTAGATTACTATGGTACATGATGTGTATTATGACATTCATTTTTATTCAACAATGTTACATGACTATTTCTTCAGTTTATGCACATCATAGGATATATATTTCATTCACAAGTTTTCAAATTTATAGGCATTTGTTTCACTTTCTATCACTTCCTGCTTCAGTACACATGTATTCCTCCATGTTTTTTGACTGGTCTTTTCATGAGACTACTTTTCATTTTAGATTTCAATAATCGCTTTTGAAGCAAACCTCACACACTCTTCATGATAAACCATAACCTTAATATTACCATTAGATCTATAAATGGTTGTAATGAATGTATGTATATCAATATAAGATTTCCTGTATATTTTCAGATATCAATTCAATCCATAATTTAAAGTTGGAACCAGTTATATTATTTATTCACAGTATGGTCAATTCATTCATTTTATCTATATTTGTAGACACAGGGTAGACCTATTTGTACACCCAATACTAATTTATACATCTTCAAAATATTGACCACAGAATTGGTGGAAGAAATACTCATGTCACCTGATCTACATATACACTTTATCACAGTAATATTCTGGACACAAAATGCAAAGTTCACACTTATGATTGTACCAAAACCTAAATGGAAAGTGAGCATGGATTACTAAAAACATCCAAGTCCAGATTGCCTAATGCTCTCAAATGTTAATCCTATTGGTGCTAAATATTTGTTTTTTTCTAAGATTGTATATTCAACATCTACCATGTTGAAAATGTCTAATCCTATCAATCAATTTATACTTTGCCTGATTTCTTCATGTCTCTATTGATATCTGCTTCCCTATATATTTTCCCCAGTTAATCATAGTGACTGACTCATCACATGTTCTGACATTTACATTCATTCTCTACGAGAAACCCTATTGCTAAAGAACTTTTGGACCAAATCCTATACTCACTCTTCTTCCTAAAACTACTGACTATCTTTCCAATCCTACCGACTACCCTTTTTAAGTGGATGTTTTCTTCTACATTCAATCATCCAATTTACAAGGTCCTATGCCATTGTTTATCGATTTATCGGAGACATCTGTGCAGAAGGTATTTCAAAGCTAAGTATCCCAATCAAGGACCCAATGCTCTTCTGGGCTTCAAATCTTACCTAGACTTCTGTATTCATACTTATATTTCACCTGTATATTCTTGTAAATATCACAGGTTCCCAATACCATTATTCATCATGCAGAATTATTCCTAACCCAAATCGAACCTGTTATTACCCTAACCATACACTGTTCCCTCAATCTAACTTTACAGAAAAGCAGGGACAGAGTTGGTCTTACAATCAGGAGTGTAGGGGATCTTCCACCTGCTGAGAACCTCAAAGGTCAATACAGAAATGATCCATGGAGAAGATGTAGGCAGCAATGAAGGACCTGAGGGAGGAAAAGTCAACTTCCATCGCAAACAACCTGGTCAGGGTGAAGGGATGTGTCTGAATCAGCCTCTTTCATCTTAATGTAGAGAAGATGGACCAAACCAAGCCTGTGTGGAGAGCTGTGCCCAGGTGCCTATGGTTGATATACCATTCTAACTTGTGAAAACGTCACAGCAAGTAGGTGCACCCTCCATCTCATGGGACCCTTGGAAGCAAATGTTAGGACAAAGTGGTTGCCAAGGCAGTGACTTAATTCACTTCCTGAAGGAAGTTACCTCACATAACTTCCTTGGTGATGGAACTCTCTAAACTTGGGATTCAGGAAGCCAGGCAACCACAGCCAGTTCCAGTCCCAGTTCCAGTGGTCTCACTTGTTTGGGTAAACCAAGGACAGAGTCAGTCTTTCTTGGTACCTAGTTATGTGAGGATGGCCAAATGCTAGGAAAGCTAAGAAGAGGGGCCTTTCCTGAGAAAGAAGGTAGTGGCTCACCAGTGACTTTTGACAACTTCACAGAGTTGGAAAGGAGACCAGAACTGAGACAGCACAGTGCATTTCGTGAAAATATAGTATGTCCCACCCATCATAGGACACTCCGGATAGTCACAGACCTACTTTGGGAAAGGTGGTGTCTTTTTGAGTGTGGGTGTGAGTTTGTGGTTTTGTCTCATGTTCTGAGAATATGTAGGAAAGGCGATTTGTTTGGTTTGGAGAGGACTGTATCTAGTATGTCCTCTGACAAGGTGAGTGTTTCTATTACTGTGTATCCCACTCTCTCCGTGGTCTTAGTATTAGAAAAAGAATGCATCATGGATGTGTTCTGTCTAGTAGAAAGCTTCCCAGCATTCATACTGCCAATTTATGAATGGACTGCGACTAGCCTTATCAATGGGCAAAACCTACTATCTTTCTAAGTTCCTGTTTTCTTCCTGAATTCCGGACACTCTCCAGAATAGGCTCAAAGTTTTGTGTCCAAGCTATGTAGCACCTCCAAGCTCTGTCACATGGCCATGTACTGGATAGCTGAAGGGAAGTGGAGCATGTCAGAAAACTCAGATATCAGGAAACTTAGATACCAGGAAAGTCTCAGTGGAGAAACCCTGCTTTGGGCCATTTGCTTACCTATTTTTCTGTTGCCCTGAATGTAAGGAAAGTCTTTGGCTCAGGCCACCCCTTTGTGAAGCCTGAAGAAAACAGTATTCAAATGGAAATGAGTGGGCATCACCTGTGGCTCTTCGCTTAATTGCTTTGGAAATGGATGTGTCTGAATCAGCCTCTTGGCGCTCGGTGAAGCTGGGGCTTAGATTGTCAGCACCTGATGGATCTAAAGAAATATCCCTTGTGTGCATCCATAACCAAAATTCAAAAAGATCAGTCATTGTGGATGAAGTCTCTCACCTTCCTCTGTTAGGTTCCTGACCTCCATCAAGTGTGATTATTGACCCTTGAGTAAAATGAGTTTTTCAAAGCCCTGCAGATGTGCTAGTGTTGTCTCATGACTACAAACCACATAAGAATCTATACCTGACAGTCAGTAGGCCTCAAATAGTAGAAGCAGAGCAGTATTAATGGCAGGCTTATTTGATCATTCCTGGTTGACAGGAAGAGTGTGCAGGCCACACTTACTTTAGGCAAATGAGGGGCAAGGAAGCTTATATTGGACACTGTCTTGAGCTGCGCCACTTATGGAAACCTCTAGCCAGAAGTTATGATGAATATCTATATGGAAGAAAATGAGGGCCATGTGGGAGTGTTTTGGTTATAATTGTGGTCATTTTTGTGGCAGTTGGAAGAGATGACTGGGTCCACCAGGGCTTCACTCTTGGGTGATTCCCCTTATAGACTGAGTTCTGGAACTGACCTCAGAGTAGTATTGCCATGAATTGAGTTGGGATTTTAGGAGGCCACGCATGAGATTCACCCTTGGAATCTGAAATCTAGTCCCAGGTTGGTTTTCCACAGAGCACTGTGAATCTCAGCCAGGATATCACATGATTTTATTATGAAAAACATGGAAGCCATAGTTGAGAGTCAAAACACACATGGACCTCACAGTGTACAGTTCAATGGGCCTGGCTTCATGTGACCTTTTGGCCACTCTTTGGGAAGCCTTTCCTGTGAGTGTTGTCCAGAGATTTCATTGAAATGAACTTCCTCACCATTTAGTGGTTCCTGAATGAATTGAAACCCACAGTGCCTCCAACTTCATCCTTAAAAAATGGCTAGATGAATACCATCAAATTTTTGAAATTCCCATGACCAGGTGGCACTGGAGAAACTTTGGATGTCCTGTTGCTGATCATGAGTATACAATACAGTGCCTTGATTGACTGGGTTTCATGAAAATGTTGAAGAACAGTGATGCCAGTAAGTTGGAGCCTCCTGAGTAGTGGGCCTAGAGTAGTGGTGTGCAGGTGTGTGATAAAACATCTGTGGTGGAGTCATGTGGACCTTCCATTGGCTTCCAAATAGCTTGTGACTGACATAGTGTAGCCAGCAGACCCTTATATGTAAATGCATCCTGTTATATGGAGAGTTTTCAGGGCAATGTTCAGAATCAGGTTGCTATGGTCAAGGGGCCAAGCTATGTGGGATAAAGGCCTGGTTGGTGCATTCTCTTGCAGACCCTGACACACCACACGAGACAGAACTCCCTCTAGCACTTTGTCCCAGTTGAAATCTTTGTATTTCACGAAGCAAATACCAAACTCCCAGTACAGCAGCAAGAAACACCACGGAAATTGGACGATGATCAAATGGTTTCACAGTCCTCACAGGGAGACACATAGCCCCCAGTGGCCACAGTTTATCTACAAAGAGAGAATTCAGCACTGCTGTCTCATGTTCATTGGAAAATAAGAAACAAGATCCTTCAGGTCACATAGATGCAGATCCAGCTTTAATTGTCTCACCACAAATGAAGATTAAGCTCCTGACAACAACATATATTTCAAATGCCCAACCTCAGAGGCAGTTTCTCAAGAAGTCTTTAGGCCAGCAAAGCTCCATTTTTGTGGAGGGTTTACCCTGTCCATTACTTTTGTAAACTCCTCTACCACCTCCAAGTTTGTGAACAACTGAGCATATTGCATTCCATATATATATGCACAGATTTTCGAACTCTTCTCCTGTAATTGTGTCTTACTTGGGGCAAAGGTAATGTCAAGGCATTGTTCTGGATAAGAGTGGGAAGATTTTTCAAAGCACATAATTACATACACATTGGATACCTTTTCCAATTTTCCATTGGAAATACTGAATCCCTGACACTAACCCTTAGCCTACTAGACTCTGACTACTTATCCTAATATGATGGAGAATAATAATCCAAACAGAATAGAAATACAAGCAGTTCAGAGGAGGCATGGTGTATAGTTGAATTTGCCTTTTGCATTATGTAGTGTAGGAGTTATAAATCTAGTCAACTTTTGTAGAAATTGTTCTCCATGTGTTTTTAAAGTTAACAAATATGTGAATTCCTGTCTCCCTTTCTCTGTCGCCTATTTGCACATGTATTTTTATATGCACATATAGAATCCTACAAGGTACAACACGTACATTCTTGTGAGGTGGTTGACTTGGAAGATACACATTGTGAGAAGAGATCACTTCTCCTAAATGTTGTTGGAAGTTAAAATTCGAACTCTGTGTGATCTTCCTAGTTTAACAACATTATACATAAATCCATGTTCAGTAAAATGAATATTTTTGAATCTGTGGATGATATATATTTCATGGTGAATTTCAATTGGCATATATATTGCTACTTTTTAATGTCTGTGTGCATGTGTGTGTGTATGTGTGTGTGTGTGTGTGTGTGTATATATATATATATATATATATATATATATATATATACAAACTTTCCAGATTTTTCAAAATATGAAATACATGCGTCTTTTTATACATTTCCTAAATTCATTCATATTCATATATGTGAATTTATAATCAACTTTTCACAAGATTATCGTCAGAAATATTCATCCACCTGAAATATGTATTTGTTTCCTAGTACTGAAAACTATCTTCAGTGAATGGTGCCTACAAATCCTAAAATTAATACAGTAACTGACCCAGGTTAACATCAATCAAATTGATTCCTATGGGACATGATGTGTATTTTGACGTTCATTTTTATTCAAAACTGGTACATTACTATTTCTTCAGTTTATGCACATAATAGGATATATATTTCATCCACAAGTTCGGTAATTTAGAGGCATTTGTTTCACTTTCAATCACTTCCTGCTTCAGAACACATGTATTTTTTCATGGTTCTTGAGTGGTCTTTTCATGAGACTTCTTTCGAAACATATTACTTTTGATTTCCATAATCACTTTTGAAGAAAAACTCACACACCTTTCATGATAAACCATAACCTTAATTTTACTATTAGATGTATAACTAGTTGGAATGAATGTATGTATATCAATATAAGATTTCTTATATATTTTAAGATATGAATCTAATGCATTATTTAAAGTGGACCAGTTATATTATTTATTAAGAGTATGGTCTATTCATGCATTAGCTCTATATTCATAGACACAAGGTACACCTCTTTGTACCCCCAATACTAACTTATTAATCTTCAAAATATTGCTCCCAGAAATGATGGAAAAATTACTCATGTCACCTGATCTACATATACATTTTATCACAGTAATATTCTGCAGACAAAATGCAAGGTTCACACTTATTATTGTACCAAAGCCTAAATTGAAAATGAACATGGATTACTAAACACAGCCATGTCCAGGTTGCCTAATGCTCTCAAATATCAATCCAATTAGTGACTACATATTGGTTTCTTCCTAAGATCATATATTCAAATTCAACCCTGTTGAAAATGTCTAATCCTATCACCCACTTTATATTTTGCCTTATTTCGTAATATCTCTATTGATATCTGTTTTCCTACATATTTTCTCCGGTTCACTATTGTGACTGACTCTTCACGTGGGCTAACATTTACATTCACACTCTAAACAAAACCCTATTGATAAAGAATATTTTTTTTCCAAAACCTATACTCATTCTTCTTCCTAAACCTAACAACTATCTTCCTAATCCTACCAACTATCCCTTTTTGATAGAATGTTCTTTTCTACACCCAATCATCAAAGTAAACACTGGGCGAGCTTCGGAGGAAGAGACCACCAAAAGACTATCTCATGCAACAGCAAAAGGTTTATAGGGGGTCAGCATGCAGGGGATCGGAGCTCACTTGAATAGAGCAGAGAGCCCTGAGAAGAGCTTAAGCAGAGCTTATATACTTTCTTTGGGGAGGGCAGGGAGTGAAGTTTATTGATGGGTGATGGAGAGTGGGCGGTTTGCATTCAACCGGGTGAGGGAGTACATTCTGCAGTTTGGCATTTGGGGACAGGACATTCTGGGAACAAGATTAGCAAACAGTTCTCAAGATTTCAACAGTGTTTTGTTAAGCATACAGAAAAAAAAGTGACAAGTATCTATTTTATTAATCTTTCATTCCCCACTTCTTCTTCTAGCTACTTTTAATCATAAAAGTGATCATTGTGGGGTGTCACATTCTATGTCTGCTAGTGGGGTATTACCATGAGTTTAACTTGTCCAATTTGAGCTTAGAGAAAAGAAATTACACGTTTGAGCAAACAGGGTTTTATAGTTAGCAATAATATGGAGATTATTATCGGACAGGCCAGGGTTGATAAAAAAGTAGTCAAACAGGGGGACTATGTGAACCAAGACTCAAACCACTTTTTTTGGTCCTCTCACTCTCTCATTGACACTCTTCAAGGTGTCTTTTTAATTTAATCATATTTTTTTTTACAACTCCATTATGCTCGGAATAAACACAACATTCTTCCCAGGAAGTGACAAATACCTATTTTATTAACCTTTCACTTCCGACTATCCCTTTTTGACTGGATGTTCTCTTCAACATTCAATCATCCAAGGTACAAGGTCCTATGCCATTGTATATTGATTAATCTGACCAATCTGTGCAGAACCTAATTCAAATCTAAGTATTCCAATCAAGGGTAAAATGCTCTTTTGGGCTTCAAATCTTACCTAGATTTCTGTTTTCATACATATATTTCACCTATATATTCTCATACATATCGCAGGTTCCCAATACCATTATTCATCCAGCAGAATTATTCCTAACCCAAATCACACATGTTATTAACCCTAACCATACACTGTTCCCTCAATCTAACATTACAGAACAGCAGGGACAGAGTTGGTCTTACAATACAGCAATGTAGTGGATCTTCCACCTGCTGAAAACCTCAAAGGTCCATGCAGAAATGATCCCTGGAGAACATGTAGGCAACTATGAAGAACATGAGAGAGCAAAAGTCATCTTCCATGGAAAACAACCTGGTAAGGATGAAGGGTTGTGTCTCATTCACCCTCTCTCCTTAATGTAGAAAAGATGGACCAACAAAGGCCTTTGTGGAGAGCTGTTCCCGGGTTCCTATGGTTGAGATACCAATCTAACTTGTGAAAGTGTCAGAGGAAGTATGGAAGCAACTGTTCGGAAAAAGTGGTTGCTAAGGCAGTGACGTCATTCAGTTTCTGAAGGAAGTGACCTCACCTCACTTCCTTGGTGATGGAACTCTCTGAACTTGGGATCCAGGAAGCCAGGCATCCAGAACCAGTCCCAGTCCCAGTACAGTGGGATCACTTGTTTGGATTTACCAAGGACAAAGTAAGTCTTTTTTGGTACCTACTGATATGAGGATGGCCAAATGCCAGGAAATTTTGAAGACTGGCCTTTCCAGAGAAAGCAAGAAGTGGCTCACCGCGGGCCCCTGATATTTCACAGAGTTGGCCATGGAGACCAGATCTGAGACAGGACAGGCCATTTCTGGGGAACATAGTATGGCCCACCAGTCAGAGGACACTCTGGATAGTCACAGACTTACTTTGGGGAAGGAGGTGCCTTTTTCAGTGTGGGTGTGAGTTTGTGGTTTTGTCTTATGTTCTGAGAATAGGTAGGAAAGGCGGCTTGCTTGGTTTGGAGTGGAATGTTTCTAGAAAGTCTTTTGACAAGGCGAGTGTTTCTAAGTCTGTGTATCCCACTGTGTCCGTGGTTGTAGACATTAGAAAAGAGAATGCATCAATGGATGTGTCCTGTCTAGTAGAAAGCTTCCCAGCATTCATCCTACCCATTTTAGGAATGGACTGCAGGTTGCCTTATCGATGGACAACATGTACTGTCTTCCTAAGTTCCTGTTTTCTTCCTGAATTCTGGCCACTCTCCACAATAGGCTCATGGTTTTGTGTCCAAAATATGTACCACCTCCAAACTCTGTGACGTGGCCATGTAATCCATAGCTGAAGGGAATGGCAAGCATCTCAGAAAACTCAGATATCAGTGTGACCAGGAAAGTCTCAGTAGAGAAACCCTGCTTTGGGCCTTTTGCTTACCTATTGTTCTGTTGCCCTGAATGTCAGGAAGGTCTTTGCCTCAGGCCACCCTTTGTGAAGCCTGAAGAAAACAGTTTTAAAATGGAAAAGAATGGGCATCACCAGTGGCTGTTTGCTTAATTACTTTGGAAAGGGTTGTGTCTGAATCAGCCTCTTGGCCCTGTGTGAGGCTGTGGCTTAGATTATCAGCATCGGATGGATCTAAAGAAAGATCCAATGTGTGCATCCAAAACCAAAATGGCAAAAAATCAGTCATTGTGGGTGAAGTCTCTTGCCTTCCTGTGTTTGGTTCTTGACCTCCATCAAGGGAGTATTGGGATTTTTTGTGTCAAATGAGTTCTTCCAATCCCTGCAAAGGTGCTTGGGTTTAATAATGACTCCAAATCACATACTATACCTGATACTCAGTAGGCCTCAAATTGGAGAATTAGATTAGTATTAATGGCAGAACTATGTGATCAATCCTGGTTCACAGGAAGGGTGTCCAGGCCACCCTGAATTTAGGTAAATGAGGAGAAGGGAGCTTATTATGGACACTCTATTGGGCTGTGCCATTTAAGGAAACCTCCAGCCAGAGATTATGATGAGTGACTATATGGAAGTAGATGAGGGCCATGTGGGATTGTTTTGATTTTAATTGTGGTATCTTGTGTGGCTTTTGGAAGAGATGACTGTGTTCACCTGGGCTTTAACACTGGCGTGATTCTCCTAGAAGACTGAGTTCTGTAAGTGACTTCAGAGTAGTAATTGCTTTGGAAATGGATATGTTTTAATCAGCCTCTTGGCCCTGTTTGAGGCTGTGGCTTAGATTATCAGCACCAGATGGATCTAAAGAAAGATCCCATGTGTGCATCCAAAACCAAAATGGCCAAAAGAGCAGTAATTGTCGATGAACTCTCTCGCCTTCCTCTGTAAGGTTCTGAAAGAATAAAAGAAATTGAAATTGAAATGTAAAGAACCAGGTTTTGTAAAGTTTCCAAGCTGCACTCAGCACCTGAAATTTCTGTGGCAGTTAAGACAATTCCCGGATTTGCACATTAGATGTGTGTTGAAATCTTCCCTGAGGACCTAGTTACTTAACAGCCCCTTCCCAGAAACCATGCAGCTCACCACGTATACATCACAGTGCATCCACCAATCAATTTAAATGTATACCCCTTCTTATGGCTGACCAATCACCCCCTGCCCAACCTGTTCCCGCCAATGAATGTGCTAATCATGTTTTAGAGTTGTTATTTGATTTTCCCGCGGTATATGATGATTTGCTAAAGGAGGCTATGATGTATGTAAAGTCCCTGCCCTCTCTAAAGAATGTATATAAACTCCGGTCAAGTGGTTCTCAGGGCTCTTTGTTCTTTGTTCCTCTGAAGTGAGCCCTGAGCTCCAGCACGCTATACCCCCAATAAACCCTTTGGTGTTGCATGAGAAAGCCTGTTGGTGGTCTTTTCCTCCGATGTTCGCCCCACCTTTTCATCTGGAGGCCCCAGGTGAGATATCTGGAGCAGCGGACGAAAGACCCCAAGGGACTCCTCTCGGGGTAGAAAGGCGCCTCTTTCTGGTTTCGGGTTTCAGGTTAGGGCTTGGCAAAGTGGCTGTCGGTGAAGAGCATTAGCTCTCTCTGACAGTGGGTGGCAGACGTGTCACAGAGCTACTGGCCACGTCCCTGGGGGACACTCCAGTGGACGAGGGAAATCAAGGAATATTAGTTTCCTCAACTCGGTTATATTTTACTTCAGGATTCGGTTTGCCAGCCCACCAGGTTTTGCTGGCTACACAGTTTTGTTCATTGTCCCGAACTCATGTTGAGTTTACTGTCTGTCTTTATTGTCTAACCCATCAGGTTTTGCCAGTTACTGAGTTCTAATATTTGTCTTGGACCCATGTTAAACGTTTACTGTTTGTCTTTGTTTGTGTTGCGTTTGTGTCTTCACTGTCTCTTTTTGAGTAACTCCCATTATGGGACAAAGCACTTTCACGCTTCTGTCCCTGACCCTTGATCTTTGGACTGATGTCCGCTCAAGGGCCCAGAATCATTATTTTTCAGTTAAATGTCAGACCTGGCAGACTCTCTGTGCTTCAGAATTGCCCATCCTCAAAGTCCGGTGGCCCCCAGAAGGATCCTTCTACTTCAATCTAATCCGAAAAGTCAGAGATATTGTCTTTCAGCCGGGACCACGTGGCCACCCAGATCAACAGCCATATACCCCTTCCCCAGGATCCTATCATTCAAACCTTCCGTTCCCTCCCCATCTTCCCCCCATTCTTCCTGAGTCACAAGACTGGACAATCCTCCCCCTCCTTATCCTCTGCCCTCGCTCCCCAACCCCCAACACATTCCAGATGATTCTCCCGCCACTGACTCAGCCTCTCCGCCACTAGAGGGAATTGGGCCAGACCCAAGCCCTCCAAGGGACTTCTCCGCAGCAGCAGCAGCCCCTCCTTTTCTGGTGGAAGCTGGGCCACCTAAAGAAACCCGCCAGCTACGGAAAATAGAAAACTCAGAAGCCACTGTGATGCTCCCTCTTCATCCTTATGGGCCCATGAACCGACCAAACTGGGATCCCAACACCTTTGAAGGTTGGTAGCATCTTTCCACTTATCACAGGGCTCTAATAGCGGGGCTCCGAGTGGCCGCCAGAGGGCCGACTAATTTGGCCATGGTAAGAGAGATAATCCAACGTCCTAATGAGTCTCCCTCTATGATTCTGGAGAGAATTATGGAAGCATATAGGAAATATACTTCTTTTGATCCTCAGGCAAAGGACGAAAAAACATCTGTTGCAATGGCCTTTATCCAGTTTTGATTCTGACTCCTTAATGTGTTCGACTACATGATTGGTTGCCTTAGGTGGCGTAATCAGGGTGCGGCCAACAGTCATCCACCCTGTGGGTCTTGCTGAGGTTGTCCGAGCATAGACAGCAAACTCAACATAGCCCCAACGTTTGGCCTTGGGGTCAGGTATATCTGAAGTATACGATCCATTGTTATCGGATGAAGAGCCTTTATGCCACTTTAGGTAACTAGAAGTCAACCCTTCAGAGTAGCCAAGTGAGTGGTAAGAACAGCTACCACGTTCATCATGGAACCTGCATGACCAATAGGGACACCCATTATATATCTCAGGCCACCAATGACAATAGTCTTTGGTTTGATTAAAAAGGAAGCAAATGAAAGGCCAGTTCCAGCTACCAGGGACGAAGGTCCTTGAAGGTGACAATTTTAGGGAAATAGAGGTGCAGTTGTGGATGAAGCAAGTAGTTGCATCCACTGCGCGGACCTTCTGCATGCCATGTTCTGAGTATCGTTCCCGAAGAGTGAATAAATACATGGTAGGTTAAGAGGGTAAAGACAAATCCCAACAGAGCACAGAAAAAAAGCAGAGCACAAAAAACAAGCAGTTAGAGAAGACTAGGGTGTTGGGAGAGCTCATTGTGCCTTCTTTAAGAGGAATTGGGCTGCAGGGAACACCGTGTGAGCCGCAACTTAAATGGGTGAGATGGGTGTGGAAAGCAGGATTAAAGGGGAGCTTCAGGAGGTGATTCTTGGAGTTCCTCTGGCATGGTCCTGTGGTCAGCAGGTGGGGCCTCCTGGTGATATGGCTTCAACCTAGAAATGGGAATCCAGGGAGTGAGACGGTTGTCTGGTAAGGAGAGTTTGGCGGCGGTGGGGGTACAGAGAATGAAAGGATAGGGGCTTTCCCATTTTGGTGCAAGAGTCCCTTTCTCCTCTGGGGTATTATAATAGACTAGACTCCCAGGTGTTAAGGGAGGAGTGTTTGGAGAGGAGACTGGGTCCGGAAGAAGCCAGTTCTGACATTTCCAGTGTTCAGAGCGGAGATGAAACAAGAGAGGCAAAGACAAATCTCGGGTGAGAGGTCCTTGTGAAGTGACCAACCCAGAGGGTATAAGAGGTCTTCCATACATTATCTCAAAGGGAGACAGTAAAGATGGTTTCTTAGGGAGAGCTCTGATTCGAAGCAAAGCAAAGGGAAGGATTTTGACCCAGTCTAAGTTTAATTCCATTGTCAATTTGGTAAGGACTTCCTTCAGAGTATGATTTACCCTTTCCACTTTCCCTGAAGCCTGGGGGTAATATGGACAGTGGAAATGCCACTTGAAGGAGAGGGCTTGAGAGACCTTTTGTGTGATCCTAGAAATAATCTCAGGGCCATTGTCATATTGTAGGGAAGTGGGCATACAAAACCTAGGGATGATGTCTGTCAGTTAGATTGAAGCTACAGTGGAAGCCTTTTTATTGGAAGTGGGAAATGCCTCAACCCAAACAGAGAAAGTGTCCACAAAGACAAGGAGGTATTTAGTGTGCCATACTCTGGGCATGTTGTTGAAGTCTACTTGACAGTCAGCAACGGGAATGTGTCCCCGGGGTTGGTGGAAAGGGAAAGGTTTGGGCCTTAAAGGAGTATGAGGTTTGGTCTGCTGACAGATCTGACAATTAGAGGCTATATTCTCTATCATGGCTATGTCAGAAGGGTTGAGGGAGAAGAAGCTCTGTAAAAAAAGGGTCAAAGACTGAGAATTGGAATGGTGTAGAGTATGAAGGAACTTGAAAAGATCCTTGTTCTTACTGGAAGAAGTAGGGGCTTCAGATGAGCTGTCTAAAGTGGCCATAATATGTACCCCATAGGGGCCATAATTGGAAGTGGTAGCAGGCATTTGTTCCACCTGGTCAGCTTTGGCATTGCCCTCAGTGATAAGAGAGCCGTCCTTCTGATGGGACCTACAATGGACAACTCCCAACTGGGTGGGTAAGTGGGAGGCCTCCATCAGATTGGTTATAAGAGCCGAATTAGTGATCGCATTACCTTTGGTGGTAAGTAGGCGTCGCTCCCTTCATATTGAAGCATGGGATAATAAGATCTGGAAGACATATTTTGAATCAGTATAGAGGGTGAGGGATTTGCCTTGTGCTAGAAGGCAGGCACGAGTGGCTGCTATAAGTTCAATCTGCTGGTTGGTAGTTCCTGAAGGCAAAGCTTTGGCGTCTATAATCTCAGTGGCTGAAACTACAGCATATCCAGAGTAATGAGTGCCGTTCTGCCTAAAGGAACTGCTGTCAGTAAACAAGATAAGGTCAGGCTTGGTGAGTGGTTCCTCAGAAATGGAAGAATGACAGGGGAGGAAATCTTCTAAGGTTTCCAAGCAATTATGAGTTGGTGTCTTAGACGTGGGAGTCATTGGGAGCAGTGAGGCAAGGTTCAGTGCAGAGCAGGGGAGGAAAGTAATATTAGGGTTTTCCAGAAAGGAAGTGAGAAGTGACAGAACTCTGGATGGAGGAAGGGTTTGAAGGCCCTTATAAGCTGAAAGATCTTTCAAGTGATGTGGGGAGTGGATAGTTCAAGGTGCCCCAAAACTCAGCTTAGAGGCTTCTTTGTGTAAAATTTGTCCAGCAACCTGAGCTCTTAAGCAAGGGGCTCACCCAAGGATGGTAGAGTCTAGTTTCTTGGAAAATATGCCACAGGTGCAAATGTAGGCCCATAGTTTCGACCTAAGACCCTAAGTGCTTGCCCCCCTTTTTCATGGACATATAGATGAAATGGTCTTGAAAGATCAGGAAGGTGAAGAGCAGGTGCCTTTAAGAGGTGTTGCTGAAACCTGCGGAAGTGGTAGATGGGGGAGGAGACAAGAGATTCACTAGGGGGTCCATTTGCTTGGTCATACAGGGGTTTGGATAGAAGAGAATAATTTGGGATCCAGGCCCTAAAATAACCTGCTAATCCTAGGAATGATAGTATTTTGGCTTTCATATGGGGCACTGGAAGATCAGAGAGGAGTTGCCTCCTATCCAGTGTTATTTCCTTTTTCCCGGGTCTAAGGCAAAAACCAAGAGAGATGACAGAAGAATGGGAAACCTGGGCCTTGTGGGGAGACTCCCTATATCTCTTGTCTGCTAGGAAATTAAGAAGCTGAGCGGTGTGGGATTGAGAGTGTTCCCAGAGGGACTACATAGAAGAAGGTCATTGACATATGGAAGGACAATAGTGTCAGGACAGGTCGGGTGAAAGGATGTGAGGTCCTGGGCAAGAACTTGGCCAAAGAGATGGGGGCTATCCCTGAATCCCTGTGGGAGGACAGTCCAGGAAAGCTGATGAGAATGGTGGATGTGAGAGTCAGTCCATGTAAAAGCAAAGATATGGTGGATCCAACATGGCGGCCGGCGAGGAAGCTGCACTTTCAATATCTCCACATTAACGGGATCAGAAACACCAATTAAAACAGCTACATTCTACCTACTGAGGATCTTCTAGCAAAATTCCGTTGAAAGGAGACCTGCCGAGAATTAGTAAGTTTATTAGACGTGACAGTTTGCCCCAGACAAGTGAAACTTGACCGTCAGCGCGGGCTCAGAGTCCAATCCCGCGGCCACCCGCCGCTTCTGCAAGCGGCAGGCGGCCCAGAGCAGCGCGGCAGAAGGGTCCCCGCCCGGCCAGCAGACAGCTCCCGCCATCCCGGCTACCCTGGCGGCCCTGCTCTCGCTCGGCGAACAGCCACCCCACCCGGCTGGTTCTTAGCCACGCGGCTGCAGTCACCTGGCTTTACAAGCGGCCCCCGGCGGCCCTGCTCGGCGAGAAGGGTCCCCGCCCGGCCGGCAGACAGCTCCCGCCATTCCACTCTTGTTCTGCAAACAGCCACCCCGCCCGCCTGGTTCTTAGCCACGCGGCTGCAGCCACCCGGCTTTACAAGCACCCCCGGCGGCCCTGCTCGGCGAGAAGGGTCCCCGCCCTGCCGGCAGACAGCTCCTGCCATTCCGCTCTTGTTCTGCAAACAGCCACCCCGCCTGCCTGGTTCTTAGCCACGAGGCTGCATCCGCCCGGCTTTACAAGCGCCCCCGGCGACCCTGCTCGGCGAGAAGGGTCCCTGCCCGGCCGACAGACAGCTTCCGCCATTCCGGCTACCCTGGCGGTCCCGCTCTTGTCCTGCAAACAGCCACCCCACCCGCCTGGGTCTTAGCCACGCGGCTGCAGCCACCCGGCTTTACAAGCGCCACCGGCGGCCCTGCTCGGCGAGAAGGGTCCCCGCCAGGCCGGCAGACAGCTCCAGCCATCCTGGTCTTGCTCTGCAAACAGCCACCCCGCCCGCCTGGTTCTTAGCCACGAGGCTGCAGCCGCCCGGCTTTACAAGCGCCCCCGGCGGCCCTGCTCAGTGAGAAGGGTCCCTGCCCGGCCAACAGACAGTTTCCGCCATCCCGGCTACCCTGGCGGTCCCGCTCTTGCCCTGCAAACAGCCACCCCGCCCGCCTGGGTCTTAGCCACGCGGCTGCAGCCACCCGGCTTTACAAGCGCCACCGGCGGCCCCGCTCGGCGAGAAGGGTCCCCGCCCTGCCGGCAGACAGCTCTCGCCATTCCGCTCTTGCTCTGCAAACAGCCACCCCACCCGCCTGGTTCTTAGCCACGAGGCTGCAGCCACCCGGCTTTACAAGCGCCCCCAGCGGCCCTGCTCGTCGAGAAGGGTCCCTGCCCGGCCGGCAGACAGCTCCCACCATCCCGGCACTCCTGGCGGCCCGCCCGCTCTGCGAAGGGTCACCCCGCCCTGCTCTTAGCCACGTGGGCGCCATCTGCCTGGCTCTGTGGGCGCCCCCGGCGGCCCAGCGCAGCCAGAAGGGTCCCCGCCTGGCCCGACAGAAGGCACGTGCCCTTCCAGCTCTGCTAACGGCCCTGCCCACCCGGGAAAGGGCTCCCCCCCTTGAGAGGATGGGAAGGAAATCTAACCAAGCCTCTATGAATTAGCGAACTGGGATCTAAAACCAGAGACTGTGTCAGACCAGAGACAAGCCAGTTCCACCTCTCCCTTCGGTCACTCCTGCAAGGAGCCAGGTTCCTGCCATAGCAGAGAGGGGAAGTCACCAAAGATCGGCCAAAGAGATTCCTTCCCAGCGGATTCTAAATTAGCAGGAGCAGCGAGGGAGCCGGCCGGAGCTGGCAGGAACCGCGGCAGCGGCACGGGAACCGGCGGGAGCTGAGGCGGCGCTGACACAGGAGCCGGCGGGAGCCGCGCGGCGCGGGTCTCCCAGCTACAGCTCCCACCAGTGCTGACAACTGAGGTCTCTTGCACCAGATACGGGGTAGTCGCTACCAGAAGGTAAGCAAATTTGCTGGGGATTCTCAGCCCCAAGCTCTACAAACTTAGGGCCTGAGGGAGGCAAACAAGGAGAGTGTGCCCAGGCACTAATGAAACAGCTGCTCCACGCGTGTGCAAGGTAGGCGGAACCGTGACCACCGACAAAACAGGCCCAGTGGCCCGCCAGATACATCGCCCCGGTCGGGGGAGGGGCAGAGCCGCCACCAGTGCCTTTTAGGTAGACAGATCTGCAACCGACAGACAGAACAGGCCTAGTGGCCAGCGGAGGGGCAAAGCTGCTGCTCACGCCTGCAAGGTAGGCGGACCTGTGACCACCGAAAGAACAGGCCCATCGAAAGTACAGGTACAGCGGCCTCCTGGCGTGGAAGGCACATTGCCTCAATTGGAGGAGGGGCAGAGCCACCGCCAAAGCCTGCGAGGGAGACTTTGCAGCTATACAAGAGCAATATAAATATATAGGGGGAAAAATCAATAACACAACAGTTTCACCAAGCAGAAAGAAACGCGATCAGTATGAAAAGACAAGGAAAGAAAGGACCACAAGCAATGCACGTCAACTCAACTTTAGAAGAGGTAATATCTGCAGCAGCTGGAATGTCAGATAAAGAATTCAGGATATACATGCTTCAGATGATCTGGAGTCTCAAGGAAGACATTAGACAGCAAAATCAGACAATGAAAGACCACTTCGACCACTTCGACAATAAATTACATAAACAAATCCAAGAAGCAAAAGATCAATTATACAGGGAGATAGAGGTTATAAAAAACAAACAAACAGAAATCCTGGAAATGCAGGAAACAATAAACCAACTTAAAAACTCAATTGAGAATACTACCAGCAGAGTAGAACACTTAGAAGATAGAACATCAGACAATGAAGACAAAGTATTTCAACTGGAGAAGAACATAGACAGCTCAGCAAAGCTGTTAAGAAACCATGAGCAGAACATTCAAGAAATATGGGATAACATAAAGAGACCCAACTTAAGGGTCATGGGGATACAGGAAGGTATTGAGGTCCAAACCAAAGGAATGAGCAATCTATTCAACGAAATAATACGAGAAAACTTCCCAGACTTGAAGAATGAGACAGAATCCCAAATCCTAGAAGCCTACAGGACGCCGAATGTGCAAAATCATAAGAGATCCACACCTAGACACATTATAATGAAGATGCCCAACATACAGAATAAGGAGAGAATTTTAAAAGCTACAAGAGAAAGGAAGCAGATTACATTTAGGGGTAAACCAATCAGGATAACAGCTGATCTTTCAACACAGACTCTGAAAGCTAGAAGATCCTGGAATAACATATTTCAAACACTGAAAGAAAAGGGGTTCCAACCAAGAATTGTGTATCCCGCGAAATTAAGCTTCAGGATGGAAGATGAAATTAAAACCTTCCATGATAAACAAAAGTTAAAAGAATTTGCAGCTAGAAAACCATCTCTTCAAAACATCCTCGGCAAAATATTACAGGAAGAGGAAATGGAAAATATCAATGAAAACCAACAGCGGGAGGTAGTACAGTAAAGGTGGGGGGGAATAATCAAAGAGGAAAACAAACCATGTTTAGTAACATAAATAAACAAATATGGCTGGAAGAACAACCCATATCTCAATAATAACTCTAAATGTTAATGGCTTAAACTCACCAATTAAGAGACACAGGCTAGCAGAATGGATCACTAAACAAGAGCCAACAATATGCTGCCTTCAGGAGACGCATTTGATAGGAAAAGACATACATAGACTGAAGGTGAAAGGTTGGGAAAAATCATATCACTCATATGGACTTCGGAAACAAGCAGGAGTGTCCATACTCATTTCAAATAAAATAGATTTCAAGCCAAAGTTAATCAAAAGGGATGAAGAGGGACACTACATACTTCTCAAGGGAACCATACACCAACAAGACATAACAATCATAAATATATATGCCCCAAACAATGGTGCAGCTATGTTCATCAAACAAACTCTTCTCAAGTTCAAGAGTCTAATAGACCACCATACAGTAATCATGGGAGACTTCAACACACCTCTCTCACCACTGGACAGATCTTCCAAACAAAAGTTGAATAAGGAAACTATAGAGCTCAATAACACAATTAATAACCTAGACTTAATTGACATATATAGAATATACCACCCAACATCAAGCAGTTACACTTTTTTCTCAGCAGCACTTGGATCCTTCTCAAAAATAGATCATATATTATGTCACAGGGCAACTCTTAGACAATATAAAGGAGTAGAGATAATACCATGCATCTTATCTGAACATAATGAAATGAAATTGAAAATCAACGATAAAAGAAGTAAGGAAAAATCATGCATCAATTGGAGAATGAAAAATAGGTTACTGAATGATAAATGGGTTATAGAAGACATCAAGGAGGATATTAAAAAATTCTTAGAGATAAATGAAAACACAGACACAACATATCGGAATCTATGGGACACATTGAAAGCAGTTCTAAGAGGAAAATTTATTGCTTGGAGTTCATTCCTTAAAAAAAGAAAAAAACCAACAAATAAATGATCTAATACTTCAACTCAATGTCCTAGAAAAAGAAGAGCAAAACAACAGCAAAAGAAGTAGAATACAAGAAATAATTAAAATCAGAGCTGAAATTAATGAAATCGAAACGAAAGAAACAATTGAAAAAATTGACAAAACTAAAAGTTGGTTCTTTGAAAAAATAAATAAAATCGACAGACCCTTAGCCACGCTAACAAAGAGAAGAAGAGAGAGAACTCAAATTACCAGCATACGGGATGAAAAAGGCAATATCACAACAGACACTTCAGAAATACAGAAGATTATCAGAAATTATTTTGAATCCTTATACTCCAATAAAATAGAAGATAGTGAAGGCATCGATAAATTTCTTAAGTCATATGATTTGCCCAGATTGAGTCAGGAGGATATTGACAACCTAAACAGACCAATATCAATTGAGGAAATAGAAGATACCATCAAAAGACTACCCACTAAGAAAAGCCCAGGACCGGATGGGTATACAGCAGAGTTTTTCAAAACCTTTAAAGAGGAATTAACACCAATACTTTTCAAGCTATTTCAGGAAATAGAAAAAGAGGGAGAACTTCCAAATTCATTCTATGAGGCCAACATCACCCTGATTCCTAAACCAGACAAAGACACTTCAAAGAAAGAAAACTACAGACCAATATCTCTAATGAACCTAGATGCAAAAATCCTCAATAAACTTCTGGCGAACCGGATACAAACACATATCAAAAAAATTGTGCACCATGATCAGGTAGGATTTATCCCTGGGATGCAAGGTTGGTTCAATATACGGAAATCAATAAATGTTATTCACCACATCAACAGGCTTAAAAATAAGAACCATATGGTCATCTCGATAGATGCGGAAAAAGCATTCGACAAAGTACAGCATCCCTTTATGTTCAAAACTCTAGAAAAACTAGGGATAACAGGAACATATCTCAACATTGTAAAAGCAATCTATGCTAAGCCTCAGGCTAGCATCATTCTGAATGGAGAAAAACTGAAGGCATTCTCTCTAAAATCTGGAACAAGACAGGGATGCCCTCTCTCACCACTTCTGTTCAACATAGTTCTCGAATCACTGGCCAGAGTATTAGACAGACGAAAGAAATTAAAGGCATAAAAATAGGAAAAGAAGAACTCAAATTATCACTATTTGCAGATGACATGATTCTATACCTAGCAGACCCAAAAGGGTCTACAAAGAAACTATTAGAGCTAATAAATGAATTCAGCAAAGTGGCAGGCTATAAAATCAACACGCATAAATCAAAGGCATTCCTGTATATCAGCAACAAATCCTCTGAAATGGAAATGAGGACAACCACCCCATTCACAATATCCTCAAAGAAAATAAAATACTTGGGAATCAACCTAACAAAAGAGGTGAAAGACTTATACAATGAAAACTACAGAACCCTAAAGAGAGAAATAGAAGAAGATCTTAGAAGATGGAAAAATATACCCTGTTCATGGATAGGTAGAAGTAACATCATCAAAATGGCGATATTACCAAAAGTTATCTATAGGTTTAATGCTATGCCAATCAAAATCCCAACGGCATTTCTTGTAGAAATAGAGAAAGCAATCATGAAATTCATATGGAAAAATAAAAGACCCAGAATAGCAAAAACAATTCTAAGCAGGAAATGTGAATCAGGCAGTATAGCTATACCAGACTTCAAACTATACTACAGAGCAATAGTAACAAAAACAGCATGGTACTGGTACCAAAACAGGCAGGTGGACCAATGGTACAGAATAGAGGACACAGAAACCAATCCACAAACTACAACTCTCTTATATTTGATAAAGGGGCTAAAAGCATGAAATGGAAGAAGGATAGCATCTTCAACAAATGGTGTTGGGAAAACTGGAAATCCATATGCAACAAAATGAAACTGAATCCCTTTCTCTCGCCATGCACAAAAGTTAACTCAAAGTGGATCAAGGAACTTGATATCAAATCAGAGACATGGCGTCTGATAGAAGAAAAAGTTGGCTATGATCTACATACTGTGGGGTCGGGCTCCAAATTCCTCAATAGGACACCCATAGCACAACAGTTAATAACTAGAATCAACAAATGGGACTTACTCAAACTAAAAAGTTTTTTCTCAGCAAAAGAAACAATAAGAGAGGTAAATAGGGAGCCTACGTCCTGGGAACAAATCTTTACTCCTCACACTTCAGACAGAGCCCTAATATCCAGAATATACAAAGAACTAAAAAAATTAGACAATGAGATAACGAATATTCCAATCAACAAATGGGCCAAGGACCTGAACAGAAATTTCTCAGAGGAGGACATACAATAAATCAACAAGTATATGAAAAAATGCTCACCATCTCTAGCAGTCAGAGAAATGCAAATCAAAACCACCCTAAGATACCATCTCACTCCAGTAAGATTGGCAGCCATTAGGAAGTCAAACAGCAACAAGTGCTGGCGAGGATGTGGGGAAAAGGGTACTCTTGTACATTGCTGGTGGGACTGCAAATTGGTGTGGCCAATTTGGAAAGCAGTATGTAGATTTCTTGGAAAGCTCGGAATGGAACCACCATTTGATCCAGCTATTCCACTACTCGGTCTATTCCCTAAAGACCTAAAAAGAGCACACTATAGGGACACTGCTACATCCATGTTCATAGCAGCACAATTCACAATAGCAAGACTGTGGAACCAACCTAGATGCCCTTTAATAGACGAATGGATAAAAAAAATGTGGCATTTATACACAATGGAGTATTACTCTTCATTAAGAAATGACAAAATCATAGAATTTGGAGGGAAATGGATGGCATTAGAGCAGATTATGCTAAGTGAAGCTAGCCAATCCCTTAAAAACAAATGCCAAATGTCTTCTTTGATATAAGGAGAGTAACTAAGAACAGAGTAGGGAAGAAGAGCATGAGAAGAAGATTAACATTAAACAGGGATGAGAAGTGGGAGGGAAAGGGAGAGAGAAGGGAAATTGCATGTAAATGGAAGGAGACCCTCAGGGGTATACAAAATTACATACAAGAGGATGTGAGGGGAAAGGAGGGAAAATATAAGGGGGAGAAATGAATTACAGTAGAGGGGGTAGAGAGAGAAGAGGGGAGGGGAGGGGGGAGGGGGGATAGTAGAGGATAGGAAAGGCAGCAGAATACAACAGACTCCAGAATGGCAATATGTAAATCAATGGTTGTGCAACTGGAGTGATTCTGCAATCTGTATATGGGGTAAAAATGGGAGTTCATATCCCACTTGAATCAAAGTGTGAAATATGATATATCAAGAACTATGTAATGTTTTGAACAACCTACAATAAAAATTAATTAAAAAAAATCTAGGTGGATTAACAATATCAAAAAAAAAAAAAGCAAGATATTCTGAGATTCTGAGAACAAGGGAATAGAAAAGAATGCATCTTTTAAACCTAGGACCGAGAAGTGGGTAGTAGTGGCAGGGATCTGAGAGAGGAGGGTGTAAGGGTTGGGCACTAGCGGGTGGATGGGGACCACAGAGGAGTTGACAAGGAGAAGGTCTTGAACCAGCCTGTAGGACACTTTAGGTTTCTTAAGTGCCAGAATGGGGGTGTTGAAAGGAGAGTGTGTAGGCCTAAGATACCCCTTTCGTAATAAATCCTGGATGATGGGTTCTAATTCGAGGAGGGCTGTGGTTGTGAGTGGATATTGTGATTGACTAATATATCTTGAAGGGTCCCATAAGACAATATGAATAGGACTGCATTTAGCCATAAGGGGTGTAGTTGTGTCCCAAACCTCAGGCTTAACTGGTTTAGAGAGTCATGGGGGAGTGCATTAAGGAGGTGTATCTGCCCCTAGGAACATCATGAGGAAATGAGAGGTAGGAGAGGTGTGGGGTGATATGTGAATGGTGACTTTTAATATTGAGAGTATGTCCCTTCCCAGAAGGGGAATGGGGCAATGGCTCATAACGAGAAAGAAGTGAGTGAAGGACAAAAGGGATCCCTGCATATAACATGATGGGGGGGTTTGAGGGAAAATCTGTTTACCTCCTACCCTGACAATAGGAGATTTTGAGGGTGTGGTAGAACCCCAATACTCCCTTAAGACCGAAAAAGTGGCACCAGTATTCAAGAGGAAGGTAATGAAGCATCCATCCACCAGGAAGGTAAACCTAGGCTCTTGATTCTTGATCGTAATAGTCTGGAGGGAAAGCCCAGGGATCATTCAATCCTCCTCTGCTAAGCCCAAGAAAGGCTGTGGTTGCCTGGTGGCTGACCAACCTCCCTTTTGGGTTGTTGGGCAGTCTGCCCCCCAGTGTCCCCTTTGATGGCATTTTGGGCAGGGGTTGTAGGGTGTCCTCAGTGAAGGACAATCCCTGGCCCAATGTCCCTCCTTACCACATTTGAAGCAAGCTCCCGGGGGTGTCATATTGGGATGGCGTGGTGATGGCCTTCTCTGAATGACCTGGGCCAACATTTGGAACTTGGCATTTTCAGCCCTCTGCCTACGGCATTCACTTTCATCCTCTCTATCATAAAAAACCTTGAAAGCGACAGCGAGGATTTTAGTCTAAGGAGTAGCAGGGCCCTGTTCAAGCTTTTTAAGCTTGGCTTTAATGTCAGGGTAGCTTTGGGCCAGAACATATTTCATTAAGACATGACGGCCATCAGGGGTTTCTGGGTTGAGGTTTGTGTACTGTTAAAGGGCCTTGGTTAGTCTATCCAGAAATTCTGAAGGTGTTTCCTCCTTCCTTTGAATGACCTCCTGCACCTTTTTAAAGTTAACAGCCTTGCGGATGGCCTTTTTCAGGCCAGCCAAGAGGCAGGATGTAAAAAGGTCACTAGACTGTAAGCCTTCAGGGGTGTTGTAATCCCATAGGGGATCCTGCTCTGGGACAGCATGAGGGCCTGTGGGGTGGTTAGGATTCGTCCTATGATTTTCATCAGCATGGGCTTGGGCTAGCTCCCAGACCATTGCCTTTCCTCAGGGAGAAGTGTATTGGCCAAGAGCATGTAGATGTCATGATGAGTGAGACTATATGCTTGCAGGACCCATTGAAACTCCCGAATGTAAGTGGTGAGGTCAGTGGTGAATGAGCCTAACTTCCTCTCTAGCTGAGTAATGTCCGACATGGAGAATGGCACTTGGACTCTGATGACACCCTCGGGACCAGCTACCTCACAAAGGGGTGCGATTGTCTTGGGGGTGGGAAGGAGTCCCTTAGACCTGGTAACAGGAGGACTGAAAGAGGCAGGAGGCGGACAGGAAGGAGAGGGAGGGGCAGGGAGTGTCTCTTTGGAAGAGGAGGAGGTGGAGCAGGCAGAAGAGGGCTGAGGGGAGGAGGATGAAATGGAAGGCTGAGGATCCCTGGAATCAGGCAGAGGAAGAGGAGGGTATAGTGGGAGAGAAGGGGCAGATAGGACTGGGGGATAAGGTGGGGGTTCATCTGCTGGGTTGAATGATGAAGAATCTGTGAAGTCAGGAGTAGACGTAGGGGAAGAGAAGGGTTTGCAAACAAGGAGGACCTGAGAGGGAGGGCAGGAGGAGCAGCGACAGGGTGCTGTCTGAGAAGGCTAAAACCTTAAATGCAGGGAATCTCACTCCACTTTCTCAGATGCTGGCAGTAGTTAAAAAGGTCGCAGATGAAGTTTGGAGGTAAGGAGCCTTCTGGAGTCCAATGATTGCCATTATCCAGTGGATATGTAGGCCAATCTTGGGTACAGAATTTGATTAGAAGTTTGGGCTTGATGTCTGGTGTGAGGGAGAGTGTGGCCAGATTTTTTATTAGACATTTGAGAGGTGAGGCTTCAGGTACAGATGAAGAGGTGCCCATAGTCACAGGGAGAGAAGGAAGACAGAGAGAGAGAGAGAGAGAGAGAGAGAGAGAGAGAGAGAGAGAGAGAGAGAGAGAGAGAGAGATAAGAGTAAGCGAGAGAGACAAAGAGAAAACCCCCGCTGGAACAGCTTCCAGGAAGCTCAGGGCGAACGGGGGTCAGGTGGGCGTCCCCAAAATGACCAGCCGTCATGAGGAAATACAGAGGGCACTACCTGGGCATCACCAGTGAAGTGCGATCTGTGAGACCCAATGGGTTCGAAGCCACGGGCAACCTGACGTCAGGAAAGTTTTTGAACGCAGCGGAAAAAGTCAGTAATGAAAACAGAACTCCGGTTCCTGCAGAATGTAGTTCCAGGACGGGAGTTCAGTTTTCCCCGAGCAGAGAGGCAGCTTCAGCCAGACACAGCAGCCCTGCAGCAAACAGCAACTCTAGCCAGCAGCGGCAGCGGCAGCAGAGGAGAAAAAACCACAGAGCCTCTTGTGTAAACTCAGAAGCCTCACGCCCCAAAGGAAAACGGATCACCAGAGGGTCCACTGCGACCAGTAAAGGTCTTAGTGGCAGGAATTTCCTGCCCCCTACAGGGCGTGGAGAGTGTGCCGGAAGATCAAGGTCACAAAACCAGTGGTAGCCCGAAGGGAGTTGCAGAGCCAGGGTCAGGGGAGGCTTACATATATCAGATCTGTGGTGGGTGCAGGAAGCCGGCGTCTGAAAAGAGCGGACCATGGCGGAGTGTCTCCGGGGGAGCAGGGGACGGGGCTCTTGTTAGAAAGAGCTCACCCGTATCCTCACATGGGGCACCAGAATGAAAGAACTTCCCACGCAAAGGCACTTCGCTGGGAGAATTCCAATTTTATTGCAAAAAGCTGTGTGCTTATATAGAACTAAGGGGAAGATGGAAGGGCTTAGATAAATGGCAGGCAAACCGTTTATTGTAAGTTCTTTCAGATATCAGCTCTGGAGCCCAGGAATTAGTTCTTATTGGGGCTAAGGTTCCCCACCAGCGAGATTTCAAATTGGCGCCAGGGGGAGAGTTCACACGGGTGGGAACCTTTGGCACCACTGCAGAAAAAAGAAGGTAGGAAGAAGAAGTCCTTAGGCACCATGTTGGGGTTTTTCTCTGGGGTATGGCTGCCGTTTACACTTTTCCCAACAATGAGTATACCAGACAGTGCCTTGATTGACTGGTTTTCATGAAAATGGTGTTTAACAGAGATGCCAGAAAGTTGGATCCTGCTGAGTAGTGGGCCTAGAGCAATGGTGGGCAGGTGTGTGATAAAACATCTGTGGTGGGGCCATGTAGATCTTTCATTGGATTCCAAATGGCTTGTGACTGACATGGTGAAGCCAGCAGACCCTTATATGTAAAGGCACCTTGTTACATAGAGAGGTTTCAGGACATTGTTCAGAATCAGGTTGCTATGGTCAAGGGGGCAAGCTATGTGGGATAGAGGCCTGGTTCTTGTATTCTCCTGCAGACCCTGACCCACCACACGTGACAGAAATCCCTCCTGCACTGTGTCCCCGTTGAACTCCTTGTATTTCATGAAGCAAATACCAAACTCCCACTGCAGCAGCAAGAAACACCATGAAAATAGAGGATGACTATATGGATTCAACGTCCACACAGGGAGACATTCAGCCCCCAGGGGCCACAGTTTACCTACAATGGAAAATTCAGCACTGCTGTCTCATGTTCATTGGAAAATAAGAAACCATGTCCTCCAGGTCACATGGATGCAGACCCAGCTTTTATGGTCTCACTAGAAAGGAAGCTAAAGCTCCTGACAACAACATATATTTCAAGTGCCCAACCTCACAGGCAGTTTCTCAAGAAGTCTCTAGGCCAGCAGACCTTCAAGTTTTTGGAGGGTTTACCCTGTCCCTTACTTTTGGAAACTCCTGTACCACTTCCAAGGTTGTGAACTTCTGATCATATTCCATTCTAGATATGTATTCACGGATTTTCTAACTTTTCTCCTCTGATTGTGTCATACTTGGGCCATAGGTGTTGTCAAGGCATTGTTCTGGATGAGAGTGGGAAGATTTTGGTGTAGCACATATTTACATACACATTGGATTCATTTTTCAATTTTCCATTCAAAATACTGAATCCCTGACACTAACACATACCCTACTAGACTCTGACTACTAATCCTAATATGATGGAGAAAAATAACCCAAACAGAATAGAAATACAAGCGGTTGAGAGGAGGCATGGCGTATAGTTGGTCTTGCCTTTTGCATGATATAGGGTAAGAGTTATAAATCTTGTTAATTTTTTGTTGAAATAGTTCTCCATGTGTTTTTAAAGTTAACACATATGTGAATTTCTGTCTCCCTTTTTCTGTAGACAATTCAGCACATGTATTTTTATATGCACATATAAAATCCTACCTGATATCACACGTACATTTTTGTGAGGTGGCTAACTTGGGAGATACAAAGTATGAGAAGAGATGACTCCTCCTAAATGTTTTTGGAACTGAAAATTCAAACTATGAGTGAGCTTCTTAGTTGAAAAACATTATACATAAATCCATGTTCAGTAAAATTAATATTTTTGGATCTGTGAATGATATATATTTCATGATGAATTTTGATTGGCTTATATATTGCTACTTTCTAATGTATCTGTGTGATATATATATTTTCAAAATATGAAATATATGTGTCTTATTATACACTCCCTAAATAATTCACTGATGTTCATGTATGTGCTTTTATAATCAACTTTTCATAAGATTGTTTTTAGAAATATTCACCCACCTGAAATACATATTTGTTTCCTAGTACTGAAAACTCACTTCAGTGAATGGTGCAAACAAAGCCTTATATTTCTACAGTAACTGACCCAATTTAACATCAATGAAAGTAGATTTCTATGGGACATGATGTGTATTTTGATGTTCATTTTAATTCAACACTGGTATATTACTATTTCTTCAGTTTTTATACATCGTAGAATATACATTTCATCCACAAGTTCACAAATTGAAAGACATTTGTAACACATTCAATAACTTCCTGCTTCAGAACACATGTATTCCTCCTTGTTTTTGACTGGTTATTTCATGAGACTTCTTTCCAAACACATTATTTTCGATTTCCATAATCAATTTTGAAGCAAAACTCACACACATTTTATGATAAACTACAACCCTAATATTACCATTAGATATATAACTGGTTGGAATGAATGTATGTATATCAATATAAGATTTCCTGTGTATTTTGGGATATCAATTTATTCCAATTTCTAAATTTGGAAACAGTTATATTATTTATTCACAGTATGGTCTATTCATGCATTCTCTCTATATTCATACACACATTGCACACCTATTTGTGCCCCCAATACTAATTTATATCTCTTCAAAATATTGCTCTCAGAAATGGTGCAACAAATACTCATGTCACCTGATCTACATATACATTTTATCACAGTAATATTCTGGCCACAAAACGCAAAGTGACACTTACGACTGTACCAAAGCCTAAATGGAATATGAGTATGGATTATGAAAATCACCCATGTCCAGGTTGCCTAATGCTCTCAAATGTCAATCCTATTGGTGACTACATATTTGTTTCTTCCTAAGATTATTTATTCAAACTCAAGCCTGTCGAAAATGTCTAATCCTATCAATCACTTTATCATTTGCTGATTTTCTAATGTCTCTATTGATATCTGCTTTCCTACATATTTTCCCCAGTTCATCATTGTGACTGACTCTTCAAATGTGCTGACATTTACATTTTCTCTCTACCCAAAACCCTATTGCTAAAGAACTTTTTGTCCAAATCATATACTCACTCTTTTTCCTAATCCTACCAACTATCTTCCTAATCCTACCAACTATCCTTTTTTGACTGGATGTTCTCTTTGACATTCAATCATCCAAGGTACAAGGTCCTATGCCATTGTGTATAGATTTATCTGAGACACATGTGCAGAACATAATTCAAACCTAAGTATCCCAATCAAGGATCCAAAGCCCTTCTGGGCTTCAAATCTTACCTAGATTTCTGTTTTCATAAATATATTTCCCCTCTATACATTCTAATAAATACTGCAGGTTCCCAATAACATTATTCATCCAGCAGAATGATTCCTAAGCCAAATCAAACATGTTATTAACCCTAACCATACTCTGTTCCCTCAATCTAACTTTACAGAAAAGCAGGGACAGAGTTGGTCTTACAGTACAGGAATGTAAGAAATCTTCCACCTGCTGAGAAATGAAAAGGTCCATGCAGAAATGAACCCTGGGGAAGCTATAGGAAGCTATGAAGGACCTGAGAGAGCAAAAGTCATCTTCCACGACAAACAACCTGGTCAGGATGAAGGGGTGTGTCTGAAGCAGTCTCTCTTTTCTTATTGTAGAGAAGATGGACAATACCAGGCCTGTGTGGAGAGCTGTTCCCGGGTGCCTATGTTTGATATACCATTCAACCTTGTGAAAGTGTCACAGGAAGTAGGGGCAGCCTCCATCAATTGGGACACTTGGAAGCAACTATTAGGACAAAGTGGTTGCCAAGGCAGTGACCTCATTCAGTTCCTGAAGGAAGTGACCTACATCACTTTCTTGGTGATGGAACTCTCTGAACTAGGGATCCAGGAAGACAGGCACCCAGAGGCAGTCCCAGTCCCAGTCCCAGTGGCCTCACATGTTTGGATTTACCAAGGACAGAATGAGTCTTTCTGGGTAACTACTGATGTGAGGATGGCCAAATGCCAGGAAGGTCTGAAGAGGGGCCTTTCCTGAGTAAGCAGGTAGTGTCTCACCACTGGCACCTTACAACTTCACAGTGTTGGCCAAGGAGTCCACATCTGACATAGGACAGTCCATTTTGGAGAAACATACTATGGCCCATCAGTCAGAGG
The DNA here is from genome assembly GCF_048772815.1 of Callospermophilus lateralis. Taxonomy (NCBI): domain Eukaryota; kingdom Metazoa; phylum Chordata; class Mammalia; order Rodentia; family Sciuridae; genus Callospermophilus; species Callospermophilus lateralis. The sequence continues at coordinate 623,038 of NW_027516898.1, forward strand.
ACACTCCGAATAGTCATAGACCTACTTGGGGGAAGGAGGTGACTTTTTGGGTGTGGGTGTGAGTTTGTGGTTTTGTCTCATGATCTGAGAATAGGTAGGAAAGTCGGTTTGTTAGGATTGGAGTGGACTGTTTCTAGTAAGTCTTTTGACAATGCGAGTGTTTCTATGTCTGTTTATCCCACTGTGTCCGTGGTTGTAGACATTAGAAAAGAGAATGCATCAATGGATGTGTCCTGAATAGAAGAAAGCTTCACAACATTCATCCTGCCCAATTTATGAATGGATTTTGTATTGCCTAATGGATGGGCAACAACCACTGTCTTCTTAAATTTCTGTTTTCTTCTTGAATTCTGGCCACTCTCCAGAATAGGCTCATGGTTTTGTTTCCAAGACATGAACCACCTCCAAGCTCTGTGACATGGCTATGTACTGGATAGCTGAAGGGAATGGGATCATCTCAGAAAACTCAGATATCATTTTAGAAACCCTGCCTTGGGCCATTTGCTTACCTATTGTTCTGTTGCCCTGAATGTCAGAAAGGTCTTTGCCTCAGGCCACCCCTTTTTGAAGCCTGAAGAAAACGGTTTTCAATGGAAATTAATGGGCATCACCTGTAGATCTTTGCTTAATTGCTTTGGAAAGGGATGTGTCTGCATCAGACTCTTGGCCATGTTTGAGGTTGTTGAATAGATTTTCAGCACCTGATGCATCTAACGAACAATTACATGTGTGCTTCCAAAACCAAAATGGCCAAAAAAGCAGTCATTGTGGACGAAGTCTCTTGCCTTCCTCTGTAAGATTACTGATCTCCATCAAGTGAAAATAGGGATCCTTTTTGTCAAATGAGTTCTTCAAACCCTGCAGAGGATAGCCCATAGGTGCTTGGGTTTTCTCATGATTCCAATTCACATAAAGAATCTATACCCGAGAGTCAGTAGGCCTCAAATTGGAGAATCAGAGCAGTATTTACGGCAGGCTCATTTGATAACTCCTGGTTCTCAGAAAGGGTGTCCAGGCAACCCTGACTTTAGTCAAATGACGGGCAAGGGAGGTTATTTTGTACACTGTCTTGGGCTGAGCCCCTCATGGAAACCTCCAGCCACAGGTTATGATGAGTGTCTATATGGAAGAAGATGAGGGCCTTGTGGGAGTGCTTTGGTTTTAATTGTGGTCATTTGTTTGGTGGTTGGAAGTGATGACTGGGTCTATCTGGGCTTGAACTCTGGTGTGATTCCACTTATAGTCTGAGTTCTCGAACTGATCTCAGAGAAATATTGCCATAAACTGTGTTCAGATTTTAGGAGGCCACGCATGGGATTCTCCCTTGGAAACTGAGATCAAATACAAGGGTGGCTTTCCACAGAGCCTCGGAATATCAGCTAGAATATCACATGATTTTATTCTGAAAGATTTGGCAGCCATTGTTGACAGTCAGAACACCCATGAACGTCACATTAAAGACCTCAATGGGCCTGGCTTCATGTGACCTTTTGACCACTCTATGGGAAGACTTGCCTGTGAGATTTCTCCAGAGAATTCATTGAAAATAGCTTCCTCACCATTTAATATTTCCTGAATGAACTGAAACCCACAGTGCCTCCAACTTCATCCATGAAAAATGGCTAGATAAATACAATGAAATCTTTGAAATTCCCTTAACCAGGTGGAACTGGAGAACCTTTAGATGTCTTGTTGCTGATCATGAGTGTACCAGAGAATGCCATGATTGACCGGGTTTCATGAAAATGGTGTAGAACAAAGATGCCAGTAAGTTGGAGCCTGCTGAGAAGTGGGCCTATTGCAGTGGTGGGTGGGTGTGTGATAATACATCTGTGGTGTGGCCATGAGGATTTGCCATTGCCTTCCAAATGGTTTGTGACTGACATGGTGCAGCCAGCAGACCCTTCTATGTAAAGGCATCATTTTATATGGAGAGGTTTCTGGGCTAAGTTCAGAGTCAGATTTCTATGGACAAGGGGGCAAGCTCTGTGAGATAAAAGCCTGGTTGGTGCATTCTCCTTCAGACCCTGACCCACCACAAGTGACAGAATTTTCTTCAACACTGGGTTTCAGTTGAACTCGTTGTATTTCATAAAGCATATACCAAACTCCCAGTACAGCAGCAAGAAACACCACAAAAAGTGGAGGATGACCAAATGGCTTCACAGTCCAAACGGGGAAACATTTAGTATCCAGTGGCCACAGTTTACCTACAAAGAGAAAATTCAGCACTGCTGCCTCATGTTCATTAGAATACAAGAAACCATGTCCTCCAGGTCACATAGATGAAGACTCAGCTTTGATGGTATCACTAGAAAGGAAGCTAAAGCTCCTTACAACAACATATATTTCAAGTGCCCAAACTCAGAGGAAGTTTCTCAAGAAGTGTTTAGGCTGGCAGAGCTCCATGTTTTTGGAGTGTTTACCTGTTAGACCAGGACACAAGAAAAGACCACTGACTCTAATTAAAATCAAATTAAATTAAGCTTATTATTTCCACTGGCTGTGCTACCTCTCCCTCACAAAACGGCGGGAAAAAGACAGCAACCCCAGCTTTCCTACAGGCAGCTTAATAGCCCAGAAAATTACACAAAAGGGGGTTTACAGATAACAGAACTCTGACAAACATCACACTAATGGCAGTCTACATTTTTTTTGCTGTCCCTACATCAGAGTTCATGAAGACCATTAGAGCCTCAGAGAGGGTTGTTGTCTGGCCAGACAAGGCAAATATTTATGATGTGTCACTAAAGTTTCAGAGAGGGCTGCTATCTGGTCAGAGAGCCGGGCATGGGTGAGTTCAAGGCGTGGGCAGGCATTCCAAGCAGGTTAAGAATTTGAAGTAATTTATGGTAAAGCCAAAATTATCTTTTCATGGCTTTTTGGCAAGATGGCTCCCAATTTAAATTAAAGATCAGGTTGGGTCTATCATTCCCGCCTTTTCTTTGGGTCCCTTTCAAATCTTTGATAGATTACGGGAAGAGCACTGAGGAAGTTTTAATCCCTCAGGTAAGAGTCTCCAAATTTTTAGAACTCACCCAAAACCGATCTCCCTGATTTTACCTGACTTAATTAATTACTTATATTGATAGTCTATTTATCTTTCTCTCCATTGTTATAAGAAGAGTGGTGTCACTCATTTTTTCTTCTTCTGACCTGAGACAGGGTGACGTGAGTGGGCATGGGATGAGGTACATGAGTTGCCTTTTAGAAGTCAGTTGAGGGACATGAGTTGCCTTTTAGAAGTCAGTTCGGTTTGAAGTCTGATTGGGGAAGAACAGGTTGTAAAGTCATCTGGGGATGGGTTCTTCTATGAGAGAAACAAGAACCATGAGTACTGAATAAATGTTGCAGCACCTGGAACATGTCACTGTATAGAAGTTCCCTCACCAGTCTTTAATATCCCCAGTTATCAGGACTGTCAATTTAATATTTAACTTTTACTGTTACACTTGTCCCTCCCCATAAGATACAGTTTAATAATTTAATGTCATCTGATCTTGTAAAATCCTGTTACTAGTATGACCTCTGTGTCTCTTTGAGAAACCTTTAATTCTGTTACTCAGGGCTGGATAATTGTACTAGCAAACACCAAGCCAACCTGTGTAGGTTAGGAATATCTGTAGGCCTTAAACTGAAAACTTCTCCCTGTGGCAGGTCTTCTTGATAGTCTCTTTTTATAAGTATCAGGCATTCCTGTCTGAGAATTCTTCTTTGTAGCCACCAGTCTTACTTATTTTGGGAGGCAAACATAAAGTGCATACCTTAACATTATATTATTATTATTATTATTATTATTATTATTATTATTATTTAAAATGCCCAGGAATGGATGTATTTTGTTCTTAACTGTCTTTGCTAAGTGTTTAAGATTAAGCAGTCAAACTGACTTTTGTTTCCATCTATTGTTAACCGTCAGCTGACCTTTTATGGGAGTCAATTCTGGGGAAACTTGACAGCAGATTCTCAGTTCTGCTAGTGCCATTTGCGCTAGGTGGGTCCACATCTTGCTTGACCATTTGGCTTCCCTCGGAAGCATCAGGGATGTCTCCTTTCTTTGATGACTCTCCTCTTCGTAACAAATACACTGATTGGCTTTCTGTTCTCCAGTGGTCTCATTAATCTCCCTGATCAGGAGGAGGTTATGTGGCTCAGAGTTTCAAAGCTCTTTAGAGAAGTCCCCTGTTCCCTGGATTCAGACTGACTCATAGGGCAAAAGCCAAATATTGGTTTTCTTGGCTCTTTTCATTTAACTTTAGTTTTAAATCCTAATCTTAAACATCCAGCAAATAAATTTTAACAGCCTTATATTAAGAGTACTGGGCTTTAATGTCTATAACTATATAATTATCTTTTTATTAATTGTTATCTGTATTATTCTGTCTGTATTGTAAGTAATGACTTATTATATTGAATAAACCCATGTTGTGTTCTTAAAGCAACACGTTTGTAAAACAGTAACAGAGAATCTTTAGATCACTTATAAGAAAATTTCAAATTAAAATTAACAAAAGTAAAAATACTTAGCTTGTGTAACAGCTACCCTGAATTTTTTGGCTGAGTTATACATTATATCCCCTGTTTGAGATCCTAGGAATATTGACCTTAAAAAAAACAACTTTTTAACATAACTTTAAAGAAATATTATCTAACCTACTGGTTTCGTAGTCATTCTCACATGTAGTAAGATGGGACACAGAGCCTTATCTCAGCTAAGGCAGGGCTCTTTATAAATCTTAAGTATTTTAGTTCTAAAGCTAATCCTTATTTTTAAATATTATTTGACAAAGTTTACATAAATTGTTTGAGGTCACATGAACATTAGCTAACACCATATGATATCACATTTAAAACATGAATTAAAGAAAGGCTGAAAGTTTTTAACCTTTACATCGATTAGGCTCTCATTAACTAAAAAATACATTTAAATTGTTCCCCAATGTAAAAAGTAACATAAAAGTTTACATATCTTATTGATAACAGGTAAATAAATCCCCAATATATTTTTTACCATACAACTTCAGAGCACCAGCTTGATATAATGCTCTTTTAAAGTTTCTACCTTACAGACTTGCATACCTATAAGATATGAAAACATTGATAGCATCACAATTACATTGATGTTTCTACATTAACCAAGTTTAGCTTTTAAAGCAATGGCAGTACAGTGCTCTAAAATAACAGTTCTTATTTAATCAGTTGTTTAATTTTTATGGTTGCTTGCTCTGGAGAAAATAAAACTTAATAAATACAACGTTATGGGTAAACTTATGTTTTAAGAAATTTTTGTCTCATTAACACATGACTTATTTTTATATTCTTATACAGACTTTAATAAGAACTTATTCAGACCTTAGTAAATCAATCAGATATCTAAGAAAAGTACTCATGAATGAGCAATCCCATATCAAATTTACTTTACTTATTTATCAAAATACTAGAGAAATGTATTGACAGTGTAAACCATTTTTATGTTGAAGGAAAGGTCCTAGAACCAAGGCATATTAGACATTTTGTAGATATTAATATTTTATTAGATTTTTGAACACTTAAAAAAATTGTAAGCTTAAATTTAAAGACATTGATTTTTATCTGTTTATCCAATTTAAATTGAAACATTTAAATCACATGAATTAAAGATCTTTGGATCTCCTATTTAAATTTGTTTTAATGAGGGCTTTTTTATGAGCGCTCCTTGTATATGTTAATTTGTGTAACATATATATGATATACGGACATATGTATATGTAGACATACAACACATAACAAAAGTGTGCACACATAATAATAGTAAAGGCCTTGTAGCTTTTCTCAGGTGAAATCTCCATTGCAATGTTTCAAAAAGTCTACAGTTGGTCAAAGATAGAACTGATCTGAAAAACATTAACCTAGGTCTGTATGCTCAAAATCATGAGCTCAAAAAAAAAAAGTATCTAAGGAAAAAAAAAGAGTCCTAGAAAAAGTGACTGGCTAGTAATTAGTAAATACCATACAATTTACCTTTTTTTTCCCTTAGGCCTCAAATCAGTCTCCTACTAAGCTTTCAGGCTTCTTTCATTTACATTTCAATATAAATCATGGCTGAGGTCTGGAAGGAGCAGGAAAAACTGCTATTCTGAGCAGACACCTCAGGCCTAAGGCATTTTAACCATAATTTTGAGGTTCGGATGTTGAAAATTATGATACAAATTTAAGATACAATTCACAAAATTTTATATCTTTACATCTTGTTTTGTCAACAGATACCATTCTATGATTTACTATCCTTGTCCAAATTAATGCAGTGGTACACACAGTGACATTTTCCGAGGCTATCCAATTCAAAATTGGTGAAAAAAAGACTGTATGATTGGGAATTTACTTGCCAACTTGGAAGTAGAGTTCTTCAGTTTTCCATACTAAGTATTTAAGTTCTCTGGCATGAATTATCTGAAATCATAAACTAAACAATTACCTAAACCCGACTTTTAACTGCAAGATTCTGCAATGCTTCAAAAACCCATTCAGATACCAGATTGTTAAAATAAAACATCATCATTTAGACACACATTCAGCTAAGATCATTCCCAAGAAACAATTTATAATATCAACACATTATTGCACATGTCTTAAAGGGCCAGATACAAAGACACAAGACAGACAGAAAGGAGGTTCAGACTATGGCTGTCAGAGAGAACCGTTTAAACCAGAGCAGATAAGAGAAAAATCTCCTACACCAGTGTGCACCATAGATATCCACGGGGGGGGACCACATGTTTTAACAGAGGGGAAATCTGAAATGTAAAATAAAGTGTCTCCATGGTGACTTCACTGCATTTAGTGTCCCCTTTTTCTTTTTCTCTTTTTTAACAAGACACAGGTGGCATAATTCTTACAGTGCGGGGAGGAAGGAGGTAATTCCCTGAATCAACAGGGCTTTGGCAGCTGCTGGGAGTCCCTCAGTCCCTCCTTTTACTTACAGGATTAGCTCCTCTTGTTCAGTTCCACACCAAGCATGCTTCATCTCCTAATATTTCAGTAGACAGCTCTCACAAAGTTCCGGGGTGGAGGGCGGGTACCAAATTTGTAAATTAAAGTTCAATTCCTCAACTTGACGCCAATTAATACCAATTTCATAATGAGGACTGAGTTTTGAGAAAAAGAAAAAGGGAGGTTTATTGCTTTGCGAACAAAGAGAAACACAGGGGACTCTGCCAAAGGTTGTGACTCTCTTGATCTGGAGTGACAAGGGGTTTTAAAGGAGTTTCACTTGTTAACCTGGGAGATGCTCAGTTCTTAGGTCCCCAGCAAGCATTGCCCTCTGCAATGGGTGTGCTCCAGGCAGCCAGCTAGGAGCTTCTATCATCCTGCTTAACAAAGGCGAGTAAAGTTCATCGCAGTTCCCTAAAACACAGTCCAAAGGGGTGTCAGGCTTACTCTCTTTATTACCTATTTTTACGTCCAAAATCCTTAAGTTTTTACCACTGAAATCACACAACAAAATGAACAAAAACAAAGAAACAATCAAAAAAATAGAACACAAAACAAAACACAAAAAACAGAAACCATGCGCCTAAACAGAAAAACAGTGGAACAGTGCAACATCTTGCTATAGCTCCAGGGTAGGAGTGCATGCGTGCCCGTTGGCCCCTCTCTACAGTTCCAGAGGAATTCCCTACAGAACAGAACAGAGGACAGAACGATTCTGGTTACTCTCCTGGAAAGGAGTATATGTGAGCCTCCCCAGGCCACATCTCTGTCATCAGAAGAGATCTCCCTTAACCGGATATCAGATGTTATAAAAGCCCCACTTACCTATGGAGGACTCCTCCACCAGGTGCTTGCTAATAGTTTTAGTGCAAAGGTTCACTGCAGTGCTCCCCGGACTAAAGGCTCTCTTCCTAATATAGAGAAGATGGACCAAATCAGGCCTGTGTGGAGAGCTGTTTCTTGGTGCCTATGGTTGATATACCATTCTAATTTGTGAAAGTGCCACAGAAAGTAGGGTAAGCCTCCTTCTCATGGTACGCTTGAAAGCAACTGTTTGGAAAAAGTGGTTGCCAAGGCAGTGACCTCATTCAGTTCCTGAAGGATGCAACCTCACCTCACTTCCTTGGTAATGGAACTCTCTGAACTTGGGATGCAGGAAGCCAGGCACACAGAGTCAGTCCCAGTCCCAGTCCTAGTGGTCTCACTTGCTTCAATTTAACAAGGACAGAGTCAGTCTTTCTTGGTACCTACTGATGTGAGGATGGCCAAATGCCAGGAGTACTCTGAAGAGGGGCCTTTCCTAAAAAAGCAGGTAGTGGCTCACAGCTGGCTCCTGACCACTTCACAGAGTTGGATACGGAGACCAGATCTGAGACAGGATAGGCCATATCTGGGGAACATAGTATGGCCCAGCAGTCAGAGGACACTCCGGATAGTGAGAGACCTATTTGGGGGAAGGAGGTGCCTTTTTGGGTGTGGATGTGTGTTTGTGGTTTTGCCCCATGTTCTGAGAAGAGGTAGGAAAGTCGGTTTGTTTGATTTGGAGTGAACTGTTTCTAGTAAGTTGTTTGACAAGGCGAGTGTTTCTATGTCTGTGTATCCCACTGTGTCCGTGGTTGTAGACATTAGAAAAAGAGAATGCATCAATGGATGTTTCCTGTCTAGTAGAAAGTTTCCCAGCATTCATCCTGCCCAATTTATGAATGCACTAGGGCTTGCCATATCGATGGGCAACACCTGCTATCTTCCTAAGTTCCTGTTTTCTTCCTGAAATCTAGCCACTCTCCAAAATAGGCTCATGCTTTTGAGTCCACGATATGTACCACCCCCAAGCACTGTGACATGGACATGTACTGGATAGCTGAAGGGATTGGCAAGCATCTCAGAAAACTCAGATATCGATGTGACCAGGAAAGTCTCAGTGGAGAACCCCTGCAATGGGCCTTTTGATTGCCTATTTTTCTGTTGCCCTGAATGTCAGTAAGTTCTTTGCCTGAGGCCACGCCTTTGTGAATCCTGAAGAAAACAGTTTTCAAACGGAAATGAATGGGCACCACCTGTGGCTCTTTGCTTAATTGCTTTGTAAAGGGATGTGTCTGAATCAACCTCTTGGTCCTGTGTGAGCCTGTGGCTTAGATTCTCAGCACCTGATGAATCTAAAGAACGATCCCATGTGTGGATCCAAAATCAAAATGGCCAAAAATCAGTCACTGTGGATGAAGTGCCTCACATTCTTCTGTAAGGTTCCTTACCTACATCAAGTGAGAATAGGGATCCTTTGAGTCAAATGAGTTCTTCAAAGCCCTGCAGATGCTAGCCCATAGGTTCTTGGGTTTTCTTATGAATCCAATTCAAATAAAGAATCTAAACCCCACAGTCAGTAGGCCTCAAATTGGAGAACAGAGCTGTATTAATGGCAGACATATTTGATAACTCCTGGTTCACAGGGAGGGTGTCCATGCCACCCTGACTATTGGCAAATGAGGGGAAAGGGAGCTTATTTGGGACACTGTCTTGTGCTGCACCTCTCATGGAATCCTCTTGCCAGAAGTTATGGTGAGTGTCTATATGGAAGAAGATGAGTGCCATCTGGGAGTGTTTTGGTTTTAATTGTGGTCATTTGTGTGGCGGTTGGAAGAGATAATTGGGTCCACCTTGGCTTGAACTTCGGTGTGATTCCCCTTAGAGTCTGTGTTTTGGAATTGACCTCTGAGAAGGTATAAGGTCCTATGCCATTGTATATCCATATTTCTGGGACATCACTACAGAATGTAATTCAACGCTAAGTATACCAATCAAGGGCCCAATGAACTTCTGGGCTTCAAATCTTACCTAGATTTCTGTTTTCATACTTATATTGAAAGGTTAATAAAATAGGTACTTGTCACTTCTTGATTTTCTGTATGCTTAACAAAACACTGTTGAAATCTTGAGAACTGTTTGCTATTCTTGTTCCCAGAATGTGCTGTCCCCAACTGCCAAACTGCAGAATGTACTCGGTCAACCAGTTGCACACAAACCGCCCACTCGCATTTACCCATCAATAAACTTTCCTTCCTGCCCTCTCCAAGGAAAATATATAAGCACTTCTTAAGCTGTTCTCAGGGCTCTCTGCTCTATTCAAGTGAGCTCTGAGCCCTTGCATGCCGGACTCCCAATAAAGCCTTTGCTGTTGCATGAGACAGTCTCTTGGTGGTCTCTTCCACCCACCCTCGCCCGATCTTTACATCTGGTGGCCCCAGTGAGATCCGGCAGCCGCAGATGAAAGACCCCCAACGGGCTCCTCTGGGGATAAATAAGGCCCCTCTTTCTGGTTTCAGGATTCAGGTTAGGGTTTCACAAAATGGCTATTGGTAAAGAGCGTGAGCTCTCTCCCATGGTGGCTGACACACATGTAACAGAGCCACAGGCCATGTCCCTGGGGGATGAACTCATGAAATCGAGGAACAATAGTCTCCTTTATTCAGTGATATTTTGTTTCGGATTCGGTATTGCCAGCCCATCATGTTTTGCCGGCTACTCAGTCATGGTCTCAGTATTGGACGTCCATTGCCTGTCTTTACTGTCTTGTCTTGTCTGTGTCTTGTGTCATTGCTTTTATTGTCTGTGTATATTTCATTATGGGACAGAGCACTTCAATGCCTCTGTTCATGACCCTTGATCACTAGACCAAAGTCTGCTTAAGGGCTCAGAATCTTTCTTTTTCAGTAAAACGCCGGATCTTGCAGATTCTGTGTCTCAGAATGACCCAACTTTGTAGTCAGATGGCCCCTAGAAGGATCTTTCTACTTCGCACTAATTTGATAAGTTCGAGATATTGTCTTTTAGCCGGGGCCACGTAGACGTCCAGATCAACAGCCATATATCTTAACTTGTCAGGACCTCTGCAAATCTCCTCCTCCAAGGGTGAAGCCTTTCCTTGTCCCTGCACGGACTCCTACTCCTTCCCCCATGATTCTATCTCTTTAACTCTCTGCTCCTCCTCCTGCACCCTCTGTTCTCCCTGAGTCTCAAGACTCTACTGGACTCTCCTCCCCCTCCTTATCCTCTGCCTTCATCCCCCAACTGCCAACACCCTCTAAGTGATTCCCCTGCTGCTGACTCAGCCTCTCCACCATTCAAAGAAGCTAGGATGGCCCAGCGCCATCCAGTAGACAGTCCCGTGGCACACAGAGCCCCTCCTTCCCTGGAGGAAGCTGGCCCGGCTAAAAGAACTCAGAGAACTCGCCAACGTTTTTACACCTGCCTACTTGGGATAACTGCCAACAACTCCTAGGGACTTTCTTTATGACAGAGGAATAAGAGAAAAACCTCCAAGAAGCTAAAAAAAAAAAAAATATCCTCGGACCTGATTGGCGACCAACACAACTTCCCAACATAATCAAAGCCAGCTTACCCTTAAACCAACCCAACTGGAACCCCAACACCTTTGAAGATAAAGAGCATCTGTCCAATTATTGCCTGGCTCTAATAGCAGGTCTCCAAGGGGCTGCTATGTGACCAACTAATTTGGCCATGGTAAGAGAAATTATTCAAAGGCCTGATGAATCTCCCTCTTTGTTTCTAGAAAGAATTATGGAGGCATATAAAAGATATACTCCTTTCGATCCTCAGGCAGCGGATCAAAATTCATCTGTAACAATGGCCTTAATTGGGCAAGCTGCCATGGATATTAAAAAAATTTAAAAGAGAGATTTAGTCAGAGAAGCTGAGAAAGTATACTATAAGAGAGAAACAGGGAGAAAGAAAGGGAGCAAAGGAAGGATGAGAGAAGCAAAAGACAGACTAAGGGATTGACCAAGATCCTTGTCACAACAAGAAAGAGGGCAGAAATTAAGACGTAAGGTGACAGTAAGGGTTACCTGGGGCCATGCCAGAGGCCACCCCTGGCCTCAGATCAATGTGCCTACTGTAAAAAAAAAGGACACTGGGCCAAAAAGTGCCCTATAAAGAGACAGCCACGCCAGCCAGCCATTGTGACTCTGGTGCATGACTAAGAAAGTTGGGGCTCAGATCACTTCCCCTAGCTCAGGGTAACTTTTGAAGTGTAGCGGACCCCAGTAAACTTTGAAATGAATACAGGAGCAGTATACGAAGCCCTTAAGGCCCCATTGGGCCCTCTATCAAATAAAAGGTCTGTAGTTCAAAGGGCTAATGGCAGTAAATATCGGGCTTAGACTACTAAGAGGACCATGGACCTAGGTAAAGGAAAAATCCATCACTCCTTCCTAGTAATCCAGGAATGCCTGGACCCATTGATGGGCAGAGATCTGCTCACCAAGCTCTTGGCCTAAATAACTTTTAAACCTGAAGGCTACCAAATGAAATTTCTAAATCCTTTAGTATAAACTCCTATAGTCACGGCTTTAACTAAATTAGTAGAAGATGAACATCCACTCTTCACACCCCCCAAGACTGATCAAACAGGCAAGCTACGCCAGAAATGGATAACAGATTACGCAGATGCCTGGGCAAAAACTGCTGGGTTAGGCCTGGCCGTGAAACAACCTCCAATAACAGTGGAGTTAAAAACCTCAGCCTCCCCAATTAATGTCAAATAATATCCTCTAAGCAAAAAAAGCTAAAGATGAGATAAGGCCCCATATTCAGAAATATCTGACCTTAGGCGTCCTAAGGCCCTGTCAATTGGCCATGAACACTCCCCTGCTACTAGAAAAAAAAGCCAGGAACCGGGACAATCGCCCTGTTAAATACCTAAGAGAGATCAACAACAGAGTGCAGGACATTCACCCCACGGTACCTAATCCGTACAATCTGCTTAGCACTCTGAACCCTGAGCGGAAATGGTATACTGTTCTGGACTTAAAAGATGCTTTCTTTTGCTTGCCTCTGCATAAAGATAGTCATTTGCTGTTTGCTTTCGGGTGGGTAGACCCAGAAACCTGAACGTCTGGTCAACTAACTTGGACTAGACTCCCACTGGGGTTCAAAAACTCCCCCACTCTCTTTGATGAAGCCCTCCACAGAGATCTCAGCAATTTCAGAACTACGCACCCCAAAGTCACCCAGCTTCAATACGTGAATGACCTGCTACTGGCAGCCAACACCAAGGAAAACTGTGAGTCTGGGACCCAAGAACTATTATATGAGCTTGCTCAACTCGGGTATAGAGTTTCGGCCAAAAAGGCCCAAATTTGCTGGCATGAAGTAATCTTCCTAGGCTGTTTCCTTAGGGGCAGTAAACGATGGCTCACTGAGCCCAGAAAACAAAGCATTGCCTAGATACCACCCCCATCTAACAGGAGACAACTCAGAGAGTTTCTTGGGACTGCTGGCTTTTGCAGGTTATGGATACCTGGGTTTGCGTTTTTAGCTGCTCCTTTATACCCGGTGTTAGAGGGAGATGCCCAATTCCAATGGACCCCTTATCACCAGGAAGTTTTTTATAATATCTATGGACACTGACACTGAACACCTCAACTTCACTGAGCTCAGGCTGCAATTACAGAAAGCCCTACACTACATTAAAAATGTACACCAACTCACTCACCTTGGTTCAATGAAACTGCAGGCATTCCTGTAGGATTAAGAACAGAGTTTTCCACTAACCGACTCACAGCGAAAGAAAATAACTGAACGGGTAACAAAAGCCTGTCGAGTCCATCAATTGGTTAATGCTTACCCTTCCAGTTTCCTAGAGGAAAGCACCTATGAGGAACCAGAAAACGACAGTTTTGGGAAGTGGACAATAGTGAAATTAAGCCAGCAAGGTATGGACTTAAATACCTCCTAGTCTTTGTAGATACATTTTCAGGATGGACTGAAGCCTTCCACACATACACACACACACACACAAAAAAAAAAAACTGCACAAATGATTTTCAAGAAGATTCTGAAAGATATTTTTCCAAGATACGGTCTGCCTAAGGTAATAGGGTCTGATAATGGACTGGTGTTCATGGCCCAGGTAAGTCAGGTGTTAACTGGGACCCTGTGGATTAATTTTAAGTTACATTATGCTTATATACCCCAGAGCTCAGGACAGGTAGAAAAAATAAATAGAACCATTAAAGAGACCTTAACAAAATTAAGCTTAGAGCCCGGCATAAAAGATTGGATTATGCTCCTGCCTTATGCACTGTTTCATGCGAGAAATATTCCCTCTCTTTCTTTGTGTAACCTCACCCCCTATGAAATTCTCTATGATTCCCATCATCCAGTAAGGGACCTAACCCCAACTCTAAGACCTAACGATCACTTCCACACCCCCTTGCTTGACAGACTTAAAGTCATTGAAAGAACTCAGCGATACCTGTGGAAACAGCTGGCCACTGCCTACCAACCACGGGAGGAGGGGACTCTAAATCAATATCAAGTAAGAGACTTCGTCTACATAAGACAACATCAGGTGTCATCCCTGGAACCCCACTGGAAAGGAACATACCAGGTGCCACTTATAAAACCTAAAGCGGTAAAAGTAGACGGAATCACTTTTTGGATCCATGCCTCTCATCTCAAGCCTTCGCTGTGTCCAGACTCTTGTTGGAAACTGGAAAAGCCTGGTAACCATTTCAAATTGAGTATTCGCTATGTGGATAAGACTATAGACTCTCCCCTTGGCCACCAGTAGTTCTAACCCTCATCACCCCGTTCAGCAGCAATGGCTGATCACAAATCCTACTAGACAAGAAGTATGGTCTATCTCGCATACAGGCCCCATAGAGACCTGGTGGCCATCTCTCCACCCAGACATTTGTCAGGTCGGTATAGGTCTTTCCTATTGACATATCCCTGATGAAGAGGATCCTACTAAAATTCCATTAAATCTCTTCTGTACCATAGATAATGGAAACAAACAGTATGGATGCAGGGACACGCGAGACAGATTCAGGTTGGCTAGCCTAGATTACTATGTTTGCCTGGCGGACTATCAAAGCCACAAACAGCCACGGCTGTGTGGGGGAGAAGCCGACTTCTTGTGTAAGTCAAGGGAATGTGAGCATACAGGGGCTGCCTGGTGGAACCCAAACTCCTCATCAAATTCAGTACACAGCATTGGCCATATTACCAATTAGACAACCAAATACTATGGCCCCCAGAGGGTTCTCTAGATCCTCAAATTCTGAGTGATATTTTTAACTTCGGCAAGTTCTCAAAAGGGGGAAATTTCCCTATGTGGAATCCTTTTTCCTCTTTTGCTCACATCCTGTACTATACTTCTCCAATACTTCCTCACCCTCAGCCTTCTGCTCTAGACTCTCTGCTATCACTCCCATCTTAGCAACCTGATTTCTCCTCTCCAATTACTAAATCAAAACCCCAAACCTCCGCTGGTTCTCAGAACATTGCCCCGTTGCTGAGGTAGCAGGTACCGAGGTACCCCTTCACCCACTCACTCCTTTCTTTTCCTGTCAGGGCCTGCACTAGGTCCCACCAAGTCCTCTAGCAAGCTAACCCAAAGCTCAAACCAGCTGAGAAGAGCCCTCAGACCCCTATCCACGATGTAATGAAAATGGCATTTAAAGTTGCTTTGTCATCACTGAAAAGAGGTTTCTAAGAATTTAAAGTCCCTCAAAGGCTTTTTGGAATATTTACTCCCATCTTCCCCTCTGCTCTACCTGTTCTAATGCTCAAGTTTTGTTCTAGGAAAATCCCAAACCCCTTTACCATTTTTCTTTTACATCTCTCATTTCTCATTCTTAGATTCACGGAGCTGCTCTCAGCCTCGACTACCCCATCTTCCCCCTCTGTACCAGGTCCACAGAAATGTCTTAAATGACCTTCTCCAGAAGTCTTCACCACGGCTTACTTTAGGTCTTTCAGCAAAAGAGTCCCTCTGAAAGAGTTCAATGTACATAAACTTCCACTTTTCGTGTTGCCCTGTTCTACTTGGCCACTGGCTGGAAAAATCACCACCCCTAAGCTAGACACTGCCTTTCCAGTTTTTCACAAAATATGTGAACAAGGCCTCTGGCCTTGAGCTGGGGCTTCACCGAGATGCCTACATTTCTAAGATAAAAAAGTTAGCAACTGGTCTCCATGGTGACAGCTGGCAGGGAGAAAAAAAAGAGACAAAAAAGCTCTCCCCTTCCAAGGTGTCCTTGAAAAGTCAACTTGCCCAGAACAGAGGAAAAAAAAAAAACAGAAACAAAAACTAATTTTTGTGAATTTCTGCAGACTGTGAACTTCTGAGCCCCTTCCCTTACATGTTGGGTACAAATTCTAAAACTACCAAAACTTGGGGTTCAGGGGATTAATTGATTACAACAGAAGCAATGCCCTCTAAATCCGGATGCAACCAAATAAGAATGTTTTCCTCACTTTGGTGCTATCTTAGGTGCATTTTCTTGTCCATTCCTAAAACAGTATAATTCTATACACTTTAACATTATTTATGTTTACATAAAATGGTCAATAGATGTGATTAATTATGTAATGATGCAGATGTTTTTCAGAGTGCTCTATCATGACGTAGGTTCATTTAAAGTTCAAATAGGGGATCATACAACCCGGTTCCACCGGGAACCTGTATCCCTCACTTTGGCCATCCTATGAGGAATAATAATGGCTGAAGGGGTGGGCATAGGAACAACTGCCCTAGTCCATGAGACACAACAAAGACACAATTAGAAGCAGAAATAGACCAAAGCTTAAAGACATTAAAAACCGACATCACAGCTTTACAGGAATTTTAACCTCTCTCTCTCTGAAGTTGTTTTACAGAGCAGGCGAGTGTTGGACCTCCTCTTCATGAGAGAAAGTTGCCTTTTTGCTTGCATTGAGGGAAGAATGTTGTTTTTATGCCGACAATACTGGAGTTGTAAAAGAATCTATGAGTAAATTTAGAAAACGACCTGAAGAGCGTCAAAGTGAGACAGAGGCCCAAGAAGGGAGGTTTGATTCTTTGTTCACATAGTCAACCTGGTTAACTATGCTTTTATCTGCCATGGCCGGTCCATTTATAATCCTCATATTATTGCTAACGGTAGGACCCTGTTTGCTCAACCGTGTAGTTTCCTTTCTAAACCAAATCGAACATGTTATTAAACCTAACCATACACTGTTCTCTCAATCTAATTTTACAGAAAAGTGGGGACAGAGTTGGTCTTAAAATACAGTAATATAGAGGATCTTCCACCTGCTGAGAAACTCAAAGGTCCATGCAGAAATGATCCCTGGAGAAGATGTAGGCAACTATGAAGGGCCTGAGACAGCAAAAGTCTTCCATGGCAAACAACCTGCTCAGGATGAAGGGATGTGTCTGAATCAGCCACTCTCTTCTTAATGTATAGAAGATGGACCAAAGCAGGCATTTGTTGAGCTGCTCCTGCATGCCTATGGTTGACATACCACTGTAACTTGTGAAAGTGTCACAGTAAGTAGGGGCAGCCTCCTTCTCATGGGAACCTTGGAAGCAACTGTTAGGACAAAGTTGTTGCCAAGGCAGTGACCTCATTCTGTTCCTAAAGGAAGTGACCTCACCTAACTTCCTTGGTGATGGAACTCTCTGAACTTGGAATCCAGGAAGCCAGGCACAAAGAGCCAGTCCCAGTCCAAGTCCCAGTGGTCAAACTTATTTTGATTTACCAAGGACAGACTCAGTCTTTCTTGGAACCTACTGATGTGAGGATGGCCAAATGCAAGGAAAGCTATGAATAGGGGCATTTCCTGAGAAAGCAGGCAGTGGCTCACCGCTGGCCCCTGACAACTTCACAGAGTTGGCCAAGGAGACCAGATTTGAGACAGAACAGGCCATTTCCAGAGAACATAGTATGGCCCACCAGTCAGAGGACACTCCGGATAGTCACAGACCTACATGGGGGAAGGAGGTGCCTTTGTGGTGTAGGTGTGGGTTTGTGGTTTTGTCTCATTCTCACCTGAGAATAGGTATGAAAGGCGGTTTGTTTTGTTTGGAGTGAACTGTTTCTACTAAGTCGTTTGACAAGGTGAGTGTTTCTATGTCTGTGTATCCCACTATGTCCGTGGTTGTAGACATTAGAAAGGAGAATGCATCAATGAATATGTCCTATCTAGTAGAAAGCTTCCCAGCATTCATCCTGCCCTATTTATGAATGGACTGCAGCTTGCCTTATTGATGTGCAACACCTGCTATCTACCTAAGTTCCTGTTTTCTTCCTGAATTCTCGCCACTCTCCAGAATAGGCTCATGGTTTTGTGTTTAAGATATGTACAACCTTGAAGCTCTGTGACATGACCATGTACTGAATAGCTGAAGGGAATGGCGAGCATCTAAGAAAACTCAGATATCAGTGTGACCAGGAAAGTCTCAGTGAAGAAACCCTGCTTGGGGCCTTTTGTTTACCAATTCTTCTGTTGCCCTGAATGTCAGGAAGGTCTTTTCCTCAGTCCACCACTTTGTGAAGCCTGAAGAAAACAGTTTCCAAATGGAAATGAATGGGCATTACCTGTGGCTCTTTGCTTAATTGCTTTGTAATGGATGTGTCTGAATCAGCCTATTTGCCTTTTGTGAGAGTGTGGCTTAGATTCTCAGCTCCTGATGGATCTAAAGAAAGATCCCATGTGTACATCCAAAACCAAAATGGCCAAAAAAGCAGTCCTTGTGGATGAATTCTCTCGCCTCTTCTGTAACTTTCCTGACCTCCATCAAGTCAGAATAGGGATCCTTTGGTTCAAATGAGTTCTTCAAAGCCCTGCAGAGGCTAGCCCATAGTTGCTTGGGTTTTCTCAAGACTCCAATTCACATAAGGAATCCAAACCCCACAGTCAGTTGGCCTCAAATTGAAGAAGCGAAGCAGTATTAATGGGAGGCCTATTTGATCTCTCCTGGTTCACAAGAAGGGTGTCCAGGCCACCCTGACTTTAGGCAAATTAGGTGCAAGAGAGCTTATTTTGGACACGGTCTTGGGCTGTGCCCCTCATGGAAAACTTTTGCCAGATGTCATTATGAGTGTCTATATGGAAAAAGATGAGCGCCACGTTGGAGTGTTTTGTTTTAAATTGTGGTCATTTGGGTGGCGGTTGGAAGAGATGACTTGGTCCACATGTTCTTGAACTCTGGTGTGATTCCCTTAGAATCTGAGTTCTCAAACTGACCTCAGAGAAGTATTGCCATGAATAGTGTTGAGATTTAAGGAAGCCAGGCATGAGTGTCGCCCTTGGAAACTAAGTTCTAGGCCCAGGATGGCTTTCCACAGAGCACTAGGCCTCTCAGCCAGGATACCACATGATTTTATTCTGAAAGATTTGGCACCCAGAGTTGAGAGTCAAAACTCATATGGACCTCACATTGTAGACCTCAATGGGAATAATATCATGTGATCTTTTGGCCACTCTTTGGGAAGCCTTACCTGTGAGTGTTCTCCAGAGCTTTCATTGAAATTAGCTTCCTAAAAATTTAATGGTTCCTGAAAGTATTGAAACTCACAGTGCCTCCAACTTCATCCTTGAAAAATGGCTAGAAAAATACCATAAAATTTTTGAAATTCCCATCACCAGGTGGCACTGGAGAACATTTGGATGTCCTGTTACTGATCATGAATATACCAGACAGTGCCTTGATTGACTGGGTTTCATGTAAATGGTGTAGAACAGAGATGCCAGTAAGTTGGACTCTGTTGAGTAGTTGGCCTAGAGCAGTGGTGGGCAGGTATGTGATAAAACATCTGTGGTGGGGCCATGTGGATCTTCCATTGGCATCCAAATGGCTTGTGACTGACATGGTGCAGCCAGCAGAACCTTCCATGTAAAGGCAACTTGTTATATGGAGAGTTTTCAGGACATTGTTCAGAATCAGGTTGCTATGGTCAAGGGGGCAAGCTATGTGGGATAGAATCCTGGTTCTTGTATCCTCAAGCAGAACCTGACCCACCACACATGACAGAACTCCCTCTTGCACTGTGACCCAATTGAACTCCTTTTATTTCGTGAAGCAAATACCAAACTCCCAGTGCAGCAGGAAGAAACACCATGAAAATGGAGGATGACCATATGGCTTCACAGTGCACATGGGGAGACCTTTAGCCCCCAGTGGCCACAGTTTACCTAAAAAGAGAATTTAGCACTGCTGCCTCATGTTCATTGGGAAATAAGAAAGCATGTCCTCCAGGTCTCATAGATGCAGACCAAGCTTTTATGGTCTCTCTAGAAAGGAAGCTAAAGCTCCTGACAACAACATATTTTTCAAGTGCCCAACCTCACAGGCAGTTTCTCAAGAAGTCTCTATGCCAGCAGAACTCCATGTTTGTGGAGTGTTTACCCTTTCCCTTACCTTTGGAAACTCCTCTGCCACTTCCAAGGTTGTGGGCTCCTGAGCATATTCCATTCCAGATATTTGTTCACAGGTTTTCTAAATCTTCTCCTCTAATTGTGTCTTACTTGGGGCGAAGGTATTGTCAAGGCATTGTTCTGAATGAGAGTTGGAAGATTTTTGTGTAGCACATATTTACATACACATTGGATTCATTTTTCAATTTTCCATTCGAAATACTGAATCCTTGACACTAACCCATACCCTACTAGATTCTGACTACTAATTCTAATATAATGGAGAAAAATAACCCAAACAGAATAGAAATACTAGCACTTCAGAGGAGGCATGGTGTATAGTTGGTCTTCCTATTTGCATGATATAGGGTAGGAGTTATAAATCTTGTCAATTTTTTGTTGAAAGAGTTCTGCATGTGTTTTTAAAGTTAACACATATGTGAATTCCTGTCTCCCTTTTTCTGTAGCCAATTCAGCACATGTATTTTTATATGAACATATAGAATCCTACCTGGTATCACACCTGTATTCTTGAGAGGTGGCTAAGTTGGCAGAAACAAAGTGTGAGAAGAAATCACTCCTCCTAAACGCTTTTGGAACTGATAATTCAAATTATGAGTGAGCTTCTTAGTTAAAAAACATTATACATAAATCCATGTTCAGTAAAATTAATATTTTTGGATCTGTGGATGATATATATTTCACGATGAATTTTAATTGGCATATATATTGCTACTTTTTAATGTCTCTGTGTGTATTTTGTATATATATATATATATATATATATATATATATATATATACACTCTAGATTTGTCAAAATATGAAATATATGTATCTTATTATACACTCCCTAAATTCATTCATGTTCATGTATGTGGTTTTATATTCAACTTTTCATAAGATTATTTTCAGAAATATTCATCCATCTGAAATACATATTTGTTTTATAGTATTGAAAACTCACTTCAGTAAATGGTGCAAACAAATCCTTATATTTTTACAGTAACTGACCCACTTTAACATCAATGCAAGTAGATTCCTATGGGACATGATGTGTATTTTGACGTTCATTTTTATACAACACTGGTACATTACTATTTCTTCAGTTTTTGTACATCATAGAATATACATTTCAGCCACAAGTTCATAAATTTAAAGAAATTTGTAACACATTCTATCACTTCCTGCTTCAGAACATATGTATTCCTCTTTGTTTTTGACTGGTCATTTCATGAGACTTCTTTCCACACATATTACTGTGGATTTCCATAATCAATTTTGAAGCAAAATTCACACACTCTTTATGATGAACCACAACCGTAATATTACCATTGTATGTATAAATGGTTGGAATGAATGTATGTATATCAATATATGATTCCCTGTGTATTTTCAGATATCAATTTATTCCAATTTCTAAAGTTTAAACCAGTTGTATTATTTATTCGCAGTATGGTCTATTCATGCATTATGTCTATATTCATACACACATGGTACACCTCTATGTACCCCCAATACTAATTTACACCTCTTCAAAATATTGCTCCAAGAAATGGTGGTAGAAATACTCATGTCACCTGATCTACATATACATTTTATCACAGTAATATTCTGGCCACAAAATGCAAAGTCACACTTACGATTGTACCAAAGCCTAAATGGAATGTGAGTATGGATTATGAAAATCACCCATGTCCAGTTTGCCTAATGCTCTCAAATGTCAATCCTATTGGTGACTACATATTTGTTTCTTCCTAAGATTATATATTCAATCTCAAGCCTGTTGAAAATATCTATTGGTATCACTCATTTTATACTTTGCCTGATTTCCTTATGTCTCTATTGATATCTGCTTTCCTACATATTTTCCCCAGTTCATCATTGTGACTGACTCTTCACATGTGCTGACATTTACATTTTCTCTCTACCCAAAACCCTATTGCTAAAGAACTTTTTGTCCAAATCCTATACTCACACTTTTTTCTAATCTTACCAACTCTCTTCGTAATCTTACCAACTCTCCCTTTTTGAATGGATGTTCTCCTCAACATTCAATCATCTAAGGTACAAGATCCTATGCCATTGTGTATAGATTTATCTGAGACATCTGCACAGAACATAATTCAAAGCTAACTATCCCAATCAAGGACCCAATGACCTTCTGGGCTTTAAATCTTACTGAGATTTCTGTTTTCATACATATATTTCACCTCTATAATCTTATAAATATCACAGGTTTCCAATACCATTATTCATCCAGCAGAATGATCCTAACCCAAATCAAACATGTTATTAACCCTAAACATACACGATTCCCTCAATCTACCTTTATAGAAGAGCAGGGACAGAGTTGGTCTTACAATACAGGAATGTAGGAGATCTTCAACCTGCAGAGAACCGCAAAGGTCCATGCAGAAATTATCCCTGGAGAAGATATAGGCATCTATGAAGGACCTGAGAGAGGAAAAGTCATCTTCCATGACAAACAACTAGGTAAGGATGAAGGGATGTGTCTGAAGCAGTCTCTCTCTTCTTAATGTAGAGAAGATGGACCAAACCAGGCCTGTGTGGAGAGCTGTTCCCGGGTGCCTATGGTTGATATTCCATTTTAACTTGTGAAAGTGTCAAAGGAAGTAGGGGCAGCCTCCATCTCATGGACCCTTCGAAGCAACTGTTAGGACAAAGTGGTTGCCAAGGCAGTGACCTCATTCAGTTCTAGAGGAAGTGACCTACGTCACTTTCTTGTTGATGTAACACTCTGAACTTTGGATCCAGGAAGCCAGGCACCCTGAGGCAGGCCCAGTCCCAGTTGCAGTGGTCTCACATGTTTGGATTAACCAAGGACAGAGTCAGTCTTTCTTGGCAACTACTGAATTGAAGATGTACAAATGCCAGGAAAGCTCTGAAGAGGGGCTATTTTTTTGATAAAGCAGGCAGTGGCTCACCGCTGGCTCCTGACAACTTCACAGTTTTGGCCAAGGAGACCAGATCTGACATACGACAGCCCATTTCAGGCGAACATAGTATGGTCCACCAGTCAGAGGATGCTCCGGATAGTCACAGACCTACTTGGGGAAAGAAGGTGCCTTTTTGGGTGTGTTTGTGTGTTAGTGATTTTGTCTCATCTTCTAAGAATATGTAGGAAAGTCGGTTTGTTTAATTTGGAGTGGCCTGTTTCTAGTAAGTGCTTTGAGAAGGTGAGTGATTCTGTGTATCCCACTGTGTCCGTGGTTGTAGACAATAGAAAAGAGAATGCATCAAAGGATGTGTCCTGTCTAGTAGAAATCTTCGCAGCATTCATCTTGTCCAATTTATGAATGGACTGCAGCTTACCATATAGATGGGCAACACCTACTACCTTTCTACATTCCTGATTTCTTCCTGAATTCTGGCCACTCTCCCATAGGCTCATGGTTTTGTGTTCAAGATATGTATCTCCTCCACAATCTGGGACATGGCCATGTACTGGATAGCTGAAGGGAATGCTGAGTATCACAGAAAACTCAGATATCAGTGTGACCAGGAAAGTCTCAGTGGAGAAACTCTCCTTTGGGAATTTGCTTTTCTATTGTTCTGTTGCCCTGAATGTAAGGAAGGTCTTTGCCTAAGGCCACACCTTTCCAACGCCTGAAAATATCAGTTTTCAAATGGAAATAAATGGGCATCACCTGTGGATCTTTGCTTAATTGCTTTGCAAAGGGATATGTCTGAATCCACCTCTTAGTGCAGTGTGAGTCCATGGCTCAGATTCTCAGCCCTGATGGATCGAAAGAAAGATCCCATGTGTGCATTCAATTCCAAAATGGCCAAAAAGAGCAATCATTGTGGATGAAGTCTCTTGCTTTCCTCTGTAAGGTTCCTGATCTCCATCAAGTGAGAAGAGGGATCCTTTGGGTCAACTGAGTCCTTCAAGCCCTGCAGAGGCTAGCCCATAGGTGCTTGGGTTTTCTCATGACTCCAAATCACATAAAGAAACTATACCTGACAGTCACTATGCCTCAAATTGGAGAAGCGGAACAGTATTAATGGCAGGCATCTTTGATCAGCCCTGGTTCACAGGAACAGTGTCCAGAAACACTGACTTTAGACAAATGAAGGGCAAGGGAGTTTATTTTGACATTGTCTTGTGCTGTGTGCCTCATGGAAACTTCCAGCCAAGGTTATGATTAGTGTCTATATGGAAGAAGATGAGGGGCATGTGTGAGTGTTTTGGTTTTAATTCTGGTCATTTGTGTGGCGGTTGGAAGAGATGACTGGGTCACCAGGGATTGAACTCTGGTGTGTTTCCCCTTAGAGACTGAGTTCTGAAACTGACCTCAGAGAAGTATTGCCATGAATTGTGTTGGGATTTTAGGAGGCCACGCATGAGAGTCGCCCTTGGAACCTGAGATCTAGGACCAGGGTGGCTTTCCACAAAGAACTGGGAATCTCAGCCTGGATATCACATGATTTTATTCTGAAAGACTTGGCAGCCATAGTTGAGAGTCAAATCACATAGGACCTCACATTGTAGACCTCAATGGTCCTGGCTTCAAGTGACCTTTTGTCCACTCTTTGGAAAGCCTTGCCTGTGAGAGTTCTCCAGAATTTTCTTTGAATTGAGCTTTCTCAACATTTAATGGTTCCTGAATAATTGAAATTCACAGTGCATCCAATGTCATCTTTGAAAAATGGTTAGATAAATACCATGAAATTTTTGAAATTCCCATGACCAGGTGGCACTCCAGAAACATTCGAGGTCCTATTGCTTATTATGAGTGTACCAGACAGTTCCTTGATTGACAGGGTTTTCTGAAAATTGTTTAGAACAGAGATGCCAGTAATTTGTAGCCTGCTGAGTAGTGGGCGTAGAGCAGTGGTGGGCACGTGTGTGATAAAATATCATGGTGGGTCCATGTGGATCTGCCATTGGCTTCCAAATGGCTTGTGACTGACATAGTGCAGACTTCAGACCCTTATATGTAAAGGCATCTTGTTCTATGGCGAGGTTTCAGGGCAATGTTCTGAATCAGGTTGCTATGGACAAGGGAGCAATCTTTGAGAGATAGAAGCCTGGTTTGTGCATTTTCTTGCAGACCATAACCCACCACACGTGACAGAACTCTCTCCAGCACTGTTTCCCAGTTGAACTCCTTGTATTTCGTGAAGCATGTACCAAACTCCAAGTGCAGCAGCAAGAAACACCACGAAAAGTGGAGGATGACCAAATTGTTTCACAGTACACACGGGGAGAAAATAAACCCCCAGGGGCTACAGTTTATCTACAAAGAGAGAATTCAGCAGTGCTGCCTTGTGTTCATTGGAAAATAAGAAACTTTGTCCTCCAGGTCACATATATGCAGACCCAGCTTTGAGGGTATCACTACAAAGGAAGCTTAACTCCTGACAAAAACCTATATATCATTGCCCAACCTCAGTGGCAGTTTCTCTAAAAGTTTTAGGCATGCAGAGCTCCATGTTTGTGGAGTGTGTACCCTGTTCTTACTTTTGGAAACTCCTATACCACCTCCAAGTTTGTGCACTCCTGAGCATTTTCCATTCCAGAAATGTAATCACAGATTTTGCAACTTTTCTTCTCTAATTGTGTCTTACTTGGGGCGAAGATAATTTCAAGTCATTGTTCTGGATGAGAGTCAGAAGATTTGTTTTAGCACATATTTGCATACACATTGGATTAATTTTCCTATTTTTCCATTTGAAATTCTGAATCCCTGACACTAACCCATATTCTAATAGACTCTGACTACTAATTCTAATATGATGGAGAAAAATAACCCAAACAGTACGTAAATACATGCAGTTCAGGGTTGGAATTGCCTTTTGCATGATAAAGGGTAGGTATTATGAATCTAGTCAATTTTTAATTGAAATAGTTCTCCATGTGTTTTGAAAGTTAACAAATATGTGAATTACTGTCTCCCATTTTCTGGAGCCTATTCAGCACATGTATTTTTATATGCACAAATAGAATCCTACACGGTATCACACGTACATTCTTTTGAGTTACATGACTTGGCAGATACAAATTGTGAGAAGTGATCACTCGTCCTAAACGCTGTTAGAACTGAAAATTCAACCTATGGGTGAGCTTCCCAGTGGAACAACATTATACATAAACCCATGTTCAGTAAAATGAATGTTTTTGCATCTTTATGATATATATTTCATGATGAATTTCGATTGGCATATATATTGCTATTTTTTAATTTCTGTGTTTGTGTGTGTGTGTGTGTGTGTATATACTCTCCAGATTTTTAAAAATATGAAAATTATGTGTCTTATATACACTCCCTAAATTTATTCATGTTCATGTATGTGGATTAATAATCAACTTTTCACAAGATTATTCTTAGAAATACTCAAACACCTGAAATACATATTTGTTTCCTAGTACTGAGAACTAACTTCAGTGAAAGGTGCATACAAATTCTAATATGTCTACATTAACTGACCCAGTTGAACATCAATGCATGTTGGTTTCTATGGGACACGATGTGTATTTTGACGTTAATTTTTATTCCACACTGGTACATTACTATTTCTTCAGTTTATGCACATCTTAGGATATATATTTCATTCACTAGTTTGCAAATTTATAGGCATTTGTTTCACTTTCAGTCACTTCTTGCTCCAGAACACATGTATTTCTCTATGTTTCTTGACTGGTCTATTCATGAGACTTTTTTTCCAAATATATTGTTTTCGATTTCCATAATCAATTTTGAAGAAAAACTCACACACCCTTCATGATTAACCATAACCATAAGATAATCATTAGATATATAACTGGTTGGAATTAATGATTGTATATCAATATAACATTTCTTATATATTTTCAGATATCCATTCAATCCATTATTTAAAGTGGATCCAGTTATTTTATTTATTCACAGTATTGTCTATTCACGCATTATGTCTATATTAATAGAAACAGGGTACACCTATTTGTACCACCATACTAATTTATAAATCTTCAAAATATTGCTCTCAGAAATGGTGGAAGAAATACTCATGTCACCTGATCTACATACACATTTTATCACAGAAATATTCCGGACACAAAAAGCAAAGGTCACACTTACAATTGTACCAAAGCCAAAATGGAAAGATAGCATCCATTACTAAAATCATCCATGTCCAGGTTGCCTAATGCTCTCAAATATCAATCCTATTGGTGACTACATATTTGTTTCTTCCTAAGATTATGTATTCAACTTCAAACCTGTTGAAAATGTCTAATCTTATCACACACTTTATACTTTGCTTGATTTCCTAATGTCTCTATTGATATCTGCTTTCCTACATGTTTTCCCCAGTTCATCATTGTGACTGACTCTTCACATGTGCTGACATTTACATACACTCTCTACCCGAAACCCTATTGCTGAAGAACTTTTGGTCCAAATCCTATGCTCACTCTTCTTTCTAAATCTACCAACTACCTTCCTAATCCTACCGACTATCGGTTTTTGACTGGATGCTCTCTTCAACATTCAATAATCCAAGGTACAAGGTCCGATGCCAGTGTATATTGATTTATCTGAGACATCTGTGCAGCACATAACTCAAAGTTAAGTATTCCACTCAAGTCCCCAATGCCCTTCTGGGCTTCAAATCTTACCTAGATTTCTGCTTTCATACTTATATTTCACATGTATACTCTTGTAAATATCGCAGGTTGCCAATACCATTATTCATCCCGCAGAATGATTCGTAACCCAAATCGAACATGTTATTAACCCTAACCATACACTGTTCCCTCAATATAACTAACTTAAGAGCAGCGACAGAGTGGGTCTTACAATATAGAAATGTAGAAGATCTTCTACCTGCTTAGAACCTCAAAGATGCATGAAGAAATGATCCTTGGAGAAGATGTAGGCAGCTATGTAGGACCTGAGAGAGCAATAGTCATCTTCCATGCAAACAACCTGGTCAGGATGAATTGATGTGTCTAAATCAGCCTCTCTCTTCTTAATGTATAGAAGATGGACCAAACCAGGCCTCTGTGGAGAGCTGTTCCAGGGTGAATATGGTTGATATACCATTCTAACTTCTGAATGTGTCACAGGATGTTGGGGCAGCCTCTATCTCATGGGAACCTTGGAAGCAACTGTTAGGACAAAGTGGTTACCAAGGCAGTGACCATATTCAGTTCCTGAAAGAAGTGACCTCACTTCACTTCCTTGGTGATAGAATTCTCTGAACTTGGGATCCAGGAAGCCAGGCACCCAGAGACAGTCCCACTCCAGACCCAGTGGGCTAACTTGTTTGCTTTTCCCAAAGACATAGTCAGTCTTTCTTGGTACCTGCTGATGTGAGGATGGCCAAATGCCAGCAGAGCTCTGAAGAGGGGCCTTTCCTGAGAAAGCAGGCAGTGGCTCACTGCTGGCTCCTTACAACTTCACGGAGTTGGACATTGAGACCAGATGTGAAACAGGACAAGCCATTTTGGGGGAACATAATATGACCCACCAGTCAGAAGACACTCCGGATAGTCACAGACCTATTTGGGGAAAGGAAGTGCCTTTGCCGTTGTAGGTGTGAGTTTGTGGTTTTTTCTCATGTTCTGAGAATAGGTAGGAAAGGTGGTTTGTTTGGTTTGGAGTGGACTGTTTCTAGTAAGTCGTTTTACATTGTGAGTGTTTCTATGTCTGTGTATCCCACTGTATCCATGGTTGTAGACATTAGAAAAGAGAATGCACCAATGGATATGTTGTCTCTAGTTGAAAGCTTCCGCAATTCATACTGCGCAATTGATGAATGCACTGCAGCTTGCCTTATGGATGGGCAACATCTACTATCTTCTAAAGTTCCTGTTTTCTACGTTAATTCTGGCCACTCTCCAGAATAGACTCATGGTTTTGTTTCCCAGATATGTAACACCACAAGGCTCTGTGACATGGCCATGTTCTGGATAGCTGAAGGGAATGAGATCATCTCAGAAAACTCAGATATCAGTGTGTGCAGTAAAGTCTCAGTGGAGAAACCCTTCTTTGGGCCATTTGCTTAATTCTATTTCTATTACCCTAAATGTCAGAAAGGTCTTTGCCTCAGGCCACCCCTTTGTGTAGCCTGAAAAACACTGTTTTCATATGGAAATGAATGGACCCCACCTGTGGCTCTTTGCTTAATTGCTTTGGAATGGGATGTGTCTGAATCAGCCTCTTGTCCTTGTATGAGGTTGTGGCTTAGATTCTCAGCACCTGATGGATCTAAAGAAAGATCCCATGTTCTTCCAAAACTAAAATGTCCAAAAGAGCAGTCATTGTGGATGAATATTTTTGCCTTCTTGTTTTAGGTTCCTGAACTCCATCAAGTGAGAACAGGGATCCTTTGGGTCAAATGAGTTCTTGAAATCCCTGCAGAGGCTAGCCCATATGTGCTTGGATTTTCTCATGACTCCAAATCACATAAAGAATCTATACCCTACAGCCAGTAGGCCGAAATTGGAGAAGTGGAACACTTTAACAGCAGGAATATTTGATCACTCCTGGTTCACAGGAAGAGTGTCCAGGCCACCATGATTTTAGGCAAATAAGGGGCAAGTGAGCTTATTTTGGACACTACCTTGGGCTCATAGAAACCTCCAGCTAGAGGTTATGATGAGTGTCTAGATGGAAGAAGATGATGGCCCTGTGGGAGTGTTTTGATTTTAATTGTGGTAATTTTTGTGGCAGTTGGAAGGGATGACTGGGTCCACCTGGGCTTGAACTCTGGTGTGATTCCCCTTAGAGACTGCATTCTGGAATTGACCTCAGAGAAGTATTGCCATGAATTGTGTTGGGATTTTAGGAGGACACACATAAGACTCACTCTTGGAAACTGAGATCTATGCCCAGGGTGGCTTTCCACAGAGGCCTGGGAATCTCAGCCAGGATATCACATGATTTTATTCTGAAAGACTTGGCAGCCATAGATGAGAGTCAAAACATACATGGACCTCAAATTGTAGACGTCAATTGGCCTGGCTTTATGTGACCATTTGGTAACTCTTTGAGAAGCCTTGACTTTGAGAGTTCTCCAGAGCTTTCATTGAAATGAACTTTCTCAACACTTAATGGTTCCTGAATGAATTGAGACCCACTAACTTCATTTTTGAAAAATTGCTAAATAAATACCATGAAATTTTTTAAATTCCCATGACCAGGTGGAACTGCAGAAAATTTGATGTCCTGTTGCTTATCATGTGTATACCAGACAGTGCCTTGTTTGACTGGGTTTCATGAAAATGATGTAGAACACGAGATGCCAGTAATTTGGAGCCTGCTGAGTAGTGGGCCTAGAGCAGTGGTGGGAAGGTGTGTGAAAAAACATCATGGAGGGGCTATGTGGATCTGCTATTGGCTTCCAAATGGCTTGTGACTGATATAGTGCAGACATGAGACCCTTATATGTAAAGGCATCCTGTTATATGGAGAGTTTTAAGGGCAATGTTCAGAATAAGTTTACTATGGTTATTGGGGCAAGCTCTGTGGGATAGAAGCCTGCAGACCCTGACCCACCACAAGTGACAGAACTCCCTCCAGCACTGTATCCCAAATGAACTTCTTATATTTTGTGAAGCAAATACCAAATTCCCAGTGCAGCAGCAAAAAACACCATGAAAAGTGGAGGATGACCAAAAGTCTTCACAGTCCCCACTGGGAGACACTTAGAATCCAGTGGCCACAGTTTACCTACAAAGAGAGAATTGAGCACTGCTGCCTCATGTTCATTGGAATATAAGAAACCATCTCTTCCCGGTCACATAGATGCAGACCCAGCTTTGATGGTCTCACTACGAAGGAAGCTAAAGCTCATGACAGCAACATATGTTTCAGGATCCCAACCTCAGAGGCCATTTCCCAAGAATTCTTAGGCCAGCAGAGCTCCTTGTTTGTGGAGTGTTTACCCTGTTTTTTACTTTTGGAAACTCCTCTACCACCTCCAAAGTTGTGAACTCCCGAGCATATTCCATTCCATATATGTATTCCTAGATTTTTACACTTTTCAACTCTAATTGTGTCTTACTTGGGGCGAAGGTAATGTCAAGGCATTGTTCTGGATGTGAGTGGGAAGATTTTTGTGTAGCACATATTTACATACACATTGGATTCATTTTCCAATTTTCCATTTGAAATACTTAATCCCTGACACTAACCTGTACCCTACTAGTCTCTGACTAATAATCCTAAAATGATGGTGAAAAATAACCCAAAAAGAATAGAAATACAAGCAGTTCAGAGGAGGCATGGTGTATAGTTGGAATTGCTTTTTGCATTATATAATGTAGGAGTTTTAAATCTAGTCAATTTTCTGTTGAAATAGTTCTAGATGTGTTTTTAAAATTAACAAATATGTGAATCCCTGTTTCCCTTTCTCTGTAGCCTATTCAGCACATGTATTTTTATATGCACATATAGAATCCTACCTGATATCACTTGTACACACATGTGAGGTGGCTGAATTGGCAGATGCAAATTGTGAGAAGAGATCACTCCTCCTAAACGCTGTTGGAACAGAAAATTCAACCTACGGGTGAGCTTCCTAGTTGAATAACATTATACATAAATCCATGTTCAGTAAAATGAATATTTTTCCATCTTTGGATTATATATATTTGATGAAGATTTTCGATTGGCATATATATTGCTACTTTTTTTTCTTTTATTGGTTGCTCAAAACATTACAAAGCTCTTGACATATCATATTTCATACATTAGATTCAAGTGGGTTATGAACTCCCATTTTTACTCCAAATATAGAATGCAGAATCACATCAGTTACACATCCATATTTTTACATAATGTCTTATTAGTTACTGTTGTATTCTGCTACCTTTCCTATGCCCTACTATCCCCCCTCCGCTCTCTTCCCATCTTCTCTCTCTACCCTACATACTGTAATTCATTTCACTTATTGTTTATTTTTCCATTACACTCACAACCTCTTATATGTATTTTTTTTGTAACAGTAAGGGTCTCCCTCTATTACCATGCAATTTCTCTTTTCTCTACCTTTCCCTCCCACCTCATGTCTCTGCTTAATGTTAATCTTTTCTTCATGCTCTTCCTCTCTGCTCTGTTCTTAGTTGCTCTCATTATATCAAAGAAGTCATTTGGTATTTGTTTTTTTGGGATTGGCTAGCTTCACTAAGCATAATCTGCTCTAGTGCCATGCATTTCCCTGCAAATTCCATTATTTTGTCATTTTTTAGTGCTGTGTAATCCTCCATAGTATATTAAAAAAAACATTTTTTTATCCATTCATCTATTGAAGGGAATCTGGGTTGGTTCCACAGTGTAGCAATTGTGAATTGTGCTGCTATGAACATCGATTGGCAGTATCCCTGTAGTACGCTCTTTTAAGGTCTTCAGGGAATAGTGCGAGAAGGGCAATAGCTGGGTCAAATGGTGCTTCCATTCCCGGCCTTCCCAGGAATCTCCATACTGCTTTCCAAATTGGCTGCACCAGTTTCAGTCCCATCAGCAATGTACAAGAGTACCCTTTTCCCCACATCGTCGCCAGCACTTGTTGTTGTTTGACTTCATAATGGCTGCCAATCTCACTGGATTGAGATGGTATTTTAGGGTGGTTTTGATTTGCATTTCTCTGACTGTAAGAAATGGAGAGCATTTTTTCATGTACTTGTTGATTGATTCTATGTCCTCCTCTGAGAAGTGTCTGTTCAGGTCCTTGGCCCATTAGGTTATTTGTTATCTTATTGTCTAATTATTTGAGTTCTTTGTATACTTTGTATACTCTGGATATTAGGGCTCCATCTGAAGGGTGAGGAGTAAAAATTTGTTCCCATGATCTAGGCTCCATATTTACCTCTCTTATTGTTTCTCTTTCTGAGAAAAAAATTTTCAGTTTAAGTAACTCCCATTTGTTGATTCTTGTTATTAACTCTTGTGCTATGGGTGTCCTATTAAAGAATTTGGAGCCTGACCATACAATATGTAGATCGGAACCAACTTTTTCTTCTATCAGATGCAGAGTCTCTGATTTGAATCTAGCTCCTTGATCCATTTTGAGTTAACTTTTGTGCATGGCGAGAGAAAGGGATTCAGTTTCATTTTGTTGCATATGGATTTTCAGTTTTCCCAACACGATTGGTTGAAGATGCTATCCTTCCCCCATTGCATGCTTTTAGCTCCTTTATCAAATACAAGATAGTTGTAGCTTTTTGGATTAGTCTCTGTGTCCTCCATTCTGTACCATTCGTCCACCCGCCTGTTTTGGTACCAGTACCATGCTGTTTTTGTTATTATTGCTCTGTAATATAGTTTGAAATCTGGTATCGCTATACCGCCTGATTCACACTTCCTGCTTAGAATTGCTTTTGCTATTCTGGGTCGTTTATTTTTCCATATGAATTTCATGATTGGTTTATCTATTTCTACAAAAAATTCATTTGGGATTTAGATTGGCATTTCATTAAACCTATAGACAACTTTTTAGTAATATCGCCATTTTGATGATGTTAGTTCTGCCTATCCATGAACAGGGTATATTTTTCCATCTTCTAAGATCTTATTCTACTTCTCTTTTTAGGGTTCTGTAGTTTGCATTGTATAAATCTTTCACCTCTTTTGTTAGGTTGATTCCCAAGTATTTAATTTTTTATGAGGATATTGTGAATGCAGTGTTTTTCCTCATTTTCATTTCAGAAGTTTTGTCGCTGATATACAGAAATGCCTTTGATTTATGCATGTTGATTTCATTTCCTGCCACATTGCTTAATTCATTTATTAGTTCTAGTAGTTTTTTTTCTGTAGACCCTTTTGGGTCTTCTATGTATAGAATCATGTCATCTTCAAATAGTGATAATTTAAGTTCTTTTTTTCCTATTTTTATGTCTTTAATGTCTTTCATCTTTCTAATTGCTCTGGCCAGTTTTTCGAGAACTATATTGAATAGAAGTGGTGATAGAGGACATCCCTGTCTTGTTCCAGATTTTAGAAAGAATGCCTTCAATTTTTCTCCATTCAGAATGATGCTAGCCTGAGGCTTAACATAGATAGCTTTTACAATGTCGAGGTATGTTCCTTTTATCCCTAGTTTTTCTAATGCTTTGAACATAAAGGAATGCTCTACTTTTTCTAATGGTTTTTCTGCATCTATCAAGATCATCTTATGGTTCTTATTTTTAAGTCTATTGATGTTGTGAATAACATTTATTGATTTCCATATATTGAACCCTCCTTGCATCCCAGGGATGAATCCTAGTTGATCATGGTGCACAATTTTTTTGATGTGCCTTTGTATCCAAATCACCAGAATTTTAATGAAAATTTTTGCATCTAGGTTCATCAGAGATATTGGTCTGTTGTTTTCTTTCATTGAGGTGTCTTAGTCTGGTTTCAGAATCAGGGTGATGTAGGCCTCATAGAATGAATTTGGCAGAGCTCCCTGTTTTTCTATTTTCTGAATAACTTGAAAAGTATTGGTATTAATTCTTCTTTAAAGGTTTTGTAAAACTCCGCTGTATACCCATCCGATCCTGGGCTTTTCTTGGTTGGTAGTAGTTTGATTGCCTCTTCTATTTCATCGATTGATATTGGTCTGTTCAAATTGTGTGTATCCTCCTGACTCAGTCTAGGCAAATCATATGACTTAACAAATGTATCGATGTCTTCACTATTTTCTATTTTATTGGAATATAGGTTTTCAAAATAATTTCTAATTGTCTTCTGTATTTATGTAGCATCTGTTGTGATATTGCCTTTTTCATCCCGTATGTTAGTAATTTGAGTTCTCTCTCTTCTTCTCCTCGTTAGCATGGCTAAGGGTCTGTCCATCTTATTTATTTTTTCGAAGAACCAACTATTAGTTTTGTTAATTTTTTAATAGTTTCTTTTGTTTCAATTTCGTGATTTACGCTTTGATTTTAATAATTTCTTGCCTTCTGCTACATTTGCTGTTGTTTTGCTCTTCCTTTTCTAGGGCTTTGAGATTAAGTGAGAGCTCATTTATTTGTTGTTTTTGTTTTTTTCTTTTTTTGAGGAATGACCTCCAGGCGATGAATTTGCCTCTTGAATCTTGTTTCATTGTGTCCCATTGAATCTGATATGTTGTGTCTGTATTTTCATTTATCTCTAAGAATTTTTTGATTTCCTCCTTTATGTCTTCTGTAACCCATTGATCATTCAGTAACATATTGTTCATTTTCCATGTGATGTAGGATTTTTCCTTCCTTCTTTTACCATTGGTTTCCAGTTTCATTCCATTGTGATCAGAAAAAAATTCATGGTATTATCTCCACCCCTTTATATTTACTGAGTGTTGCCCTATGGCATAATATATGG
This sequence comes from Callospermophilus lateralis, assembly GCF_048772815.1. Classification (NCBI taxonomy): domain Eukaryota; kingdom Metazoa; phylum Chordata; class Mammalia; order Rodentia; family Sciuridae; genus Callospermophilus; species Callospermophilus lateralis. The sequence continues at coordinate 658,508 of NW_027516898.1, forward strand.
TCTATTTTTGAGAAGGATCCATGTGCTGGTGAGAAAAAAGTATATCCACTTGATGATGGTTGATATATTCTATATATGTCAGTTAAGTCTAGGGTATTGATTGTGATATTGAATTCTATATTTTCTTTATTCAACTTTTGTTTGGAGGATCTGTCCAATGGTGAGAGAGGTGAGTTAAAGTCTCCCATAATTATTGTGTTGTGGTCTATTTGATTCTTGAACTTGAGGAGAATTTGTTTTATAAATGTTGCAACACCATTATTTGCTGCGTAAATATTGATAATTGTTATGTCTTGTTGGTGAATGGTTCCTTTCAACAGTATATAATGTCCTTCCTTATCCCTTTTGATTAAATTAGTCTTGAAGTCGATTTTATTCCATATGAGGATGGCCACCCCTGCTTGCTTACAAGGACCGTGTGCATGGTATAAATTTTCCCAACCTTTCACCTTCAGCCTGTGTATGTATTTTCCATTCAGATGTGTCTCCTGGAAGCAACATATTGTTGGATTTGTTTTTTTTAATCCACGTTACAAGCCTATGTCACTTTATTGGCGAGTTTAAGCCATTAAAGTTTAGAGTTAGTATTGATATATGGTTTGTATTGCCACCCGTCTTTGATTATTTATCTTTTTTTTTAAATTTAGTTTGTTTATCCATGATTAACTTTTCCCCCGCCCTCTGTCATTAATGAGGCACTTCCCACTGATGGTTTTCGTTGTTGATATTCATTTTTTCCTCGTGTAGTGTTTTCCTTAAGATGCTTTGCAATGCTGGTTTTCTGGCTGCAAGTTCTTTTAGCTTTTGTTTATCACGAAATGTTTTTATTTCATTGTCTTACCTGAAGCTTAATTTTGCTGAATACAGATTTCTTGGTTGGCATCCATTGTTTTTAAGTGTTTGAAATACGTTGTTCCAGGATCTTCTCACTTTCAGCGTCTGTGATGAAAAATCTCTTGTTAACATTTTTGGTTTACCCCTGATTGTAATCTGCCTCCTTTCTCTTGTAGCTTTTAATATTTTCTCTTTGTTCTGTATATTGGATATCTTCATAACAATGTGTCTTGGCATTGGTCTACTGTGATTTTGTGTGCTCGGTGTCCTGTAAGCATCTAGAATTTTTTTTATCCGTTTCCATTTTTATTTCTGGAAAGTTTTCTGTAATTATTTCATACAGCAGGTTACTCATTCCCTTGGTTTGAATCTCTGTACCTTCCTCTATCCAGATGACTCATTAGTTTTTTTTTTTTTTTCTTATGTTATCCCATATCTCTTGGATGTTTTTCTCATGACTTTTTACCAGCATTTCTTTGTTTGCTAGACTTTTTTCAAGATGATATATTTTGTCTTCATTATCTGACATTATGTCTTCTACTTGCTCCACTCTGTTAGTGATACTCTCAATTGAGTTTTTAATTTGGTTTATCATTTCCTTCATTTCTAGAATTATTGTTTGATTTTTTTTATAATCTCTATCTCCTAATTAAGATGCTTAATTTCTTTTTATATCTGTTTATGTAATTCATTTTCAATGTGTTCTTTCACTGTTTGGTTTTGATGTCTCGTATCCTCTTTAAGGTTCCATTCCATCTGTCTAAGGTATTTCTTGAGTTCTTTATATGACCATTTTTCTGATGACTCTAGGTCCTTCTGAATATTTAGGCTGTCCATCATTGTTTGTACTCCTTTTCTTCCTTGCTTTTTTATGCTGCTCATGTTACTTCTTGTTTTGTTTGACTGCTGAGTTACTGCTTACTCTTATAAATATATTTGATGCTTGGGAGGAAAGATATTAGAAGGGAAGGGAAGAAGTCACTAAAGAGAATGAGAGTAGACAGGTAGAATTCAAGGAAGGGAGAATAAGAAAATTGAAAAGAAATGAAAAGACAGAAGAAAAAAAAGAAAATAAAGAAAGAAAAAAAATTTAAATAATAATTATAATTAAAAAATGAAAATTAAAATTTAAAATAATATTAATAATAATAATGATAAAATAAAAAATAAAAAAATAAAAACATTAAAAAAGTTAAAGAACAACAACAACAAAAATGAAAATGAAAGAAATATAAAAAATATAAATTAAAAAAATAATAATAATACATGCAGTCATAGAGTTCAATTAACTTCTCTTTCAGTAGGTGGAGCTGTGTGCACTGGGCCAAGCTTCTCCTCTGAATAAGTGGGAACCAATCACTGTGCAGCAGCTCTTCCTCCCAGACTTGGCGGATCTCCAATCCTGAGTGCCTAGGGCCTTCTCTTGTGCTTCCTCAAGCCATGCCCTGATCACCTGTGATGCTCACCACAATAGTGGTTACAAGCCAGAACTCTACTCCTGGCAGCCCTGTTTTCATGAATGCCTGTGCACACTCTCCCTGTTTGCCTCCCTCAGACCCTAAGTTTGTAGAGCTTGGGGCTGAGGACCCCCAGCGAATTTTCTTGCCCTCTGGGAGCCACGCCACCGGTACGTGGTGTAAGAGACCTCAATTGTCAGCACTTGTGGGATCAGGAGCCCGGAATTCCACGCCGCTAGTCCCGAGCCAATCCTGATTCCCTAGGTCTGGCTATCGCGCTCACGGGAGAGCTGGGAGAGGCCCTTACGGCAGAGCTGGGAGGGGCCCTTAAGGTTTCCCCGCTGTGTTGAGAGAGATGGTTAGGGGATTACACACCTGTCACGCTGGTTTCAATGAAGTTATCTCCTCTGCCCGTGACATCATTTCTATGCTATGGTGGTATCCCATGCAAATGGTGACCGTTTGTTCCCTTTGCAAGGTAACCAACGCAACGGTTGGGTCCTGACTGTCTCTCCCAAGCGCCGTTTCAATCCTGTGGCCACTGCCTTTGAAGGCTTGGTTGGCTTTTACCTCTGAAAGTTCAGAAGGGCCGAACAGTTATTTCAGAGGGATCTTAGTGCTGAGTCACGAGAACCAGGCAAACCGGAGGTTGAATGCAGCCGATCCAGGCTCGGTGTGTGTTCTGAGGGGCCCAGAATGTTCGCACCAGATCCACATTAGGTCAACATTGCCTAGTGATTCTGAGCAAACAGCATTTAGACAGTTTACGACTCCCGATGCCTGCGCAGCTGAAGAGGTCAGAGACTTGATTTTTCCATGCCTGCCTTCATGATGGATCTCCTGTATTGCTACTTTTTTATATCTGTGCATGTGAGTGTGTATGTATGAGAGTGTATATATATATATATATATATATATATATACACTCTCCAGATTTTTTAAAATATGAAATATATGTGTCTTATTATACACTCCCTAAATTCATTCATATTCATATATGTGTATTTATAATCAACTTTCCACAAGATTATTCTCAGAAATAATCATCCACCTGAAATACATATTTGTTTTCTAGTACTGAAAACTAAATTCAGTGAAAGGTGCAAACAAAACCTAATATTTCTACAGTTACTGAGCTAGTTTAACATCAATGCAAGTATATTCTTAGGGGACATGATGTGTATTTTGATTTTCATTTTTATTCAACACTTATACGTTACGATGTCTTCAGTTTATGCACATCATAGGATATATATTTCATTCAAAAGTTAGAAAATTTATAGGCATTTGTTTCACGATCAATCACTTTCTGATTCAGAACACATGATTCTTCTATGTTTCTTGACTGGTCTTTTCATGAGACTTCTTTCCAAACACATTATTTTCGTTTAACATCATCACTTATAAAGCAAAACTCAAACACCCTTCATGATAAACCATAATCCTAATATTACCATTAGATATATAACTGGTTGAAATGAATGATTATATATCAATATAAGATTTCTTATATATTTTCAGATTTCAATTCAATCTATTATTTAAAGTGGAACCAGATACATTATTTATTCATATTATCGTCTATTCATGCATTATCTCTATATTCATAGACACAGGGTACACCTCTTTGTACCCCTAATACTAATGTATATGTCTTCAAAATATTGCTCCCAGACATGGTGAAAGAAATACTCATGTTACCTGATCTACATATACATTTTACCACCGAAATATTCTGAACAAAAAAAAAATGTAAAGTTCACACTTATGATTGTACCAAAGCCTAAAAGGAAAGTGAACATGGATAAGTAATAACATCCGTTTCCAGGGTGCCTAATGCTCTCAAATGTCAATCCCATTGGTGACAACATATTTGTTTTTTCCTATGATTATATATTCAAACTCAACCCGTTGAAAATGTCTAATCCTATCACTCATTTATACTTTGCCTGATTTCGTTATGTCTCTATTGATACCTGCTTTTCTACATAATTTCCCCAGTTCATCATTGTGAAAGACTCTTCACATGTACTGACATTTACATTCACTCTCTAAACGAAACCCTATTGCTAAAGAAGCTTTTTATTCCAAATCATATTCTCACTCTTCTTCCTAAACCTACCGACTATCTTTCTAATCCTACCGACTACCCCTTTTTAACTGGATGTTCTCTTCTACATTCAATCATCCAAGGTACAAGTTCCTATGCCATTGTATATCGATTTAACTGAGACAATTGTACAGAACGTAATTCAACACTATGTATCCCAATCAAGGGCCCAATGCCCTTCTGGGCTTCAAATCTTTCTTAGATTTCCGTTTTCATACATATATTTCACTTATATATTCTTATAAATATCGCAGGTACCCAATCCCTTTATTCATCCTGCAGAATGATTCCTAACCCAAATCAAACATATAATGAACCCTAACCATACACTAACTTTACCGAAGAGCAGGGACAGAGTTGGTTTTAAAATACAAGAATGTAGGGTATCTTCACCTGCTGAGAACCTCAAATGTTCATGCAGAAATGATCCCTGGTGAAGATGAAGGCAGCTATGAAATACCTCAGAAAGCAAAAGTCATCTTCCATGGCAGTCATCCTGGTTGGGTTGAAGGGTTGTGTCTGAATCACTCTCTCTTCTTAATGTATACAAGATGGACCAAACCAGTTCTGTGTGGAGAGCTGTTCCGGGGTGCTTATGATTGATATAACATTCTAACTTGTGAAAGTGTTACAGGAAAACAGGGGCAGCCTCCACCTAATGGGACTTTTGGAAGCAACTGTTAGGGCAAAGTGGTTGCCAAGGCAGTGATGTAATTCAGATCCTGAAGGAAGTGACCTCACCTCACTTCCTTGGTGATGAAACTCTCTGAACTTGGGATCCAGGAAGCCAGGAACCCAGACACAGTCCCTGTCCCAGTCCCAGTGGTCCCATATGTTTGGATTTACCAAGGACAGAGTCAGTCTTTCTTTGAACCTACAGATGTGAGGATGGCCAAATGCCAGGAAACCGTTGAAGAGGGGCTTTTCCTCAGAAAGCAGGTAGTGTCTCACCACTGGCTCTTGACAACTTCACAGAGTTGGCCAAGCAGACCAGAACTGAGACAGGAGAGGTCATTTTGGGGAAACATTTTATGGCCCACCAGTCAGAGGACACTCCGGAGAGTCACAGACCTACTTGGGGGAAGGAGGTGTCTTTGTGGGTGTGGGTGTGATTTTGTGGTTTTGTCTCAATTTCTCAGAATAGGTGGGAAAGGCAGTTTGTTTGGTTTGGAGTGGACTACTTTTAGTAAGTCCTTTGACAAGGCGAGTGTCTGTGTATCCCACTGTGTTCATGATTGTAGACATTAGAAGAGAGAAGGCATCAATGGATGTTTCCTGTCTACTAGAAAGTTTGCCAGCATTCATTGTGCCCAATATATGAGTGGAATCAGGCTTGCCTTATGGATGGGCAACACCTACTAGCTTCATAATTTCCTGTTTTCTCCTTCAATTCTGGCAACACTCCAGAATAGTATCATGGTTTTGTGTCCAAGATATGTACCACCTCCAATATCTGTGACATGGCCATGTACTAGATAGTTGAAGGGAATGGCTAGCATCTCAGAAATCTCAGATATCAGTTGACCAGGAAAGTCTCAGTGGAGAAACCCTGCTTTGGTCCTTTTGATTACCTATTGTTCTGTTGCCCTGAATGTCAGGAAGAACTTTGCCTCAAGCCACCACTTTGTGAAGCCTGAAGAAAACAGTTTTCAAATGCAAATGAATGGGCATCACGTGTGGATCCATGCTTAATTGCTTTGAAAAGGGATATGTCTGAATCAGTCTCTTGGCCCTGTGTGAGGCTGAGGCTTAGATTCTCAGCACCTGATGGATCTAAAGATACATCCCATGCATGCATCGAAAACCAAAATGGCAAAAAGATCAGATATTGTTGATTAACTCTCTTGCCTTCCTCTGGTAGGTTCCTGACATCCATCAAGTGAGAACAGGGATCCTTTGTGTCAAATGAGTTCTTCAAAACCCAGCAGAGGCTAGCCCATAGGTGCTTGTTTTTCTCATGACTAGAATTCACTTAAAGAATCTAAACCTCAAAGTCAGTAGGCCTCAAGTTGGAGAAGCTAAGCAGTATTAAAGGAAGGCCTATTTAATCACTCCTGGTTTACAGGAAGGGTGTCCATGCCACCATGCCTTTAGGCAAATGAGGTGCAGGAAGCTTATTTTGGACACTGACGTGGGCTGCTCCCCTCATGGAAACCTCCAGCCACAGGTTATGATGAGTGTATATATGGAAGAAGATTTGGGCCATGTGGGAGTGTTTGGGTTTTAATTGTGGACATTTGAATGGTGGTTTGAAGAGATGACTGGGTCCACGTGGGCTTGCACCCTGGTGTGATTCCCCTTAGAGACTGAGTTGTGGTACTGATCTCAGAGAAGTATTGCCATGAATTGTGTTGGGATTTTAGATGGCCATGCATGAGAGTTGCCCTTGGAAAGACATCTAGGCCCAAGTTGACTTTCCACAGATCACAGGGAATCTCAGCCAGGATATCACATGATTTTATTCTTAAAGACTTGGCAGCCATTTTTGAGAGTCAAAACACACATGGACCTCACATTGTAGACCTCAATGGGCCTGGCTTAATCTGACATTTTGGACACTCTTTGGGAAGCCTTGCCTGTGAGAATTCTCCAGAGTTTTCATTGAAATGAACTTACTCACCATTTAATGGTTCCTGAATAAATTGAAACCCACAGTGCCTCCAACTTCTTCCTTGAAAATTGGCTAGATAAATACCATAAAAATTTTTGAAATTCCCATGACTGGGTGGCACTGGAGAACATTTGGATGTCCTGTTGCTGATCATGAGTATGTAAGACAGTGCCTTGATTGACTTGGTTTTATGAAAATGGTGTAGAACAGAGATGCCAGTAAGTTGGATCCTGTTGAGTAGTTGTCCTAGAGCAGTGGTTGGCAGGTGTGTGATAAAACATCTTTGTTGGGCCATGTGGATCTGCCATTGGCTTGCAAATGGATTGTGACTGACATTTTGAATCCAGTAGACTCTTATATGTAAAAGTATATTGTTATATGGAGAGGTTTCAGGGCAATGTTCAGAATCAGGTTGCTATGGTCAATGGGGCAAGCAATGTGGGATAGAAGCCTGGTTGGTGCATTCTCCTGCAGAACCCGACCCACCACAATTGACAGAACTCACTTCAGCACTGTGTCCCTGTTGAACTCCTTGTATTTCATGAATCAAATTCCAAACTCCCAGTGCAGCAGCAAGAAACACCACGAATAGTGGAGGATGACCAAATGGATTTACAGTCCACACGGGGAGACACTTAGACCCCAGTGGCCACAAGTTACATACAAATAGAAAATTCAGCACTGATGCCTCATGTTCATTGGAAAATAAGAAACAATGTCATTCATGTCACATAGATGAAGACCCAGCTTTGATGGTCTCACTCCAAATGAAGCTAATGCTCCTGACAACAGCATATATTTCATTGCCCAAACTTAGAGGCAGTTTCTCCAGATGTCAGGCTGGCAGAACTTCATGTTTGTGGAGTGTTTACCCTGTCCCTTACTTTTGGAAACTCCTCTACCACCTCCAAATTTGTGAACTCCTGAGCATTTTCCATTCCACATATGTATTCACAGATTTTCTAACTCCTCTCCTCTAATTGTGTCTTATGTGGGGCGAAGGTAATGTCAAGGCATTGTTATGAATGAGAGTGGGAAGGTTTTTGTGTAGCACATATTTGCATATACATTGGATACATTTTCAAATTTTCCATTCGAAATACTGAATCCCTGACACTAACACATACCCTAATAGACTTTGACTTCTAATCCTAATATTATGGAGAAAAATAACCCAAACAGAATAGAAATACAAGAGGTTCACAGGAGGCATGGTGTATAGTTGGACTTGCCTTTTGTATGATAAATGGTAGGTGTTATAAATCTAGCGAATTTTAATTGAAATAGTCCTCCATGTGTTTTAAAAGTTAACAAATATGTGAATAACTGTCTCCCTTTCTCTGTAGCCTATTCATCACATGTATTTTTATATGCACATATCGAATTCTACCTGGTATAACTCGTACATTTTGTGAGGTGGCTGGCTTGGCAGATACAAATTGTGAGAAGAGATCACTCCTACTAAATGCTGTTGAAACCGAAAATTCAAGATACGGGTGAGCTTCTTAGTTGAACGACATAAATCCATGTTCATTAAAATGAATATTTTTGGATCTGTGGATGATATATATTTCATGGTGAATTTCGATTGGCATACATAATGCTACTTTTTAATGTCTCTGTGTGTATGTATATATATACATATATATATATTTTTTTTCACTCTGCAGATTTTTCAAAATATGAAGTATATTTTTCTTATTATACACTCCCTAAATTCATTCATATTCATGTATGTGGATTTATAATCAACTTTTCAAAAGATTTTTCTCAGAAATATTCATCCACCTGAAATACTTATTTGTTTCCTAGTACTGAAAACTAACTTCAGGGGATCGTATGATGGCTGCGAAGGGAGTGCATCACCCCCATATACCGCGTCACTGTGCGGGAGAATGACGAGTTAGAATGGCTAAAACCTATCTTGTTAGGAATTTCCAGCAAAATTGTGGTTCTCCAAAACCTAGTGTACATATTTCCATCTCACGAGGATCAGCTACGGGAACTCAAACACGAGTGATTTGTCCTCACAGAAGGTCATGTGGCTTATTTAGGAAATCGCTCCGTGGCTAGAGTCTGTGGTGCGTGCTGGGAAACGACGAGATAGCAACGCAAATATACAGCGGTGCAGATACTGTGGGCTCCTGCCAGGTATGCAATCACTGTGCTCAGTGCTGAATTCTGGGTTTGAGACGGGGAAGCATGCAGTCCAACTCGTTTCTCCGCACCAGTCAGACCACAGAGGAACCCAGCGGCCACCATCTTGGAGAGGTGACGTCACCATCCCTGTTTTCGACTGATCGCAGCTTATTCAGCTATAGAACCGGTAATTTCAGGATGCCATTCACCTTTGTCTTGCAGACAAATTACTCAGGCTCAGTGCTAAAGAACCCGCAGAAACTGCGTCTTGGAGCCTGCTTCTATTAGAACATACACCGAGCCCAGAGCAGCCGAATTCCGCCTCCCGGAACTGATCTGGCCCTGGGCTAAAGAACCCGCGGAAACTGCTTCTCGGTCCGGGTCTTGCTGAATACTGTGGAGGTAAATATCAACCGAGCCTTCATAGGGAGTGCAACAGGATTGAGACGGGGCTTGTGAGTGCCGGTCAGAACTCACCCATTGCTTTAGTCACCCAGCAAAGGGAACAAAATGCTGCCTTTTGCATGGGATACCAACATGGCAGAGATCTGATGTCATCAGAAAGCAGCAGAGGAGATAACTTCATTGATACCAGCGGTGACAGAAACAGTTGGTCTCCTGGTAAAGAAAGTGAGTCACAAACACCCGGGTCTCTCTCACTTTGTCATCAAGCCAGAGGGGCAGAGCAGAGCCACCGCCCACGCCCGGAACAGGCCCAGCGACACACCTGCATGGTAGTCACGTCACCCCAATTGGAATAGAGGCAGAGCAGAGCCGCCGCCCTTGCCCAGAACAGGCCCAGTGACCCGCAGGTGTGGTAGTCAAATCACCTGAATTGGAATAGTTGCAGAGCAGAGCCTTCTCCCGCACCTAGTACAATCCCAGTGGCCCACCGGCATGGTAGTCAGGTCACCCCAATATTAGTAGGGGCAGAGCAGAGCCTTCGCCCGCACCCAGAACAGGCCCAACAACCTGCCGGCATGGTAGTCACGACCCCCCAAATGGAGTAGTGGCAGAGCAGAGCCATCACCCGCACCCGCAAGGTAGGCACACCTGCACCTGACTGGCAGAAGAGGCCCATCGCCCTGCTGGCGCGGCAGACACTTATCCCCATTTGGAATAGGAGCAGAGCAGATCCGTTGCCCGTGCCCGCAAGGTTGGCAGACCTGCGACAAACTGGCGGAACAGGCCCAGCAACACGCCTGCATGGTAGTCATGAAGCCAGATTTAAAGTTAGGTAGTCAGTGTAGTTAGGTAAATTGGGTCTAATATCGAGTGAAATCTAAAATGGAGGCCATGCTGGGAATGACTCAGGGAAAACGCAGGACAACTCATGGAATGTTAATGAAGTCCTAAAAAGGCCCTAGGCCAAAGTCCACCTCAAAGAATGTTAATGGAGCTCAGAAAACAGCCCCAACAGACTTGGAGATAGCCCATCCCAAAAGGTGATAATTAAGCCCACCTGTAGGCCTCCAACCTACATTCCATCACTGAAAGAACTATAAAAAGGGAAAAGAACAGCCCTTCCACGGATTCCACCTCTTGGGTCCCCTTCTTCCTCCGGGAGAAGTCTTTTCTGCTGTCCTTTAATAAACTTTAATTTCTACTCTGACCTTGCCTCGGCGTGTGCTTTCTGGTGTTATTCTTCAACATTGGGGAAGCAAGAACTCGTCACCGGTCAACAGCGGTTTCATATTGGAGGTCCCACCGAGATTCTACACCGAGGTAAGTGCACGCACCCCATGTCTGTTTGAGGTGCATCTTTCTCTCTCTTTCTCTCTGGAGGGTAACGTGGGCACCCGACGGCTACTTAAACGCAACTAGTGCAGCCGCCACACTTCAAGACTCGGGTGAGAGGTTTCTCGGCCTAGGCAGCTCTCAATCACCTGTTCAATACAGAGCAGGCATGTTGGGTTCTGCCAAAGCCGCTTCCAACTTTTCTGTCTGGGCCCGGAGAGCAATTGGCGTGAGTACACGGTGTCCCAAATCCCGATCTGCCTCGGATGCGTGGAGGTGGGGGAAGGAGTTTGGAACAACTGCGGAATTCTGGTCTGGGCTACTCTTAGAGGATTCTTAAGGTTCCTTTCTCTTGAGCCTCCTCCCGACAGCCCCCAGGGGTATCTAGGGTGATCGGTAGATGAATGGCACTGAGGGAAAGCCCCAATCACATTTGCCTCCGTATGGGCTACGCAACACTCCAAACCCCGCATCCAATCCCTCCTGGATGCTCCCCTTCCTTTGCAGGTCAGAAATGTTAGCAATTCAGGTTGTAGGACTGAGAAAGGCATGAGATAATTAGTAAAATCTGCCCAGGTTCCCTAAGGTGCATAGGTACCTTTCGATAGTCTGTTTTACAGCCCAATGTTTAAAATGAGCTGTGTTCTCTTTAAACTGCTAGAGAGGCATTTTTAGAATCAACTCCTCAGGTAATCTGCTAGTCCACAGAGAAAAGGCAACAAAAGAGAGCATGTTTCTCTTTTGCAATGGGTTTTTAGTGGCCAGGAGGATACAGTAATGCCCTTAAGTCTGAATCCTCCCAGGGTCTCTGGCACAGGGCAAACTGAGACCCTAGCACTTTGCTAAAGGGGACCAGAAACCCCTTGGCAAAGCAAGGTGAGAGACGGGTTTTCTGGACCGTTTAGGAAGCTCAAACCTAGGGAGACGTCCCTAATGAGAACAGTTTTCTCTGGTGCAGCATGGGCGCCTGAGTCCTGTTTTCTTCTCACTCAGAAGGGAGCTTCTCTCTCTCCAATACGCCAGGTGCACCACTAGCCTGCGTATTAAAAAAATTGGGACAGTTTGATAAAATTTACAAAAAGGAAATGGTGTGAGGTTCTGTATGTTCAGATTTTCATTGCTCTAAGGGAAAATCCTAAATTATGCCAACAGTGTAAAGTAGACGTAGCTATGATATCTGCTATGAAGAGAAAAAATCTTGGACTCACTGAGGAAAAAATCAAGAGAGAAATTTGAGCCGATCAAAGTACATACCCTCTTCCCCCTTCAAGACCTAAGGCAGATAAAAACTGACTCTACTGGAAAAGTTAGGAGATATGCCAGATTGCCTGGGATTGGGTCTATCCAAAGGAGCTAATCCTATAAGTAAAGGGGAGACTGAGGATTTCCCAGCAGCTGCCAGAGCCACCTTCGCTCTGGGGAAATTCCTCATTCCTTCCCTGCACTGTAAGGATTACTCCACCTGAATGCAGTAAAGTCAGTCACACTGACGCCCTTAATTTTATACCTATAGTTGCCCCTATGTGAAAGCATCTGGTCCACTCATGGGGAAATCTATGGTGCCACTGATAGGAGTCATAATTAAATGGAAGTTCAAAACCTGGAGAGATATTTTCTTATCTAGTTGTCTGATTGTTTCTTGGGGATAATCTAGGCTAAATGTCTGTCTAAAAGATGATGTTTCATTGTAACATCTGGTATCTAAATGAGTTTGAAGCATTGCACAATCTTGCACTTAAAAGTTAGGGTTAGGTAATTGTTTAGCTTGTGATTTCAGATAATCCATGCCAGAGAACTTAGATACTTAGGATAGAAAATTAAAAGAACTCTACTTCCAAGTTGGCAAGTAACTCCCAATCATTCAGTTTTATTTTTTCATCAATTTTGAACTGGGTAGCCTGAAAAGATTTCACTAGGTGTACCAGTGCATTAATTTGGGCAAGGATAGTAAATTATGATTTGGTATCTGTTCCCCTTAGTGTGTAAGATTCAGGAAAAGAAAATGTTGGATTGGGACGTTGGTCTGGCTTATTGAAATAACATTGAATAACAACAGTCTTGGAAATTTTTAAAGCTTAATTTTGGATATACATGGTAGTGTGTAGTTCTCTTTTAAAATTTTTTCAGGTGATTTAATGTAACTTAATACTACTTTAGAAACTTCAGAACAAAGAAAGTGGCTTAATGATCCTGAAGGGATCTCTTCTGATGGTAGCTTTATATTATTAAGTAAGATCCTATTTTCAGTTTTGTGTGAGCAAGTTTTTCTAGTGTAGGAAAATTTACTGTAAAAGGAATGAAATTTTATGAGTTGTATCTTAAACTTGTATCATAATTTTCAACATCCAAACCTGGAAATTATGATTTATGGCTAAAATGCCTTAGGCATGAGGTTTGTGCTCAAAATTCCAGTTTTCCCAGTTTCTCTCAGACCTCAGCCAGGACTTAAGCTGATATGCAAATAGAAGAAGCCTGGAGCACTCAGTAGGAGACAGATCTGAGGCCCAAGAAGAAAAAATAGTAAAAGTGTCTTTTTATGGGAACTCAAACTAGATTAAACCAAAGAGTAATTACAGGCCGGTCAATTTTTTCTAGGACTTTTGCTTTTTTCTTAGATTCTGTATTTTTTTTGAGCTCATGATTTTGATCCTACAGACAAGTTAATGTTTTTCTGATAAGTTCTATTTTTGATCAACTATGGAGTTTTTAAACATTGCAATGAGATTTCACCTGAGAAAGCAACACGGCTTTTACTATTGTGTTGTGTTACACTTGTGTTACGTGTTGTATGTCAGTATGTCTGTATGTGTGTATGTATGTTCATATATCATGCAGTGATATAACAATTGACAGATGAGGAGCGCTCATGAAAATTTTAAAAATGGATCCAAATATCTTTGATTCACGTGATTCAAATGGCTCAATTTAAATTAGGTAAACAGATGAAAGTAAAGATGTCTTTAAAATTAAGCTTATTATAAGTTTTTCTAGGTGTTCAAAAATAAAACCTAACAAAATGTTGATGTGTATAAAATAATCTGATTAAATTCAAAATTTACAAGTATTGTTTCAAAATGTGAACAGAAGGAGGTTAACAGATAAAAAAGAAACTAGAAGGTACTAGGTATGGATTTCATAGAGGGAAAATGTGTTTCTGGATAAGAGTCTATATGATTAAGTAATTAAAAGAGTTTAAGTAAATGATATAAAGAAGGTCTGTGTAAGTTGCTTACAAGTATAAGTTTTTGAGCAAGTAATCTTAAAGAAATTAAACAGCTGGTTAAACAAGTGCTGTTGTTTTAGAGAATTGTGCTATGTTATCTCTTTAAAAGCTAAACTTGGTTAATATAAAAACATCAATGTAATTGGTGCTATTAATGTGTTCACATCTTCCAGGTATACAAGTCTGTTAGGTAGAAGCTTTAGAAAGAGCATTATATCAAGCTGGTGTTCTAAAGTTGTATGGTAATTTTAGGCTTAAAAGAAAGACATGTTGGAGATATAATTAAATCATTTGTGCTCTATAACTGGGCTTGTTATCAATAAGATATGTACAGTTCTATGTTACCTTTTTACACTGAGATACAACAAGTGTATTTTTAAGTTAATGAGAGCTTAATCTATGTAAAGGTTTTATTGTAAAACACAACAGTACTTTGCTACTTTTCTACAAAAGATTAGAAGCTTTCAGCCTTTCTTTAATTCATGTTTTAGATGTGATATTATGTTATGTTTGCTCAAGTTCACAACAATTTATGTGGGCTTTGTAAAATAATGTTTAAAAAGCAAAGATCAGTTTCAGAACTATAGTATTTAAGATCTATGAAGAGCCCCACCTTACTTGAGATAAGGCTCTGTGTCCCATCTCACTGCATGTGAAAGTGACTAAGAAAGAAGTAGGCTAGATTTCAGTACATTTAAAGTTGTGCCCAAAAGTTGTTTTTTGTCAAGATTACTAGGATCTCAAACAGGGGATATAATGTATAACTTCACCAAAATTCAAGGTAGCTATTACATGAACTAAATATGTTTTTACTCTTGCTAATTTTATCTTGTAGTTTTCAAAATGGCTTAAAGATTGCCTTTTAATGTTTTGCAGAGATACTGATTTAAGAACTCACAACCTGGGTTAATGTAAGATAAGGAGTTATCACCTACAGGATAAAGAGATAGACATTAAGGCCCAGTGCTCTTAATATAAGGCTGTTAAAACTTATTTGCTGGATGTTTAAGATTAAGTTTTAAAATTAAAAATTTGGCTCTTGCCCTCTGAGTCAGTCTGAGTCAGGGGATAGGGGACTTTTCCAAAGAGCTTTGCAACTCTAGGCCACATAACCTCCCGATCAGGGAGATTAATGAGACCAGTGGAGGACAGAAAGCCAATCAGTGCATTTGCTGTGAAGAGGAGGGTCATCAGAAAAGGGAGACATGCCTGATGCTTCCGAGGGAAGCCACATGGTCAAGCAAGGCCTGGACCCATCCTAGCGCAAATGGCACTAGCAGATCTGAGAAGCTGCTGTAAGTTCCCGAGGACTCCCAAGGAAACTCAGCTGACTGTTAACAATAGATGGAAACAAAAGTCAGTTTGACTTGCTTCATCTTAAACACTTAGCAAAGACAGTCAAAGCCAAAACACAGCTATTCCTGGGCATTTTAAATAAAATAATAGTTAAATGTAACTTCCATAAATAAGTAAACTGGAGGCTTCAAAAGAGATTCTCAGACAGGAATGCCTGATAACTATCAAAAGGAACTGCCAGAGTAGTTTTTAGTTCAAGGCCTTTATTTCTAACCTACACAGGTAGGCATGGTGTTTGCTAGTATGGTTATCCAGCCCTAAGTAGCAGAATTAAAGATTTCTCTATTAGACACAGAGGTCATACTAGTAAAAGGATTTTGCAAGTCAGATGACATTAAGTTATTAAACTGTATCTTAAGGAAAAGGCAATGTGACAAATATCCTTAAAGATTTACATGCTCAGATAGAAGCCATGTCCTCAGCAACTTTGTCATGGAAACAATATCTTAGCTCCTGGTTCTTGGTACTTCCTGGTGGAAAACATTGTTAGTCTTTGTCTTTGCCATCATACTCATTGGCATATTCCTGTGCTATGGGATTTATTGCTGCATCAATCTGGTTCCAGTACTAATGAATTCTTGTTTCTCTTATAGACCACCCATCACAAATGGCCTTCCAATCTATTACTTCTCAATCAGACTTCTATCATGGACCCACTCGATAGACCCGATTTTTAAAGGGGGACTCCAAACTGCTTGCCCCACACCGTCCCTTTTCAGCCTGAAGAAGCCAGAGAGATTTTCTTCGCCCCCCTTCCTTACAGCAGTAAGGAGTTCCCAAATTAGAGGGGGGAATGAAGCCAGGTTTAAAGTTAGGTAGTCCGTGTAGTTAGGTAAATTGGGTCTAATATCGAGTGAAATCTAAAATGGAGGTCATGCTGGGAATGACTCAGGGAAAACGCAGGACAACTCATGGAATGTTAATGAAGTCCTAAAAAGGCCCTAGGCCAAAGTCCACCTCAAAGAATGTTAATGGAGTTCAGAAAACTGCCCCAACAGACTTGGAGATAGCCCATCCCAAAAGGTGATAATTAAGCCCACCTGTAGGCCTCCAACCTACATTCCATCACTGAAAGAACTATAAAAAGGGGAAAGAACAGCACTTCCACGGATTCCACCTCTTGGGTCCCCTTCTTCCTCCGGGAGAAGTCTTTTCTGCTGTCCTTTAATAAACTTTAATTTCTACTCTGACCTTGCCTCGGCGTGTGCTTTCTGGTGTTATTCTTCAACATTGGGGAAGCAAGAACTCGTCACCGGTCAACAGCGGTTTCAGTCACGTCACCCCAATTGGAGTAGGGGAAGAGCAGAGCCGCCGCCAGCACCTACAAGGTAGGCAGACCTGCGACTGATCGGCAGAACTCCCCAGGGGTCCACGGGCCTGGTAGACACGTGACACCAATTGGAGGAGGGGCAGAGCAGAGCCGCCTCCCGCGCCTGCATGGTAGGCAGACCTGCAACCGATCAGGAAAACAAGCCCAGTGGCCCGTCAGCAAGGTAGTTAGATCACCCTAATTGGAGGAGCAGCACAGCCCCCCTGTGCCCATGCAAGGGAGACTTTGCAACTATACAAGAGCAATATAAATATATAGGAGGAAAATTTCAAAATCACAACAGTTTCACCAAGCAGAAAGAAAAGCGAGCAGTATGATAAGACAAGGAAAAAAGGACCACAAGCAATGCAGGTCAGCACAACTTTAGAAGAGGTAATAGCTGCAGTAGATGGAATGTCAGATAAAGAACTCAGGATATACATGCTTCAGATGATCTGGAGTCTCAAGGAAGATATTAGACAGCAAAATCAGACAATGAAAAATCACTTCGACAATGAATTACCTAAACAAATCCAAGAAGCAAAAGATCAGCTATACAGGGAGATAGAGGTTGTAAAAAATAACAAACAGAAATCCTAGAAATGCAGAAAGCAATAAACCAACTTAAAAACTCAATTGAGAATACTACCAGCAGAGTAGAACACTTAGAAGATAGAACATCAGACAATGAAGACAAAGTGTTCCAACTTGAAAAGAACATAGACAGCTCAGCAAGACTGTTAAGAAACCATGAACAGAATATCCAAGAAATACGGGATAACATAAAGAGACCAAACTTAAGAGTCATTGGAAAACAGGAAGGTATAGAGGTCCAAACCAAAGCAATGAGCAATGTATTCAATGAAATAATACGAGAAAACTTCCCAGACTTGAAGAATCAGACTGACTCCCAAGTCCTAAAAGCCTACAGGATGCCAAATGTGCAAAATCATAAGAGATCCACACCTAGACACATTATAATGAAGATGCCCAACGTACACAATAAGGAGAGAATTTTAAATGCTACAAGAGAAAAAAAAGCAGATTACATTTAGGGGTAAACCAATCAGGATAACAGCTGATCTTTCAACACAGACTCTGAAAGCTAGAAGATCCTGGATTAACATTTTTCAAACACTGAAAGAAAATGGATTCCAACCAAGAATTGTGTATCCAGCGAAATTAAGCTTCAGGATGGAAGATAAAATCATAACCTTCGATGTTAAAAAAAAAGTTAAAATAAATTGTAGCTAGAAAACCATCTCTTCAAAACATCATCGGCAAAATATTACAGGAAGAGGAAATGGAAAATAACAATAAAAACCAACAGTGGGAGGTAGTACAGTAAAAGGGGGAAATAATCAATGTAGAAAACAATCCATGTTTAATAACATAAATAAACAAATAGGGCTGGAAGAACAACCATTATCTCAATAATAACCGTAAATGTTAATGGCTTAAACTCACCAATTAAGAGACACAGGCTAGTAGAATGGATCACAACACAAGACCCAATAATATGCTGCCTACAGGAGACTCATTTGATAGGAAAAGACATACATAGACTGAAGGTGAAAGGTTGGGAAAAGTCATATCACTTATATGGACTTCGGAAACAAGCAGGAGTGTCCATACTCATATCAAATAAAATAGATTTCAAGCCAAAGTTAATCAAAAGGGATAAAGAGGGACACTACATACTGCTCAAGAGAACCATACACCAAGAAGACATAACCATTATAAATATATATATGCCCCAAACAATGGTGCAGCTATGTCCATCAAACAAACTTTTCTCAAGATCAAGAGTCTAATAGACCACCATACAATAATCATGGGAGACTTCAACACACCTCTCTCACCACTGGACAGGTCTTCCAAACAAAAGTTGAAATAGAAAACTATAGAACTCAATAACACAATTAATAACCTAGACTTAATTGTCATATATCGAATATACTCCTCAACATCAAGCAGTTACATTTTTCCTCAGCAGCACATGGATCCTTCTCAAAAATAGATCATATATTATGTCACAGGGCAATTCTTAGACAATATAAAGAAGTAGAGATAATACCATGCATCTTATCTGATCATAATCTAATATAAACTAAAAATCAATGATAAACGAAGGAAGGAAAAATCATGCATCACTTGGAGAATGAACAATAGGTTACTGAATGATCAATGGGTTATAGAAGACATCAAGGAGGAAATTAAAAAATTTTTAGAGATAAATGAAAACACAGGCACAACATATCAGAATCTATGGGACACACTGAAATCCGTTCTAAGAGGAAAATTCATTGCTTGGATTTCTTTCCTTAAAAAAAGAAAAAAAAAACAAAACAAATAAATGATCTCATACTTCATCTCAGAATCCTAGAAAAAGAAGAGGAAAACAACAGCAAAATAAGTAGAAGGTAAGATTTAATTAAAATCAAAGCTTAAATTAATGAAATCGAAACAAAAGAAACAATTGAGAAAATTGAGAAAACTAAAAGTTGGTTCTTTGGAAAAATAAATAAAATCGACAGACCCTTAGCCATGCTAATGAAGAGAAGAAGAGAGAAAACTCAAATTACTAGCATACGGGATGAAAAGGGCAACATCACATGTTAAGGTCTATAAACAAGTCAGGATGGCACCTGGTATTTTGCCAGAGAAATGTTAGGGTCTGTAAACAAGTCTGGATGGCGCCTGGCCAAATGCCATAGAGAGTGGTTTGTGAAGTAACAAAAGCAAGCCATTAAGTGTGGAGATTCCTTATTGGTTGACTGCTGGATCTATTTTATGCTAATTAGATAAGCTATATAAAATGTATAAATATCGCTCAGATGCTACAATAAACGGCTTCCACTCCTGCTGTATCAATCTACACAAGTTATTTGTCACCCCCTGGCAATCACAGCAGATATTTCTGAAATACAGAAGATAATCAGAAATTAATTTGATTCGTTATACTCCAATATAATAGAAGATAGTGAAAGCATCGAAAAATTTCTTAAGTCATGTGATCTGTCCAGATTGAGTCAGGAGGATATAGAAAACCTAAACAGACCAGTATCAATTGAGGAAATAGAAGAAACCATCCAAAGATTACCAACTAAGAAAAGACCAGGACAGTATGGGTATACAGCAGAGTTTTACAAACCCTTTAAATATGAACTAATACCAATACTTTTCAAGCTATTTCAGGAAATTGAAAAAGAGGGAGATCTTCCAAATTCATTCTACCAGGCCAATATCACCCTGATTTCTACACCAGACATAAACACTTCAAACAAAGAAAACTACAGACCAATATCCCTAAGGAATCTAAATGCAAAAATCCCTAATTAAATTCTGGCGAATCAGATACAAAAACATATTAAAAAAATTGTGCACCATGATCAAGTAGGATTCATCCATGGAATGCAAGGCTTGTTCAATATACAAAAATCAATAAATGTTATTCACCACATCAATAGACTTAAAAATAAGAACCATATGATCATCTCGATAGATGCACAAAAAGCATTCGACAAAGTACAGCATCCCTTTATCTTCAAAACTCTAGAAAAACTAGGAATAACAGGATCATACCTCAATATTGTAAAAGCAATCTATGCTAATCCTCAAGCTAGCATCATTCTGAATCTAGAAAAATTGAAGGCATTCCCTCTAAAATCTGGAACAAGAATGGGATGCCCTCTCTCACTACTTCTGTTCAATACAGTTGTCGAAACACTGGTCAGAGCAATTAGACAGACGGAAGAAATTAAAGGCATAAAAATAGGAAAAGAACAACTTAAATTATTACTATTGCAGATGACATGATTCTATAACTAGCAGACCAAAAAGGGTCTACAAAGAAACTAATAGAGCTAATAAATGAATGCAGCAAAGTGGGAGGATATAAAATCAACACGCATCAATCAAAGGCATTCCTCTATATCAGGGACAAATCCTCTGAAATGGAAATGAGAACAACCACTCCATTCACAATATCCTAAAAAAAAAAAAGATGGGAATCAACCTAACAAAAGAGGGGAAAGTCTCATACAATGAAAACTACACAACCCTAAAGAGAGAAATATAAGAAGATCTTAGAAGATGTAAAAATATACCCTGTTCATGGAAAGGCAGAACTAACATCATCAAAATGGTGATATTACCAAAATTTCTCTATAGGTTTAATGCAATGCCAATCAAATCCCAAAGGCATTTCTTGTAGAAATAAAGAAAGCAATCATGAAATACATATGGAAAAATAAAAGTACCAGAATAGCAAAAACAATGCTAGGCAGGAAGTGTGAATCAGGCGGTAGAGTGATACCAGACTTCAAACTATACTACAGAGCAATAGTAACAACAATAGCATGGTACTGGTACCAAAACAGGCTTGTGGACCAATGGTACTGAATAGAGGACACAGAAACCAATCCACAATACTACAACTATCTTATATTTGATAAAGGGGCTAAAAGCATGCAATGGAGGAAGGATAGCATCTTCAACAAATGGTGTTGGGAAAACTGGAAATCCATATGTAACAAATTGAAACTGAATCCCTTTCTCTTGCCATGCACAAAAGTTAACTCAAAATGGATCAAGGAGCTTGATATCAAATCAGAGACACAGTGTCTGATAGAAGAAAAATTTGCTTACGATGTACATACTGTGGGGTCGGCTCCAAATTCCACAATAGGACACCCATAGCACAAGAGTTAATAACTAGAATCAACAAATGGGACTTACTCAAA
This sequence comes from Callospermophilus lateralis, assembly GCF_048772815.1. Classification (NCBI taxonomy): domain Eukaryota; kingdom Metazoa; phylum Chordata; class Mammalia; order Rodentia; family Sciuridae; genus Callospermophilus; species Callospermophilus lateralis. The sequence goes on from NW_027516898.1 coordinate 680,029, forward strand.
CTAAAAAGTTTTTTCTCAGCAAAAGAAACAATAAGAGAGGTAAATAGGGTGCCTACATCCTGGGAAGAAATCTTTACTCCTCACACTTCAGATAGAGCCCTAATATCCAGAGTATACAAAAAACTCAAAAAATTAGACAATAAGATAACAAATAACCCAATCAACAAATGGGCTGAGGACCAGATGAGGACTTACAATCAATCAACAAGTACATGAAAAAATGCTCACCATCTCCAGCAGTCAGAGAAATGCAAATCGAAACCACCCTAAGATACCATCTCACTCCAGTAAGATTGGCAGCCATTATGAAGTCAAACAACAAGTTATGGCAAGGATGTGGGGAAACAGGTACACTTCTACATTGCTGGTGGGACTGCAAATTGGTGCAGCCAATTTGGAAAGCAGTATGAAAATTTCTTGGAAAGCTGGGAATGGAACCACCATTTGACCCAGCTATTCCCCTACTCAGTCTATTCACTAAAGACCTAAAAACAGCATGCTACAGGGATACTGCTACATCGATGTTCATAGCAGAACAATTCATAACAGCAAGACTGTGAAACCAACTTAGATAACCTTCAATGAAAGAATGGATAAAATACTGTGGCATTTATACACAATGGAGTATTACTCTGCATTGAAAAATAAAAAAAATCATAGAATTTGGAGGGAAATGGATGGCATTAGAGCAGATTATGATAAGTGAAGCTAACCAATCCTTAAAAAACAAATGCCAAATGTCATCTTTGATATACGGAGAGTAACTAAGAACAGAGGAGAGACGAAGAGCATGACAAGATGATTAACATTAAAGCGGGATGAGAGGTGGAAAGGAAAGGGAGAGAGAAGGAAAATTGCATGGAATTGGAAGGAGACCCTCAGGGTTATACAAAATTACATACAAGAGAAAGTGAGGAGAAAGAGAAAAATAATACAAGGGGGACAAATTTATTACAGTAGAGGGGGTAGAGAGAGAAGAAGGGAGGGGTGGGGAGGGGAGGGGGGATAGTAGAGGATAGGAAAGGCAGCAGAATTCAATAGACACTAGTATGGCAATATGTGAATCAATAGATGTGTAACTGATGTGATTCTGTAATCTGTACATGGGGTAAAAATGGGAGTTTATAACGCACTTGAATCAAAGTGTGAAATATGTTATAACAACAACTATGTAATGTTTTGAACAACCATAAATAAAAATGAAATAAAACTAACTACGGTGAATAATGCATGCAATCCTAATATTTCTACAGTAACTGACCCAGTTTAACATCAATGCAAGTAGATTCCTATGGGACATGATGTGTACTTTGACCTTCATTTTTATTCAACACTGGTACATTACTATTTCATCAGTTTATGCACATCACAGGATATATATTTCATCCACAATTTAGGAAAGTTATAGGCATTTTTTCACTTTCAATCAATTCCAGCTTCAGAACACATGGATTCCTCCATATTTCTTGACTGGTCTTTTCATGAGACTTCTTTCCAAACACATTATTTTCGATTTCCATAAACACTTTTGAAACAAAACTCACACACACTTCATGATAAACAATAACCCTAAGATTACCATTATATATGTAACTGGTTGGAGTGAATGATTGTATGTCAATATATGATTTCCTATATATTTTAAGATATCAATTCAATCCATTATTTAAAGAGAAAAAAGTTATATTATTTATTCACACTATGGTCTATTCATGCATTATCTCTATATTCATTGACACAGGGTACACCACTTGGTACCCACAATACTAATTTATGTGTCCTCAAATATTGCTCCCAGAAATGGTGGAAGAAATACACATATCATATGATCTACATATATATTTGATCACAATAATTTTCTGGGCACAAAATGCAAAGGTCACACTTATGATTGTACCAAATCCTAAATTGAAAGTGAACATGGCTTACTAAAAACATCCATGTCCAGGTTGCCTAATGCTTTCAAATTTCATTCCTATTGGTGACTACATATTTGTTTCTTCCTAAGATTATGTATTCAATCTCAACCCTGTTGAAAATGTCTAATCCTATCACTCACTATATAATTGCCTCATTTTGTAATGTCTCTATTTATATTTTCCTTCCTACATATTTTCCCCAGTTAATCATTGTGACTGACTCTTCACATGTGCTGACATTTATATTCACTCTATAACCGAAACCCTAATGCTACAGAACTTTTTGTCCAATTTTTATACTCACTCTTTTTTTATAAACCTACCGACTATCTTCCTAATCCCACCGACTATCTCAATTTGAGTGGATGTTCTCTTCTAAAATCAAACATCCAAGGTATAAGGTCCTATGCCATTGATTATCAATTTATCTGAGACATCTGTGTAGAACGTAATTAAAAGCTAAGTATCCCAATCAAGGGCCTAATGCCCTTCTGGGCTTCAAATCTTACCAACATTTCTGTTTTCATACTTATATTTCACCTCTATAATCTTATAAATATCGCAGGTTCCCAATACTATTAATCATCCTGCAGAAGGATTCGTAATCCAAATCAAACATGTTAATAACCCTAACCATACACTCTTCCCTCAACCTAACTTTACAGAAGAGCAGGGACAGATTCGTCTTACAATACAGGAATTTAGGGGATCTGCCTCCTGCTGAGAACCTCAAAGGTCCATGCAGGTTTGATCCCTGGAGAAGATTAGGCAGCTATGAAGGACCTGAGAGAGCAAAAGTTATCTTCCATCTCAAACAACCTTTCAGGGATGAAGGGTTTTGTCTGAATAAGCCTCTCTCTTCTTAATGTAGAGAAGATGGACCATACCAGGCATGTGTGGAGAGCTGTTCCTGGGTGCCTATGGTTGATATACCATTCTAACTTTTGACAGTGTCACAGGAAGTAAGGGCTGCCTCCATCTCATAGGACTATTGGAAGCAACTGTTAGGACAAAGTGGTTGCCAAGGCAGTGACCTCATTAAATTCCTGAAGAGATTAATCTCACCTCACTTCCTTGGTGATGAAACTCTCTGAACTTGGGATCCGGGAAGCCAGGCACGCAGAGCCAGTCCCATTCCCAGTCCCAGTGGTCTCACTTGTTTGGATTTAACAAGGACAGAGTCAGTATTTCTTAGTACCTACTGATGTGAGGATGGACAAATGTCAGGAAATCTCTGAAGAGAGGCCTTTCCTGAGAAAGCAGGTAGTGGCTCACAGCTGGCTAGTGACAACTTCACAGATTGGGCCAATGAGACCATATCTGACACAGGACAGGCGATTTCATCAGAACATAGTATGGCCCACCAGTCAGAGGACACTCCTGATAGTCACAGACCTACTTGGGGGAAGGAGCTGCCTTTGTGTGTGTGGGTGTAGGTTTGAGGTTTTGTCTCATGTTCTGAGAATAGGTAGGAAAGGCGGTTTATTTGTTTTGGAGTGAACTGTTTCTGGTAAGTCGTTTGACAAGGCCAGTGTCTCTATGTCTGTGTATCCCACTGTGTCCGTGGTTTTAGACATTAGAAAAGAGAATGAATCATTGTATGTGTCCTGACTAGTAGAAAGCTTCCCAAGATTCATCTTGCCCAATTTATGAATGGACTGTGGCTTGACTTATGGGTGGGCAACTCCTACAATCTTGCTAAGTTCCTGTTTTCTTCCTGAATCCTGGCCAATTTCCAGAATAGGCTCATTTTTTTGTGTCCAAAATATGTACCACCTCCAAGCTCTGAGACTTGGCCATGTACTGGATAGCTGAAGGGAATGGGAGCATCTCAGAAAACTCAGATATGAGTGTGACCAGAAAATTCTAATGGAGAAACCCTGCTTTGGGCCTTTTGCTTACCAATTGTTCTGTTGCCCTGAATGTCCGGAACATCTTTGCCTCAGGCCACACCTTTGTAGAGCCAAAAGAAATAGTTTTCAAACAGAAATGAAAGGGCATCACCTCTGGCTCTTTGCTTAATTGCTTTGGAAAGGGATGTGTCTGAATCAGCTTTTTGGCCCTGTGTGAGGCTGCGGCTTAGATTTTTAGCACCTGATGGATCTAAAGAAAGATCCCATGTGTGCATCCAAAACCAAAATGGACAAAAGAGCATTCATTTTAGATGAAGTCTCTCACATTCCTCTGTAAGGTTCCTGACCTTCATCAAGTGAGAATAGTGATCATTTGGTTCAAATGTGTTCCTCAAAACCCTGCAGAGGATAGCCCATAAGTGCTTGATTTTTCTCATGACTCCAAATCACATAAAGACTCTAAACCCCACAGTCAGTAGGCTTCAAATTGGAGAAGCAGTGCCATCTTAATGGCCGGCCAATTTGATCACTCCTGGTTCACTGGAAGGATGTCCAGGCCACCCTGATTTTAGGCAAATGAGGGGCAAGGGTGGTTATTTTGGACACTGTCTTGGGCCGCACCCCTCATGGAAACCTCCAGCCATAGGTTATGATGAGTGTGTATTTAGAAAAGATGAGTGACATGTGGGAGTGTTTTGGATTTAATTGTGGATATTTGTGTGGCAGTTGGAAGACATAACTGGGTCTACCTGGGCTTGAACTTTTGTGTGATTCCCCTTAGAGACTGAGTTCAGAATCTGACCTCAGAAAAGTATTGCCATGTATTGTGTTGGGATTAAAGAGGCCATGTATGAGAGTCACCCTTGGAAACTGAGATCTAGCGCCAGAGTGGCTTTGCACAGAGAACTGGGAATCTCAGCCAAGGTATCACATGATTTCATTCGAAAGACTTGGCAGCCATATTTGAGAGTCAAAACACACATGGACCTCACATTGTAGACCTCAATGGGCCTGGCTAAATGTGACCTTTTGTCCACTCTTTGAGAAGCCTTGCCTGTGAGGGTTCTCCAGAGCTTTCATTGAAATAATCTTCCTCTCCATTTAATGGTTCCTGAATAAATTGAAACCCACAGTGCCTCCAACGTCATCCTTGAAAAATTTCTAGATAAATACCGTGAATTTTTTGAAATTCCCATGACTAGGTTGCACTAGAGAACCTTTGGATGTCCTGCTGCTTATCATGGATGTACCTGACAGTGCCTTGCTTGACTGGGTTTTATGAAAATGGTGTAGAACAGAGGTCCCTGTAAGTTGCAGCCTCCTGAGAAGTGGGCCTAGAGTTGTGGTGGGCAGGAGTGTGATAAAACTTCTGTGTTGGAGCAATTTGGATCTTCAATTGGCTTACAAATGGCTTGTGGCTTACATGGTGCAGCCAGCAGACCCTTATAATTAAAGGCATCTTGTTATATGGAGAGGATTCAGGGCAATGTTCAGAATCAGGTTGCTATGGACAAGGATGCAATGGGGCAAGCTTTGAGGGATAGAAGATTGGTTGGTGCATTTTTCTGCTGTCCCTGACCCACCACACGTGACAGAACTCCCTCCAGCACTGTGTCCCAGTTGAACTCCTTCTATTTTATGAAGCAAATACCAAACTACCAGTGCAGCAGCAAAAACCCCACAAAAAGTGTAGGAGGGTCAAATGGCTTCACAGTTCAACGGGGAGACACTTAGACCCCAGAGGCCACAGTTTACTTAAAAAGAAAAATATCAGCACTGCTGCCTCATGTTCATTGAAAAAATCAGAAACAATGTCTTCCAGGTCTCATAGATGCAGACCCAGCTTTGATGGTCTCACTACAAAGAAAGCCAAATCTCCTGAAAACAACATATATTTCAAGTGCCCTATCTCAGAGGCAGTTTCTCAAAAAACTTTTAGGCCAGCAGAGCTCCATGTTTGTGGAGTGTTTACCCTATCCCTTGCTTTTGGAAACTCCTCTACAACCTCCAAGTTTGTGAACTCCTGAGCATTTTCCATTCCAGGTATGCGTTCACTGATTTTCTAACTCTTCTCCTCTAATTGTGTCTTACTTGGGGTGAAGGTAATGTCAAGGCATTGTTCTGGATGAGAGTGGGAGGATATTTGTGCAGCATATATATGCATACAAATTGGATTCATTTTCCAATTTTCATTTTGAAATATTGAATCCCTGACACTAACCCATACCTACTAGACTCAGACAACTCATCCTAATATGATAGAGAAAAATAAGCCAAACCTATAGAAATACAAGCAGTTCATTGGAGGCATGTTGTATAGTTGGACTTGCGTTTTGCATTATATAAGGTAAAAGTTATAAATCTAGTCAATTTTTAATCGAAGAAGTTCTCCATGAGTTTTTAAACTTAAAAAATACGAGAATTCTTGTTTCCCTTTCTCTTTAGCCTATTCACACTTGTATATTTATATGCACATATAGAATCCTACCAGGTATCACACGTACATTTTTGAGGTGGCTGACTTGGCATATACAAACTGTGAGAAGAGTTCACTCCTCCTAAACGCTGTTGGAACTGAAAATTCAACCTATAGGGGAGCTTCCTAGTAGAAGAACATTATGCATAAATTCATGTTCAGTAAAATAAATATTTTTGCATCTGTGGATGATATATATTTACTGATGAATTTCGATTGGCATATATATTGCTACTATTAAATGTATGTGAGTGTTTTTTTTGTGTGTGTGTATAATGTATCTGTACACTCTGCAGATGTTTCAAAATATAAAATATATGTGTCTAATGTAAACCCTCTAAATTCATTCATGTTCATGTATGTGGATTTATAATCAACTTTTCACAAGATTATAATCGGAAATATTCATCCACCTGAAATACATAATTGTTTCCTAGTACTGAAAACTAACTTCAGTGAATGGGGCATACAAATCCTCATTATTCTACAGAAACTGACCCAGTCTAACATCAATGCAAGTAGACTCCTATGGGACATGATATGTAATTTGACGTTCATATGTATTCAACAATGGTACATTATTATTTCTTCAGTTTTTGCACATTTTAAGTTATACACTTCATCCACAAGTTCACAAATTTATAGGCATTTGTTTCAACTTTAATCACTTCTTGCTTCAGAACACAAGTATTGTCAGGGTTTCTTGACAGGTCTTTTCATGAGACTTCTTTCCAAACACATTATTTTAGATTTCCATAACCACTTTTGAAGCAAAACTCACACACTCTTCATGATAAACCAAAACACTAATATTTCCATGAGATATATAACTGGTTGGAATGAATAATTGTATATCAATATATGATTTCCTGTAATTTTTCAGATATCAATTCAATTCATTATTTAAAGTTCAAAAAAGTTATATTATTTAGTCACAGTATGTTCTATTCATGCTTTATCTCTATGTTCATAGACACAGGGTACACCTCTTTGTACCCCCAATTCTAATTTTAAATATTCAATATATTGCTCCCAGAAATGGTGAAAGAAATACTCATGTCACCTCATTATCACAGTAATATTCTGGACAAAAAATGGAAAGGTCACTCTTATGATTGTACCAAAGCCTAAATGGAAAGTGAACATAGATTACTAAAAACATCCATGTCCAGGTTGCCTAATGCTATCAATTGTCAATCCTGTTGGTGACTACATATTTGTTTCTATCTAATTTATATATTCAAACTCAACCCTGTTGAAAATGACTAATTCTATCACTCACTTTATACTTTGCCTGATTTTGTAATGATTCTATTGATATCTGCTTTTCTACATATTTTTCCCAGTTCATCATAGTGACTGACTCTTCATATGTACTGACATCTACATTCACTCCATAACCGAAACCCTACTGGTAAAGAACTTTTGGTCCAAATCCTATACTCACTCTTCTTCCTAAAGCTATCGACTATCTTCCTAATCCTAACGATTATCACTTTTTGCCTGGATGTTCTCTTCTAAATTCAATCATCATAGGTACAAGGTCCTACTCCCTTGTATATCGAATTATCTGAGACATCTTTGTAGAACATAATTCAAAGCTAAGTATCCCAGTCAAGGGGAAAACCCTTCTGGGCTTCAAATCATACCTAGATTTTTGTTTTCATACTTTTATTTCACATCTATATTCTTGTAAATATCTCAGGTTCCCAATACCATTATTCATCACACAGAATGATTCATAACCCAAATCAAACCTGTTATTAACCCTAAGCGCACACTGTTCCCTCAATCTCATTTTACAGAAAAGCAGGGACAGAGTGGTTCTCACAATACAGGAAATTATGGGATCTTCCACCTGCTGAGAACCTCAAAGGTCCATGCAGAAATGATACCTGGAGAAGTTGTAGGCAGGTATGAAGGACCTGAGTGAGCAAAAGTCATCTTCCATGGCAAATAACCTGGTCAGGATGAAGGGATGTGTCTGAATCAGCCTCTCTCTTTTTATTGTAGAGAAGATGGACCAAACCAGGCCTGTGTGGAGAGCTGTTCCTGGGTGCCTATGGTTGATATACCATTCTACCTTGTGAAAGTGTCACAGGAAGTAGGGGAAGCCTCCATCTCATGGGACCCTTGGAAGCAACAGTTAGGACAAAGTGGTTGCCAAGGCAGTGACCTCATTCAGTTCCAAAGAATGTGACATACCTCATTTCCTTGGTGATGGAACTCTCTGAAATTTGTATCCAAGAAGCCAGGCACCCAGAGGCAGTCCCAGTCCCAGTCCCAGTGGGCTCACTTGTTTGGATTTACCAAGGACAGGGTCAGTTTTCTTGGTACCTACTGATGTGAGGATGGCCTAATGCCAGGAGAACTCTAAAGAGGGACCTTTCCTGAGAAAGCAGGTAGTGGCTAACCACTTTTTCCTGACAACTACACAGAGTTGAACAAGGAAACAAGATCTGAGTGAAGACAGGCCATTTATGGGGAACATAGTATGGCCCGCAGTCAGAGGAATCTCCGGATAGTCACAGACCTACTTGGGGGAAGGAGGTGCCTTTGTGGGAGTGGGTGTGGGTTTGTTGTTTTGTCTCATGTTCTGAGAATAGGTAGGAAAGGCGGTTTGTTTGGTTTGTAGTGGACAGTTTCTAGTAAGTTGTTTGACAAGGCGAGTGTTTCTGTTTCGGTGTATCCCAATGTGTCCGTTGTTGTAGACATTAAAAAGAGAATGCATTAATGGATGTGTCCTGTCTAGTATAAGTCTTCCCATAATTCATCCTGCCCAATATATGAATGGACTGCAGCTTGTCTTATCGATGTGCAACACCTACTATCTTTCTAAGTTGCTGTTTTCTTCCTGAATTCTGGCCACTCTCCAGAATAGGCTCATGGTTTTGTGTCCAGAATATGTACCACCTCCAAGCTCTGTGACATGTCCATGTAATGGATAGCTGAAGAGAATGGCGAGCATTTCAGAAAACTCAGATATCAGTGTGACCAGGAAAGTCTCAGTGCAGAAACCCTGCTTTGTGCAATTTGCTTACTAATTGTTGTGTTGCACTGAATGTCAGGAAGGTCTTTGCCTCAGGCCACCCCTTTGTGAAACCTGAAGAAAACAGTTTTCAAATACAAATGAATGGGCATCACCTGTGGCTTCTGGCTTCATTGCTTTGAGAATGGATGTGTCTGAATCAGCCTCTTGGCCATGTGTGTGGCTGTGACTTAGATTCTCAACACCTGATGAATCTAAAGAATGATCCCATGCGTGCATCCAAAACCATAAGGGCAAAAAATCATTCATTGTGGATGAAGTCTCTTGCCTTCCTCTGTTAGGTTCCTGAACTCCATCTAGTGAGAATAGGGATTCTTTGGGTCAAATGAGTTCTTCAAATCTCTGCAGAGGTGTTTGGGTTTTCGAATAACTTTAAGTCACATAAAGAATCTATTCCTGAAATCAGTAGGCCTCAAATTGGAGAAACACAGAAGAATTAATGGCAGGCTTATTTGATCATTGATGGTTCACAGAAACGGTGTCCAGGCCACCCTGACTTTAGGCAAATGAGGGGAAAACGAGCTGATTTTGGACACTGTCTTGGGCTGCGCCCCTCATGGAAACCTCCACCCAGAGGTTAAGATGATTGACTATATGGAATAAGATGAGGGCCATGTGGGAGTGTTTCGGTTTTAATTTTGGTCATTTGTGTGGCATTGGAAAAAATGACTGGGTCCACGTGGGCTTGAACTCTGGTGTGATTCCCCTTAGAGACTGGGTTTTAGAACTGAACTCAGAGAAGCATTGCCATGAATTTTGTTAGGATTTCAAGAGGCCACGCATGAAAGTCGCTCTTGGAAACTGAGACCTAGGCCCCGGGTGGATTTCCACAGAGGCCTGGGAATCTCAGCAAGGATATCACATGATTTTATTCTTAAAGACATGGCAGCCATAGTTGAGAGTCAAAACACACATGGACCTCACATTGTAGACCTCAATGGGCCTGGCCTAATGTGACCTTTTGACCATTTTTTGGAAATCCTTGCCTGTGAGAGTTCTCCAGAGATTTCATTGAAATGAGCTTCCTCATCATTTAATGTTTGCTGAATGAATTGAAACCCACAGTGCCTCCAACTTCATGCTTGAAAAATGGCTAGATAAATACCATGAAATTTTTGAAATTTCTATGACCAGGTGGCACTGGAGAAACTTTGGATGTCTGTTGCTGATCATGAGTATACCAGACAGTGCCTTGATTTACGGAGTTTCATGAAAATGGTGTAGAATAGGATGGCAGTAAGTTGGAGCCTGCTGAGTAGTGGGTCTAGAGCAGTGGTGGGGAGGTGTTTGATAAAACATCCGTGGTAGGGCCATGTGGATCTACCATTGGATTCCAAATGGCTTGTAACTGACGTGGTACAGCCAGCAGACCCTTATATGTAAAGGCATCTTGTTATATGCAGAGTTTTCAGAGGAAAATTAAGAATCAGGTTGATATGGACAAGGGGGCAATGGGGCAAGCTGTGAGAGATAGAAGCCTAGTTGGTGCATTCTCTAGCAGACCCTGACCCACCACACGTGACAGAACTCCCTCCAGCACTCTGTCCCAGATTAGCTCCTAGTATTTCGTGAAACAAATACCAAACTCACAGTGCAGCAGCAAAAAAACCACAAAAAGTGGAGGAGGACCAAATGGCTTTACAGTCCACACGGGGAGAAACTTAGTCCCCAGAGGCCTCAGTTTACCTACAAAGAGTGGATTCAGCACTGCTTCATCTTGTTCATTGGAAAATAAGAAACCATGTCCTCCAGGTCACATAGATGCAGACCCAGCTTTGATGATCTCACTACAAAGGAAGACAAATCTCCTGAAAACAACATATATTTCAAGGGCGGAAGCTCAGAGGCAGTTTCTCAAAAAGTTTTTAGGCCAGCAGAGCTCCATATTTGTGGAGTGTTTACCCTGTCCCTTAGTTTTGCAAACTCCTCTACCACCTCCAAGGTTGTGAACTCCTGAGCATTTTACATTCCAGATATGTATTCACTGATTTTGTAACTCTTCTCCTCTAATTGTGTCTTACTTGGGGTGAAGGTAATGTCAAGGCATTGTTCTGGATGAGAGCGGGAGGATATTTGTGCAGCATATATTTACATACACATTGGATTCATTTTCCAATTTTCCATTCGAAATGCTGAATTCCTGACACTAAGCCATACCTAGTAGACTCAGACTATTCATCCTAATATAATGGGGAAAATTAACCCAATACAATAGAAATACAAGCACTTCAGAGGAGACATGTTGTATAGTTGGACTTGACATTTGCATTATATAAGGTAGGAGTTATAAATGTATTCAAATTTTAATGGACATATTCTCCATGTGTTTTTAAACTTAACAAATATGTGAATTCTTGTTTCCCTTTTCTGTAGCCTATTCACACATGTATATATATATATGCATATATAGAATCCTAGCAGGTATCACACGTACATTTTGTGAGGTGGCTGTCTTAGCAGATACAAATTGTGAGAAGAGTGCACTCCTCCTAAATGCTGTTGGAAATAAAAATTCAACCTATAGGAGACCGTCCTAGTCGAACAACGTTGTACATAAAGTCATATTCAGTAAAATAAATATTTTTGCATTTCTGGATGACATATATTTACTGATGAATTTCGATTGGCATTTATATTGGTACTTTTTAATGTCTGTGAGTGTTGTGTGTGTGTGTGTGTGTGTGTGTGTGTATAGATATAGATATAGATATAGATATACTCTCCAAATTTTTCAAAATATGAAATATATGTGTCTAATATACACTCTCTAAATTCATTCATGTTCATGTATGTGGATTTATAATCAACTTTTCACAAGATTATAATCAGAAATATTCATGCACCTGAAATACATATTTGTTTCCTAGTACAGAAAACTAACTTCAGTGAATGGTGCATACTTATCCTAATTATTCTACAGTAACTGACCCAGTCTAACATCAATGCAAGTAGACTCCTATGGGACATGATATGTAATTTGTCATTCGTTTGTATTCGACACTGGTACATTATTGTTTCTTCAGTTTTTGCACATCATAGGATATACATTTCACCCACAAGTTCACAAATTAATAGGCATTTGTTTCAACTTTAATCACTTCTTGCTTCAGAACACATGTATTGTCAGGGTTTCTTGACTGGTCTTTTCATGAGACTTCTTACCGAACACATTATTTTGAATTTCCATAATCATTTTGAAGCAAAACTCACAAACTCTTCATGATAAAAGAAAACACTAATATTTCCATTAGGTAAATAACTGGTTGGAATTAATGATTGTATATCAATATACGATTTCCTTTAATTTTTCAGATATCAGTTCAATTCATTATTTAAAGTTCAAAAAAGTTATATTATTTATTCACAGTATGGTCTATTCATGCTTTTTCTCTATGTTCATACAAACAGGGTACACCTCTTTGTACAACCAATTCTAATTTTACATCTTCAATATATTGCTCCCAGAAATGGTGAAAGAAATACTCATGTCACCTCATTATCACAGTAATATTCTGGACAAAAAATGGAAAGGTCACACTTATGATTGTACCAAAGCCTAAATAGAAAGTGAACATGGATTTCTAAAAACATCCATGTCCAGGTTGCCTAATGCTGTCAATTGTCAATTCTATTGGTGACTACATATTTGATTTTTCCTAATTTATATATTCAAACTCAACCCTGTTGAAAATGTCTAATTCTGTCACTCACTTTATACTTTGCCTCATTTCGTAATGTTTCTATTGATATCGGCTTTTCTACATATTTTCCCCAGTTCAACATACTGACTGACTCTTCATATGTGTTGACATTTACATTCACTCTACAACCGAAAGTCTATTGCTAAAGAACTTTTGGTCCAAATCCTATACTCACTCTTCTTCCTAAACCTACCGACTATCTTCCTAATCCTACTGAATATCCCTTTTTGACTGGATGTTCTCTTCTAAATTCAATCATCCAATTTACAAGGTCCTATGCCATTGTATATCGAATTATCTGAGACAACTTTGCAGAACATAATTCAAAGCTAAGTATCCCAATCAAGGGCAAAACTATTCTGGGCTTCAAATCATACCTTGATTTCTGTTTTCATACTTATATTTCACCTCTATATTCTTGTAAATATTGAATGTTTCCAATACCATTATTCATCGCACAGAATCATTCCTAACCCAAATGAAACCTGTTTTTAACCCCAAGTATACACTGTTCCCTCAATCAATTTACAGAAGAGCAGGGACAGAGTGGTTCTTACAATACAGGAAAGTTGGGGGCCTTCCACCTGATGAGAACCTCAAATGTCCATGCACAAATGATACCTGGAGAAGTTGTAGGCAGGTATGAAGCACCAGAGAGAGCAAGAGTCCTCTTCCATGGAAAAGAACCTGGTCAGGATGAAGGGATGTGTCTGAATCTGCCTCTCTCTTCTTATTTTAGAGATGATGAACCAAACCAGGCATGAGTGGAGAGCTGTTCCCGGGTGCCAATGGTTGATATACATTCTACCTTATGAAAGTGTTACAGGAAGTAGGGGCAACCTCCATCTTATGTTACCCTTGGAAGCAACTGTTTGGACAAAGTGGGTGCCAAGGCAGGGACCTCATTCAGTTCCAAAGAATGTGACATACCTCATTTCCTTGGTGATGGAACTCTCTGAACTTGGTATCCAAGAAGCCAGGCACCCAGATGCAGTCCCAGTCCCAATCCCAGTGGGCTCACTTGTTTGGATTTCCCAAGGACAGAGTCAGTTTTCTTGGTACCTAATGATGTGAGAATGGCCAAATGTCAGGAGAGCTCTGAAGGTGGACCATTTCTGAGAAAACAGGTAGTGGCTAACCACTTTTTCCTGACATCTTCACAGAGTTGGTCAAGGAAACACAATCTGAGAGAAGACAGGCCATTTCGGGGGAACATTGTATGGCCCACCGGTCAGAGGACACTCCGGATAGTCACAGACCTACTTGGGGGAAGGAGGTGCCTTTGTGGGAGTGGGTGTGGGTTTGTTGTTTTGCCTCATGTTCCGAGAATAGATAAGAAAGGCGGTTTGTTTGGTTTGGACTGGACAGTTTCTAGTAAGTCATTTGACACGGCGAGTGTTTCTGTTTCTGTGTATCCCACTGTGTCCGTTGTTGTAGACATTAGAAAAGAGAATGCATTAATGGATGTGTCCTGTCTAGTATAAGTCTTCCCATAATTCATCCTGCCCAATATATGAATGGACTGCAGGTTGTCTTATCGATGTGCAACACCTGCTATCTTTCTAAGTTGTTGTTTTCTTCCTGAATTCTGGCCACTCTCCAGAATAGGCTCATGGATTTGTGTCCTAAATATGTACCACCTCCAAGCTCTGTGACATGGCCATGTACTGGATAGCTGAAGAGAATGGCGAGCATCTCAGAAAACTCAGATATCAGTGTGACCAGGATAGTCTCAGTGCAGAAACCCTGCTTTGGGCCTTTTGCTTACTTATTGTTGTGTTGCACTGAATGTCAGGAAGGTCTTTGCTCAGGCCACCCCTTTGTGAAGCCTGAAGAAAACAGTTTTCAAATGGAAATGAATGGGCCTCACCTGTGGCTCTTGCTTAATTGCTTTCCAAAGGGATGTGTCTTTATCAGCCTCTTGGACCTGTGTGTGGCTGTGACTTAGATTCTCAGCACCTGATGGATCTTAAGAATGATCCCATGTGAGCTTCCAAAACCAAAATGGCAAAAAATATCATTCATTGTGGATGAAGTCTCTTGCCTTCCTCTGTTAGGTTCCTGCACTCCATCAAATGAGAATAGGGATTCTTTGTGTCAATTGAGTTCTTCAAAGCCCTGCAGAGGTGCTTGTGTTTTTGCATGACTCTAAATCACCTAAAGAATCGATATCTGAAATCAGTAGGCCTCAAATTGGAGGAACACAGAAGTATTAACGGCAGGCTTATTTGTTCACTCCTGGTTCACAGAAACTGTGTCCAGGCTACCCTGACGTTAGGCAAATGAGGGGCAAACGAGCTGATTTTGGACAGTGTCTTTGGCTGGGCCCCTCATGGAAACATCCAGCCAGAGGTTAAGATGATTGCCTATATGGAATAAGATGAGGGCCATGTGGGAGTGTTTTGGTTTTAATTTTGGTCATTTGTGTGGCATTGGAAAAAATGACTGGGTACACGTAGGCTTGAACTCTGGTGTGATGCCCCTTAGAGACTGGGTTTTGGAACTTAACTCAGAGAAACATTGCCATGAATTTTGTTGGGATTTTAAGAGGCCAAGCATGAAAGTCGCTCTTGGAAACTGAGACCTAGGCCCCGGGTAGATTTCCACAGAGGCCTGGGGAACTCAGCAAGGATATCACATGATTTTATTCTTAAAGAAATGGCAGCCATAGTTGAGAGTCAAAACACACATGGACCTCACATTGTAGACCTCAATGGGCCTGGCCTAATGTGACCTTTTGTCCACTCTTTGGGAAGCCTTGCCTGTGAGAGTTCTCCAGAGAATTCATTGAAATGAGCTTCCTCACCATTTAATGTTTGCTGCATGAATTGAAATCCATAGTGCCTCCAACTTCATGCTCGAGAAATGGCTAGATAAATACCATGAAATTTTTGAAATTCCTATGACCAGGTGGCACTGGAGAAATATTGGATGTCCTGTGACTGTTCATGAGTATACCAGACAGTGCCTTGATTTACTGAGTTTCATGAAAATGGTGTAGAACAGAGATGCCAGTAAGTTGGAGCCTGTTGAGTAGTGGGTCTAGAGCAGTGGTGGGGAGGTGTTTGATAAAACATCCGTGGTAGGGCCATGTGGATCTACCATTGGATTCCAAATGGCTTGTAACTGACATGGTGCAGCCAGCAGACCCTTATATGTAAAGGCATCTTGTTATATGGAGAGTTTTCAGAGGAAAATTAAGAATCAGGTTGATATGGACAAGGGGGCAATGGGGCAAGCTGTGAGAGATAGGAGCCTAGTTGGTGCATTCTCTTGCAGACCCTGACCCACCACACGTGACACAACTCCCTCCAGCACTGTGTCTCAGTTTAGCTCCTAGTATTTCGTGAAACAAATACCAAACTCACAGTGCAGCAGGAAAAACACCACAAAAAGTGGTGGAGGACCTAATGGCTTCACAGTCCTCACGGGGAGACACTTAGTCCCCAGTGGCCTCAGATTACCTACAAAGAGAGGATTCAGCACTGCTTCATCTTGTTCATTGGAAAATAAGAAACCATGTCCTCCAGGTCACATAGATGCAGACCCAGCTTTGATGGTCTCACTACAAAGGAAGCCAAATCATCTGAAAACAACATATATTTCAATTGCGGAAGCTCAGACGCAGTTTCTCAAAAAGTTTTTAGGCCAGCAGAGCTCCATGTTTGTGGAGTGTTTACCCTGTCCCTTAGTTTTGGAAACTCCTCTAGCACCTCAAAGGTTGTGAACTCCTGAGCATTTTCCATTCCAGATATGTATTCACTGATTTTGTAACTCTTCTCCTCTAATTGTGTCTTACTTGGGGTGAAGGTAATATCAAGGCATTGTTCTGGATGAGAGCGGGAGGATATTTGTGCAGCATATATTTACATACACATTGGATTCATTTTCCAATTTTCCATTCAAATACTGAATCCCTGAAACTAACCCATACCTAGTAGACTCAGACTATTCATCCTATTATAATGGGAAAAATTAACCCAACACAATAGAAATACAAGCACTTCAGAGGAGACATGTTGTATAGTTGGACTTGACATTTGCATTATATAAGGTAGGTATTATAAATCTAGTCAAATTTTAATGGAAATATTCTCCATGTGTTTTTAAATTTAACAAATATGTGAATTCTTGTTTCCCTTTTCTGTAGCCTATTCACACATGTATATTTATATGCATATATAGAATCCTACCAGGTATCACACGTACATTTTTGTGACGTGGCTGTCTTGGCAGATACAAATTGTGAGAAGAGTTCACTCCTCCTAAAACTGTTTTAAATGAAAATTCAACCTATAGGAGAGCGTCCTAGTAGAACAACATTATACATAAACTCATGTTCTGTAAAATAAATATTTTTGCATCTGTGGATGATATATATTTACTGATGAATTTCTATTGGCATTTATATTGGTACTTTTTAATGTCTGTGAGTGTTGTGTGTGTGTGTGTGTGTGTGTGTGTGTATAGATATAGATATAGATATAGATAGATATAGATATACTCTCCAAATTTTTGAAAATATGGAATATTTTTGTCTTATTTTGCACTTCCTAAATTTTTCATATTCATGAATGTGTATTTATAATCATCTTTTCTCAAGATTATTCTCAGAAACATTCATATACCCTACTAGACTCTGACTACTAATACTAATATAATGGAGAAAAATATCCCAAACAGAATAGAAATACAAGCATTTCAGAAGGGACATGGTGTATAGTTGGACTTGCCTTTTGCATGATATAAGGTAGGAATTATAAATCTATTCAATTTGCTGAAATACTTTTCCATGTGTTATTTTTTTTTGACACAAAACAAAATTTAATCATCAAAAACTAAATAAAATTGACACATCCTTAACCAAGCTAATGAAGAAAAAAAACCTCAAATTACTAAAATTAAGGATCGTAAAAGAACTTTTACAGAGTACACAACTAAAATACAGAGAATAATTGAAAACTAATTTGAAAATTTATACTCTAATAAATTAAAATACAATGATGACATCAATAAAATTTTAGAGATATACCCAAACTGAATTAGTAGGACATGAACAATTTAAACAAATCAATTTCAAGCAATGAAATAGAAGTTGCTGTCAACAGCCTACCAATCAAGCAAAGCCCAGGAACAGACAGATTCTCAGTCAAGTTCTACAAGACCTTCAAAGAAGCATTCATCACAATACTCCTCAAATTATTCCATAAAATAGAAAAGCATGGAACTCCTCCAAACTCATTTCATGAGGCTAGTATCACCCACATACCAAAATCAGACAAAGACACATCAAGGAAAGAAAATTCAGAGCAATATTGCTGACAAATATATATACAAAAATTCTCAATAAAATTCTTTTTTTTAAAGCCAAAGTTAATCAAAAGGGATAAAGAGGGACACTACACACTATTCCATGTGTTTTTAAAGTTAAGAAATATATGAATTCCTGTCTCCCTTTCTCTGTAGCCTATTAAGCACATGTATTTTTATATGCACAAATAGAATCCTACCTGGTTTCACACGTACATTCTTGTGAGGTGACTGACTTGGCAGATACTATTTGTGAGAAGAGATCACTCCTCCTAAATGCTGTTGGTACAGAAAATTCAACCCATGGGTGAGCTTCCTAGATGAACAACATTCTACATACATCCATGTTCAGTAAAATGAATATTTTGGGATTTGCGGATGAGTTATTTTTCATGATGAATTTTGATTGACATATATATTGGGACATTATAATGTGTGTGTGTTTATGTGTCTATATATATATATATATATATATATATATATATATATATATATATATAGTCTCCAGATTTTCCAAAATATGAAATATATGTCTTCTTATACACCGCCTGAATTCATTCATATTCATATATGTGGATTTATAATTAACTTTTAACAAGTTTATTCTCAGAAATATACATCCACTGACATACATATTTGTTTCCTAGTACTGAAAACTAACTTCAGGGAAGGGTTCTTACAAATCCTAATATTTCTAGAGTAACTGACCAACTTTAACATCAATGCAAATACATTCCTATTTGATATGATGTGTATGTTAAAGTTCATTTTTATTCAAACTTGGTACGTTATTATTTATTCAGTTTATGGACATCATAAAATATATCCCTTCATTCACAAGTTCACAAATTTATAAATATTTGGTTCACTTTCAATCACTTCCTCCTTCGGAACACATATATTCCTTCATGTTTCTTGACGGGTCTTTTCACTGGACTTCTTTCTAAACACGTTATTTTCGATTGAATAATCATTTTTGAAGCAAAACTCACACACTATTCATGATAAACGGTAACCCTAATAATACCATTAGATATGTAACTGGTTGGAATTAATGTACGTATATCAATATATGATTTCCTCTATATTTTCAGATATTAAAACAATCCATTATTTAAATTTGGAACCAGTCATATAATTTTTTCACAGTATGGTCTATTAATGCATCATCTCTATATTCATCAACACAGGGTAAACCTATTAGTATCCCCAGTACTAATTCATATGTTTTCAAAATATTGCTCCCAGAAAAGGTGGAAGAAATACTCATGTCACCTGATCTACATATACATATTATCACAGTAATATTCTGGACACAAAATGCAAAGGTCACCGTTATGATTGCAATAAAGCCTCAATGGAATGTGAACATGGATTACTAAAAACATCCATGCCCAGTTTGCCTAATGCTCTCAAATGTCAATCCAATTGGTGACTACATTTTTGTTTCTTTTTAAGATTATGTATTCAACCTCAACCCTGTTGAAAATGTCTAATCCTATCACTCACGTTATACTTTGCCTGATTTCCTAATGTCTCTATTGATGTCTGCTTTCCTACATATTTTTTCCCAGTTCATCATTGTGCCCGACTTTTCACATATGGTGCCATTAATATTCACTCTCTAACCGAAACCTATTGTTAAAGAACTTTCGGTCCAAATCCTAGACTCACTCTTCCTCCTAAACCTACTGACTATCTTTCTAATCCTACACACTATCCCTTTTTCACTGGATGTTCTCTTCTACATTCAATCATCTGAGGTACAGGGTCTTATGCCATTGTATATCGATTTAACTGAGACCTCGGTGCAAAACATTACTCAAGCTAAGGATCCCAATCAAGGGCCCAAATCCTTCTGGGCTTCAAATATTACCTAGATTTCTGTTTTCATACTTATATTTTACTTCTATATTCTTTTAAATATCGCTGGTTCCCAATACCATTATTCATCCAGCAGAATGATTCCTAAGCCAAATGGAACATGCTATTAACCCTAACCATACAATGTTCCCTCAATCTCACTTTACAGAAGAGGAGGGATAAAGTTGATATTACAATACAGGAAGTTAGGAGATCTTCCACCTGCTGAGTACCTCAAAATCCATGCAGAAATAATCCCTGGAGAAGATGTTGGCAGCTATGAAAGACCTGAGAGAACAAAAGTCATATTCCATGGCAAACAACATGGTCAGGATGAAAGGATGTGTCTGAGTCATCCTCTCTATTTTTAATGCAGGGAAGATGGACCAAAGCAGGCCTGTGTGGAGAGCTGTTCCCAGGTGACTATGGTTTCTATACCATTCTAACATGTGAATGTATCACAGGAAGTAGGGCAGCCTCCATGTCAGGAGACACTAGGACGCAACTGTTAGGACAAAGTGGTGGCCAAGACAGGGACCTCATTTATTTCCTGAAGGTAGTGACCTCACCTCATTTCCTTGGTGATGGAACTCTCTGAATTTTGTGATCCAGGAAGCCAGGCACCCAGAGCCAGTCCCAGTCCCAGTTGCAGTGGGCTCACTTGTTTGGATTCACTAAGGACAGAGTCAGTCTTTCTTGGTACCTACTGATGTAAGGGTTGCCAAATACCAAGAAAGCTCTGAAGAGGGGTCTTTCTTGAGAGGACAGGAATTGGCTCACCACTGCCTCCTGACAACTTCACAGAGTTGACCAAGGAGACCAGATGTGAGACAGAAAGGCCATTTCTGGGGAACATCGTATGGCCTACCAGTCAGAGGACACTCCAGATAGTGACAGACCTACTTGTGGGAAAAAAGTTGCATTTGTGGGTGTTGGTTTGTGTTTGTGGTTTTTTTCTCATGTTCTGAGAATAGGTAAAAAAGGAGGTTTGTTTGGTTTGGAGTGGACTGTTTCCAGTAAGTCATTTGACAAGGAGACTGTTTCTATGTCTGTGTATCCCACTGTATTTTTCTTTGTAGATATTAGAAAAAAAATAGCTCATTGGTTGTGTCCTGTCTAGTAGAAAGCTTCCCAGCATGCATCCTTTCCAATTAATGAATGGACTGAGGCTTGCCTTATCCATGGGCAACACCAGCTATCTACCTAATTTTCCATTTTTTCATGAATTCTGGCCACTCTCAAGATTAGTATCATGTATTTTTGTACAAGATATGTACCACCTCCAAGCTCTATGACATGGCCATGTACTGGATAGCTGAAGGGAATGGCGAGCATCTCAGAAAACTCATATATCAGAGTAACCAGGAAAGTCTCCGTGGAGAAACCCTGCTTGGGGCCTTTTGATTACCTATTGTTCTGTTGCTCTGAATGTCAGAAAGGTCTTTGCCTCAGGCCACCCCTTTGTGAAGCCTGAAGAAAACAGTTTTAAAATGGAAATGAATGGGCATCACCTGTGGCTCTTTGCTTCATAGCTTTGGAAATGGATGTGTCTGAATCAGCCTCTTGGCCCTGTGTGAGCCTGTGGTTTAGATTTTCAGCACCTGATGAATCTAAAGAAAGATCCCATGTGGGCATCCAAAACCTAAATGGAAAAAAGATCAGTGATTGTGGATGATGCCTCTCGCCTTCCTCTGTAAGATTCCTGACCTCCATCAAGTGAGAATAGGGATCATTTGTGTCAAATAAGTTCTTCAAAGGGCTGCAGAGGGGAGACAATAGGTGCTTGGGTTTTCTTATAACTCCAATTCACACTAAAAATCTATACCCCACAGTCAGTATGCCTCAAATTTGAGAAGTGGAGTAGTATTAACGGCAGGCCTATTTGATCACTTCTGTTTCACACTAACGTTGTCCAGGCCACCCTGACTTTAGGCAAATGAGGGGCAAGGGAGTTTATTTTTGACACTGTCTTGGGCTGTGCCCCTCATGGAAACCTCCAGCTAGAGGTTATGATTAGTGTCTATATAAAAGATGAAGAGGGCCGTGTGAGAGTGTTTTGGTTTTAATTGTCATCATTTGTGTAGCAATTGGAAGAGATGCCTGGGTCAACCTGGGCTTGAACTCTGTTGTGATTCCCCTTAGAGACTGAGTTGTGTGACTGACCTCAGAGAAGTATTGCCATGAATTGTGTTGGGATTTCAGGAGGCCACACATGAGATTCACCATTGGAATCTGAGATCTTGGCCCAGGGTGACTTTACACAGAGCACTGGGAATCTAAGCCAGGATATCACAAGATTTTATTCTGAAAGATTCCAGCCATAGTTGAGAGTCAAAACACACATGCAACTCACATTGTAGATCTCAATGGGCCTGGCTTCATGAGACCTTTTGCCCACTTATTGGGAAGCCTTGCCTGTGAGAGTTCACCAGAGCTTTCATTGAAATGAGATTCCTAACCATTTATTGGTTCCTGTATAAATTGAATCCCACAGTGCCTCCAACTTCATTATTGAAAAATATCAAGATATATACCATGAATTTTTTGAAATTACCATGACCAGGTGGCACTGGAGCACATTTGGATGTCCTGTTGCTAATCATGATTGTACCAGACAGTGCCTTAATTGACTGTGTTTCATGAAAATGCTGTAGAACATAGATGCCAGTAAGTTCGAGCCTGCAGACTAGTGGGCATAAAGCAGTGGAGTGTAGGTGTGTGAAAAAACATCAGTTGTGGGTCCACGTGGATCTGGCATTGGCTTAGAAATGACTTGTCACTGACATGGTACATCCAGCAGACCCTTCTATGTAAAGGCATCTTGTTATATGGAGAGGATTCCTGCCAATGATCAGAATAAGGGGGCTATTGTCGAGTTGAAAAGCTATGTGGGATTTAAGCCTCATTGGTGCATTTTACTGCAGACCCTCACCCACCACATATGAGAGTACATCCTCCAGCACTGTGTCCCAGTGGAACTCCTTGTATTTCGTGAAGCCAATACCAAACTCACAGTGCAGCAGTAAGAAACACCACAAAAGTGGAGCATGAACAAATGGCTTTACAGACAACACGGTTAGATACTTAGACCCCAGTGGCCAAAGTTTACCTACAAATAGAGAATTCAGCACTGCTGCCTCATGTCCACTAGAAAATAAGGAACCATGTCATCCAGGTCACATAGATGGAGACCCAGCATTGATGGTCTCACTACAAAGGAAGCAAAAGCTCCTGACAAAAACATATTTCAACTGCCCAACCTCAGAGGCAGTTTCTCAAAAAGTCATTAGGCCAGCAGAGCTCCATGTTTGTGAAGTGTTTACCCTCTCCCTTTTTGTAAACTGTTCTACCTACTACAAGTTTGTGAAGTTCTGAGCATTTTCCTTTCCACATATGTATTCACAGATTTTCTAACTCTTCTCCACTAATTGTGTCTTATTTGGGGCGAAGGTAATGTCAAAGCATTGTTCTGGCTGAGAGTGGGAAGATTTTTGTGTAGCACATATTTGCATACATATTAGATTCATTTTCCTATTTTCCATTTGAAATACTGAATCCCTGACACTAACCCATACCCTACTAGACTCTGACTACTAAACCTAATATGATGGAGAAAAAGAAACCTAACAGAATAGAAATACAGGCCTTTCATAGGAGGCATGGTGTATACTTGGACTTGCCTTCTGCTTTATCAATGGTATGTGTTATAAATCTAGTCAACTTTTCATTGTAA
Organism: Callospermophilus lateralis; assembly: GCF_048772815.1. Classification (NCBI taxonomy): domain Eukaryota; kingdom Metazoa; phylum Chordata; class Mammalia; order Rodentia; family Sciuridae; genus Callospermophilus; species Callospermophilus lateralis. Next base: position 703,933 of record NW_027516898.1, read on the forward strand.
TACTTCTCCATGAGTTTTTAAAGTTAACACATATGTAAATTTCTGTCTCCCTTTCTCTGTAGCCTATTCATCAAATGTATTTTTTTATGCATTTTTAGAATTCTACCTGGTATCACATGTACATTCTTGTGAGATCGCTTATTTTCGAAGATACAAATTGTGAGAAGAGATTGCTCCCTCTAAATACAGATGGAACTGGAATTTCCACCTATGGGTGAATTTCCTAGATGAACAATATTATGTATAAATAAATGTTCAGTAAAATGAATATTTTTGGATACGTGGATGATATATATTTCATGATGAATTTCGAATGGCATATATATTGCTACATTTTAATGTCTGTGTATGTGTGTATCTATCTATTTATCTATCTATCTATATACATATAGATATCTACTCTTAAGATTTTCAAAATATGAAATATATGTGTCTTATTATACACTCCCTAAATAAACTCATGTGTGTGTATGTAGATTTATAATCAACTTTTCACAAAATTATTCTTAGAAATATTCATCCACCTTAAATACATATTTTTTCCTAGTACTGAAAAGTAAATTAAGTGAATGGTGTATACAATTCGTAATATTTCTACAGTGACTGAACCAGTTTCACATCAATGTAAGTAGACACCTATGGGACCATGATGTGTATTTTGAAGTTCATTTTTATTCAGACACTGGTACATTACTATTTCTGCAGTTTATGGACATTATAGGATATATCCTTTCATCCACAATTTCACAAATTTATAGGCATTTGGTTCACTTTCAATCACTTCCTACTTCAGAACACATGTATTCCTCCATGTTTCTTGACTGTTCTTTTCATGAGATTCTTTCCAAACACAGTATTATTGATTTCCATAATCACTTTTGAAGCCAAACTCACACACTCTTCATGATAAACCATAACGCTAATATTACCATTAGATGTATAACTGGTTGGAATGAATGTATGTATATCAATATAAGATTTCCTATATATTTTCAGATATCAATTCAATCCATTATTTAACGTTTGAACCAGTTATATTATTTATTCACAGTATGGTCTATTAAGGCATCATCTCTATATTTGTAGACCGATGGTATACCTATTTGTATCCCCAATACTAATTTTTAAGTCTTTAAAATATTGCTTTCAGAAATGGTGGAAGAAATACTGTAGTCACCTAATATACATATACATTTCATCACAGTAATATTCCTGAAACTTAGTGCAAGGGTCACACTTATGATTGTATCAAAGCCTATATTGAAAGTGAGCATGTATTACTAACAACATCCATGCCCTGATTAACTAATGATCTCAAATATCATTCCTATTGGTGACTACATATTTGTTTCTTCCTAAGATTATATATTGAAACTGACCCCTGTTAAAAATGTCTTATCCTATCACTCACTTTGTACTTTGCCTTATTTCCTAATGTCTCTATTTATATCTGCTTTCCTACACATTTTCCCCAGTTTATCACTGTGACTGACTGTTCACATATGCTGACATTTACACTCACTCTCTAATCAAAACTCTATATCTAAAGAACATTTGGTCCAACTCCTCGACTCACTCAAATGGATTCTTCAAAGCCCTGCAGAGGGTAGCCCATAGTTGCTTGAGTTTTCTCATGACCCCAATTCACATAAAGAATCTATACCCCACAGAGAATAGGCCTCAAATTGGAGAAGTAGAGCAGTATTATTGGCAGGCCTATTTGATCACTCCTGCTTCACAGGAAGAGTTTCCATGCCACCCTGACTTTAGGCAAATGAGGGGCATGTGAGCTTATATTGGACACTGTCTTAAGCTGCGCCCTTCATGGAAACCTCCAGCCAGAGGTTATGATGAGTCTCTAAATTGAAGAAGATGAGGGCCATGTGGGAGTGTTTTGGTTTAATTGTGGTCATTTGTGTGGTGGTTGGAAGAGATGACTGGGTCCACCTGTGCTTGAACTCTGGAGTGATTCCCCTTAGAGACTGAGTTCTGGAACAGATCTCAGAGAAGTATTGGCATGAATTGTGTTGGGATTTTAGGAGGCCACGCATGAGAGTTGCCCTTGGAGACTGAGATCTAGGCCCAGGATAGCTTTCAAAGAGCACTGGGAATCTCAGCCAGGATATCACATGACTTTATTCAGAAAGACTTGGAAGCCATAGTTGAGAGTCAAAACAAACATGGCCCTCAATTGTAGACGTCAATGGGCCTGGCTTAATGTGACCTTTTGGCCACTCTTTGGGAAGCCTTGCCTCTGAGAGTTCTCCCGAGCTTTAATTGAAATGAGCTTCCTCACCATTTCATGGTTCCCGAATGAATTGAATGCCACAGTGCCTCCAAATTTATCTTTGAAAATTGGCTAGATAAATACCATGAAATTTTTTAAATTCTTATGAACAGGTGGCACTGGAAAACCTTTGGATGTCTATTGCTGATCACGAGTGTACCAGACATTGCATTGATTGACTGGGTTTTATGAAAATGGTGAGAACAGAGATGCCAGAATGTTGAGGCCTGCTGACTAGTTGGCCTAGAGCAGTGGTGGGCAGGTGTATGATAAAACATCTGTCGAGGGGCCATGTGGATCTGCCATTGGCTTCCAAATGCCTTGTGACTGACATGGTGCAGCCAGCAGAACCATACAAGTTAAGGGACCTTATTATATGGAGAGGTTTCAGAGCAATATTAAGAATCAGGTTGATATGGACATGGGTGCAAGCTTTTGGGGATAGAAGCCTGGTTGGTGCATTCTCCTGCAGACCCTCACCCACTACACGTGAGAGTACTCTCTATAGCACTGTGTCCCAGTTTTTCTTTTTGTATTTTGTGAAGCCAATACCAAACTCCCAGTGCAGCAGTAAGAAACACCACGAAAAGTGAAGTATGACCAAATGGCTTCACAGACCACATGGTTAGACACTTAGACCCCAGTGGCCTCAGTTTACCTACAAAGAGAGAATTCAGAACTGCTGCCTCATGTTCTATTGCAAATAAGAAACCATGTCATCCAGGTCACATAGATGCTGACGCAGCTTTGATGGTCTCACTACAAAGGAAGCGAAAGCTCCTGACAACAACAAATATTTCAAGGGCCCAAACTCAGAGGCAGTTTCTCAGAAATTAATTAGGCCACCAGAGCTCCATGTTTGTGAAGTGTTTACCCTTTACCTTACTTTTGGAAATTCCTCTACCACCTCCAAGGTTGTGAACTCCTGAGCATTTTCTTTTCCAGATATATATTCACAGATTTTCAAACTCTTCTCCACTAATTGTGTATTACTTGAGGTGAAGGAAATATCAAGGCATTTTTTTGGATGACAGTAGGAAGATTTTTGTCTAACAAATATTCGCATACACATTAGATTCATTTTCCTATTTTCCATTTGAAATACTGAATCCCTGACACTAACCCATACCCTACTAGACTCTGACTACTAATCCTAATATGATGGAGAAAAAGAAACCTAACAGAATAGAAATACAGGCCATTCATAGGCGGCATGGTGTATACTAGGACTTGCCTTCTGCTTTATCAAGTGTATGCGTTATAAATCTAGTCAACTTTTCATTGTAGTACTTCTCCATGAGTTTTTAAAGTTAACACATATGTAAATTTCTGTCTCCTTTTCTCTGTAGCCTATTCATCTCATGTATTTTATTATGCATATTTAGAATCCTACCTGGTATCACACATACATTCTTGTGAGCTCACTGTTTTTGGATGATACAAATTGTGAAAAGAGATCACTCCCCCTAAATACTGATGGAACTGAAAATTCAACAAATTGGTGAATTTCCTAGATGAACAACATTATACATAAATCCATGCTCAGTAAAAAGAATATTTTAGGATATGAGGATGATATATATTTCATGATGAATTTTGATTGGCATATATATTGCTACATTTTAATGTCTGTGTTTTTATCTTTATATATATATATATATATATATATATATATATATATATATATATATATATATATATATATATATATATATATTATATATATATACTCTCCAGATTTTTCACAATATTAAATATATGTGTCTTATTATTCACTCCCTAAATACATTCATATTCATGTATGTGGATTTGTAATCAAATTTGCACAAGATTATTCTCAGAAAAATTCATCCACATAAAATACATATTTATTTTCCAGTACTGAAAACAAACTTCGGTGAATTGTGCTTACAAATCCTAATATTTGCATGGTAACTGACCCAGTTTAACATTAATGCAAGTATAATCCTATGGGACATGATGTGTATTTTGAAGTTCATTTTTATTCAACAGTGGTACATTGCTATTTCTTCAGTTGATGGATATCATAGGATATAACTTTTCATCCACAAGTTCACAAATCTGTAGGCATTTGGTTCACTTTCAATTACTTCCTGCTTCAGAACATATGTATTCCTCCATGTTTCTTGACTGTTCTTTTCATGAGATTCTTTCCAAACACATTATTTTCGATTTCCATAATCATTTTTGAAGGAAAGAGGCGCCTTACTTACCCCCAGAAAGGTTCGTTGAGGTCTCCTTGTCCTGCGCTGCGTGATTCCCGGCCAATGCACCAAATGTAAGTTTCCGGCGAATGTTGGAGGAAGAGACCATCAAGAAACTGCGGCTCATGCAACAGTAAAAGGCGTTTATTGAGGATCCAATCCAGCATGCTGGGGCTACGTGCTCACTCAAGATGGGAGAGCATCCCAGAGCCCCGAGCAGGGGTTGAGCAGTGCTTAAGTACACTTTTTGGGCAGGGCGGGACTTTACATATATTACAGTCTCCTTTAAGAAATCATCATACACCACGGGAAAATCAAACAACAATTCCTAAACATGATTAGTTCATTTATTGGTGGGAACATGTAAGGCGGGAGTGATAGGTCAGTTCTAAAGCGGGGTACACATTCAAAATGATTGGTTTAGGCCCTGCAATGCCTCTGTGCCAGGCCTCACAGGGTCCTAGGTTATTAAAAAACCAGGCGGTCAGGGGGAATATTTACTGGGTAGTCCGGGAATTGTCCTACAAGCTACAGGAATTTCAGGTTTTGCGTGTAGCATAGGAACTTAACAATACCTGGTCCTTTACATTTTAACTCAAGCCTTGCTGCTTAAAAACTTTACAACACCCGGTCTTTTACACTTTAACTTTTACACTTTAATTTCAATTTCTTTTACCCTTACAGATCACTCCTGGTGCACAAGAAGGGTGTCCAAGCCACCCTGACTTTAGGCAAATGAGGGCCAAGGGAGCTTATTTTGGACACTGTCTTGGGCTGTGCCCCTCATGGAAACCTCCAGCCAGATGTTATGATGAGTGCCTTTATGGAAGAAGAGGAGGGCAATGTGGGATTGTTTTGGTATTAATTGTGGTCATTTGTGTGACGGTTGGAAGAGATGACAGGGTCCACCTGGGCTTGAAGTCTGGTGTGAATCCCCTTAGAGACTGAGTTCTGGAACTGACCTCAGAGAAGTATTGCATGAATTGTGTTGAAATTTTAGGAGGCCACGCATGAGAGTCGCTCTTAAAAACTGAGATCAAGGCCCAGGGTGGCTTTCCACAGAGCACTGGGAATATCAGCCAAGATATCCCATGATTTTATTCTTAAAGACTTGGTAGCCATAGTTGAGAGTCAAAACACACATGGAACTCACAACGTATACCTCAATGGGCCTGACTATATTTGACCTTTTGGCCACTCTTTGGGAAGCCTTGCCTATGAGAGTTCTCCAGAGTTTCATTGAAATGAGCTTCCTCAACATTTAGTGGTTCTTGAAACCCACAGTGCCTCCAACTTCATCCTTGAAAAATGGCTAGATAAATACCATGAAATTTTTGAAAATCCCATGACCAGGTGGAACTGGAGAATCTTTGGGTGTCCTGTTGCTGATCATGAGTATACTAGAGGGTGCCTTGATTGACTGGGTTTCATAAAAATAATGTAGAAAAAAGATGCCAGTAAGTTGGAGCCTGCTGAGTAGTGGGCCTAGAGCAGCGGTGGGCAGGTGTGCAGGTGTGTGATAAAACATCTGTGGTAGGTCCATGTGGTTTGGCCATTGGCTACCAAATGGCTTGTGAAGGACATGGTGCAGCCAGCAGACCCTTATTTGTAAAGGCATTTTGATATATGGAGAGGTTTCAGGGCAATTTTCAGAATCAGGTTGACATGGTCAATGGTGCAAGCTATGTGGGAAAGAAGCCTGGTTGGTGCATTTTCCTGCAGACCGTGACCCACCACAGTGACAGAACTCTCTCCAGCACTGTGTCCCAGTTGAAATTGTTGTATTTCGTAAAGCAAATACCAAAGTCCCAGTGTAGCAGCAAGAACCACAACAGAAAGTGGAAGAGGACCAAAAGGCTTCACAGTCCACACGGGGTGACACTTAGCCCCCAGTGGCCACAGTTTACCTACAAAGAGAGAATTCAGCACTGCTGCCTCAGGTTCATTGGAAAATAAGAAACCATGTCCTCCAGGTCACATAGATGCAGACCCAGCTTTGATGGGCTCACTATAAAGGAAGCTAAAGCTCCTGACAACAACATATATTTCAAGTCCCCAACCTCAGAGGCAGTTTCTCAAGAAGTATTTAGGCCAGCAGAGCTCCATGTTTGTGGAGTGTTTACCATGTCCCTTACTTATGGAAACTGCTCTATCACCTCCAAGGTTGGGAACTCCTGAGCGTATTCCATTCCAGATATGTATTCACGTATTTTCTAACTCTTCTCCTCTAATTGTGTCTTACTTGTGGCAAAGGTAATGTCAAGGCATTGTTGTGGATGAAAGTGGGAAGATTTTTGTGTAGCACATATTTGCATACACATTGGATTCATTTTCCAATTTTCCATTCAAAATACTGAATCTCTGACACGAAACTATACCCTACTAGACTCTGACTACTATTCCTAATATGATGGAGAAAAATAACTCAAACAGAATAGAAATACAAGCAGTTCAGAAGAGGCATGGTGTATAGTTGGACTTGCCGTTTGCATTATGTAGGTTAGGTGTTATAAATCTAGTTAATTTTTAATTGAAATAGTTCTCCATGTGTTTTTAAAGTTAATGAATATGTGAATTCCTGTATCCCTTTCTCTGTAGCCTATTCAGCACATGTATTTTTATATGCACATATAGAATCCTACCTGGTATCACATATACATTCTTGTGAGGTGGCTGACTTGGCAGATACAAATTATGAGAAGAGATCACTCCTGCTAAATGCTGTTGGATCTTAAAATTCAACCTATGGGTGACCTTCATAGTTGAACAACATTATTCATAAATCCATGTTCATTAAAATTAATATTTCGGGATCTATGGATGATATATATTTCACCATGAATTTCGATTGGCATATATATTGCCACTTTATAATGTCTGTGTGTGTTTTGTATATATATATATATATATATATATATATATATATATATATATATATACTCTCCAGATTTTCCACAATATGAAATATATGTGTCTTATTATTCACTCCCTAAATACATTCATATTCATGTATGTGGATTTGTAATCAACTTTGCACAAGATTATTCTCAGAAATATTCATCCACCTGAAATACTTATTTGTTTCCTAGTACTGAAAACAAACTTCAGTGAAAGGTGCATACAAATCCTAATATTTCTACAGTAACTTACCAAGTTTAACATCAATGCAAGTAGATTCCTATGGGACATGATGTGTATTTTGACGTTCATTTTTATTTAAAACTGGTACAGTACTATTTCTTCAGTTTATGCACATCCATGGATAAATTTTTCACCCAAAATTTCAAAATTAAAGACATTTGTTTCACTTTCAATCACTTCCTGCTTCCGAACACATGTAGTCCTCCAGGTTTTTCGACTGGTCGTTTCATGAGACTTCTTAACAAACACATTATTTTCGATTTCCATAATCACTTTTGAAGAAAAACTCACACACCCTCTTCATGATAAACCGTAACCCTAATATTACCATTAGACTTATAATTGGTTGTAATGAATGTATGTATACCAATATCAATATAAGATTTCCTGTATATTTTCAGATATCAATTTATTCTAATTCCAATTTCTAAAGTTGGATCCAGTTATATTATTTATTCACAGTACGATCTATTCATGCATCATCTCTATATTCATTGACACAGGGTACACCTATTTGTATACCCAATACTAATTTATGGCTTTTAAAAATATTGCTTCCCATAATGGTGGAAGAAATACTCATGTCACCTGATCTACATATACATTTTATCACAGTAATATTCTGGACAAAAATGCAAAGGTCACACTTATGATTTTACCAAACCCTAAATTGAAAGTGAGTATATATTACTAAAAACATCCTTGTCCAGGATGCCTAATTCTCCCAAGTGTCAATATTGTTGGGGACTATATATTTGTTTCTTCCTATGATTATATATTCAACCTCAACCCTGTTGAAAATGTCTAATCCTATCACGCATTTTATAATTTGTCTGATTTCCTAATGTCTCTATTGAGACCTGCTTTCCTACATATTTTCCCCAGTTCATCATTGTGAGTGACTCTTCACATGTGCTGACATTTACATTCACTCTCTAAACGAAACCCTATTGCTAAAAAACTATTGGTCCAACTCGAAGACTCACTCTTCTTCCTAAACCTACTATCTTCCAAATCCTACCGACTATCCATTTTTGACTGGATGTTCTCTTCGACATTCAGGCATCTGAGGTGCAAGGTTTTATTCCATTGTGTATAGATTTATCTGAGACTAAAATGCAGAATGTAATTCAAAGCTAAATATCCCAAAGAAGGGCCCAATGCCCTTTCTGGCTTCAAATCGTAACGAGATTTATGTTTTCATACTTATATTTCAAATATATATTCTTATAAATTTTGCAGGTTCCCAATACCATTATTCATCCAGCAGAATGATTCCTAACACAAGTCAAATATGTTATTGACCCTAACCATACACTGTTCCCTCATTCTAAATTTACAGAGAGGAGGGACAGAGTTGGTCTTACAATACAGGAAAGTAGGGGATCTTCCACCTGCAGAGAACCTCAAAGTTCCATGCAGAAATGTTGACTGAAGAAGATGTAGGCAGCTATGAAGGACCTGAGAGAACAAAAGTCATGTTCAATGGCAAACAACCTGTTCAGGATGAAGGGTTCTGTCTGAATCAGCCTCTCACATCTTAATTTAGAGAAGATGGACCAAACCAGGCCTGTGTGGGTAGCTGTTTCTGGGTGCCTATGGTTGTATACCATTCTAAATTGTGAAAGTGTCACAGGAAGTAGGGGCAGCCTCCTTCTCATGTGACACTTGGAAGCCACTGGTAGGACAAAGTGGTTGCCAAGGCAGTGACCTCATTCAGTTCCTAAAGGAAGTGACCTCACCTCACTTCCTTGGTGATGGAAATCTCTGAACTTGGGATTCATGAAGCCAGGCACCCAGAGCCAGTCCCAGTCCCAGTCCGAGTGGTCTCACTTGTTTGGATTTACCAAGGACAGTGTCAGTCTTTCTTGGTACCTACTAATGTGAGGATGGCCAAATGCCAGGAAAGCTCTAAAGAGGGGTCATTCCTGAGAAAGCAGGTAGTTGCTCACCTCTGGGTCCTGACACCTGCACAGAGTTGGCCAAGGAGACCAGATCTGAGACAGATCAGGCCATTCCATGGGAATATAGTATGGCTCACCAGTCAGAGGACACTCCGGATAGTCACAGAACTTCTTGGGGGAAGGAGGTGCCTTTGTGGGTGTGGGGGTGGGTTTCTGGTTTTGTCTCATGTTCAGAGAATAGGTAGGCAAGGCGCTTTTTTTGGTGTGGAATGAACTGTTTCTAGTAAGTCATTTGACAAGGCGAGTGTTTCTATGTCTGTGTATCCCACTGTGTCCGTGGTTGCAGATATTAGAAAAGAAAATGCATCAATGGATGTGTCCTGTCTAGTAGAAAGCTTCCCAGCATTCATCCTGTCCAATTTATGAATGGATTTCAGATTGCCTTTTCGATGGGTAACACCTGCAATCTTCCTAAGTTTTAGTTTTCTTCTGGACTTCTGCCCCTCTCCAGAATAGGCTCATGTTTTATGTCTAAGGTATGTACCACTTCCAAGCTCTGTGCCATGACCATGTACTGGATAGCTCAAAGGAATGGTGAGCATCTCTGAAAAATCAGATATTAGTGTGACCATTAAATCTCACTGGAGAAACCCTGCTTTGGGCCTTTTGCTTACCTATTGTTCTGTTGCCCTGAATGTCAGGAAGTTCTTTGCCTCAGGCCACCCCTTTGTGAAGCCTGAAGAAAACAGTTTTCAAATGGAAATGAATGGGCAACACCTGTGGCTCTTTGCTTAATTGCTTTGGAAAAGGATGTGTCTGAATCAGCCTCTTGGCCCTGTGTTAGGCTGTAGCTTAGATTCTCAGCACCTGATGGATCTAAAGAAAGATCCCATGGGTGCATTAAAAACCAAAATGGCCAAAAGAGCAGTCATTGTTTATGAAGACTCTCGCCTTCCTCTCTAAGGTTCCTGACATCCATCAAGTGAGAATAGGGATCCTTTGTTTCAAAAGAGTTCTTCAAAGCCCTGCAGAGGCTATCCCATAGGTGCTTGGGTTTTCTCATGACCCCAATTTACATGAAGAATCTAAACCCTACAGTCAGTAGGCCTCAAATTGGAGAAGCCAAGCTGTATTAACGGCAGGCCGATTTGATCACTCCTGTTTCACAGTCAGGATTTCCAGGCCACACTGACTTTAGGCAAATGAGGGGCAAGGGAGGTTATTTTGGACACTGTCCTGTCCTGCGCCCCTCATGGAAACCTCCATCCAGAGGTTATGATGAGTGTCTATATGGAATAAGAAAAGGGTTATGTGGGAGCGTTTTGTTTGGAATTGTGGTAATTTGTGTGGCACTTAGAAGAAAAGACTGGGTCCACCTGGGCTTGAACTCTGTTGTGATTCCTCTTAGAGAATGAATTCTGGAACTGACCTCAGAGAAGTATTTTCATGAATTGTGTTTGGTTTTTACTAGGCCATGCATGAGAGTCGCCCTTGGAACCTGAGATCTAGGTGCAGGGTGGCTTTCCCCAGAGCACTGGGAATCTCAGCCAGGATATCACATGATTTTATTCTGAGAGACATTGCAGCCACAGTTGAGAGTCAAAACACACATGGACCTCACATTGTAGACCTCAATGGGCCTGGCTTCATGTGACCTTTTGGCCACACTTTGGGAAGTCTTGCCTGTGAGTGTTCTCTAGAGCTTTCATTGAAATGAGCTTCCTCAACATTTAATGGTTCCTGAATAAATTGAAACCCAAAGAGCCTCCAACTTCATCCTCGACAAATGGCTTGATAAATACCATGAAATTTTTGAAATTCCCATGACCAGGTGGCACTGGAGAACTTTTGGATATCCTGTTGCTGACCATCAGTGTACCAGACAGTGCCTTGACTGACTTTGTTTCATGAAAATTGTGTAGAACAGTGATGCCAGTAAGTTGGAGCCTGCTCATTAGTGGGCCTAGAGCAGTGGTGTGAAGGTGTGTGATAAAACATGTGTGGTGGGGCCATGTTGATCTGCCATTGGCTTGCAAATGCCTTGTGACTGACATCTTGTTATATGGATAGGTTTATGGGCAATGTTCAGAATCAGGTTGGCTACCTGGTACCACACGTACATTCTTGTGAGGTGGCTGACTTGGCAGATACAAATTGAGAGAAAAGATCACTCCTACTAAACCCCATTGAAACTGAATATTCAACATATGGGTGAGCTTTCTAGTTGAACAACATTATACATAAATCCATGTTCAGTAAAATGAATATTTTTAGATCTGTGGATAATATATATTATATGATGAATTTTGATTGACATATATATTGCTACTTTTTTGTCTGTGTGTGTTTTGTGTGTGTGTGTATATATATATATATATATATATATATATATATATATATATACACACTCTCCAGATATTTCAAAAAATGAAATATATGTGTCTCATATACACTCCCTAAATTCATTCATGTTCATGTATCTGGATTTATAATCAACTATTCACAAGATTATTCTCAGAAATATTCATGCACCTGAAATTTGCCTAATGCTCTCAAATATCAATCCTATTGGTGTCTACATACTTGTTTTTTCCTAAGATTATATATTCAAACTCAATCCTTTTCAAAATATCTAGTCCTGTCACTCACTTTGTAATTTCCCTGATTTCATAATGTCTCTATTGATATCTGCTTTCCTACATATTTTCCCCAGTTCATCATTGTGACTGACTCTTCAACTGTGCTCACATTTACATTCACTCTCTAACTGAAACCGTATTGCTAAAGAACTTTTGTTCTAAATTCTATACTCACTCTTCTTCCTAAACCTACTGACT